>NC_063280.1:1875000-2500000 GCF_910591885.1 Bombus terrestris | reverse complement strand
CATCAACTTAATATATATAGAAGAGGAACGTTTATTTCAATTTCTGATATTATCTTCCTCTTAAATTCTCACTTGATATATATACGTAGCAAGACGCGTCTGAGCCTTTCGTTAATAAAATATCGTGGTGCCAGTAGAATGAATCCTCAAGGAATCCCTACAACCAGCGATTCGAGCAATCTCAGAGGGAACACGCTGGATCCTCGACAAGGTGGCGAGTTTACAACAGATGGATATCCGCGTCCCACTGTACTCCCGTGAATCCGTTGTAAAGTATGCGCTGACACGAGTTCGACCGTTTACAGAATAGATGCACGCATGCACGTATGTGAAATACCAGGCCTGGCAATTACAGAATTTCTGCGGATTTTTCATTTCCGTCAGCATTGTTTTCCATCCGGGCCCGACTCCTGGGGAATGCCACCGGTTCGAGGAGAGAAACACGTGGCCGTGCTGTTGCTCGCAAACCCTTATAGGTCCGTAGTAAATAGCACCGTGGAGGGAAAGAGAAGGTAGAGGAGAAGGAAGAAAAAAATAGCTGACAATGGTTTGCACGGATACCAGGATGAACAGATGGCCACGCAGCCTTTAGGCAATTTACGATTCCTTCGAATCGTACTTCGTCTCTCCCTTTCGTACCCTAACGCTTATTCCCGTTCTCCTTGCCCCTTTCCAAAGCAGGCACCGGCCCCTGGCTTGTTCACGAATTCTTCCCCGTTTCGATCCTTCTCTCTTCCAGGCCTTGTTTCGAGCTTTACACGAAACGCGGTTTCGTGGACCACGTAAATTTCCTGGCCCAGCTACCATAACACCCATACTTAAAGTTTCCTTTGTTCTAGTAGTTTGAAACCATTGTCTTCTTACTCTGGACCCTCGTCGTTTACTTTGAGGATTCCTTAAAGTTTTTTGCAAGGGGAATTCTTGCTGCAAATTTATAAACTTCGTTGGGTTCAGCTGTCATACCAATTGAAAGGTTCTAACCATATCACGGAATTTCAATTGGAAAATTCTAGTCAGTGGCCCTAAATTTGTGAAAGTAAGAAGTTTGTTACAAGATTCGTGTAATCATTCAAGGGTGAAATAGTAATTCTTATTGAAAAAAGTCCATGCTGTCGTGAATCTTACTTCATCATGCTAAGTTTACAATCTCATTTATACAACTGAATCTTAATTGCAGTAAAACTTTGGAGAAATTATCCCCCTTGTAAAGTCTCTTAGCAACTTGTACAACTTCGTAACTCGTCTTTTATTTCGATACACAGATTCCAACTGCATTATGAAACTTAAACTAGGAAATTGTAATCAGTGGCGCTAAATTCATCACAGTAAGATTGTCCCAAAGTCCCCGTAACTGTTCGTGAATAAAATAGAAATCCATACTGAAGAAATTCAAAGGTGTTGCAAATCTTACGCCACGATACTAAATTTACAATCTTATTTATGCGATCCAGTCTTAATCCTAGTAAAAATTTCGAAAAATTATAGTCTCTCCACAACTTCCATTGTAATTCAAAAATTCCAACTACGTCATGAAATTTAAATTAGGAAATTCTAATCAGTGACTCTGAGCTCGTCAAAGCAACAAGTTTGTTCAAGGTTCCCGTAATTATTCGAGGGTGATGGAAGAACAAAGCGTCCCGGTAGGGTCGTTGCATCTTAGACGGTCCTTATAGGATGGAAGCCGCGAGGCAGCATTGTCTAAGCGTTTTTCTAGCGGATCCAGGAGGAGGATGCTCGCGTGCGAGTTATATAACAAAATGGCTGCACTCTCTTCCAGCGTAGCTGTCGGTGATAGTCCCTGTGTGCGCGTCGGCACGTAAGGAAGGAAGGAAGGGTTCTATGGGATTGTGCGTTAGGCTAGGTTAAGTAAGGCTCGGTTAGGTCTTTAACCGAGGCGAGGGAATGCCAGCGAAGCGTACAGTCGAGTTATCATCTCGCCCGTACGATCGGGACGAAACGAATGAATGAGTTCGCTCTCGCGTTACCGTAGATCCTTCCGTTCTGGATCGGTGGACTTTATGTGTAGCCGTCCGTTCTTCGCTCGTGCATCGATCTCTGGTACACGGTTGGCGATGCTTGGACGTTTAGTCGTAAGAATGTTTGTAACATAATTTTACATTTTATCTAATAAAAATTTTTTCTAATAACACGATGTGATTTTAATCTTACTTCCCCCATTTACTTTCATTCTTACTATTTCTAGAAGGTTTTTGTTATTTATATTTGCCTGGTAATCTTCCAATAAGAATATGATTAATACAAGTAGGTTTGGACTTGTTTGAAGTGGATATTATGTCAATAAAATTATATTTCGTATTAAATTCTACAGATTATACATTTTTCGGTATAGCATAAGATTATGTACAGATATAGTATAGCAGAGCTTATTTTGAAGTTTACATCGTTTTCACATGTTTGAATTCATATTTTTTAATTTTTTCTCGTACCTTTTGATATTGTAATAAATTGTCGATTAAATTGTTCACGTATTTTATATTTCTTCGGTTTTTTACAAACGAATTTACTTATTTAATTCGATCAATAAAATAACACGTCATTCTACTTGACGAATATAATAAATCATTCGACCGAACCTCGATCATAATCGGTACAATCGTTGGATGGTATAGCGGACTCAATCTTTCGATCTTTAAAACGCACATTCTAGCGACGATCGATTCCATCCCATGTTCAGTGCACGCTATTTCTTTTCTCTGCAGGCGAAACGTCGCGGTCGTTTCGTTTTCTTTCCCATCGGCTCGTTCTCAAAGAGAGACGCCTAGGCGATCGAACGCGACGCATTTCGCTTACGGGGAACGTGAAACGGCTGGAATTCGTTTCATCCAACAGAGCCACAATGCGACCCTGATGAAACGATAGGAGCGATTATTCCCGCGAGAATAATCGCGGCTATCGAAAGGACCACGCAATGCCCCGTGCAAGGCCGCAGCTAGGCGTGTCGACGAAAAGATTTCTCGTTTCGCATCGTCTCCTTTCGGCTGTTCCTCGAACACGCGAATCACTCTTTCGATCTTCCACGCTGACGAATAGCAAACGAGAAATCATGAATTTAAAATGAATCGTAGGGACTTATTGACGATTCCTAATTAGTACTTTATATAAAATAATCATATTGCAATATATAAGTATTAGATACATAAGTATTTCAAGTAATACGTAAATTGAGTAATTTAAATAAATACTGTAGAGATAATAATCAAGGCTTCTTTAATACATTCTTAAATTTACATATCGATATCTTCGTTAATTTAACAGATTAAATTAAACAATAAATTGTTTAAATGCTTTTGAACGAAAAGCGCATCGTTAATAACCTGTTGGTGATTCCGATAGAATAACTGCGAATTAGATTTCTTAGGCAACGTTTGTTTGGTTTAGCAAGGTGCAAATTCAATTTCCCTCTCAGAAGCATGAATGGAAAGGTTTACTGGTTACAGGTAGATTTCCAGTGAGCCAATGATCCGATAGCAGGGAGAAATATTTGAAAAGAAGCGACGAATTCGATTTTTCTTTTACCCGAACAATAGGTGATTTAGCATTTGCGATGGGAACGCGTATAGTTGCGAGTTTTATCTCTCCATTTGCTGGCAGCGGTGAGTCCGACTGTCTAGTGGCGGAGAGGGGTGAACAGTGTCTGGTTTCAATGCGTTTCTTGAATAAAATACACCATATCGCCAAGTTGCTAGTCGAGGAGAATATTTCGCTTCAAGAATACGGTAGAATTAAATATTATTTCTACGTATTATCCAAATTATTTATAGATGAAAATTTCTCGGTAGCTGTATTACAAATATAAAATTACTCAAATTACTCGAAAAAAAAGAAATGGAAAGAAATTACGTCGCAAGAAATAATCGCGTAATCGAATTATCATCGCTCGTCGATATAAAATCCATTTACTAGCAATAAAATCCGTACGTTATATCTTTCAATCAACTGCGATTATTCGAATAACTCAGGTTTCTTATTCGGAACAGCTCCTCGAATTTGAGCTATCGTTCTTGAAACGAAGACGAACGATCGTCGGCCACGGCCAAGCAACTCGTTCCGCCGTCATAATCGACTTTGTAATCCGCTTAAAGCCGCGCCACGCTGTAATTACATAATTCAATCAGCACGCGCATAAATCGCTCTTGGAACAATGTGCAACCGTGAGAGTGCGGCGATACTGGCCCCCTTCACGGGAAGATAATTTCAACACGTACCTAAGATGTGTCTAATTTCGCGGCGTTTCTCAATCGATCTTGAGCGCAAGTAGCATTTGCCATAGCCCCGAGAACTTCGCATGAATTATCCGACGTAACGTACGTGCGAGACCTCGCGCAAAGATTAGAGAAACGTTCAATGCGTATAATGGTTCACAGAATGTAATGAGAATGTAATCGTTGCAAAATTTCATTTACGATTGTTGTCAATCTTTATGGAATACGCTTGTCTTCGATGTATCTCTGAACTTTGAGCTGTTATTGCAGAAATCGTAAAGAATAATGATAAATATGCAAGAATTTATTTCATTACAGAACTCATTCATATATCACTTACATTCTATATAATTTTTTATTTCTTTTAATGTTTTACAATTTCCAGAATAAGTCGAGAGAAAATTCGTTACTAATTCCAACACAGAACTTTGCATTTCTGTTGTTGTTTGGAAATGCCCAGAATAAATAAAAAGTAAGTCGAGCAAGTATTCATTATTAATTACTCATAATTACTATTCTAAAGTACTGGATTGTTCGAAAAAATCGGAGGCAATTTATCTTATCAAGTACCATTGCTTTAGAAATAATTCTATTTTCTCTACTTTGCTAAATACGTAGCAGAAGATAATGTATTAATTCTATGCCCTACTTCTACGACTCAACATATAAAATGAATTAAACATTTGCCGAAAGAATATTCCAATTTCGATGAAAATTCCCCAAAAAGCAAGAAGTTAGCTCGACGAGAACCTCAAATACACGGAGCACGGTGAACTTACACGATTACACAGAGCAGTCTTAAAGAACGTAAAATGTCTGACCAAAGAAATTACTGAACTGCGAGCAAAGTCGTGCTGGCCGAGGTACACAAACCGCTGGCTCCCTTCCAAGGTATATAAAAAAATCTCCTTCCGCGAGGTGGCCGTGCGCATTTCAATTTTCCCGTCGAACGTGAAGAAAGACGAGACTCGGGAGGAGGGCTAAAGGATGTGTACACGGCTGGAGGAAATTCTAAGAGTCACGGGAACGAGTGGCGGCGTTGTAGGTACGTGGCGGCGGCGTTGGGTTCGAGCCTAGTTCTCTAATGTCCTTTTGCGTGGCAGTCACTCGCAGCACGTCCGTCTATGATTCCTCAGCAACATTCTTCGAGCTGCTCGGCAGCGTTATAACCGTAGCGAGCAAGGGCCGCGGCAGCCTTAAGACGGTACACAAGTTGAGCGCACGACCAACCGACCGTCCATTCTCGTGAAGTGGAACGAAGACGGCTGGTACGAAGCTCACGGCTCCAGTATTTCTTCGTCCGTTCCCCTTCCTAGTACCGGCCAAGTCCTTCTTCTTCCCGTCGTTTTTCCCCTCTTTCCAGTTTGTATCGTCCTATGTGATTCCACCAGGCGGAACTGCCGGTATATCAACCGCCTCGACGTTTTCCTATATATAGCGGGGCGCGCGCCTACTGCCGTGCTTTTGCTTCCCAGCTTTTTCGATAAAGCTCTCAACGTGCCTCGGGAATATTGCCTCTTGGATGGTTGATGATTCCTCGAGAACTGTGTTACGGGCTTGTAGACTTTAAAAGAGCTAGGTTTCGCGTACGATGTTTCATTCGATACGGTTTACTAATGTTTGTTGGAATTTATTGGAACTGCTGATTGGGTTCGAATCTTTTTTTAGAAGATTCAGTGCTATTGGAATATCGTATGGGTATCCTTGATTTTATACATATCAAAGTTACTAAGATTAACTTGTTTGATATAATATGGTAATAGCATGTGATTAGACTTGGATGTTATGTAACTTCATATTTACATGAACGCAATTGAAGCGATGAATCTTCTATGTATCATAAGAAGTACTTTACTTTGGATAGTTTGTACATATATACTACATGGGAAAAATATAATAAGTCATGATGTTTTCCATTTTTTTATACGGCAACAGTTTCTAAATTCACCCTTTAATTACGTGTACTTCATACATTTTTGCACCTTTCGTATCAATGCATAACCATCTGCAATCTAATCATAATAGCATATTCCAATTAGAAACACCTTAGAGGAAGACATTTGACCACGACAAATAGAGAGAATTAACATTTCCATATACCGATTCTCTCTTCAAAGATCTTGATAAAAAGCAGAAATGTTTTCCACGCAGTCTCGCATCAAATGGAAACTACGAAGCGTGCAGAATGTTAGCGCAACAAAATTCGTCACGGTTGGAACAAGTGAAAGAGACCGATGGGAATAAAACGTGAACGGAAGGAAGGTAGAAAACCCTTGGGGGGAATGGTGCCTCTCCCTTTTGCGGGCTGCCTACGCCTCGAGACGATGTTGCATTGTGTACGTACAATATTAACCGCGATATGGTAGGACGACAAAAAGGACCACGAAAGTGCAACGGGCGCTGCAACGCCACGGGACGAATGAATGATTCAGAGCCGTGGCTGTCACGATGTCCCTGCTGCCACCAGCTAATGCAGAACGCTCGTGCGCGCGCGCGCGCTCATGCTCGTGGTTCTCGTGTATATTGCTTGGAATAATGGTACAGCTCTCTACGCACGTGTGCCTACGTTCCGATTTGAATTCTGAGACTCACTTTTCGTCGTGAAGGCGGACAAGCTTACGGAGGGTTCGAGACTTCTCGAATGAAAAATATACTTATTGTCGGAGAAACGAGAATCGACTGATAGACATTCTGCAAAGTGGCAGTCTGACTGATATTTCATTGGTTAGATGAAAATATTAACTCATTACGAGACAATGCTGCGTTAACGAAACGTTTTGTTTGTAGCCTTTTTCAATTCATTTACATTATTTTTTTCTTTCTTTTTAAATATTGCAACTATGGAAGGAAATTTCATGAACTCGATTGATATTTTTTTTTGTCGCTATCCCTTTCATCTAGATTCTACAATTTTACGAAGTTTACAGAAATTGGAGTATTTATAACATTATTACAAACTATTGCATGACTTTTAACGGATTAAATTATTGGACGTTTTGTTTCTTATGTTTTTATATGATTTCTATACGGTTTTGCGAATTTTTGTTAGCTTCACTTCTGAGAATTTCACAGGAAGAGGATTATTTTCTTATCTGTATGGCAAACGAGCAACGCTTGTAAAGAGAACTTTGAAGAAAACTTTTTTTTTACTAGGCGTGGTTTCCTAAAGTTCATAAATATTCATATGCAGGTATTGCGAATATGCACGTATCTGCGGAAAGTGAAAAGTTCAACACGCGTGATAGGTCGCGAATTCGATACGCGATGCCTTTCCTTACTTCCATTGGCATTTTAGCAATTAATTTCGCCATGTCGAAGATCGGCAATTGACCAGGCGTTGCTTATGAACCGAGTTTATTGCATTCTCAAACAATTCAGTTCTTATGTCTTTCACTCTTGAGAAGAGTAAATTTCCGCACGAGAGCTTCTTCTTATTTTTATTACTTCAAGTATTCTCCTCAGTTTCCACGAACTTTTGTCCTTCAGAAGCACCCTTCTTCTCTCGTTTCAACCGATGCTCGCGCTTGGAAACGCGCGAGTTTCACAAAGTTGGCAAGGTCGGGGAACAAGGAGAAGCTAAAATTACCCTTCTCAAGCGGAATTCCTAGGCACTGTAGCTGCAGACACTCAGCACCTCTGCATACTAACTACGCTGCTCACGAGTTCGCACAATTCTATCGATACGTGTCAATCGATTTAATGTATCGCTGGTTGCGTAACCAGTCACCCTGAAAGCACACTTGTTGCCTTGAGTCGAACGACAGACTGGTTGTCGACCTCGAGCTCCTTATTTTTGGGATTTCTCGTGACCGACAATTCGTGACGAGATATCATACAGCGAACCGTTTCGAAGTGATAACAAACATTGTATGCAACGCAATAAGTCAGCTGTAGATAATCTAAAAGGGGTCTACATTCTACACTGTTGAACATTTGTTGGCAATTTTGATCAAAAGTTAGATAAGGTCCGTTACAAAGTTATAGAGTTGCAAATACTGAAAGTGTACCGGTTTTGAGCAAATCATAAATACATTGTGAATATTTATACAAATTTATATTTTTATAAATGAAATAGAATTTGCGCAGAAATTTGTTTGACTTAAATATCATAGTGAGTATTATATTTCAGATATTTTATATGAAAAATACAAGGGATAAGTCACATTTTCTATCTTTTTACGAACGAGATTAAAATTCTTACGTTATCAAAATTGCCTTCTTATTTTATTTTGGGCTAACATGTAATTTTTCTTTTTTTTTTTTAATAATTTTACAAACGTTGCTCATCAACGTAAGAAAATTTCGCACATTTTTTCATCTTTAAACTTCAATATAAATGCACAAACCGCAGTTTAATAATAAATGTTCTGTTTAAAATCAGATTTGTTTTTAAGTATAATTGTTAGACAGAGTTGTTCGTCAGGGTTCATTAAACGAACCCAATTTCTTAAAAAAGCACAATAGACAATTGTTCTCCACGAGACAGGCTAACGTTCGTTCGAAGGTAGTCTCCAGACACCGGAGACAATCATTTCCAAGACGCATCTTCCGCAGCCTACGCAGTCTCACATTCGACTCATACTGTCTTCTATGCACACAGACATCTAACACTGTGAAACGTTTTCAGTCCAGTCATAAAAAGTGTGCCAAAACCGAGATGATTCGTTGAATGTTTCGTCATTGACGATCCAATTTACAGGTTAGACCTGTGAGACCTGACAAGGGTCTAGCAGAAACGAATAAATTCTGTTGTCTGTGAGATCACATTCTTTAGCAGGTGACGCCATAAGTTCAACTAGGTTCTCTGGAAATCCAATTACCAACAGTTCTATTCTATTTCCTGGAAATCGTCGTGGGGTTTCATTGATATTGAATTATGGAAGAACTTTAGGAATCAAAAGTTTTATGGAGGATTCTAATGTTTGAGTGAGTGTTTAAAGTTCATTGATAAAAATTAGAAATATAGCAATGTTTGTTTGCATTCTAATAAAATTATTTCATCGAAAATCACAATGACACAAACTTATCACTTCTACCGAATCTATTCCAGAACTATTCTTTTTCCTTGTAGAATGAACTCGGAAATAATCCTGGGAAAAAATCGCTACCATTGCGCAAGAATTACAATGTAGATTCCCGGTTACTATGGAGAGTATTGAAAAAAAGTGGTCGATATTTATCTGGTGTGATTATAGACAACAAAGCAATGACGCGATAAAAAATAAAAGGGGTAAACTGTATCAAAATCACTGTATTTTCTTAATGAATTCGCGCAATCGACGATAACCGTGGGGTTAAAGATCAATTCTGATTCGAAGAAAGTAAGACGCTCCAGAAAGCTACGTCAGAATCTCAATTTATCAACGTCGTTCCATGAGATTCCTCAGTGGAAGTAAAAGGAAGACGGATAGCGAACGTGGGGATTCGCGCGTCTCGACCGGACGCAAACTTTTACGAAATCCTTATTCCGTGAGATACGATCCGCGCGTTTGTTCCTTCATCTTTTATTCAGTCGCTATCACCCCCGATTCTAAATCGCCGGCAGTCATGTGCGACAGCGCCCGGCTCCAGCCCTGCAGACGTTTCCTTAGATCACTCTTGAAGAAGAGCAGAGGACATAGAACCTTCTCACACACGAGAAGAGCCAACAGCGGACCACTCGTGGCCCAGGAGAATGTAAACGTGGGCGGTAGTTTACATAGAACTTTGAACCGTTTGTTCGTCGATGTCGGCTGTGGCAATGGCTCTCGCCGGGTAAGGGCAGTAATTCAAATCGACAGTAGCATCCATTTGGTTAAGGGGGCCTTACCGAGATACGAATCAGTGATTTATAACTGGCTGCCGGAATGCGTGCGGACGTGCCAATGTCTCTTCCAACATCATCGATATCCATTATTGAACTTTTTCTTTCACCTACGGGCCACTAGAATCACTACGAACTTCGTGCCAAACAGACGAACTGCGTTCGTGTTACCACCTTCTGTGTTCATCGTTTTTCGCAATTGTTGACTGGTAACTTGGTACGTTTGAGAAATAGTTAGTAATGGTTTGATTATATCAGGAAGAATATGTTTTAGTTGCTTTATCTTAACTTATCTTAATTTTTTGAGTGTTTAGTTCGTTATACTGAGCGATGCTTGAATCCGAAATAGTTCCCTTTATGTTTGAGGAATTTAGATACTATGCATGTAGAATGATATATTTTAAAAATATATGATATAACGAATAAATATCTGAAATGTCTAAAAACGAATGTATTCTTAGTTCGTACTTTTAACGTAGTAATATTTCATAGAAATTTTGTCGTTAAATTAACATTTTATCATTAAATAGATAACAAATAATATAATTAATTACTGTAGTAGTGGAATGGTATCAGATCAGCCTATGAATATTTATCTGTGACCACATTGTCATGGAATTCACGTTAGCCAGCCCCTAGATTGTACAACATAGAATACAATAGGGGTTTAAATACAAGCCCCTAGGTCATCGCAGGTCATTCTAAGTCATGGTATTTGTGATAAATTAGAACGAGGTCGCAGAATTATGATCCCGATGACCTTGATGACGCGAGATTTATTTGGGATCTTGTTGTCGTAGGACACAATGGGAAAGATTTCAGGACTATAGGATTCAACTTCAACGCCTTCAAAATTACGAGAATACTTTAGAATCGTATCGTTTATATCAAACTAGTCAAACTTAGATCCGTTGACCTCTGTACATATAGTATTATGGTAGCCTATGCCTGCTAACTTCGATTTGAGTCACACGACCTCGAGGTGATCGGATTCGGATTTTGCCACCTCGAGGTTATAGAGGTCCCATAATCATGGTTCGACTTAGATCTCACAATCTCAAGGTAGTTAGATTCAACTTGTACTGTTCTGAGAACATGGAGGTCAAGTTCCATGACCTTAGTGTGACCCAAATTGCATCCTGCGACTCCACCTTTAAGGTTTCACATTTATGTATTATTTATGTGCTTTATATAAAGTATTTACATAATATATGTTGTTGCGTATTTATTTGTTATATTTGTCATACATACGACCAATTTTCTCATAATACGATTATTTGATTTTATTTGTGCGTGTAATGTGAATAAATGGAATTGTTTGATGTCATCGAAACTCAAATGTTGACTGTTTTATACATCTTGGGGTGTACATACATAGATGCACCGACGTTGATACCTTTTAACCTTTGCGATTTTCTGCGTGACCCTAAAGGGCAACTATAGGCCCGCGCATTGTAACAATGCATCATCTTGTCGCGCTGGGAGGTTCACTGCTTCAAGGCTAGCCGAACCTGCGACTCCGGCTACGGAATACAATGGACAGTTCAGGCACCGTCGCCGGTTCAATGCTTACATTATGACTATCCCTGTGGCTTGGCACATGTAACGATACTTATCCCTGTATCCTTACAGGCTTTGTCTCACATTGGTGGGAGGACGCGATCGTAGGCTGCGCATTCTGCAAAAATTAATCTCTATTAACTTCACCCAAAGTCTATTTCCTATTTCCTTGAATATATATTCTTTACAATTTTGTACATATATATATTTGCAGCCTATAGTTTCAACAATACAACAGAATAATGCTTTTTAATTTAATTATTATCTGCATTATTTCCCTAAGACTTTGAAATAACGTGTTTCATAGAATATAAGAATTAAACAAAAGTTCATTTAGAATTCTGCTATTTCCGAAAACTTCTCCCGCCAAAAATGATTCAAAGTAGTATCAATTTAAAATTAATAATAAAATTACAACTTTGATTCAGTATAGGAACAGTTGGGAAAGTGATTCAAACTCCTAACTAATAGTTAAGATATTTAACTATAGTTAAGATGATAATAATAATAAATCTTAATTTATATAGTTATATCTAGCAAAACGTTACTGCATGTAATGCTTGCCAATATTGTTATTCGTTTAAGTTTTACAACACCGTTCTCGCAGGTAAACCATCGTATTGATCTTTCTTGTTTAAATTATTCCGTCTTTCTCGCGATGCATCTACATGTTTATGTAACTTGTACTCAAGATACGTAGGCTCATTAGCCACGGTATTACGTGCCGGAAGAAGATCGCGTGTAAATGATCGGCGTGTGTACAGTCGACGATCCGCTCGATCATCGAGTAAATATTCTGTACTATCTATTCCGATCATACATGCTATACATACAAGATCTCAGTTATTTAAACTTTTACAATCATATCTCTTCTCTTACTTCAGCTCTAATAGAGACACGTTATTGATCTAACTTTATCTCAAGTTCCTCTTTTTAAAGCGAAGCTTAAAATTTATAATTAACCCTATTAAATTTAAAAAATCAACAAACCATACCGTATCACGTTGTTCCCATGTTATCTTTGGGAACGTTTAAAATCTCGAAGAAGGTTGTACATTTCATTTTTAAATTCCCTTACACCAACGGCTAATTGTCAATTCGCTAATTAAAACTACCACCAGTGTGACTAATTACGCTACAACGGCTGGCTCGTGTGACTCGAATCGTAAGAGAGAAAAATCTGAATCACGGGACACGATCGTTGCATCTTCGTCTTTCTAATAACGACAAGCCAAATACCGAAATACGAGCAGGTTCGTTAGTATGTAACATAGTAGCGCGACATTCACCTTTCCACCCGTAATCAAGGTTCAATGTTCGTGCAAAATGTGGCGACGGAATGGTCGAAGATAGACGAGCTCAGCTGATGATCACGGTGAATCGTACATCAAGGGACCTTGGTACGAGTAACACCCTGCAGCAGAGATTACGTTCACCTTTATGAGTGAACATACAACATACTGCAAGACGGGAAGCACTCTTGATGATACATATGTATAGACCTCTTCCGACAAAATGTTAGTGGAAGGTTAATTTGTTTGGCTACAAGAGTGATGTTTAAATTCTCTCGACGTGAATTGATGAGACTGTAATTTTTTTAATTATTTCGGTAATTAATGTTTTCCATGGTGGCTCGAGAGTACATATGTTTTCGTTATCATCGAAGAGGTAAAAGGTCCCGTGTTTTGTTTGTTCTCTTTAAAGCATCGGATTAAATGCTTTCCCGAAAGGAAGATAAAAATGAAATTACAGCATTAAGAGCCTCCAATATATTAAAAGTGCCACTTAAGATACGCGCTTTTAGTTCTGTACTCTCCTTTGTTGGCCTTCGTTTCGCAAATATGTTTGTCTGCCTCGATGCAAAAATAGATATTACTCGCGATGATGGTAATTCCAAATGTGGCTTCGGTAAGTTGTATGCAACTTTTGATTTATTTTCCATTGGTTGGATGTCAAACATCGCGATAATAATATCTTATATATGTCGAAGATGAAAGGACGCTGGGGCCTTCTCTTTGGGATTCTTGGGAAAATACCCAATATTTTAATCTCTGTAATTTAACTCGATTATAATTGTTCGAGATCTGTGATAATGAGCTTGGGCTTGAGGCGACAACTAGTCGCTGAACGTAGCCGCGGTCACGGGATGAACGTTTTTACCTAACAGAGGTATGGAGTAATTCTATAGCTTTCCTTAAAAGAAATAGTTGTAGCGGCACGCGACAGTAAACATTCCAACGGTTTCTGTCCCGTGGCTCGCCACACACAGACCCTATTCTTCGGGCAAGATGATTACCAGATGTCGATGCATCTCCATAGTACATGTTCAGCTATCCTGAAAACCCGCTATAAATCTTAGGATTTAGTTAACTAAGGTCCTTCAAACGGACAAACAGACATTATCCTAACAGTCCCTGAATCACCTACTATGGGGAAATACAGGAAATCTGCTTTTCTCACGAACGACGCTTCCCGCTAGCAACTTTCTCTCAAGAGCGATTAGCATCCCTCTTCAACCACCAACATAGAAATTGACCAATTAACAGGAACGCCCATTTCCCTCACTTTCCGAACGAAGGCTTTCCTCGACGAATCCGATGATCTCGTGTCCTTAGACACACCCCATCATAGTTTTCCTCTGCAGCGTCATCGTGTCGGAAAGTCATTCTCTTGTGAGGTCTCATTAGCGAGTTACATAGCGTCTTTACACTCGGTGGATATTCTACGTTTTAACAAAGAGGTAGTTCAGTAATACTGAAGACCGTAAACAAGAAAGTTGGGTACAACTTGGACCTTGGAGAAAGGCGCATTTCGTTGTCCCATTTTGCTGTTCGTTGTTGGGCCTGGGATCATTGGCATTAGCATCTCGAGTATCTAATTACCACGGTTACTTGTCAAATTCTGTAATAATCATATTTGCACTAGTAGATATCTTCTCTATTGCATAACAACAGTGTCTGATCCAAATGAAGATTCGCTTCACGCCCCTGATCCTAATCATAATGTGAACCCGACATATATATCTTATATATACCTTATATTTTACATCTATCTTATATCTATAGAGTTTTGGTAACCAAAGGAAGGCTATATAAGGTTTTATCGACAAAAGAATCAGTATCTGTTGCATCGAATTCACCAATTTAAAAATATGTCAGTTTATGATTCTGCTACTTAAGAATTTAATTGAAAATATATCCAAGACTATTATTATTAATATCTGTATATCCAATAAATAAACAAATGACGTAGGTGTTCTAATATTAGCAGCTGGTACGTTATGCATATTAAAAAGCAGATTATACATCATATATGATTAGAAGATATTGAACGTGTTAGTATCATAAATTTATCTTAAATTCTGAAATATCTTCATAACCCGAATCGATCCTCTGAAACTCCGTTGATTCAGCAATATCCTATTGTAATAACCTTGGAAAGAGCAGCATGTGCACGCGCGACGAGTATCGAGAGATCTAAACAGCTCCCCAGGCTCGACTTTATCACGCCACTGGTATTGCCGGGAAACTTACGAACTGATAGAGGGAATAAATTCAATGGAACGCATAGTAGTGGAGCGTAGTAGCGGCGATCAACCGAAAGGAAGTATGACTTTCCATCTTTCCTCGATGCTGAAACGCTCATTCAAGGCCACACTCTCAAGATCACGGTCACGTCGTTAGTGTTGGACAATCGCCATTTGTCATCGACCGTTTCTCTTATACGATGTCCAACGAGCGCAAAATAAAATAAACAGAAAACGAACAGTAATATCGTGCTGTGATTACCTGTACATGCATCACCTCGCTCATTTACATTTTCATTGGAGAAAAACTCGAGGAATCTCGAAAGATTCTTTTACATTTCATCCAGAGAACACCTGTCAACTTGATGCTTCGCGATCATAAATATAATGATTATTCATTTGCTTCCGTATTAGCTTCCAAGAAGGTTAGGAAGGTAATTTAATAAAAGGATATATCATTCCACAAAGACTTTCCTTTTCTTCGAATCGCGTTATTTCTTAAATGGGTATTCCCTCTTATGAAGAATATTTTCTTTAGGATTTTTTTCAGCTACGGATAAAAGCTTAAAATCAATTTTTATCTCGTAACTGTATTGAGTCTACCGATAATTTTGTTATTGGATCAAAATTAATGTTCATCTAATGTGTAACTAAATTCAAAGAATGTTTTTGAGTCCCCTGTATGAAGTTTGGATTAATTCAGCTTGATGATTCGCTATTCTCGTTGTACGTGCTTATTTCGGAACAGTTTTTAACGGTCCTCCTAAAAATAACGAATCTGATAAAATATATTTAGAAAAAGAACACATATCTAAACGATATTTAAACTGGATGTTTTATTCTTTTCTGAATAGAAACTAAAGGTTTGAACGATGAACGTATTATACTAGAAATACGAGATACAAAGCGATCTTGTATTTCAAAATTCTCATTCGAAAGCATAGAGAAAGAATCATATTTTCTTCTGCCGCAAGCATAAAGGTAACAGAAAGAGATCAAGAAAACATCTTGTGTCATGGACAAATTACAAACATATCTTCTGAGATCCAGAATATAAAAGAAGGTATAAATAAGGCTTAACTGTGCCGTCCAAAATATAAAGAAAGAATGAGAAAGAGGGAAGGGCATACAGAGCATCGTGGCGATAGAAAGAATTCTGTGTGAGCCAGTTCGTGACGTGGTGGCGATGCACGACTTTGATAATTCCTTCCTTTCTCCGTGTCCACGTGATATCCGGGCGAAAGATCGCACCGGCAGAACGGAGGCTTTCAAGGGATCGCTTTACATTCGTGAGAAGTCAATGATCTTGATCGTGATCGTTGGTACGCCCGCTTACCTTCTGGAGGAAGAAGGATTCCGCTGCAAAACCGCGTTCATTGGTATTTCTATTGCTTGTTGCTGATTGTAAAATGCCACGAATACCTTAGAGGAAATCATTGGAAAATGTTCGATACTTAAGTAACGTAGTTTATGAATATTTCAGCTCCTTAGAGAAACTCCATATTTTTTCCTCGTGACTTGACATAAATATCGCAAGAACCTGCTTGAAGATACTTCGAGCGGTTGATGAAGCTTTAAAGAATATTCTACAATTTTTTATAAATTCTTCGAGGTTAAATTTTGAATAGAAGCAGAGGAATGATTCGTAGAATCCGGGTGATCTTCGACCCGCGAACGTCGTCGGAGATAACGAACGTGTCGGGCACGCATGATCGATCACGTGCTCACCGAGAAACGATTCGAATTCCGTTACCAGGAAACAACGAGACCCGATGGTTTCTAGGAAGAAGATGAATTTCTGTTGCTGTCAAGGAGGCTGGATACGGAAACGAGGCGTCAATTACGCACGGTACGCAATATCTTAAATCATCGGCCCGTAAATTAATACCCCACTGTCGTACAATTTATTATAATTTATATCGAATCAATGACGCCTGCGGGTTAGCGTGTCTAACGGGATTCATTTTTCATACACAATCATAATAAACGTCTAACAAATATTTCACAGTAAAACGTTGGTGCTATTAAATTTAAATAAGAACACTCGAAAAAAAGGAAAATAGGAAAATGTTCTATTCTATCAAAATATTTAAAAGTAGCTTGGAATAATAATTAAATACTACATATATGTATAAGTCCATATTTTTAAAAGAATATAGTCGATAGTAGTATTGTAATATAAAAATATTGATACGTTGGAATTTTAATATAGAAGAATTAAAATATTTGTTCGAGATTCGAGTAGGTGCAAAATGGGTTGGGTACGATCTCGAATTTTTAGGATCCTCTTCCATGGATCCTGTGGATCGCTTGCCACATCCAGGAAGCGTTCCGGCAGCCGACCACTGACTTTTCGCGAACGTCGATCTGACCGTCCGCGTTCCATTGTTCTCCCGATATTTGCATACGGTTTAATGGAACATCGGGGCCCTATTGTGCGTCCGTGGAAATCTTATGTAACGAAGCTCTAGGTGATAACATCTTCGACACGTAATCGCATGCGTAACTTTATCGATGCTACCGAAAGGTCCTTAAATGGACATTCGAATCAATGTTACTTCCTTGTGAAACAGGCTTAAGATTCGACATCGATAAGTATGACACGAGTTCTGTGGTTAACATCAAATTCTAAACAAAATTAATTGAATTATACCTGTATATTACATATTGTAATTTTAACCCGGCTTTGTTTTATTTTATCGTATCTTTATTTTGAGATATTGCAAAAAAGATGTAAAAAGATCCGAAATATGTAGAATGATAGCCATTATTGTTGTATCATACTTGAAAAGATACGATTATTTGCATTTAAATTTCAATACGTAAACCAGAAATTTGTCAACTTTTTACGAATTGTTACTGTCACTCCCACGTTTCCAAAGTGACTTACCAGAAATAAAGACGCACACATGTGATCAGTCCTGCGGCAGTACCTTGCGAATCATTCGAACTATGATTACATACCGAAGATTGCATCGGTCCGACTCCTCGTTGCATAATAGCTCCTGGGATCTTCCATTAAATCATACACAAGTCTCGAAGAGAAACCATGAGCGCATTTTTAGATTGCAGAACGTGGAAACTTTCGATAGACGGTTGCTATAAAACGTTTTATAAAAGGGTCATTAAGCTCGCTGATCGCTGTCGATTCGATTTCGTTCGTGAAAGTTTTCATTGATGGATCTACCGTGAAATCTTTACTGCTCAATAACTTCGACTTTTCCGACTCAAAAATAACTAAAAATTAAACGTCAATTTTAAAGAATACGCAAGAATAAAATTAACTTCTTCTATTATTTTTAACAAAAATACCTTAAGAATAATTTATAATTTTCACTAGAAGAGTATTACAGAGCAAAGAAACAGAACATTAAATATTAAAGCAAAATACATTTTTTCTATTATTTTTAGTGAAGATGCGTAAAGAATAATTTATAATTTTCACCGAAGAGCTATTAAAAGAAGAAGAGAAAGAAAAAAAAAAACAGAGCACAGCCATCGTCAATTTTTACACGGCAGAAAAGCATTCTCCGTCTGACACACACGGGCGCACCTACTGCCACTGCGTCTGTACATGCATGGCTCGTTCCACTTGTGGTCGTCTTTCGTGAAGCGTGTATCCGCTTCCGGTGGGACGAGTCACAGAGGACACTCCGGTCACTGAACACAAATAACTCATTGATAATTATGTAATGAATTCGTCGTTTCGTGATGATCGACGAATGCCCATTATTTTGGAATTCAATGACTAGCAATTAGCTCTTTCACGGCGATTCAGCTTGTATCAATTGTCGAACGGCATTCGACAATTTGTCAGTTCTATTCAGAATAGAATACGTTCCTCCAGCTAACAAAACAGAATAAAAATGTCAACTTTTGTGAACTTATCGAACAGAAAGCAATTTAACAAAAATTAAATTATTTTACTGAATAAAATTTGTTATTTATATTATATCGAAGATACATTAATTCACGAAAGTATTCGGATTTCATTAACATTCACCAGATTCAAACCAAACCAAAAAAATGGTACGTACAATTTATATGAAACTTATTGCAAACATGCACTTAGAAAATTATCTTGCAATTAGTAAATATCGTGACTTGATACTGTAATAAATAATTGGCTACTCAAGTAGTTTAATAATTTTTGTGAATATGTTTGAAATAAATATGTTGTAACATCTATATACATTTTCAAATCCCTTCTGAATTTTACCAATACCATCATGTTCGTCGTGCCTCACTACAGTGTTAATGAATTTTAAAAATGTGTAATATAACACTTATAAGATATTTATGAAAGGTTTCTTCAAGTGTTCGGATACTTTCATGTGCCATGATATTTCAAAACATTAAATTGTATTGAACTCACGATCCTTTCCATCAATTCTGTTCGATTCCTATAAATCGTGCTTCACCGGTAGGTTAATGTGTTTTCATCATAGTCGAACGCGTTTCTCTGGCGTAGCAGATACGGACGCAGGTTGCAGAACACGGTAATAAACATTCGGGCACAGTTGAACGTGTTCGAAGAGCGTGTAACCTGTTGCGTTGCCATTCCTCGAGTATTGTTCCGAAAAATGGCGTGCAACAAAGGGAGTGTGTCCAACAGGTGGTTAGACCTGTTCAACATGTGCGCATCATATGTGCGTTGAATGCATTCGTGCGGCACTTAAGGAACATGCGATCGTTCGCTTCTTTAAAATAGCCAGCTTTCAATTGAAATTCTCACTTGCTTCCTCGGTAGCGTTCATTAAGTGCAACTATTTTATGATTTTTTATGCCCACTTTATATATGCATAATTTTCCATTCAGTGCATAACGATCAGTTTTATTCTCACGTGAATTTTTTATGCATGGATTTATAAATTATTTAAGAGTTGGAAACAATACTGCATCGTGAGAAATATTTTCAATTATTTTAGGAGCAAGTGATGGATCAAAATTCTAGAAACCATTTTAAAGATTAATTCTTTTAAAGAATATAGTCTACTCAAATGTTCATAGTCTGTAAAATTTTTATAGATTTTGTAATTATTTGATATACGTAACTCTGTTCGCAGACGGATTGATTGTTTTAATTAGATGAATATTGCTAGTCGACAGGAACCGAGTTCATTCTACTTCTTCTTCTCTGCAAAATTTCCTAAGCGTCCATAACAATACGTATAAATCATTCATAGTTCTTAAAGTCCATGATTGGCATAATCGTTTGGTCGTAACACGGTGCTATAAATGATTTGTAACTTGGTTCGAACACGATACGAATAAGAAAGAAAGGAATTTGGAATATCATTAGGTAATTATTATCGATGCCGATAATCAAGTCGTAATAATGAGAAAAAACGGAAGGGTCAATGATCTCGATATTATCGATTTTGTTTGTGATAGACCCCGGTCGCCCCGAGGCTAACACGAACATCTGGTTCTATGAATATTCGAGACTGATCCAGCAGATTTTAATGCGAATACGCACTATGGCTATTACCACATCTATTATAAATTTAATGAATACTCTTCGAGACGTGTAGTGTAATTGTAAACGAATAACTTCCGCAAACTTTTTCTCTACCCAATTAGTGTTTGTGTTAAATGAATTATCTGTTCATTAATTGATCTGTTCAGGTAATTGATATCGCAAAAAATAGAATAAAGTTCTCGGATGCCAGAAGACAAAGGAGAATTTATCAGAGCAACCGAGGTAAATGTATTGAAGCAAATGGAGTCGGAAATATTGACGAATATTTTCTAACGAGTTTCACGAGCGTTGTAAGGAAAAGGAACGTTTGAAGAGCCAGTCTGGTCTGCTGGATCGTTAATCTACATCTTTCAGGAGTATTACATAAAACCATTAGGCGGGACCTTGATTACGTCAAGCCTGTAAAATGAGGTTTCCACGGCTAATTACGCGATGACTAAGCGTATTTGATGGAAATCATTTATTAAGTTATGATGAAACAATTTTTAATTTTCCATTAATATTTTCTAAAACCTTAATACAATTATTATAGATATTGAGACTTTTTATCAAATTTGATCAAAAAGATTTTTCTCATAATTAGATTAATAAAATTTTAATAATATTGTAATAAAATTTTTGACAAGAAATGTGCAAAATTTTCAGCTCTTTATGAAGGACATATACGCAGAATAATTCGTTTACGCGGATTACTAATCTCCCCGTTGGCTGCTCTGAGAAGGAGCCATTCGTGGCATTCACGTTGTCACAGGGTCACGGCTTCGGCATAAATACCAAGATAGTACTCATAGATACGGAGCAATCCTACGAGTTATCTTATGCACGATGCCTTGGACAACATTGAAGCGTGATTACGATCCTGGCCAGTTTAAGACAAAACCAGCAAATTGCCAAGATGCTACCTCTGTCTCGTGCATGCATACAAAAATGAATTCAACAACCGACCACTAACTTTACGTCACGTAACGCGAATTAAGTTAATTGTTCTCGAACGAACCTAAATGAAAAATTTAATACTACCCTTCAAACGGACAATTCACTTTTACTCAGAAAAAACATTCGAACGAAATTACGCGGCAATTACGTTGCTGGAACATCAAACCACACGTATTACGATAATCACATTTGCGCGTAAGTGGCTCGAAACTTTATTAACCGGCTAAATTAAGTTAAACGACGCTGGAGGAGGTGAACGCGTTGGAACTATCGCAATAATTCTCTAGAATCGCCGTACCGCGCATGTACATCCGAATAAGGTCGAAAAATATGATACTATATAGCACGTACATCGAAAGTCCGCGCAATCGGAGAACACGTTTGAACAATTACAGTAACTTATAGTAATCGGCGCGCTACCCGCAAGTCTCAAGGACAATGAAGGCCACGAGGTGACGAAGTGGCTGGATTAAAACAAGAGACGAGTTGGGGATACAAGAACGTTTCCAAGCATTTAGTCGCCGAGCGCGGTCCGTTTCGACCTTTAAATTTACGATGGAGAGCCGCGGACGCGGGCAAAGTTATCGCGCTGCGAGTAATGAACACTTGTTCGTTTTAAAGTAGCCGTCCGGCAATTTGTACGTCAGTCGGAACGGCGCGACAAGACCGACTTCTATCTGGCGCGAATCTCGCGCACTTCTTGCGCTCCTCCTTTTGTGGCGCGTGCACAGTCCGAGTCGCGCGCTCGTAAAAGCGTACCATCCGCTGTTCCACCCGAAATTCCGCTACAAAGTTAGATCTTTGAAGCGATTTTTTAAAATTTTGAAATACCTTGAATACCTTCTTTTGATCAAAATTTACGTAGAATTAACGTTATTGAGCGTCTGGATAATTTAATGACTTTAATGAATGTTTCATTGAACTATCAGAGAGACACCATCGTGAGATACAACAATAAAAATATTGTAATTGTTCAAATATGACACCACTTTCACGAAAATATGAAATACGTAAAATATAAAATTTACACTGAGAGTCAGACAGGAATAAAAAGCCATTGTTTAGAACAGTTTATCAATTGTACGGAGCATAATCGCAGTTTAACTGGAACTCAATTATGTAGTGTATGCAATAGTTACATAAACTATACTGTACTTTGTTCTACATACTACGCTGTAGATACCATTACCTTTTAATAAAGCATTTTTTTAATCAAGCACATTTCATTTTTAATATTTATATATATTATATAAATATTTTATTATATAATCGATATATTTCGATTTAACTAAACATAATGTTGGTATAAATGCTGTAATAAGTATAATGGTATGCAAATGCTTCTTCTAATAACTGTACAGTCTCGTAAATACACATTTCGACATATCACAAAATATTCATTTATTCGATACCTCCACATCGAATAATAATTTATTCAAACACTTGCGATTCAACTAAAAGATGTTCGTTCAACCTACCATCATCTTACATCACGTCAAATACTAACAACTTTCGTTCCAATTTTTACAAAATCCTGTCACCAGATTCTATCATCCACTTGATGTTTAAAATTCGTAAATATGTATATAATTCCGTACGAGACGCGAGATACGATCCCATGAAAGGACAAGAGACTCGAGGGCCGTCGTGATCGATGAAGAAACAGTAATCGCTACATCGTCCGGCGACATGGCTGTTTTCCGCGCGGAACAATGGCTGTTCTAGCAGAGAGAGCCGTGGTGGAATCAAGGAAACAAGGACAGAAAGAACAGCACTGACCTTCCTTATACACGTGTTCACATAAAACATTACGATCTTTTATGCGGTCACGTTCGCGGCGATAACCCACGACTTCTCGTGCCTTCTTCTGTTGCGACGCCAGCTTCGCCACTGAGTCCTCCCCTTTCTTCTCCCTCCTCCATTATTATTATCCGCCAATTCTTTTTTTCGCCTGTGCCAGTCGTTTCCTCCGGTTTCACCGGCGGGACAGGGAGGACACCCATGGACCCCTCTAGAATTCCGTGCAACGTCGGATTCTTGCGCGCCAGTGCAGAAGGTCAGATGATGACTCGCGATTCCGGAAGGGATAATAGGTGGTCTGCATTATTCAGGACCTCAGGATGCAGGACCAAGACCATGGCTCGGTGTCGGACCTCACGTTTAACCGCTACGATTGCGACGGACAAAAATGCCCGCTCGTCGATGTGCAAGCGATTCGATACTTCGAATTGAATAACAACGGTGTACGGGCTTGTTTCTGCCCCGATCTTCCTATCCACCAATCCCTGATAATTTGGAAAATCGCATGAAACGTTTCGACGATCAGTGATTTTGTACTTGTGAGTTCTCTGGGATACTCTGGATTCATATTCTTCAGTGTTGGGTTTTTGAACAGTTTTCAGAGATGACAGATATTTGGTGATATTTGATTAGTCGCTATGTTTTCTGAACGCTATACCAGTTACAAATTAAACTTAGACTTTTTAGATTCTGAAAAATGGGTACGTTTATTTAGAGGAAGGAGATAACGAGTAAAAAAAAAGTTTAATATTTTACTCTCAAAATTATATTGCAATTTGTGATGCAATCTTGTAGATTGCCACTTGATGATTCATTATTTGGGGTCAAATTTCTATGGAATTCTACTCTGTATAATTTGTGAATAATTTCAGAATCACGTAGCGCAATACGCGAGTAGACTATTTCATTGGAAAACAAGTAAATAAAATGTCGATTAAGCTGCAATTGCAACGCCCTTAAAATGTTTTCCAGGTCATCCGGTTCTGAAAATTGCGACCGGTTTACACGGTTCCACGCAACAAAGTGCATGTTCTCATAGCAATCATATCTGTTCTTGCTGACTGAACGAGATCTGGTACTCACGTTTTTGTCATGAACGCTGGTTATGCGTATCTCGACTTCGTTGTCTGGTTTGATTACGCCAATAATACTGAATCGTTCGAAAACAACATCAATCAAGATACTAAGACGTGCTCGTAAAAATCAACGTAATACCAAGTCTATAGTTGAACATAAACAACATCAACATTCTGATATCATACTAACATACTGATAATACGACTGGAACTCGAAGATTCATAAATAGACATCATCTGTTCACCGTGAAAGCTTAAAATCCAAAAATAAGTAAATCGTATTTAAGCACCGAAGAAAAGAAATTGGATATGTTTTACAATTTTCTGTCAAGTTTTATTTAAACGATATCGAATACTGAGAACAAAAATGACGAAATTGCGTGGCAGTCAAATTCTCCGATTCGCACAGCCATTCATCTGACTGAAGTTGGAGAAGGGGTCATTTTTCGTGGTGAAACAAAACGAGAATTGCCCATTAACCGCACGATAGGGTGGAAGATGTCGATGTACCATCGCGTGTGAGAAAGCCACGAACGAAGATCCCCCAGGCGTTCCTTGCCTGTGTATAACGTAAATATATTGTATCTCGTTAGTTTTCTTATCAACCACCAGAGAAACGATCCCGATTTTGAATTAACTTTAATATACCTTCTACACTTTCGATATAGTTCATTGTAATAGTGATATTCTAACCAGATTAATATTAATCTTTTATTTTCGTATAAAAATTCTGTATTCCAATGTAACAAAGCAATATTTATACATAGGAATTTCTTGGTAAAAATGTACGCATGGTAGATTGCGTTTATCATGGATATATTGATGAAGTCATTAAATTAATTGCTTCCCTCTTGGTTTGTAATTCGTTTCGCGAAATACGGTGTTCTGCGGTGAAGTTTATGGCACTCCTTCCGTGCTAGAATACATATGAGCTGTCGGAAGGTGATGGGTTGTCAATTATACTTGACCTCAATAAAACTTTTTTTCGGAAGTTTTTGTCCAATCTTGATAAGTTACGATCTGAAAAGTGCCGCAGAAGGCTTTGTAGAGCTTTTAGACATCAACCATGTCGTTGATAAGGCGGAACCTTCTATTTTGATTTCATTTCTTCAGTTATATTCGTAAAACACTGCCTAATATTATCTGCATCTTACGATTCGAGTATTACGGAAATTTAGTTATTACAGAAATTAAATAAATTTCTAAAACATATAAGGATCAATTAATTTAACAGAAAGGAAGACAAAGTGTAATAAATGGAAAAACGGAGGAAATTAATGAATAGTTTACGCTTCACGTGGAAACAGTAAGACAACTGTGTTAACCGTGCACGGAGGCATCCCTTTTCCCGTCACTGATGATTTACCACGGAAGCGGTTCTAGCGCGCTTAAAACTGCTTTCCACGTGTCGTAGACTTGTAAGTTATGCGCGTGCATATGGAGACGTAAGTGCCTGATGCGGTCATTCTCGCGCCGTGTAACATCGTCGCGGCCTACGGATAAAATTTTGTCCATCCGCACCTAGGATATAGGCGTCAAGAAAAAGTGTAAATTATCGCGAAACCTGTGGAACGTTGCCGGAAGAACTAGCGGATTCGCTGATTTACCGACCGCCTTTAATTACGAACGCGTTACTGATTTGTAACATCTTACGAATAAATTTCACGTTGAATATTCGCCAGACGCGACTACACACCGTCAATTATTTCGCTGCGGGAACTTCTCTTTGTTTGTAAATTTTCATATTTATTATTTATGTAATTCTTAAGAGATAGATATCGGCGTTGTAAGAAATGAATTCGATAAGAATTCTATCTATCGTGTATAAAATCGAACACTGATAAAAAGGATGGTTGGAAACTTCAATGTTTGCTTAGAATATCGATATTTAAAGTAAAAATGGTAGATTGCTTTGGATCATGCGAAATAGGAACTGTTTACTTTTTGATTATTCTCCGAGATATTAACGATAGAACGAACCAAGGATTAATTGCATTTCATTCGTCTTGAAACATATCGTAAATAAGGATTACAGAGGCGAAACATGATAAGTCATTTTTTTAAACTACTTGCGAATCATATTAAGATATCCTCTTTTAGCCAACAAGTTATGTATACACAAACGTCTTTTTTCAAATAAATATAGCGATAAGTTAGTGCAGGTATAATTTCTTCTGCGTAGTATTCCTGATATACTAAATTCTGAATACTAAAAACAATCTGAACGATGAAATAACTTAGATTAGCAGAGAATGTGATGGAAAAAATGGACACGAGTCTGTGGGATTGGTCGTCCGCGTGGCAGGTCGCTTCTTCCACATCTTTTATTTCTGTTTGCTTATAAGGAAACTGGTACCATGTAATTACCTTGAGATACCGCTACGGTGTTATCACACCCTTTCCACTTTTCTCTTTGTCGTACCGTGAGTCGAGATAGAGATCTCCTCTCGTCCGTACTTATAAAGTGGTTTGACCCGAGACCTTGACATTTGACTTCAACCGCATCCTTTCTTCATTGAGGGACACCGTTAGCTTCGTGGACCCTACAGAGGGTGACACCACTTTCCTTTCATCGGATGCAAAGTGTGTCACAGAAATATAATATACGAAATATACAAGTAATGGCAATTTTTAGAGGAATCTTCCAAATTTTATTGATTCCTTAACTACTGACAAGCAACCTGATTGGGTTCTAGGCGATGATACGTTTCTTTACGTTTGGTAGCTCTTTAAATTCTGTTTATGAACATATAAAATATTTTCTAACAGAAATTTGTACTGTATTAAAATTTAAAGTTAGTGTTACATTAATTTTATAAATATATAGCAGCACTCAACTTTCATCAGAATCTAGTAAACTTCGTATGAGTATTAGTGTCTTAAAATTAGATGTTGGTAGTTAAGCATTGTACAAATAGGTTTAAATTTATGCATAAGTGAGATGAAAAACGTTAATATTGAATTTAAGCTGTCTGTTGTTACATTTTATGAGTTTTATATTAATGATTTTTATAGGAATCGTTTCCTTCGTCATTATTAATGTATACTCGAAATTAATGTAACTGTTATATGTTATCAGAAGAAACATATGTTAATATGTCTTAAATAATGGTAAACGTTCTAACTTTCTCCTGAGAGTCTTCCTTAATATCTGCTCGGAAGTTCAAGAACGATAAACGAGTACTATACTTCAATGCTACTAACGGTACTATCAGATCCTTTCTCCTTCTCCTGCCGATGTATCCACGATCACGATGAAAGTCTTCCTCTTGTCTACATGCACGAGGTAACTCGACCTGAGGCCTTGGTACTTGATCGACCAAATGTTTTTCTCACAAACTACCGATCTTATTCTACTACTCACGTTCCTTTTACAAGAAAAATTGCTCTTCACATCTAAGATAACATCCTTTAAATAAATCAATCGCAATGAAACGATTACAACACGTTTTCAGACGGTTTGAGAATTAAACATGATTAAGTGTACAATATAATTAATTTCAGTCAATACATTAGCACTGCCTTTATCTTCGATCTTGTTACTTAAATATTATATCTATAAAAGATTGCAATCAGTATCGATCGATTTCGCGTTTCCATAGAGTTATAGAGCAATGAACGAAGCGTCTACAGTGTTCAGTGATCTCGATATGAATAATTGGCTAGAATAAGGCGGTGCTACATAATCACGACGACATGCAATTCCGTCTCGTTCCGGCTCTATTCGTAGAGAGAAAGTCCGGTTAATGTAAACGGATCCGTAACAATACGTCAAGAAATAGTAAAACATACAGTTCTTACACGAGCTCGTACTCACGGCTACGAATTCCTTTCCTTCTTTTCTCCCATTTTTGAAACGCACATAATATACGCCAAAAGAATTTGCGAAATCGATAGATCAATGCAAAAGTATCTTTCCAATGTTTCGTAGTTAATTGCGTTACGATACAAGTCTGAGATTAACCATACATTATTTAACCAACAGCGATCTTGGAAAATTAAATATTATATGACCAATTAGTTATTTAATCGTTCCCATTCGCAACATTAACAAACGAGTCTATGGTTTTCATCGTTCGTTCGACTCGCTCGTAATCGTTTCTTGTCATGATATATCTACCAAAAGTAGGTTCAACCTGTTTATCGAGCATTTAGATCGTCTGTTCAGAGGCTAATTATTATCAATCGGTCGATTTACACCACATTCCATTCAAATTGCACACCATCGACCAACCGGGGATAAACAGAACGTGAATGGGACCGAATTCATGGAAGATCGAAATAAACGGAACGTTTCTTAAGATCACGGATGGCCGACTGGACTTGTTATCTTTTTTATTTTTCTCTTTTTTTCATTCTTCTCTTCACGCAGGGTTCCACGGACCCTGTACCGTTATTTCACGGTTCCGTACGCAGCAGCGAACGTTTGCTTCTTTACGTCACCTTCTTCGTGGCCCGTCACACCGCTGAAATTCCTCGAAGTCATGATCCGATTAAAATCGCGCGTCAAATTCGAGCCAATGATTTGGCGCGCAGTTAGATCAATCAAACTGATTTCTTACGTAATTGCTAGATCGTGCATGTTTATGCAAATTTACAATATTAGGTGTGTAACTAAGGAAGTGAATTCTAAATGGAAATTAGTTTCGCTTACTATGTATTATAACTGCGGATTTTTCAGCGTATTTAGATTAAGAAATCAATAGAATGAATAGAATATAACATGCAAAAATAAAGTATAGTATTTGGTAACGAAACAAATTTCTGCGTAATTTTCATTTCTTTAGTTCGAAAAATTATGACTTTACATAAATATCTGTAATCTTGAAAAGTTAATTATAAGTTATTAGAAATGAACAAAAATGCTCAATTATGAACTATACAGAATTAGTAAAGCGTTAATATAAGTTGACGAATTTAAAAATTGATGCGTGTGCACGAATTCGTTTGATTTTAATATTCGACCGCCAAGTTCGTAATAATATTATAATTGTTTGATTAACGTTGCGGAAGTCACAAGAAGAAAGGTGTATATTTAATCAAATTCCAATCCACGGAAGATAATCCTCCAGCCCAAAAGAAATTTGCTAAATAGAAATAATTTCCATTATTCGGTAAAGAAGGAAAAATGCGTCGTTTGTACTTGAAGTTAAGAATTGCTCGTTAAAGCTGACGACGAACTGTTTGTTTGCAGATTCCTCGATCGGCGATCATCGTCAGGGTCGCATGTCCCTTCAAGCCGAGCTACCGTCGTCGAAGGCGAAGAGGGAGCAGGCGCTTCGCAGCATCCTTGCGGCGAGAAGACGACAGATCTTCAGCCAACGGCCGATCGAATCTCGGAATCTGAACCGCACACCAAGACCATTCGACGCGTCCGCGAAAGATTCGCCGGATGTTCTCGAGGCTCAAGAGACGAGGCATGGAATGTACGTAACCGCACCAGCTACCATTAAACAGGACGAAGAAACAGCAAGTAGGATCATCGTGTCAGAATTGTCGAGCAAAGATGTGGACATCGAATTCGTATCGAAGGACGTAGAAGGCAAACAAACAATCGATCAAAGTTCAACAAAACTGAGCAACGAGAATCTCACTGTCTCTGCTATCGAAGATAAACCAATCTCTAGTAACCTCAAAAGCAACCATTCGATTAATCAAAGAAATTCCTCTTCGTCATCCTCAACGACTGTCATCGTAAATACACACAAAGCTTCCGATACGGAAGTTCGTAAAAAGAACATTGTCTCTATGCCAGAATCTTTGTATAATTACTTTAGACCGGTAGAAAGTAATATACCTGTAGAAGACATGTCACAGTTTCTATATTTTGGCCAAAAAATTCAACCAGAGACGCAGAATACAACTGGGAACAATTCGGTTGAATCTACGCCAACCGTGCCAACTGTACCCAGTTCTCGAAGAAGGTATTCCATGAAGAGATTCAGTGCTACGACGTCTGTACCAGTGCCCAAGTTGGAAGAGATTATTAATGAAGAGATGAATATAGCCGTAGAAAGACAGACGGTCGAAAAGAATAAGATCTCGAAGATTAAGAACGCGTTTAGAAGCGCGGAAAATGGCGTTTACTACAGGAAGGCTAGGCCAACGGAGGGGGCGATCGTTTCGAATATGATCGCAGTGAAGGAGGCAGGAAACGGCACCGAGGCTAGAACAAACTCTGGAGATAAATTTCGCGACAATAACTCGTCCGCTCACGCTGACGCTGCGGACCAGCTGCGGCGCGAGAGAGGAAGTGCTGCAACCCACGTGGCCGTTGAAACGAGGAATGCGACCAACTCGACCCAGATACCGTACGCGCAGCCCGTTTCCGCGAACATGTACGGCCAGACCGAAAGTGAAATCAGTTTTAAGGATCATCCTGCGGATACAAACGAATCCAAAACTGCTTCCACAACGTTGAACCGAGTGGAGCATACGAAGGCAATAAAGAGTTACACACGAAGAAGGAAGAACAATAATTTGTCCGTGAACACCAGTACCGAAAACGAATCCGCATTTGAATATGAGAATCCTCCAGAGACTACAGATACAGAAATGTATGGAGAGCAGACGGAGAAAAAGATACGAAGGATCGATGTATACAACATAAACGATCACCCAGATATCTTTAAAACGGAAGAACCGCAAGCGGACCAAGTACACGTGACTAATTCCCGCGAGAGTAATAACATCGAGACTTCGACTTCCAGAGACAAGATCGGTCGATCGACCACCGAGCCATTTCGGATCGTTTGGGCGTCTCCTGAGACGTCCACCCTGCGGATCATCGTAACCGAGGGGAGTTTAGAAGAGAGTTTCGCGATCGGCGCAGATGCTGCGGAGAAATATACCGTTAAACCGGTCGATTCTACGATGGAACGAGTTCGCAGCTTGGCTTCCGGCGATGTTCCAGCTGCGGACGCGGTTGCATCAAGCACGACGATCGCGTCTACGAGTTGGTCCGCAAGCAACGTTCAGTCAGGCGCGTTTACGATCGAGCCGGTGTTAGTTCGGTCCAAGTCTCGACATTGGGAACAGAAACAGCAGCAGCTGGAAGGAAGCAGCAAGGTAGAGCACGAGGGGAATCAGGATCCGCATCGACATCAGCGGCAGGAACAACAACAGCAGCAGCAGCACGTGTACGCTTACACGATAACGAACGTGACGCGGCTATTGCGCAACTACACCGGACCTGGGTTAAGCAGAGAGGAACAAGGAGGTCCAGAGCGGAGCACCGGTACGACCGAGATAACGACCGGATCAGCGCAGCGGCGTCAGCCACCGCCGCTGTCTCTTCTGCTTCCTCGTGCCGGTAGTGGTATAGAGGCAGGCCGAGCGCCGGCGGAACTCAGTGCCGGCACGACCGTCGAACCAGCCGCAGCCGGTGGAGCGTCCGCTGCTCACCTGGTGGGGGAACGACAGAGGAAAGTGGTTACAGTCGCGCCGCCGCAGTCGCAGCAACGTGCGGTCAACAGAACGTCGCTGGTGCAGCTGACCAGCGTAAACAAGACCGGGCCGAGGTCAACGAAGCCGACGGAACCGAGTCACCGAGGCGCCGTCCGCTGGAATCACACTAAAGTTAGAAATACGGATTTGGAGGGGTTTAACGACAGGAGGTTTCTCAGGAAGTCGGCCAGCGCGGTGCTCAATCAACGAATTGGAGCAAGTCCCGAAGAGGAAGCTGTGCCCCCGGTAATAGGCAAGAGACGAAGGTTGACAAATGGACAGACAGTATCCAATAGAAGAGTTAAAGGGACGAGCAAGATCGTAGAAGAGAATTTAAGTAAAGTGAATGAGTCTGGATCTTATTTGGTCGGCGATAAGAAAAATTTGGAGAAGAAGAATGTAGAGGATGTGGTGGAGGATCGAGGATTTAGGTTAGCAAAAGTTGATATGAATCGAACAAGTACCATTTTGGAAAATATGACGCCGGAAAGCGTAACAATGCAGCAGAAAATTTCGCCTACTACGATCTCGTTTGCTCCCTCTGTGGAAGAAACGATCGATTGTACTACTCCTCAGACACCTGTGAATACCACGGAGGAAGATGAAAACAATGTGACAGAAGTGGCCACTTCACCAAGTGGAAATACGAACGTTGATACCAAAGACGAAAATACCGAGTTTGGAGGTGAAAACGAGAGTGTCCCTACTAGTAATGGTAACGCGTCCGATAGGAACGACGAGAGTGGTGCGGATAATGGTAATGATAACGGAAGTGGTTCGCCGACCGTGACAGTGACCGCGACGGCCGACGAAACGATCGTGCCCAAAGAAACGAGTACCACGCCGATGTCGGCGCCAGTTTTTCCGGTTACACCCAGAATAATCACGGAAGCGAGTCGAGCGTCGGTCGAGAAAGAAACTTTCACCTTGAAGCCAACGGACTCCGCTATGACGAATATCAAAACGACTGAACTGGATAAACCCAGAACGTCTAACCTACATCCTTCGGAGATCCAAAAGATGTACAGGTCGAAAGACACCACTGTAACTACGACTACAACTGGTGCACCAACTTCGTTCACTACGACGGAAGCTCCGACCACTACGATAACCACGGTTCAAATAGAAATTTCTACTATTCCCGAAAACCAAAGTACAATTTCTGATTCGAAAATACCGAGTTCGGAAGTGAAACCTGACCCGTTTTCAGATTCGACTTTACAAGGAGTAAAGTCAGAAATATCCACAAATCCGTCGACAGAAACTGGAAAGCGAGCGTCTGGTGAAAGGTCACCTGAAGTTAGAGGCCGAAACCTGTCTGATAAATCTCAGGACGTACCATCTGACAAAGACGACGTGCTACCTATAATGCATCTATACAACACTTCAGACATCTTCAACAACTCTGGTCCCGTGAACTCGTTCTCCCGCAGTATGGAACGACGAGCGGAACTTCCGGTGAGCACGAAGCAACCGGAGACTTCGAGAACGACCGAGAAAGCTAACGACACGATTACTCTGAAAAGTGCTACGAACGAAACGAATTCTATCCGCGTCCCAGAAAGCACAAGGAAGGATAAACAGGAAGAAAATCGTGATACGACCACGCAGGTTCCACCGACGGGTCCAGGTAGAGGATCCACGAGCGGAAGTAGTAACAATCGAACGAAACACAGGCCAATTTATCACCACACTATCCTGCCGGAATACAACACCTCAGTGTATTCCAACGAACTGAATAGGACGTTCTTTGAAAGTGGATTGATATCGGTTAGTCCAAGGGAATCGGTGAATATCAGTGAAGTGATATCGAAGAGACACGACGGAGATGCCATTGCATCGCAGGAGACTGTAGCTGTGGTGAGCTATATCCTGGCGACACTGGTCGTCTTTCCAATCGCCGTTGGCGTTGGCCTAATTCTAAGAAGACTGATACTTAGGAATCGTAAGGTGAGTGAGATTTTTTTTCGGTTAAAGTGGATATACAGTAGCTCACGAAAGTAATATTTGAACACTTACTATAGAAAACTTTTATGTTCATATGTTGAAATTTCATTAGCAATGTAGTGAAACACGATTGTTATGATTATGATTTTCAGCTAATTATAGGCGTTAAAACCTGGCTCCACTGAGTAGTGATGTTAATTAATATAATGTATCTTTAACTGTTTAAATATTTTTGTGATTTTTGCGGAATACATGCTTGTATTAAATATATTGTCATTACTATATACGTTTTTAGATTGTTTTCAAACTCTGCTCAGGCTCATAATGGTATTAATGAAATTTTTAAATGTTTCATATATCATATCATATATATTCATAGAATGTGTCTACAGGTGTTACAATACTTTAAGTCTTTACATACGGAGTTGTGAATATAGGGTGTCAGCATTAGAAAGTATTTGTAGAGGTACTATATAATATAGGTCGCCGGATGAAAGTGGTCTAGTGACGTTTGATGCTGGTCCAGTGGCCAGACTCCGTTTCACGTGAAAGTTTGCAAAGGTGTAGGAACAAGGTCGGTGTCAATGACCTGGTTATTTTTGGATCAGTATCTCGAACTGTGTGCACTACTTTTGTTTACTGATCGAGTTGTTAAAGTATCAAAGAAAAGCTTGTAACTCTTTCTTTAGTTATCTTTTATTATCTTTTATATGATTAGTGCTATGAGTAGATGGATGCAATAGATTTTCTAGATTTTTATTAAAAAATGTTGCATACATTATTATTTATTCGTAGTAGTTGAACCTGTAGCATTACATTTCACGTATAACAAATGATGATTATATAGAAGAGAAAACCATGATAAGTACATTTTTATTGATTTTAATACTGCTTTATGATTAAATAGCAGAATTTTGATATAACATAATGAGAAATACAAATAATTTACCAGATCCAAAGTTCTTAATATATGAAAGCAGGTAATAAATTGGCAAAGTCTAACTAATCAAAGGTAAAATTATCGAAACAAGGAATATTTTAACATTTTCAATATTGTGTAATAAGATTTAGAAATTCTATTATAATGTCATTCATACGCTATGCATGAGTGTATCGTACGTACAACAAAACTTCTATGTCTGGAAAAACATTCCTCTCCAAATTCTGTCTTAAACATTTCGTTTTAGACACAGCGATTTTTACGTCAAACGCCTCGGAATAAAAACATCTTGCTCAAGTCTCACCCCTAGAAATTTCTCTCTCCCAGGTTACCTACCCGGGTTTGTTCGACGGACGGTTTGAAAGCGACGCTCCCAACCGTGTAGCCGAGGGGTGGCCATTTGAAATGGTATTCTTCAGCCGCTAAACGTTTCATTTTTATTCGCCGTGGTTCTCGTCCAGCGTTGTAATTTCCTCTTGAGCCTGCTGCTCACCAGCCGCATTATCCCGACAAAAAATTTTGATTTACGATTGTGTACCGTAAAGCGTATCTGGCCGATGATCACTAAATCGAAACGCGAATTGTATACCAGTGCCACTTAAGTACCGTTACGCTGGCCCCGTGGATTATCGTCGACCGCGAGCATTTATCATCTGGCCATTAACAGACAAGACTTTCGTTATCTTCCGCAAAGTAGATCCACGTGCGTGTTTCCTTGACACTTTTCAATAATTACCCTAAAAACCGACACGTTTCCGTGCACGTCGAAATCAGTAATATCCCAAGGTCGAGGAACTTGTACAATTGAAGGAATTAATGAAATCATAAATAGACTGTGATTATTTATGCTACTTCGTATTTCTAGAAAAACAAATATAGACATAAAACCCAAGCAGAAATCTGTTTCATCCACTAAATACCGTAATTGGTGTAAAACTGCATATTTTGTATACTTCTGAATATTATGAGCATTATGTGCGTCTTTGCTCTTCTAAATGTCCCTGAAATGCATAAAAATTTATAGTCTAATTACAGTTACAAGAAACACATAAATTTTCATTATGAATTTATTATTATTATTTATTACGAATTTGTAATTTCTTATTCTTATGCTAATACAGAAAGAATTACTTGTATCTCTAATTTCGTAAATTTTATGACTATATCATTCATTCGCATGTTTACCGCTACAAGTAAAAGATACAGGAAGCTGGCTCTTATTAATTAGTATTTTTTATTTACTAGAATTGCTATTGGATACACTGTGCGTCGCTAAGATCGAGCTGGCGCGTATCCCCGAGTTCGCGTTGAATGAACCGTAATGAAAGATCGCCACTTCCTCCTCCTTTGTAACTGGAAATGCTTTCGCATAAGCGCGTACTAGGAAGCGAATGCCTTCAGCGATCGTTAACGATACGACTATTCGAGTTTCTGCAGATAATTTATAGATCGCGATGGATTTCGTTGGTAATGAATTTGTGACATAATTTTTTGAACGGTCTCAGACGAGGAAAATATTTGTGTGACTGCTGATAAAAAACATGAGACGTGTGTTAGTCATTTCTATTTTGGAATGGTTTGACGAAGGTTCGTCAAATTAGTTTGTATGACGCGTGTCAGTTGGATTCTTTTTTACTTGATCAGTTTGTCTTCTGAGAGTCTCATATAAGTCTTTCTTTATTGTTACTATTATTATTATTATTATAAAAAATATGAAGAGGACTTTGCAATCGTTTAAGAAAAACGCTGATTTATTTAGTAATTTTTCTTTGATATCATTACTTTTTACGTAAACACTAATCTTTTGGTTGTAATAAACGGACTAGAAAACCAAATTAGGCATCGTGACACGATCGCTTTTTTGCAAATTTCTTCGCGCTTTGTCCCTGAACTCGCCGCGAATGGTCACGACAACTCGGTTGTCGACTAATTTTTACGGATCGCGAAGGATCGCCAGTGATTCACCGAATTTGTAATGAACGTCCGATCACGAAGTTAGGTTCTATGTATCAATTGAATAATCCGTTGCCTTTTTTCCCGTAAAAATACAGTGTTTCGTTTCGTGTGCTTCGATCTATCGGATAGTATAATGTCTTGAAATAATGAGAAAGTAAATTACATAATGCGAAGATCGTTTGCGTCTTTGTCTTCGATAAGCGTTTAATTGCATATTCTCTGATGAGCATAAAAATTGAAAAAAATTAAACTGCAACCGTTGAAAAATTGCAGTAGTTTAAAATATCGTAGAAAAAAAGGAAAAAAAAGGGAATGGAATTCAACTTCGCTGAACTTTTTAGAATCAATCAATAAAATATGTATAAATTTTTAAGTAGGGATAAGTATGGACGTAAATTAATCATTTTCCACGATAAAGAGCTACACGTGTCTCGCTTTATCCACGTCGTGTTTTCGTCCTAAAAAATTATTAATTTATCGTGGTATGCAGGAAACAGCTTCTTCAAAGGCGATGTAAATGTAACAAAGATGATCTTCGAATGCAAAAGTGTGAAACAGTCACGTATTTTCTCTCGTATTTGCGTCAAACACATATTTCTTCGTTGACATCCTAACGTTCGTTCGCATTTTGCATATTTTTAATTTCATTCTCATAGTATTTTCATGTTCATCAACGTTATCCACGAAATTCATATTTCTTGAGCGGCCATAAATATTTTTTTTTTTATAACGAAACATCGTGCTACTTGTCGAACGTTCGTAATTAAATAAACAAAACGATCGATAAAACATGACTACTTGTTATTGCAGACTCGGTTCCTTTACTCGAGTCACGATTACTTTATGAGCTGCGAAAATATTCGAAGGAAATCGAAGTTTCTCGTAAATTGCACGCTCGATCGTTCTTGTCGACTGCATGTACAACACGATGACGTTGATTTTTTCGTAGGTACTGGAGGAGTCGGACACATCGTCGGAAATAAGCTGCCGGAAAGACGCGCTGAATCTTGAAAATGGTGACTTCAAAACATCCATCGAGAAGGCGATCACGAAGCTTCCGAGGATACAACACTTGGTACTCACATATCTTATGTATCTTCTAAATCATATGAATAGAATATAAATTTTTTTTTAATAATATAATTATTTACGCGTTCAATTTTATCGTTTCTACGATAATCGGTTGCATATTTAAAATCACAAGATAGAATGTAACTTTTATCAGAAAGTAATCATAACAGATAAGACTTTCTCTAATCGTGAATAATTTATACACGTTATTAAAGTTGTTAAAATCTTTATATAAATCATATATTTTTTTCACAAAAGGTAATCAAGGGTTAACTTAATTAAAGTAAGTGAACAAAATATTACGAAAATAAATTACGACAATACTCGACCATTTCGGCATAGTTCCATGTTGTTGCGTCTATTTAGATGGTTCATTCGAAAATAATCGCCGCGAAGAAACGATAATTCACGACGCAGAACGCCATTCTGCTCACCTTTTCGCCCGAAGTCGCGGTACATCAAAAGGAACTGGCCGGCCGCAGATTTATTCGTCAGGCATTTTTAAATAATTATCGTTCGCGATTCAATACAGTCTTCTTTTTCTGTTTAGTGTCACGAAGCAGAGAAACCACCGCCTCCGTCGTCACAAGAATCCAGATGGGAGTTTCCTAGAGATAAGCTTAGGTTACAGACGGTCCTCGGCCAAGGAAACTTCGGCCAGGTAAAGCGTTAGTCTCTCCCTCGAACGGAACAGGAACAGCGAGTCCTCAGGCGAGAGACGGCGATAATAAATCGTCCGACGTTAACGTGAAACGTGCGCCGCCCGCGAAATTTCGGTTACAACTCTTGAAACGCTCTTGTGAAACACTTTTTTATTCATTTATTTACTGGCGGGAGTGACCCATTAATAAAAAGCAGAAGAAAGAGAATTATACATGTATGAGTAATTTTAAAAAGGAATGATGTTCGCTCTGATAGTTTAGTTTTTCTTTGTATGAAATTCTTTATTATTTTTTTCACTAAATTTTTTTAATCTATTATTCGTTATTTTTATTAAGCGTGTATTAAATTGTTCAATCGTATGACGATTTTACGGACGTTTATTAATTTCATGTGTTTCAATGGTCGATAGAAAGATCGTTGTTTATCATTTATGTAATGATCCGTAGAACTCGCGGTGATATAATGGACTTCAAATGTTCAATAAACAGTTGTTGTTTGCATAGACATTCGAATTACTTTTGATTTAGTGATTCCTGGAATACTGGTTAGGTGGAACTATGCTTCTTATTAAGCAAATAATCAGTGAATACCTTGTCGATTGTCGGCAACATGTGAATTCTTTTATTATACAACTGTATTGTATAAGAATTCCTTATACATTACTGATTCTTTTCTTTGAAATACTTTGTAAAAATTACAATCTAAGATATATCTAACGAGAAAATTACTTTGCAACATTTAGTGTACTAATCTTTAATACTGTTTTAATTGCTACTAACGTATGTTTTTCAACCAAAAGACATTCGTTAGGTAACACTTATTTATTACATAATTTTCTGTCTAACGTGTAATATCGTATGCAATTCTGAACGCTAAAACCTAGTTTCACGCAGAAGATGGAGTTTATAATTAAAATCCTATTAGAAAGTCGAATTCACGTTGTATTTTTTGGTCGTTTAGGTCTGGAAGGCTGAAGCCGACGATTTGACTGGTCATCAAGGAACGACCCGGTTAGTAGCCGTCAAAACCGTCAAAGAAGGTGCTTCCGAACGAGAGAAGGAGGATCTGGTTCGAGAACTCGAAATCATGCAGCAACTTGGCAGCCATCCGAACGTCGTAACTCTTCTAGGTTGCTGTACAGAACAAGGTAGGCTCAATTAAATTAATTTCAACATAGTTCATACAGCTTTTATTTCGAAATTATGTCATTTAATATGTGCACAGACAGCACCTCAATTATAATGTTAAAATACTTAATATCTGAGGAAGAATTTATTAAAAATATTTTTATTTTTGTAATTAGTATAAGAGATAATATGAATAAAGATAGTTCTTCATTTCTTAGATCAATATGTCATTCCTTACTTTAATGCTTTTATAAAGAAGACAAAGAAAAGTCCAAGTAAAGGTATTATTTAATGTGTAAGAAAAAATCTATTAAAGAATTCCTTATTTTTGTAATTTGTCTAAAATGGTAATATCTCGTTTCTTATATTTGCACAAGGAATGCGATGGAATGTTGAAAATGAAATACTCAGTACTTGTTAAATAAATATCGCAGGTGTTGTTTTCGCATTTGAGTCCGGCAGATATTACTTTGTTACCAAGTTCACGAGTCACTTATTCCTGACCTTGCCAGTGTAAACGTCAGCGACTAGCTTTACAAAAACTAGTGGAGTTTTAAGTGGCAGTTCGTTTACGGAGATTGCAAAATACGATGATTAAGTAATCAAGATTCTAATTGTAAGAAGAGGCATCGTTTGTTTGAAAAGTTACATTCCAACCCATCCATGTTGTCAAACGATTGTTCTTCGGTCTTTTTCTGACGTCTATCGCATAAAATAACGTCTCCATTAATATTCCTATTGTGATGAGTATACTGCAGACTTTTATGCAATTTTTTATTTCTATGAATATATCAAAAAAAAAAAAAAATAGAACTTAAATTTTGTTTCACTTATTAAATATTATAACGAGTATTTTATTTCGATTATTTTATATATTTTTGTACATAAATCGCATGCATTCACGCATGTGCCTTCGAATTTTCCATAAATGTATAAAAATCTGGTCGTGAGAATTTTTTCAATCCCAAAATGAAGAGTCAATCTCTTTCGTTTTGTTCTTCACGTTTTTCTCCCTGTTATTCAACGCCATCGCGTTTCCCGAGAATTAATGGCTTAAATAGTAATTCACACCTGCGTTGCGTAGACTACGAAACTACAGACAATAACTGGTTTTGATCGTAGTCGCCTCTGAAATCGTGCTTATCTCGCCGACTAGCGCATCTTTAATTATTTACGATTCCCTGTTTTCGACGACCATCCATAGATCGTATCGCTGTGAAACACGGCGTAATGCATATTGAAGACGTCGTTAGGGGATCGCAAGAGAGATGCATTCCTCGTCATTGAGTCAGCAATGATAGGTCTTCTTTCTCCTTCATCTCCGTCTCAACCGACCACCGTAATCATTTACACGCGTGCACTATTGTTTTGCAAATAAAAGGAAGATCGATCGCTGGTACCAGCGGAGGAGGACTCGCTGTTTACGTGCGATCATCCTGCAGGTAATTGAGTAATAGTTCTGGAGAACTGCCTCCGCAGAGTCACCACGAAGGAAGGATTAATGAGTTCCAATCGGTTGGATAATCGCGACAATATTAGAATTCGATTTTTTTTCTTTGACTAAGAGACACTGTGCGATAAAGAATACAATCCGTTATTGTATTTGAATTGTTAAGAAGATATATTGGTTAATATTATGTATTAAAAAGTAGAGAAAAGTTAGATTGTGTTTTTTAAGAATTTTCTTTATATCTACGATTGTTTGTGTCGCCTTCTTACAGTGAATCAATTTATGGAAGTAAATAGTTTGAGTTTTGAGAAGGGCAGAACTAATTCTGAACTGGAATAATGAAATTAAGACATTTATGAAAAGCAAAGTTGATTGCTTTGGCTTCTGAATGACTTGCTTGCAAATAACGTACAATAAAGTATTGTGTAAAGAAATTATATGGAATTCGCTAATTTGTGAATTTTACCAACTTCAACGAATTGCGTGAAATACATTTCTGCTAAGTTCAGCGCATACCGATCGTGATACGAGTATCGATTACGAAACATCAAGGAAAGGAAATTTTATTTCACAACGTTATCGTGCAAGTTCGTGGTGCGTTAAAAGTCGAAGCGTGAAATGGTTAAAAGCTATTTGCTTGTCTATGGGTCGTAACCGCTGTCTGATTAATTGAGGTATAATAAATTGCTATTACATCGACACGGGATGGCTAAATAATCACAGTTCCTCACATTGGTCGCAATTATCTCGATGGGAGGATAAACCAGTGAATTGCCGTCGTGTTTTTCGTTTTTCCAGTTGTCGATTGTGCGCAGTTATACGCGTAAAACTGCGACGAAGAACGCAACGAAACACAATTGCATCGGACAATAAAAGAATGACCAGCTGTTTCAATACGATAAACCGAGTATTCTTCGAGTACCATTCCCTTGAAAAAAAGAAATTTTCTTGCAAAGATTCTTGCTACAGCATTGATGAGAATCTTTCAAAGAATCAATTTTTGAGAATAAACAGATCAACAATCAAGTGGCGGCAAAAATTCTTCCTATCAAAACTACATATCCGCATCATTGCATAAATATGTCTCACTGTCAACAAATCCAATGCCAGGGACGTCAGAAGAATTTTTCAAAGTATCGAATCTTGAGAATAAATAGAAGAATAATAAATAAACAATCAGATATAGAACTAAAAGTTCTTTTCTCAGTTTAAGTTGCATATGCATCAACGATTGCATTAATGACAAATCCGATGGTTGAGACATCAAAAACAGCAACGAGACAATCTCGAAGTTTTAGTCGTGGTGGATTTCAAAGAGGGAGGCCCATTATACGTCTTCCGTTGGAAGCCCGTCGGTATCGTCGCTCTCATCGTATAAATTTCCATACGCGTCCCCACGGCGACGATCCTCGTGGCACAATACGTCTATTAAGTCGGCGAAATGATGGTTCGTAGCGGGGTTCGGAAGAGGATACAACGGTATCGATACGATCGGTCGGCTTGGACGTCGATCTGGATTTGACGTCGTTACGGCCTTCCCTCGATATTTATGCGCAGAATAGTCTTTTTCGCGATTGTATGCTAATGCACGCAGAGCTGGTCTAGTAATAGTATAAAATGTAATCCCCTTCTGGGAAATAGCTTCTTGATACGTTTAGAAAAATTAGGTTTTACGTACGATAAGCTTTCGAGGAGAAATTATTGTAGGTTTCGTGATACTATAAGAGGTTGTATGAGATTTATCATAGTTTTGTCAGTTATATGCTGATAGTTATATGGAAAATTTATTAGTACTATAAGTATCACGACAGCTTCTGGTTTCATATAGAACGATCATTCATTTAAATTATGATTAGGAGATAATGGTGCAAAAACTCGCAAAAGCTACTTGCAAAAGTTACAAGAGATTATTGCAAATATTATGTGTTGTATTATGTGTAAATTTGTGTATATTTGCATTTTTCATAGATGCATAAACTATCCACAGTCTATTGATGAATATTTGAAGAATTTTCATAAAAGAAAAATATTCTTTTGAGATGATCGTATAAAGAAAGAGTTGAAGTAAAAGGTTCTAATAATTGTAGGTGACCCTCAAGGTCCATGGAGGACGTGGCGTGTTCGTTTTGGGATGCACCACCCCGAAAGTCTTTCGACTACGTTCGACGTGTGTAGAAGAAAAAACACGCCTGCGTGAACCTACTCGCAAGATTTACGGCATCTAAATTTCTGGCCCCCCGTATTTATCGTTTCGGTCATGGTGGGCGCGTTCGAATTCCTTCCGAGCGACGTTTTCGTCCTTTGACGGCCGGTTCTTGTCAAAAGAATCCCTTTCAACAAATTAAAAAGAGGAACTAAATAAAAGGACTGTAACTGTCTTCAAAGATGGAAAAATATTTATGAACTGCTGTGTCGAACTTTAGGAGAATATTTGGCATTATTTCCCATCAGCAATAAAAAGAAGATAAATGCAATTCAAGCAGGTATTTCTAGGTAAAGGTGTGACAGTAATTAGTCAGTTCGCTTAGGTATTTCCTTTGAAAAACAAATCTGTGGCACGTTGAAAAATTTCTGACACCCCTGGTGTTCAGAGTTCACGATCCTTAAAAGAGTTCTTTTGATGATACCGACGTTTTTCTTCTCTCCGCTTTATTCTTCTTCTTCTTCTTTTTCTTTTCACGGTTTAATCGAGAGTCGGCGTTATTCACACGGAACGAGATTCTATAATACTTTATCGTGGATAAATTAGGAGCGCGAGTAAGGGTCCACTTAGTGTCTTATTTTTCTGATCTCGCGACAGATCGATATTCTTCGATAAAGTATCGCATGTGGCATTAATTATGTCACCACCGCCAATTACCGGTGAAAAATTTTTGTCTTTCGAGGGGTTGAAGCGGCGTCTCGTTTGTTCAGAATCCGAATAGCCCAGGTGCAAAACACAAATTTCGTTACCATTCATTGATGTCGGTAATAATTTATTTCCAAATTAGCGGTGATCAGTTTCTGAAATACGATACGTTTAAATATCAAAGACAAAAATTACTGAAATTACTGAAATTTTGTCTCTTCCTTGAAAAAGTAGAGATATAAGGGAAAAATAATCACAAAATCGTGGAGGCCTGATTCAAGATATTGCGTGAAAGACCAAAATGTACGACCTAGATTACTATAATTTTATAAATCATCAAACCCGACTCCAAGATGATTTCAATCGATGATCCTTATGATCATTCAATCGTGGTTGCATAATTTTCTCATGTTCCACACCAGATTTTATGACTTTTACACCGCAAGCTAAAAATTGGAACTCCATAATCAAACAATGAAATTTTGTAATTTGATAAAGATCTGAAGAATAAAAAACTAGACCGATGTTTAATAAAGATCAATTCCTATACTCTACATTATAATCCTTGAATAAGATTTGACCAAAGTTTGCCGATGCTGTCGACATGATAACAGCAGCAAACACATTCATTGTTCAAGAGTACAGCTGTTAGCCCCAGTAACAACATCGTAACAACACAACCGGACCAAACTTAGAATTCACTGTATCTTGATTGCGTTATCCACTCGCCACGTTACATTTCTCGCTGTGCAAATATTATGACCGAGTGTACAGATCGTCTTGCGTGGAACGAATCTACTCGTAGAAAAGAAACGCTCCTTAACAAATGAAAATTATTAAAGGCCGGTAATGCTATCCTAATATGAAAGTTACGAGCTCGTGCAGCCAGCAAAAGTGGGCCCATATGTTACAATCAGCCTGATACTACCTACGGGGTCCCGAAAGTGCTCCGGTTAAATTACTTTAACGGCCTCGCTGTGTAGTACACCTCTTCGTATTCTCACCATATGGGGTCCCCTAATCCCATGCACGGCATCGTACGCGCTATTTCATTCACCGAGTTAATGCTGATCAAACTGCAATTTCGCGAAGCTTTAAGACCGTTTAATTGTGTAATCGTGTATGCTTGTTCGCAGAGCCTCATTATCTTATACTCGAGTACGTGATGTACGGGAAATTGTTGGCGTACCTGCGTGATCACCGCACCAGGCAGGATTTCTACAATTTCAGTGAGGACTCGGCCGCGCTCACCTCTAGGGATCTCACTGTTTTTGGATACTGCGTGGCAAGAGGTATGGAGTATCTTGCGTCAAAAAAGGTGAGTGTGTACTCTGATTTTATTATGTATATTTCTTTTGATTTTTTTTTTATTGTTTATTTTACTATAAATCATTTTGATGTATGTGTTTCTTAACCCACTACCCATCAACGTTGCATTAACGCAACATTTTATTGGCAATTTTCCTCGGTTAATTTATTGTAGATTATCACGACGATGTGTAAATGAATTGGGAATAGATTTTAACTTTTAAATGTACAATCCTTTTCTAATAGGAGAAAAACGTTTTGAAAACGTGAATTTGTGGAATACGAAACTATAGAAATATAGTCTCAAAAATCCATCTCATCTTTTCTGTATTTTTTATTTCAAGAGAAATTAATTGTCAAATGGATTAAGCGATTCTATATCTATTAATAATCTGAAATACTTTAGAGCTAAATCTTTTTATCATGTTGATTTTTAAGGACGTTAAATCGTAAGTATCGCGTCGCGTACAGCTTTTAATATCTGTGAATTATTGAAAGTACCCTTTCGTGGTCCGGTTTAAATTATCACTCCCCCCTTATTTGTATTTCCATTACGCTCGTGAGGCTTCTTGGTGTTGGCCGAAAATTTATTATGACCTTACATGCTCGCGTGTTAAAGGAGTCTTAGAGACGAAGCCAAAACGATACAGCGACCGTCTACTTACTGTAACATTATATCAAAGTATTACCCCCGATGTTGTTATATTCATGCCATGCCGATCTTGTTCTTAATTCTTTTCGAATCTATAATCGATTCTGTATTTCATCCCGCAACAACAAAGAAAAGATTCAGACTTCGTAAATGTCATACAAATTTATTACTTCATAAGAATGTCAATTACTCCATAAGAATGTCAATTACTTCATAAGAATGATCAAATTTTTCAGTATTTTTGGTAACTTAATTGGAAATTAATTTTGATGAAATAGTTCTCTTTCGTAATCAATACAACATTTTTCTCTGTATCTTTTTACGCAAAATATGCAAAGCTTCAGTTTCTCAAATCTACATCCCTATTTCATTTAATTTCTTATATTCTTATGTTTCCAAATTTTTCTCTATACAAAAATTCCTTTTTTGCAAATTTGCTTTCTTATATTTTCACATTTTCAAAATTGTATCCGTGCAAAAGTTTCTTTTTTTCATTTTAACCCCCCTCCCCCTCCCTATTTGATTTAGTCTCTTATAATTCACATTTTCATACTTTTATCTATGCGAAAATTCCTTTTTTCGCGTAGTGTATTCTTCACGTAGTATATTTTTTAATCTGACAAAGCTTCATAAACTCGCCATAAATCGAAGCTTCTCAATAACGAAGATAATGAAATGATAAAATATCGCCTTTAAAGTCTCCAATGTGTTTCAAAAACACCTACGTGTCAAAAAAGTACCCCGCATTAAAAACCGAATACCTCGTCCTTCGAGGTTGCCTATATCTTACGACCGAAGGTCGCGAGCGAAAAAGCGACGGCATGACAAACAACTTGCCGGTGGTATTTGTATGTCAAATATTTTCTTAGCGTCGGAAAGACGCGGGACCAGAGATCATTTCACCAGTGAATCTGTGTCAGTGGGCAAAAATGGATGACATGGTCAAATGAGATAAATTCTGACACGATCATTCTATAACCCTAATTTGGTGTGAACAGCAATAAACTTATATTAGCGGGAATACGCGAAGAAGTTTGTATCGATTAAAGCGAGTTCTTTCCTCATAAGAAAGTTAGCATAAGACCTAATATCTTTTTGTCTCGTATCTTGATGAAATTTATGCGACGGTGAACCAATTTCCAACTTTTCAGTAGCTCAATTGTTCAGATTTACAAAAAATTAAAAATTTTAGAAAGGATGTTGAATATGGTGATTTAAAAACTGGATAATTAAAAAAAAATTGTATTACTTTGTCGAGACATTTATGGCGAATAGAAGTCATCGATGTTAATAAAATCTCGTTGTTGAAATATTGCTGAAGAAAATTGGGATTCTATGAAGATCGAAATCTTAGAAATGTAGAGTACTGAAAATGATCTTATGGTTCCAAGTCGTTTACGTAGATTAAAAAAATTAGTTAGGCATCCGCGGACACATTTTAAATCGTGCTAAGACCCAAGTTGGGGCACTAACAGAGGTATCGAATGTTTATTGTCGATTTATGAAATTTCAAGCCAAAAAAACGTGTGACTCGAAGCTGATAATGCCGCCGTAACCGCAGAGTGACACGAGTGCGTTTAATATTACGGTTCTAACCTCTTTGCTGAAGGCACGTGATTCGCGTCGGAACCATAAAACAGACATTTTTATGCATCCAACGACGTTTAATGGACTCTTTTTTTGAGATAGTATCGTGACTCGAAGTCCAAATCAACATTCTAAATTATCGTTCGTTTTCTTTATAGCCCTGCGTAAATATTCGAATATATCTTTTAGAGTTTCTTTTTGTACACAATACCCTAAATTTCACTTTTTTTCATTTTACAACATGTTTAATAATTCGATACGTAATAGTCAGTTTTAATGGCGTAAAAATGAAATTCATCTCTATGGAAGCAACTATAAAAGAAATATTACCGATGGTAAACCTTCGATTAGAATAATTTCACGCCGTTTCTTGCAAGGGCAAATATCGAATGAACCGTTCGTAATTATTTTCTACGAATATTCGCGTAATCATCTTCGGAGAATTGCCGCGTGAAAGCTAATTTTCTGAAGTTAGTGGACGATAATTACTCATCAGAAGGAAAACGGTAGTGTACATTCCGGCATGGAGAACATCAAGGTTCTTTTTCGCTCTACCAACCTCGAGAAACGTGCCTTAAACTTCAACTGTACGTTAACTATCTCTGCTAGCTATAACATCGTTTAAAAGGTGCAACTCGAATCTTGTCGTTATCTTCTCGAGTGTGAAAAAATTCATTTAAAAACATATTACTCGTTATGGATGAAGTTTTTGCATCGTATGAAACATTCCTTAGCAACTGGTTTACTTAACTTTTTATACAAGCATACGAAGCAACCAACACGTGTCTGCATCATTTCCATAATTCATCTGACTGGTTCGTGCTTCTGTCGTGTCATCTATTCCATAATCCTCCCTTTGCCGATGTATTAGAATAACAAATCATGTATTTCATAGTGCGAACATGAACGCTCATGAGTCACGAGGTATTTTAATCATTTTTTCGTACGTGTTGCAAAATGATTGGAGTTTTCAAACGAAGGTGATGTTGCGCCTTGTTCGGAAAATTAATTACTCTTGAAAACTTGACGAGTAAGTTGTTTTATAATACGGTGAACCTTAGACGAATGTCAGACAGAAGCATTACATCAAGGTAGATATTGCAACCTTTTTACGCTTTCAAATAATTCCATTAGACCTTTATAGAACTATTTTACAAAAGAGAATAACTAGGTTTCTGAGAATCAGACCGTAAATGCATTAAAAGAATACTTTAATAATAAAAAATAAAAAAAACTAACAGTTCACTACGTAAATTTACTAAATAAATTGCTAGAATATTATATCGAAGACTAATTAATAGAAATTTTAATTAAAACAATCGATTCCTTTTCTTTCCTAAAAATCTTTCTACAGACAAAAATATACCATAAAATATTGGATGCTGAAAAAATATATACATATAGATTAAGTAATTGAGGAATGAATTATTAGATAATACCCGGGTAGATATAACTCAGATGAATTATTAGATAAAAAAAGTTTCGATTGTAATAAGCAATTTCCGTCCTGCTAAAAGTTGAACCAACAAAACTTTCCGATCAACCTGACACTTTTACTGGAATAACAATTTACTGGATGACAATGCAGTAGCGAGGTAAAAAATGGTAAATAGCTAAATATCATCATCGACCGGTTATGATTCGGTTGATGGAGATGCACGCGGCGAGGCTGCTCCAGGCATCGAACAGCAGGAACGAAGTCTCGATTGGAATCAGTATGCTATGTTCGTCGTTGGAAGGACGGGCAAAGAGCAACCGAGTCAGGATGTCGATTTCAATCAAAGATTATATACGAGTTCGCAGAAATTCTTCTCAAGAATTGCTCCTCCAATAATTCTCCCGACATACATAGTACCCTTAATTGAAAGTGGAAGCCACGGCTGATGCACGAACGAGATGAAATGATTTAAAGCCTCGAAACCGCGAGGCTTATTGGTTTAAGATCGAGATCGTTATGCTTACTTCGCACGAACCGTGGAGGTATTGTTTCGATTGCAAATTAATACGGATATACATCCGGGGAAATATTTATTCCGAATTATTTATCGTCTTTCCGCTCAATATTGAAGGATCGAACTTAACGTCGTAACATCATAGAATCGAGAATACTTTACAAAATTATAATTTTTAGAGATTTTCTTCATTTGACATTTTTTAAATAACGCGAGTCTTCGACAAGTTCAAGATAAAAATGAAAAGAAAGACACAGACACAGGTAAATTAAAAACAAAGGAAAGATATTTATCAAAGTTAAAACGATAGCTGGAAAAGCAAAATTTCCTCCTGTCAGTGTAATAAAGATAATAATACATAAGCAATGAAGCAATTTTAGATTATTTATCAATTATACGACACTCGTACAAAATATTTATCACGCGAACGTGACTTAAACGTGATCGGAATATAAATCGTTTGGCTTCTTGTTATTTCATCTTTTTTTTTTTCTTTTGATACGGTAACGCCGACATACCATAGATACACTGGTATCTTATGTTACGCGAAAGTAGTCGCGAAAATATATTTTTCAACCGTACAAAACGTTGAGGAGCGGGCAGAAACACGAGCAGCTCGACACGACAAATGGACTCGTGTTCGAGTTTTGCACCGGTGGTCGCGCGGCGCGCTATAAATCTAGAAGATGAAGTCATTAAAGAAACGGCAAAGACGTATGTATATCCAGCTCGCCTTGACATTGAGCAGCGCAAGTTCATTAGCATCGGCCACGGTCGAACGGCGAGAGCCCGCTCACCCGATTTTCCGACAGCCTAATTCGTACTCTTCCGTACGTTTACAAAGTTTCTTGAACATTTTCTTGAAACAAAATTTTCTTGGAAAGTTACAATAATCTGCTATTTTCCACGAAAGATTTCTGTTAATTAAGAAGATGATTCATAACGTGTTCTTATCGTGTAACTTTGATTTTGAATATGGAGACTTCATTTACTTCGATGATTCATTGATGACGGTCCATTTTATCTTCTGAAATCGGAGAAATGTATGTATGTATACGCGGATCAACATTGTTGATCGGATAGTCGATCAAAAATAGCTTTTGAAAAAATTGCTACTACTATGTTAAATACATTTTCTTCCGACGATAAATTTCTTAACTGATGCTAAAAGAAACTCAACAATTTACACTTTTGACTAGGCTTTGCATCCAAACTCGAGTTATATAATGGTCGTACCATTTCCCCGAATATTCCCCGGAGACTTGAACCTGTAATCATCTATGACGGAAGTCTGCAACACAGTTCAGTATCGTTCACTAGTTTAATCGAAGCTTTCATCGTTGCTCAAACATCATCACCGACTTTGATCGACGTGTCGAGGCCGTACGACAATTAAATTTCACGCGTATTTACCGGTACGCCAAGCAATTTCCATTGAAGCACACAGTTCGCGAGGTCCGCGGTGACTGGCCACATGAGAACGTAAAATAAATCAAGCTCAGCTTCTGCGGCAAATAACAGTACGACGAACACGCGATAAATCAGACGTACAATAAATAATCAGCAATAACGTGTCTCTGCCGCCGTATTACGAAGCCGAGCAACATGGAATCCGCGGGTCATAAAATCTATTCGTCGAGTCCCGTCGTCGAAGAATATCTTTGGTGGTAGAAGGAGTCTTGAAACTTTTCTACGCGACAATCCAACCAGTTCGAGGATTCGAGTTTGCTCGCTCTCTCACTTGATACCTTGTATATGCGATGTGGTAACTATAGTGCGGTTGCGTAACAGGACGTCCACCTGCGGTCACTGTCTCATGGAGGAACGTTGATCGAGCCGTGTGCTTTTGTTCAATTTTGCAGATCATCCACCGTGATCTTGCCGCGAGGAACGTGCTAGTGGACCATAATAAGCTGTGCAAGATCGCCGACTTTGGTATGTCCAGATTTGCGAATGAAGATGGGGAAGTGATCGAGACGAGACACGGCAGAAACGCGTTGCCAATAAGGTGGATGGCGCCCGAATCATTGATCTACTCGCTATTCACCACTAAGACCGACGTTTGGAGTTTCGGGATCTTGATGTGGGAGATCGTCACCCTGGGTATGTGTGAATTATTGATTTCTCGAATTTGGTATTTTATATTCCCATCCCAGTTCTAAACTTCTTTAACCCCTTTCCGTACTTTATCGAGTCAGATTCGCGATGAAGATTTTGGCCCAAACATGAATATCGCGAGCCTGACTCGCGACCAGATATTTGGGACAAACGTAAACATAACAAGCCGAGCTCGCCGACTGTTTTTTTGCCCGTTATCTGTTTAGCGCGTGTCGATATCTACCGCTTGGGCCCGAGTTTCGTCGAACTAAATGGCACGGGAAGAGGTTAATATTAAGTCTGACTACTTCATAAATGAAATAATGGCAACTATATTGATGATAAAATAATAATACAACCTTCCTTCTTACTACTATAATCTTAACTCTTCGCTAACTCTTGTCTTCGAATTCTTAACTCATTCGTTCGCCCATTCGCTTTTCTTTATTTCTCTGTCTCTTTTACTCGTGATACTTTCGCAATCCTATTAATATTCTATCATTTTCACATTTCCTATTTTATATTTAAGTAATTATTTAATTCCCTTATTTCTATTTGCCATTCCCATTTAAGCAATTGTCTTAATAATTTACAACTTATAAAACAGATATGTATTTTTTAATGCATTATTTTATCTTTGTGAATCATAATATAAGATGTTACTTAGAAGTATTGGAATTTTTTTTAATTAAATATTTAATGATATCTTATTGGAGATATTTTTCCTATTATATTATCAACGTTATCAATGACAGAAGAACTAATTTCCCTAACGCAGGTTCGACACCGTACCCGGACATGACGGCACGAGAAGTGATGCGAAACGTGCAGAACAGTTATAGGCTGGAGAGACCTTCGCATTGTCGAAGCGAGCTGTTCAGGGTGATATCCCGATGTTGGCAGGCTGATCCAGACCGCAGGCCGGAGTTCCAGACTCTAAGGAGGGATCTGGCGCAGTTACTCGAGGACAATATGAACGGACATTACGTAGATCTCGAGAGCTTCGCCTCAGAATGCACTGATTGAGCATCATCCAATAGAGATTCATTGGAAATCGTTTCACTGTCGTATGCTCGTCTTTGACACATACGATCGAGCATTCTGGACCATCGGTTCATGAACATGATTGTTTCGTGTTCAATAATCGATCCTCTGTCTTGAACAGGTGAACAATCTCAAGTTCGTGAAATTTTGATCGTAAGTTTGGTTGTGTCGATTCATTCGAACGCATGAATGTGAATGGAATGTGATGCTTCTCTTTGTATGAGGTAATCTGCGCGGTTTTGCGAAGGTGGTCGAGAGAGATTTTTTGCCTCAACATGGAACTAGTAATGCGTGAGTGAGATACGAGCAGTTCTTTCTTTAACGCCTTGAAATTTGTGAATTCGTAAAAATTCCAAGTATCTGTTGCGAGATGTGGAAATCAGAATCCGTCCATATATGATTCTAATTTTTTATGTCAATTGTATGTACTTAGGATAAACAAATCTATGAAAAGAAAGTAATTTTCGAAGCGTATACGGAATATGTATATATTAAGGAACAACTTCGATAATATTGTATCTTGTTCTTGAAACGTTTTGATACGGATGCATACGGGTTTCAGAAAAAAAAGTGCTGATATGTTATGAGACTCGTAAAAGGCGAAGAATATTTTGCATCGAACGTAAAATTATGGAAAGACAATCGATAGCATATGTGTGTGAGAGTGATTTTATCGTTGAAACGAAGACGAAATTGCGAATTATGAGACGAGAAGGATGATTTAACAATGCAAATACGATGGTAAAGTAACGTGCAGTATGTACAGTTAAGGATAATAGACGTTCTTTACTATTTCTTTCTTTCAACGCGGAGAAGATGTCTAAGATTCTCTTAAGTATTTCGTTTAGTATTACTACACTATGTCTAGCGTTATTTCCTTCAATTAATGCGCCAGTCGTCGAAAGTTCGTTCATATCGGTGTTTTTCGTTCAACATAATATAATAAAATAACAATATTATAACAATATTCAAACACGCACAAGAAAAAAACGAAGGAGTAAGGTGATAGAGAAACTTCCATACTGTTTAACTTTGCTCACATTTAACAAAAACTTGTTGAAATAAAAAACTCCGATATGTAAACGATCAATTACGCAACCCATCGCATAAATCTCATGACAACACAAAACGATCGACGTTCCAGTTGTCTAATGTATTTCTCTCACTTATAATCATTGTACATAAACTCGCATTATTATAAACGCGTCGTGTCAATCAAAAAAAAAGAAAAAAAAAATTGAAAAAACAGAGCAATTTTTCTTGATCGTCTCACCGTAGTTATATCGAGGATTATTGTAATAATTATTATTATTATCCGTATCATTATTAACGAATTGTTATTAAACACGTACGTTTATAAGTTTCCAATCGTCGATTAATATTCTTAATCATTCTAGTCTTTCTTAATGCGTATGGGGTGGCGATTGGTCCTGAATTAAGCACAGAAATCGCGTGTAAATTTATTATTCTGGATTGTGATATCTTCGTACGTTTTTTTTTCTTCTTTTTATATGATATGTACATTACGAGAACTTCCTTTTAGAGCTGATTAAAGCCCCATCATTGTCGGTTGATTGTTTTATTAAGTTTTGTACGTTAAAACGGAACATCGACTCATCTCTTCGAGAATCCCGACCTCGCTTCCATAATATCGAAGAGAAGCGAATCTGTCAATTTTTTTAAACGTTATCGTAACGTTACTCTTTGCGTAGTTTTGCGGTCCGATCACATATATACATACTCTTTTCCTATTTTTTTTTTGCCTGCCGTTCTCTGTTACCCCCGCCCCCAAAAAAATGCAAATTATTGTATGTAAACTCAACTACTGTAAGAAGATTTTTTTGTCAGTAAACGTTGTCGTAAATTCACGCAGTTCTTATTTTTTTTATAAACAATTTTCTTGATCTTTGATTACCATAGATCAGTGTATTACTTAATCACTTTAAACATATGAGGTCGTCAATCGGATTTTGTCAAAACTGTGTAAATAGATTCATTTATAACGTACAATAGCGAGAGAAAAGTAAAAGTTTGGGAGCGATGGTACAAGATAAAAAAACACGGAAGATATGGTAAAAAGAATGTATTAAAAAATAAATATGGACATGATTCATAATATTATAATTTACAATAAGATTCAAAGGCACAGACAAACATTATAATCTATTCTGAAATGTTAATTAAAAAGTTTTTATGTCTACGTTCCTAGCGAGGCATCCTCTAAATAATAATAATATTTCCATTAATTTTCTTCATTAATATACATGTACGATAGCGAGTTTTCTTCGGTACTCTGTGATCGATATAAATTTCCTGAAAGAATCTATATGTACGTTAAGAATTCTTATTTCCTTTAAAAAGTTTTAAAAATATTTAGATAGGTATATGTAGCAATAAATTATGGATTTAACTCATAGAAACTATAAAATAATATGTCATGATAAAAATTAATAATTAAAAATTAAAAAGATTAGAGTTTGCAATTAAAATAACTAATTTCAATAAACAAGATGGAAGCCGAAACGTCACGCAGAGTCAAGAATTAAATATAGCATTTAATTAATATGCTTTCGTTTAATTAATACCCAACTGGGTAAAGAGAGGAAAATGTTTTAATATATAGAATGATTGCATTTTTCGCGCGAAGAATGCGCGAATAATTGACCGAGAATGCAGGCCTCAATTAAACTCTCGGTCTCCCGCCGGTTTAATTGCGAAATCGTAGCAACGAATTGTTACGATGATATCGTGCGTGAGTTTTCTTGTTTCTCGATTATTTTTTTTACTGCTTGCATCTTAATTAACTTGCTTCCAACGCATCAAAGAGGGTACATTCCTACGCACGATTATACGCGACACGCGTGTTAAATTTTTATTGAAAACGGTTAAACAAAGAGAAAATAATATTTGAAAAATTTGAAAAGAATTTAATCGTGTATAGACAATTAAATAATATATCTATTAAATAATGAGTTAACAAATTATTACAGCAATCTGTCACCTGTAATGAAATCGATTAACATGTATTTTGAAGTAGCGCGTTAGAAATCGAATTTCAGAAATTTCCATTTCTTTATTAACAGTAAAGTGTGTAAATGGGAAATTATGTGTAAAAATTATTATCAGTATACTGTATTAGTAGTTAAGTTTAGGAATAATATAGGTAGTTAGAGTAAATTTAATCTTATACATATTGCATTTCTAGATTTGATATTTCCTGTTTAAATAAATCTACTCCCTAATAATTTATTTCTGTGTAACAAGAGATTCATCTTCATTACAGTATGATGTTGATGGTCACAAAACTTTCACCTGTCTCTATTATCCTACGATTTTAAATTGTAATTATACCTGTTTGTGGTGACCAACTTTCTAAAAGGTATGTAATCCCAAAATCTTCTTTTGAAGTTTTTCCTAAAACCTTAAAAAGAAACGCAGGTAATATTTTTCATCGAAATAAGTTCATCAGGTGATATATCAATTAAGTTTATGATATGAATTGCCAAATTTAAGGGCCGTAATAAAATAATTATTTAAAGGCAAAATGATCCAGAAGACACGTCGAGTAATCTTCAACATACATTTACTCAAAAATTAATAAACAATTATTATTTATTATTATATTATTATTTATTCATATATTTTTATTATTATATTATTTAATTTAATTATCATTTAATTTATTACTTATTAATACAATAAACAAATATTTAGGGACTAATGATTAATAATAACTGTGAAACCAAATTCAATTTGCAATTAAATCCTAACTTCCGAGTGGTCAATGAAAGTTTCATCAAGGCAAGAAACATTTGCTGAATCGATAAAATTGGATTCCGTTATCCCCGCCCGGGCTTCTCTAATAAAATTTTCAGAAGTTGTTTGCATAATTTTAAGACTTTATCACGCAATCCTTGTAACGGTAGTGTTCTTCGGTGGAAAGATTCCGCAAAAAGCGCGAACAGTTGGTGCGTTAATTGAATTCTCGCATCACGCGATGTTTTACGGCTGAGTGAATTATCTGAGTTATAGTGCAATAATTGAACTAAGGATTTTGTAATTTATCGCCGACTATCAGGTAAGATGGCGAGCCATCTTAGTTTTTGCTCGGCATGAAATTAAGCTTACGCTCCACGAGTTTATACCCTATCGTCTCGTGACGTTTCGATTTGCGGTGACTTGATGGGCGTGTAATATCCTCGTGCATCTGAAATTCCTATTAATACTTATTCTTGTGAAGAATTCGTATAGTAAAGAATTTCGTAGTGAAGAATTTCGTAGCGAATTATTTTACATACTTTCGTATATCATGGATAGAAAGCGATGGAAATATTTAACATTGAATTGCGATTAATAGTTAAAATATAAAATAGCTAAAAGTACAAATAGTAGGACTCGTTATATATATAATATAAATATTGAAACATTCAAGGTTCGTATTTTTCAACTCATTTAATCAATTTTAATATAAACGCATCGAACAAATATATTAGAAGGAACTCAAAGTGAATATGGTAGGAGTCACTCGAGTCAGAATGACCCTAAAGGAAACACGTGAAACGCACGAAGAATCCTTGAACGTCTCCAATCATCCCCGAGAATTGTCAGTAGGAATTGCGTGGATGGCATATATGTATGAACGTCTCGTGCAGTAGTTTTCAAAGCTGTCGTATGTTGCAACATGTATTGGGGTAAGGATCGTTATCGTAAATTGGATCGCATTCCGGAAATCTTGAAATAGCCGTAAAACGTCGAAACCTGTTTATAGTGATGGGTAGTTCGATGATAGGATGAAATCAAATGAGATCTTACGTCGATGGAAAAATAATCGTAAATTTAGTTCATTCAGTGTATTTCGCTTTCGTTCATATAGATTACAAAATGTAAAAGTTATTATGTAGGAACTATTATGGATATGTATGTATGTCAATGTTATAGATTTTATACGTTGCAGAATGTGAAAAATATTGAACAAATAATATTATACGGTACATCATGTACATACATATATTAGGTCGTCCAAAAAGTTTCTTGCGTTATATAAGGAAATAATGGGATGCACAACATTTTCCGTTTTATATTATTTTATCGAATTACGTATGATCCATTTTGTTCTATCAAACTAAAGATCACAGCGTTCTACAAATTAGGTTTCATGTTTGTATAAAGATGCGTTGTTGTAAAAGACGTGTCTGGGAGAGAAAGACACTTTCCGGACAACCCAATACATACAGTAGATACAGTAGATATTATAAAACACACGTTATTGGAAGCATTGTTAAACAAAAAAGTGCTATAACAAAAACGAAACATTATACGGAATAAGTGACAGTGGACGTGCATTAATACAAAGCATGAATAGATTAGAAATACTTAAGTAGCAATAGTCAAAATGTAACATAATTACAGGTGTTCGCAAAGCCGAAAATATCAGAAATCCAATACTCGTCGAAAATCCAATAATACGAGTCGTTTCGGATCTGATAAAAGTATCTCCTAATTCAAGATTGTCATGATTCGAGAGTTATAAAATTATATAACAAATTATAATACTTCATAATGAAATATTATATCTATCATGTATTTCATTCTTATTTTTGCTCAGTATTTTTGCTTATATAATTTGAAAATTCTTAAGAATCCCGAAAGCCCTGACAATTCCCACTTTCTCGAGAATTCCGAAATTCTCGGGAGTTCCGACTTTCTTAAGAGTTTCGAAATTTCTGGAAATACGAGACACCTTCGGGAAATCGACCCGACTCCGGGAAAAATTCTTGACCCGACTCAACCCGATATCTTCGGGTTATAGCATAAATCTAATCGTAATACTTCTACGACTTCAGCTATAACACCATTTCAAAATGTTCGCTATTAGTTATTTATTAATTATTAATACTCTTTGAAGTTCTCATTTATTGCTCATTGATATAACTCTTTTACAATGCTTCCAATTATATACGCTTGTATGACATTCTTTTCTTATCTTGATCTATGGAATCTACTGATAACGTTTGACTGAAAGAACTGGGTCATCCTGTATATTTACTCGCCATTGTAGATTCTCAAAATAAATCTCTTAAATATCATTTAGGCGAAAAAATGACCTTGGAGTGATCTTGTAACGAACCAAATGATTTAGAAATGGCCATCAAATGGCCTTAAATATCTCAAGCAACCTTGGAGTTACTGTTAAATAACCTTGGCATAATCTTCATGTGATCTTGAGGATCTTTCAAATTTTTCTTTAAATCTTAATTAAAATTAAATTCTTTAAATGTTGGAGGATGATAATGTATGCTCGTTTATTGGTGTGACTTAACAAGTTAAGTACGATGCCTTGTAGTCTCATGAGGATCATTTGAGGAGATTTACGCAGAAAATATCCTCCACGTGACTAGGTCGCGTTTGCTATCTATGGAAAGACTTTCGCCTAGAGATCCAGCAACGGTATCGAGGTAACAACATGAGAATGTAATGAAGATGAAAAACGACTTAACATATATCGAGAGTATCTCAAATCACATTCGATTATATTGGAAATCACATGAACACTATATTTTGAAATGATCTGAAAGCAAAAATTATTAATATTGTCATTATTAATACATCAAGTCATTCAAATAATTAATGCTTTATAAAATTCATTCTGATGGCTAGAACGAACTTTCTCGTCTGCATTTATGCGATAATATACATAAATCATTTGAAAGTACATCAAATATTTTGTCCAGCGATAAAATTCCTGCTGCCTAGTTATTAATTTTATCGCGATAACTTATGGTCGTAAAACGAACAAATAATTGCTGGATAGTTAGAAGATCCTTTCCATTCCCTGGGACGAACGCGCGATTAAAAGTAAGATCGCGGCGACACGTTCCACTTTCATTCGTGGCCAGTTGAAAATTCTGTCTTGTGTTGATCAACGCCTTATTTTTTATAGTAATGTTAACGAGCTGCTGACCCAAATATTCTCCGAAATGAGCGCGTTTCACTTTACTGAAAACGTGCCGAAATAACGTCAGAACGTATGTATCGAATCGAAAATATCGTTAGTATGTTATCTGCTGCTGTTTGATGGTTTTTGATATCGGCTAAATAAGTTTCTGACGAAATGTTTTTGCGCTTGCCATCCTTCGCGAGAACAAAGATCAGCAACGAATTGAGAATGAGGAGAACCTCGTAGAAACAAAAGACACCGCCGCTCAGTAATGAGTTTCGATTGGTTCCAGACGCGAGACGTTTTTCAGCCTTTTTCAAGCAGATTCGTCTTCCCATTTTGTGAGCAGAACGAATTACATCGTTTGATCCTTTGAAATAAGAGAGATCGGCAACCTTGAGGTCTTGACTTGACGATTCTTGTTTCGAAGGTCAATTCTTCTTCTTGACCTTTTTGCACAATTAATCACAATTAAAGTCATGACAGTGAATCGACAAGTTGCAAATTATAAGTTATAGACTTCTTTCTTATAAATTTACAATTTTATATGTACACCTTCGTTCGTTCTACCAACAAACCTGTTGGCATTGTTCAAGAGAATTTATCGAAATTGTTAACTTGTAATTTATGATTTGTAAAATTTCGAATTTCATATAAGAATTATTATAGAATTATTGTAGAATTATTGCATATTAATATATAATAGTATGTAATATGTAATAATATATATTACAGTAGAATTATTGCAATAAAGCGCAAATGAGCTCTAGATAATTTGATGCTTCTTGATATCACATACAAACGATAAGGGAAGTTAAATACAACGAAGAGATAAATACTTGATCTTAAAAATTCTTTAATTGCTAGTGCAGATGAATGAAACATTTTTATATTCAAGCACGGTGTACAAATAATAAGATGACATACAGAGTATACTATATTTTTAGTAAAATGAAAAAATAAGAGTTAAATCGAATATAGCATATTCCGACTTTTAAGCGTGGACATGTTACGAGTTTTAACTTGATATTAAAAATCAAAAAAGAGTGAGAATATAATGAAAAGAATAAATAGCTTGTACATTACAATAACGGTAACGTTATATGGATACCGGAAGTATAAAATGACTGAGAAGGACTATAATTGGTTCTCACGAAAGGAGCGAACAAGGGAAACGGATAATTTCAGCCGTCGTGTAAATTATGTTGCTATGTAGTGCTCAAATAGTCTTTCAAACGTCCAGTGAAAGTAACTTCCACTAATCTGTATCAATAACAAAAAGATACGCCTGTATAATTGTAAGGATGCATGCAAAAAAGGTATCGTAATATCACCTTTTTAGAATCACAGGTAATACAATTCCAACTTACTCTTTACAATTTCTCCGTAGCTTCTGAGCATTTTATTCCAGGATTAGGCAAGTTTCATTTCAAATGAGAATACAAAGTAAAAAGTTGAAATAAAGAATCATTTTAACTAGAATATTACTTCTATATTATAAATAAGATAGGAAAATAATAATTTTATTTATATCATTTTCTTTAATTAACCCTTGAATTAAACCTCAAAGAATTAGGTGAAATATCAGTCTATATTAATCTTTTTTTAATATTATACTACAGTACCGTATTTGCAATCATTGAAAACAATGACTCTCCTGCTCTTCGCCTAGAATCGAATAATAATGAAACATTTTATCTTTCATTTAAAAAGCACGTGTTGCGCAGAATACCCGCTTATGATAGTTTTTAAAAATTGATATCTGCAAATAAAATAAATAACTTATATTTCAATATTAATTTCTATTTTAAATATCACACTTTGCGTATACCTAAGTCAGAAACAGTATAGGCAAATTATTTTACTCTCATCTACAATATATCTATCCACATAGAACGATATATCATTTATATAATAATTGTTCAAATATTTTATGTAGACAATATTCAAGTCAATTTCGTCCAACCTAAACCCGTTTAATTTCACCGATCCACGGCACACCGTTTGATACTTGTTGACAAATTTTACGAACACTCTAAATCTCCCATGGAATCCGATTGGAAACGTCGTTAACATGGCCGGGTTTCTAGTCGCGGGGTTTCGAGCGCATCGATGCGTAAATCAAGAGCGAAGGGTTACAATATTCCTTTTACCACTTTAACTTGAACTCGTACGGTCGTACGCGTTCCGACACAACAAGACCTACTCTCTAGCTCAACGTGCACTTGAATACATGTACGCGAGTGGTTCACACGCTGGCAATAACCATTCTCTTTATCGAGTTAAGTGAGCCGCGGATCGTTTCGCGATCGATTCGTCGTCCGTTTATTTCGATTTCCACGACTGCTTTAAATACCCGCCGCGCCACGATACACAGGCTATCGTTAAGTTTAACAGAGGAAACATCTCACGGCCGCGTTCCAACGATCTTTATGCGGGTTGCACGCGCCGTTTCGGAATGCAGATTCGCCACGAAGGACAATGGAAACGGCGCCAAGTATCTACCAAGCCAAGTACATCGTGACAGTTTACGCGTGCCCCTGACAGTTTCACAGTTGGATATTTATCGAGTGGAGTTAGGAGGGTGCTTAAAGAGGATCGTGGGTTTACAAAACGATCGAAATTTGTTGGTCTATCGATTGTCTTCGTGTTCTGGATTGCTTGAAAGGTATTTGAGAATGTTTTGAGAAAGATTTGTCAAGGTAGGGTTGATATGAAATGTTAGAGTATGGTTGACGAACGAACGCTAGCTAACTAAAATATTTGAACAGCTAGAAAATTTTTAGGTATATATTGTACGTGTTCTGTAAAATATTTTAAAGTTTCATCGACACCGTAATCAGACACGAATGACCATGATTATGTTGGTAAAATTTGGAACCAATCTGGAAATATATATAGAAATTATAAAATATTCATTGCGACCATATATTTAGTACAATATCAGTATACAGCATAAAAAGTTATCTTAAGCATATAATATTATTATTTTATTGTTTATTCAAGAATATAGGTCTATCTTAGGTCTATTTAATAAGAGTCAGAATAGTTTACACCTATAGTGGACCTTTCTGCTTACTAATAAACACTGCAATAGAAACGTAATAGGTACTAAGAATCCCATAAACAGCGATAAGAGTATCCAGAGGACTCAATACCTTCTCTCGCTTCTCAAGATATCTAAAACCAGTTGCTTCATTGCAAGTTAATCACGTCCTATCTGCAATTTCGTTCTACCGAACGTTGTGTTAAACGTCGAGACGACTGCTCGTTTCTGTACAGAATGTCGCCAATTACAGACTACGGCGAGGGTCGTGAATATCTCATAAACTTCCTTGAGTGCCTTATGTGAGAGTGACGAACGCTGATCGTGGGTTTAACTCGAAGACTCGCGCCGTTTGATTCGGAAACGCTTGGTCGCTTTCACCCTGCGATTCGTCGCAACAACGCCGTTAGAAACACGGGAAAAACGAACTTGAAATACTGCAGGATTTAATATCTCGAACCAGGAAGTTTATATACGCGAAAATAAAGAACAGGATGCAGACGTACTAATTTTTAATTGTTGTGATTTATTTTAATGAGCGGTTGTTTGGTCATGATTTAATGAAAATTAATTTCTTGTTAATAAAATTATTTGATGTGTGTAGAAATGATTGCAATGTTTAGAATCTTTTATGTAGATACGTTTTATAATAAGGTATTTATAGAAGTAACAGTTTTATTATACCTTATTTTCTACGTTCTTTGACGTTCTCCTATCGCTTTGACAAATCAAACAAGATTATAAATTAATTTGTATGAATTTCAACGTATCTGTACACACAATATATTTTTTATTAATGTTAATAAATGAAAGATTAGAAAATAACATAGTCTCATTTTCTATTCATTGATACTCGTATACACATACATGAATGTTGATTCGTCCTGTATTCACGAAATTAGTGTATCGACATTGATTAAGGCATTACTCTTAACTTTCTAAAATAGTTTAGCTTTCCCAACGTGACATCGAACGAGACATAGGTCGATCTTCTATCCCAGTATTTCAAAATGCAGATTGTATCTTACCTTCTTTTCTCAACTTGGACCTTATCGAAGGATTCGAAGAGAAAACATCATCAACCATCTGTTGCCTGAATCATAGTTGTAGACGATGATATTTCGTTTTAATGAAAGCATCTTCCTTTCTTAATGTATAACGAGAGTCAGAAAAATATTCAGGAGAAGTAAATGAAGATTTATGTCCTTTCTATAAAACCACTTGTATTGCGCCTTTTATCATACGAATTTACTCGTGCATGAAGACAGGCAAAGTTAAGATCGCGGTAGAGATGGAACTCAGATTTACATCGAAAGTTACATGCGCGCTAATGACAGCAATCACGGAGAAAACGTCGCGTCACTTCCAAAGTCGAATCAGACGTCATTTTTCATTCGTTCACGAGAATTTAATCGTAGAAGCTTGAAAATATTTCTCTTTATCGTCTAGAAAAAGTAACGAAAATTAGTAAGAATATATTTTCCTGCGTCGTTTTTCATTGGAAGCATCTATTCATAAATATTTCATTTGTAAGATGTTCAGTTTGTAAAAGTTTCATTGGAGCAAAGAAGCTCGAATCATATACTGAATTGTATTAATTCTACGACTGTACCCTCGTTTCTTCACAAATCTTTTAATACTTCATCTAATAACGTTGCTGTATTGAAATTTTCCAATTTTGAAAAGGCTTCGAACAACCGCTACTAACAGAAAGCAAGAGAGGAAGGAGGAAAAAAGGAAAGGAAAAGGAAAGAAAGAAAAAAAAAATTATGAAAATAAGCGGGACAAAATACCTAATTCCACCAACATAATTAAAATAGAAGTTCCAAATTACATTATGGCACAAGTTCCCGAAATAGACAAAATCTCTAATTTCACCAACACAATTAAGATACAAATTTCAAATTACTCACACCGACGATAAAACAAATTTCCAAAAAACAAAAAAAAAAAAAGAAAAGAAAGAAAGAAAGACACAACGAAAGAAAGTAAGGAGACAAAAGGATGAAAAGCAACAATCGCGGTGAAAACGTCACGTGCTGTCGTATCAAGGGTGACGCGGGCGACCACCACTCTGTCGGTGCTCCCCAAGAGTAAAGCTGTAGACTGAGCCGAAGAAGAGCAAAGGAGGAGATCGACTGGCCGACTTCTTCCTCCTCTCGAATACGACACGCTTATCCGGCCGTCCGGTTTTCTCGGTCATGGCTCGACGAAGGGGGAACACGCAGGACGAAGCACGCTCGTTCCTACATTATCCCCACGTGAGACCCGCCAGGCATCGGGCCACGATTCTTCTTCTCCTTTGGCATCTCTCCTTCCACCTGATGAAGACGAGGACCGTGCCCGTTTCGCGGCGGCTGTAACCAGAGGTCGGTGCGCTTCCACGAGCGCACAATTTTTCGTCCCCTTGTGGAACACGCAGCCTCCAGACGTCGTTGTTCCGCGGACGTCGATGAGAAGTGCGATTGAACTTCAAGCAACGTCGATTAATTGCTTCAGAGACTTTGTTAGGCTTGAGGAATTGTCGTCGAACCGGAGCACGTTGTTTTTGCTGAAGAACTGCCGGGTGAATGATTGAGAATCGATAGGGAAGGCTGATATCGATGTTCAGTGATTTGTTCCATTTTTCTAATTAATTAGTATTAGATATTAGACGTATTGGTACTTGAAAGATAGTTTATTTAAGCGCATTTAGTATTGAAAAACTGGATTAAAATAATTGGTGGTGATAGTGAGTGTGGTACTGTGCGTTGGGAAGAAGTGAGAAGACCTTGATGAGAGATCATATGAAGGAATGATGATGACGCGTGGACTATTTTTTATCACGGTGGTAAGAAATTGAAATTTTTGTTATACTATTAATTTTGGTAGTTCTAATGGTTCTAAACACGTGTCTTGTCTTGAATGTATGAGAGCATGCCAGACAATTCTACTTTCGCCAATTTGTCAAGAATTAACTAATGTCCCATGGCTTTTTAATCGCGAGTAACTTTCATGGACACGATTTCATAAATGATCCTAATATTTTAGTTATGAACATTACAAAAATGGTCTAAGAAAGTTCAAATTAGCCCAAAGCATTCATGTGAAACCAAATGTTGCCACTTGTTATTGACTTGTAATTAAGTTACTCGGAAATCAAACCGAACATATTTAATTTGTACAAATTTATTATTATACAAAATTTTTCAAGTAGTTATTTCATCAGTTTGTTTTTTATGTGATTTGATTGTTTTTGATTTTTTCTTTTTCATTGAAGTCTTCAATTTTTGAGAAAAAGTATAAAAATCCGTATATATACAATATAGTTCACAGGTTAAATTTTTCAATAAAGATAAAAATGACACATACGAAGCTATATTGTAACATCTTCGTGTCAATCGACAATTAATATTTACAGAGGTCATTAATAATTACCAGAAGGCAATCTTCGAAGTAATTGTTCTTGATTAATACATATATATATATATATATATATATATATATATATATATATATATATATATATATATCACGTTTATATACGTATATAAACCGTAAGGTATCCCGTTAATTAGTTCCTAACGATGAAACACGAAACATGAAACGTCACATCACTGATATGTAACATGTTCAACCAAACATTCCTAAGTTCGTCGACAGGAACTCGAAAGAAGTTTCCGTGTTTTCGGAAGAACGGATGACTAACACCCTGCGCCTGTGGTTCTCTTCGCGTAAAGTGGAACAACCTTTGCATGGCCTTGATCCGGTAACCTGACGGAATCAGGAAAAGTAAATAGATTCCCTTAATTGCTACGAGTTCCCTCTCACGTGCTGGCGAGTAAAAGATTTATCGACGATTACAAATATGAGATCGTTTGCAGAACGTGCAACTACTCGCATATATATTTTTTTTTTTTTTTTATCAATAGAGACAATTGTTCGTTCCTTTTATCGTATTTCATCGATCAGTTTGCTTATTCCTTCGGTTTCTCTTTGTTGGACTCTGAGAATTAGGTTGTTCGATAGATAGTTCACTGTGCGTGCTTCGTCATCAGTTCCTGTTCGTTTCTGATTGATGAAATCACCTATCATGCGATATAATTTACGTATATTGTAACTCACGTTAGTTACATTTAACTGATCTTTGTAAAATTCACGAATGAGATGGTTATTTGAAAGTTTGATTTAACAGATTAACGTATGATCTATTGATCTTGAAAGCAAAGATAAATTGTGTAGTATTGTAAGTGGTATAGATATTAGTATATTTAAAATATGTATTTAAAAATGTATTTTACAAATTATGTACATCATTGTTCAGTAAAAGACTCAAACAGTCAAGAGGAGTAAATTTATTCAAGAATTCAATCTCAGAAAGAAAGTTATTAATTACCTGAGCATTTTATAATGACAAATTTTTGCTCATTTATGATCCAGCTAATGGTCTCTGGCTTTTAAAGATCTGTAATAAAACATTTGTTATATATATTGCTTATTATTACAGGAAAGCTGTTTTCTAATTGCGACCTTCTTTTTATTAAATAGTATAACTTCGTTATTAATATTTTATTATTTTATTAAGTAAAATATTAACACTGTTCTTGAAAATGTTAGATTGTAATATATATATAAATAAAGATAAAAATAGAACAATTTATATTGTAATCAAATAATTCACTATCGAATTTAATTATTGCAGGTATCTTGAAATCAAAGATTTTCTTAAATATATCGTTATTTGAACAAACCAACGATGTGACTACAGTATTACCTGATTTGTGAAAGATCCTCTATCTTCAAAATTACAAGTAATTCCTTTGAACCATAGTTATAATTACGTATTAAATTTCACTGAACAGATCTTTTGATTTGATACGTCGGAATAAATCGATGAGATCAGCGTACCGGCTTATAATTTGCAACAAGTGTATATCTTCTTAGGACGATAAGCACGGTGAAAGTTCTTGACAATAATCTAAGGTAAAATGTTTTATCTTATGAAATGTTTCATGAAAGTTTTCTAACTCGAGGAATTTAACCATGTCGATATTCGTAACGAGAAAGAAAAAACATCGTGAACGAAGGAAATGTTATAAAAAGAAGCTGTTACATGTATTGGTAGAAAGCCTGTCGTATTGTTGTATTTTTTTCCATTCACACGAGAGGTATTAACGTTTCAAGCATTTAAATGAGGCTCCTTCAAAATTTGTGACTCATTATAATATAATATGCTATTCGAAAGTTGTTGATTTCTCAGCTAATTACAGGCAAACGGAATTCACAAGCGCCGATTGTGGATTTTTATGAAAATTTACATTTTTGAAAAGAATAGATTTTATGTCAAAGTAATTACACTCCGAGGTACATCAACGTCGACATTCGATGTTCTGAGAAAATGTAAATGAATTAATTACTCAACCTAATACGATATAATATTACAGAAATGATATTCTATAAAACAAACAGACGAGTGTACAGATTTTATTTGTATACAATTACGTATATATAATATTTACATACACACACACGATATTTAGTCCTTCATTCGGAAGATTACGAAGAAGTAAAAAGAAAGATCACCAGAAATCGATACTAACCGAGTAACAAAACACCAGGAAACGTTACACGTGTTTCAAACAAATAATCGTACAACAATGTTACAAAATATCCTGAAAAATCGTACGTTATTGGCTAAGAATTGATGAACACTCGCGATATGAAAAGAAAAAAGGATCACTCAGTGAAATCGTAGCTCTTCCTTCTGCTGAGCATCATGGTTACTAGGTCAGCGCTCATTGCAAACAGCAGAGGATATGTTGGAATTTCCACGTTTATGGTTATTTCACGTGGCATAATACTGCCGAGTCTCCACACGTGTTGTTACATCGACCATTTCCTGCAATGGCAACATTAACACAAACACTTCGTATTCGTATTTCGCTTATCTTTCTATGTCAGGAAATCTCAAACACATTATGATCCGTGTTAGAACTATAGGAACTCGAGAAACGTCCCATAGGGATGGAACAATGGGAATAATAATTTACTGAAACGATAACAATGCGATAACAGTGTTGTAATCGATAAGGATGGCGTTAGTGGAAACTGAGATACACAGTTCAAGGATATCGTTAAGACATGTGACAAAATGTCGCTTTTGGCTATGCTAAAGTCGACGTCAGACAGATCATAAAATAGGCAGTTACAGCTTTTTGTAGTTACGAGACCACCCATGATATGATAGCATCTAACTTAATTTGATAAGAAAAAAATCAACTGTACAGCTGTCATTAATAATTACTTTGTGAAGTCGCATTGTAATTAGCAATATTTAATAACAATTATCATAAATTTAGTGGTTAAATAATGTAGGATAAACTGGAATGAGTTTAATAAATAATTTGTATGAACAAGGATGAAAATGCATATATATATAGAAACATAATAGAATTGAATCACACTTAATAATTTATTATATGTATTTTACACAAATTATTAAATATTTTGAAAATTTGTCTATGTAGCAAAATTTGCCATTAAAAATTCACGATTCTTGTCTAAACCATTTTTGTTTGCATTCAGAAATTGATTTTACCCCTTAGAAAAAAACAATATGTGTCAAATATCTTTCTAGGAATTATCTCATGTAAATTTCATTAAAATTGACATGTTACATTTAAGTGATATATCCTGTTAGTCAGACGGCTCAAAGTAAGAGCGGAAGATTATTAAATTCTCAGAAATATACCAACTCCACTCAAACAATCGTAGATCCATCTTAGGCTAGATCTTATCGATCTTGTCCTCAATTTGGGATAACCCTAAGATAGAAACACTGAAATATAGAACAAGATCATGGCGCTTCGATATAATTAAGAAATTCATATTTTAGAAAGTACCCTTCTGTTCAAGATCCTGCATCGGGGTGAAAGTTACACAACCATTCATTTAAATTGAAACAGAGGAACCAGGTAAACGTAATAAATGAATTCATTATCTTGATCATTACGCTCGTCATCGATCGCATGATTTGCATTTTACTCGATCCAACTATGGCGCGAGAACGCTATTCAATAGAAACTTTCGTTCGATCTCCCAATCGCAGAAAAATCCGTGCATGCGGCTGCACACGCCGGCAGTTGCGTTTGCTCGAAACTAATCATGGATGCGGAACAACGTGACTTTCACCCGCGAATTGCGAGCGTGTTGTATCTATGTGCATTTTTTATCATTTCCTAGACTGGCGTCGTCCGGAGAAAAAATCACATAATTTCACCGGACCGACACGTGGTCTGTGTCGTTAAATCCGCTCGGTCGTGTTTTCACGACGATTTCACGACGCGTTACGCGCCGTCACTTTACAACGCCACTTCCGCTGCAACGTAAACGAAATTAACGTTTCTCTATAGCTCGCGCTTCCACCACGCGCCAAAGGAGATTTCTTCCGTGATAGCCAGACCCACAGAAACGAGAAGCTCGCCCGTACAACGTTTCCCTAGCGATCAATTCCCGCAATCATAATAGAAGAATTGTGCTATTGTGTCCGCCGGGAAATCCTATCGTTGTTACGATTATGAAAGGGAAAGGATTTGTTTCGAATAAAAGATCGTCTAAGCGATAAATTGTGCTGTCTCAGCGAGAAAAAAAAAAGAACAAAACGGAAGACGGTATACGTGTTTCTGAAAGGAAGCAATGTCTGCTTTCATAGTCTAAGAATTTATTGAATTATAAGTGTTTAGTTAAAGGAAGAGGAAGTTTCCATGGAAAATACAAATTTGAATAATATAGAATTTATTAGATCTATAGAAGAGGAATATTCTATAGAGAATATGAAATTTTCTGAATTAAATTTATTTATAGTAAATAAAATAGAAATATATACGTGGTTCCAAAGGAGGGATGCTTTCTTTGTTTAAAATAATTTATTGAATCATAATTATTTAGATAATGCAAAACGAAGCTTCTATAGAAGGTGCACAATTCACCTTGAAATAATTTATTGCAATAAAGGGAAGAATTTATGGACAATGTAGAAGTCGTTGAATTAAATCTATTGAAATAGAATGGAAGTCAATGTACATGTTCCTGGACGATAATTTTCTGTTTTATATAAAATATAGAATTTATTAAATTAAGTTTAATATTTTGTGTGGGAACGAAGAAAGGAGAATTATTTAGGTATTCGAAGATGACAATGAGTCATTGATAATTCGATAGCTAGCTCAAGATATCGAATTTTACATCAAATCAAGGAATTATTATTAACAGGACTTATTTGCCTACCTGTTGGATGAGTATCCGATATTCTCGTTAGGATTATTAATATGGACATTTCTACTAACTGTGGTTTAGTATTTCGATGAATATTCATATTTGTGACTATCTGTGGAATAAATTGGTCGGCGAATGACAATAATCAAACTAATTGAAACTACACATTTATTATACAGACATCTGCGTGACATTTTAAAATATAACTTTAGAATACCATGAATTAAAAAAAAAATATAGCAGGAATTGGCGGGTTTAAATCTTGCTTTAAAATATTTCCAATTTAAATTTAGCTCCTTGTACGTTTAAACTTTCTTTCAAAGCACTTTCTTTTCTCAAAATTCTTCTTTTAAAACTTATTTCTTCTCTTTTTAGAAACTTTCTGCATCTAATCATTTAAATATCGCACGAACGAAAGCGAATTCGAGGTCGAGTTATAGAAAATACGTTTTATCTTGCAAAGTGAAAATATGATTAATAGTTGAAGAAGATTCGTCGAGAATAAATGAAGAATAAGCGTGTCTGAACTGAGATCTCGCTGACCCAGAATTTTCGGCGGTAATAATAAGTTTACGCGAATACACGGGGTTCGTTTCACTCTCTAGGCAGTCGTGCTACTGTCCTCGATCAACGTCAGCGTTGAGAAGGATTTGAAAGACGACGTGGATCTCAACGATCGCAAAGAAAACAACGAGACGACGGTCACGTCCATCAAGATCAACGACGTAGAATTCAAGAACAGGACAGATAAACTACGGGAGAGTGTGAGTGAAAGAAGTTTCTATTTACTTAAATAACGCTTACACGCCGTGTTAGTCGGGTTAACTGCTGTTAATTTAACGAGCTAAACATATCGTTAACGCATTAGCGTTGATGAGAACACGAAAACAGACCTGCATGAAGCACATCTTGCAGTACGTGCACATCCGTATGTGATTCGGAAAAACTATACTTTGACAGTTATAGTCTTCTTTGGAATTTATTAAGACATGCATTACATTCTGTAAATTGGTTTTGTCATGTAAAGTTATAAATGTATTATAGTTGCTTTTTGAGGCATTCTTCCTTTTCTTGGTTTGCTGATTTACAAAATTTTTAGAGAAACTGGAAAGCAATATTAGAATGTGTCAAGTATGAGCTATTCAGAAGTTACATTGATCAACTTGGAAAAATTTCAAAATGGAAAGTAGTCCTGTATTTGGGTAGTTGATCAATTTGATTTGTGAAATTGAATATTTTTTGTAAAGGTCAATCACGATTATTTTCTCATTTATTACAATTCTCAACAGCAATTGGAAGAAGTTCGTGCACTATTGAATAATGGAAGTCGACAAAATGCCAGCAGGGAACTCATGCTACCGAAAAGCGCGGACATCGCAAAGATCATATCCGATGATCCCACTGGTGATGAGGAAGGGTTGGAAGAATTGCCTGAGGTAAACGATAAAAAGAACAGATTATGCTATTCTGTTGTCAATTATTTAATATTTTGATGGTACCAATATATTTTATATAAATTATTCGTTTAACACCATTACGTCTGTTAAATCATTTTGTGTTCAGACGTTTCTCTCCATTGTTACAAAATTTCTTAGATTTATAGAAAATATTCAAGATTTGTTTCATTCTTGATATACATGATTTTTCGTTTTAAGTATATGTTAAATTTATTTCTTCAAACATTAAATATCCCTTCGTTTGTTGAAAAAAGAACGAAATTGGGAAAAGAATAAGGGATATGAAAAAATAACCATCTAAGAAAAAACTAACGCGAGTGACTCAAAAAAGAATAGTATCACTTAATAGAATTATAAAGGATTGTTAGCTCATCCTTGATACCCTTTTTGTATTGTAAAGTTGACCCTGTTCCGATCGAGGATGACGTCGCGTCGCGATGATTGCAAAGTTTACTTCTACTGGCAATCACTTTTATGTATTTATTCATCCTGGCAAGTTTCTATACCTAATATAGGAAAGTAAATTATCCTGCATAATCCGTAAATACCAAATAGCAGTCATCGATTTAACTTCAATCACTTTTATGGTTGTACAAGGTTCGACGAACGTTAAAGAAGCAACTTCTGAATCGCTTTGCATTTCCCAGTAAATACGATATTCTGGGCCCAATATTATTGTATTCAAATGGAAGATTGATGGCTCTTTACCTCGTTACAAGAAAAATTCCTAGAAAGTCATACTTGGAACTCCTTTCTATCGTAAATCATACCAAAATGTACAATTTTGTCACATGCGGCCGCTATTCCGTGCAATTATTGTATTTTCGGACTTCAACTTTCTGTTCGTAACATTACGCGCAAAGATCTGTGTAAAACAGGTTTGTTAATATAGGGATTTCTAAAATGATATCCTTTATCCTTTCCTTCTTTCAACATTGTCATTTATACAATATGCATAAATTTTTGAAAAAATCTTCTATAAATCTTTAAAAATATATAAATCTAAATTAAAAGGTTGAAACATGAGAACTTGAAACGTGATAATTTCCAAGAAAATGCTTTTCTTTTTGATGACAACATATATTTTTTCCGCGATTACTTTCACGAGTTTCTAATTGGTGTGTTTATTACATTACCAGTCGTAATTTTCAGAGGATCTCGGGCAAAGCTATGTATGTAAATTTCTCAAAGGATGCCGCGAAACCTTCCTTACTGAATACTAATTGGCAACCAGGCTAAAATGGCTAACGGACGCTCGAGGAACATATATTGTTAATTATGTGTAATTAAGATTTCTCGACCGATAAATAGAATTTTCTAAAAGAATACATGTTCGTTTACTACTGACGAGATAAAGAAATAGCTTAAATAGCCTGTATCAGAGTTCACTGATTATGATAAGTTTTCTTTTTCTCTTTTTATTACAGCCACAAGAATTGAGGATTATAAGACCCAACTTGCGGAAACGACCTGGTTATCGACCTCCTCTAAGAAGACCAACTTCTCTAAATCGAAGAAATGTCTATGCAGGTTATTTTTCATACTTTTATTCTATATTTCGTCTTAACAAATTTCGGACAAGATATTGCATGAAACTTTTTGTTTAATACGTCCCATATTACGTAATAGACTGCGTATGTTTATGTAAATTTACTTTGTTTCAGTTACTAAATATTATAATCAGACAATGTTCGAGCATTTATTGAGAATTTAAAAATGCAAAAATGCACAAAATACGCATACAAAATATTTATAGTACTTGTTACAATATTTAAGAAAGAAACAAGTCTCTGAGGTTCTGTTTCTTCTCAGCTCGCAAAAATATAAATCTGTATTTCTTGTGTATTTACGGGAAATTTGAAGATGTAAAAATAAGTATAATATACAAAAATATATAAAATAGCCACAATATAACTTCATAGTATAGTTTCATCTCTTTTCTATTCGTAAAATATATTACATAAACATTCATAATCTAATTTTAATGAATGTCTTATCTTGTGTATTTTACCATAAATGCATAGAAATTTTCAGTCTATCAATCATATAACAAGATCGATCTATAATAATTACTTTCCAGATCTATCGAGAACATCACTAATAAGACCACCCAGACGACCCACAGAAGTAAAACGAGATCCAACAGAAAAAGAATGTACTTTCTTCACGAAGACAGTTTGTCTCGAAGTAGCTGATTACCCACAGTAAGTTTCATGTATTACTATTTTTCTTCTCTTTTTTCCCCCAACAAGTTGCAACAATTACGCAACTAATTCAGTGTCTCGCATTTAAATTAAACTTTCTCTGATGAACAACAGGGATTAACGTTAATTAAAACATCGTTTCACGATAGTAAAGACAATTCGCAGGCTCGTTAACTGAAAGAAAGTGCGCTCGCTTTTCTACGATTCCACGTTCGAATTGTTCATTGCGCAATGCTTATTCGACCTCCGTTTTCTCATAACCATAACCATAAGTTGTTTTTTTTAATTAGGAATTATGGGTATCCAGATAGGGAAGGAAGTCGTGGAAGCAATTGTCAAAACTTTCGTTTCCTTTCTTCCATTTGTTCGCATGATTTCATTGAATTGTGAGAAAATTGTTACGAATTAAATTAGAAGAAGAAGAATCCTCATTGAATTTATTATTATGTTTATTATTACGTGGATTTAAATAGGATGAAATTTTCTTAGCGAGGCGATTACGAGGAGTTTGAGAAGCAACAAGGAGATGGTCGCTGCATTGTTGACTGATTACAAGTCGCAAGATTTTGACGAATCTGCCGAAAGTCTTCCGATTGCATTGCCCCTGGAAAACAAATATGAGAATCGATACGAGAGTAATGAAATTAGGAGGTGAGACTCATAGACTTATAATAATTATTAATTTTTTAATTGGGGAAGACGAATTAATTTGTCATTTGAATATAGCAATTCTTTCATGTATGGATCTCAACTTTTACTCGTTGTGTAATTTTTATTCAGAATAAATTATATCAGATTTATACTGTATAACTAAAATTGATCTAACTAGAATTTGTCTTTGTTAACTCGTAATTCTATAATTATAGGAATTTCTGGTTAAGAAATGAGCTGAATAAAAGGTTTAGTTCTATTGTGCTCCTGTTGAATGGCAACCGGGCCCAACAGCGATGCTTTGTAGCAACGCGTGGTATCATTATACAGGATTATATACATTTTACACTGAATCATAATATCTATCGAAGTTTTCTTTTTATAAATCACAATCATTTTTCCTGTAAGATTACTTTCTATTCTATTAAATTAATTCGTGTCAATTTCACATCGATTTATCTTAGAAGATCCGATGCAAGTTCATCATTTGAAAATGTCGAAGAAGGATTCACGTGTCCATCCGTCATCAAATATGCACGACCACAACTAGCTAGAGCCGCTTCCGGTATTTGGAAATATATAATAAACACTGGTGAACACACGCAAACTCTACGAATGGAGAAATGCTCGTAAGTAAAAGACAATCGCAATTAATTGGCATCAAGCGTTACATAAAATCAGCAATCTACCAGAACGTTCCTTCTATTTTACGCTCAAGATTGTCTTTTAGCCACGGTTAAAGCTGAGATTTCCTGCTCTGTGTAAAAGGCAATTCCGTTTACCTGGATTGTTCGTTCCAATGATTTATTTTTGTAGTTGAATGCAACTGATTCGGTTAACACTTTCCCAGTAAAATTTAGCGGAGGATCTTCTCTCGCGATAGAAATCGAAATTCGATACTTTGTTACAAATCAGTGAACAAAATATCTTCTTTGTGGTATTGAACCTGAACATTCCTTGAAAATAGGAAAATGATACTTTACCGCGTTAACAAGGCAAATTGAAATACTGCAGAAGAAAATTTCCAGGACAAAATTATTCGAAATTTCTTACCATTGAACACTCTGACATTAAATTTCGCTTTCAGAAACCTGCAGTCGAGTTGCTCTTTCATATCAGAGAACTATCGATCTTCTTGCATGCAAGTGTACAATTACCATAGACTTTTGACATGGGATAACAAATTGGGTCTTCACATGGATATTTTCAAAGTTCCATCTTGCTGTAGTTGCCATGTGCACGGTTACGCTGATATTTTTCCACCTCATCAAAAGGACCCATCACTCAGAATTAAAGAATCGTTTCCTGGATCTGACTTCGCCACCAGCGATCAAAAAGATGACTTTGAAGAGTCTCCGAAATTAAATTATTTAAACAAGTTCCCTTTCGATTCATCTCTTGGTATGTAAATTGATCAAAAATATAACATTCTTTTTATTTATCGTGAAAGAATTTGAAAGATAAAACCAGGTGAAAATATGGAACAAATTTCTAAAACCTTGCAGGTTCAAGCAATAAAAAGCCTACAGTAGAAACTACCCCTAGTAGACCACCGTTTATTCTACCTGTAAGAACAAGATCAAAGAAACCTTCGTCTACAAGTTCAAGGCCATTCGATAAATTGCCTCAGCAACACGCACCGAATACTAGAGCACCAGGATATACTGGACCATTACTAAAAGGTTCTAGACCAAGTAGACCCAACAGACCACCATATAGAAGAGAATCCACGTCTCATGTTGAGGAACAAACTGAGACTGTGAACAGTACGATTTTAAATAGGTAATCATCAATGACCTTACGTATCGTGACATAAAATCAGGAATCTTACGTTTTAAATTAAAAAATCTGACATTTGGAATTAAATTTGAATCATTTAAAGTTTAAATGTTTTAATCTGGAATTTTGAATTATTTAATATGTAAAAATCCGAAATTTGCAATTTTTTATTACTTAGAAGTAATAAAAATTTAAATTTTAAATATTGCATTAAATATGAAAAATCTTGATTGAATTTAAATGTACTTTTTATTTAAATTTAAAGATGTAAAACCTATAGATGTTTGGACGTTGAATTAAATAAATTTGAAATTGCACAGATACAGTCAACCATACGATTTGCAAATGGACGCAACGTCAAGACTACAAAATGGTGGTTTCGACGACGAATACCAAGAACCGCAGAGGCGAATCAATTATAATTACCACCCGATTATCGACTTCTTCAGACCAGAGGCAATGATGTTACAGTCGTCTGAAGATTCATCGACATCGGACCAAAACGATTCCAATTCGTGGAAACCTTTGATTGCTTCTTGAGCGTAATTTTGCTTCTTTTCGGAGTACCTGATCGTTTCTTCCTTTTGTAAGAAATTAAAATTGTCGGATGTTCATCGTGTTTTAACGTTAATCAACCTTGCAAAAACGAAAGTATTATATACATAATAAATATATACGTCGGAAGTAGATACTACAATTCGACTTATTGTTAGTTTCATAGTTTATTTTCTGTACTCGCTCGTATTCGTTGGTGTCCTCCAATTTCGATTAATAAATCGTTTTTATGATGCGTTACGTGAAACGATGATTCATCATGACAAAAGTATGACATTTAAGAAATAAAAATGTCGAATATAATTGTAATATGTGATTCATCCTTTGGGTTTATATTTTATGATCATATATAGAAAAATAAATTAAAGGGAGGGTACTGACGCAATACTTACGATTAGTATAACGGTAGCAAATGTTTAATGCCTATAGGAGAACTACAATCATATAGTTGGGCAGGTGCAATTGCAAATACGTTGCAATTAAGCAGCGTCGCGCGAACTTTTATATATTTATTATTCTGTACGTGTATTATTTATAAATCATCGTTAATATAATGTCTATTATAAAATATCGCTAGTTCGATATGTGTGTTTCGCGAATCATTAAATAAATAATGCAACAGCGACTCGTTGATAGTTTCTTGTTTTTGATATTGCACATTTCCTACTAACAAAGATCGCACGCTGTTTCTAAACAGTTCTATTTCTTATTCCACATTTCTCAACTCTTCAATTGTCTTACTAAATAGCTACTTGTCAATCGAATCGTTACTACTTCATAATCGTGAACCATTAAACTGGCATATTCATCAACACAGTATGATATATAAACATTTGAAATTAAAGAGAAATATGAATCGTAAATATGAATATAATATCGTATTTTTAAATTCATCAAATTTACTCCAAAGTGTAAAAATATTTTTTAACACGTTATATAAATATAATAAAATATGTAAACAACATAATATAGACACAATTATATTTGATATTTTATTAATGAACTCTTGAATAAAAATTCTGAGATTAAATTAAGTAATCTCTTGCAATAATATTTAACAATATTCAAGTTGAAATACATTAAAAATATGTAATATAATAATCAGAGATATGAATCCTCCATTTCTATTATATTTCATGGATCTTTCACGACACATAGGGAATACGAAACCATTCTATTATCCAAACTTCCTGTCGACTTATCCATTACGATAGCGTTAACGCGGCTTAAGCTGCGGCTAACTATCCACAGTCAAGAGCACCGAGCGTTTTGCTTAGCTCACTCGTGTGTAAATCGTTTGTTTCGCTTGCCAAGTTTCTGGCGAGGCAATTACACTGAGCCTTTCCGCGTCGAGCCGCGAAGCGTGTCGCCCGAGCCACAGTTTTCTTCGCATCGCTACCTCCGGATGAAACATTATCGAGAACCGCTAATTCTAGAAATGCTGCCAAAGCCAGAATCGAAGATCTACTCCTTTCCCATGGCTCGTAGGTTCCACCGAATCATCTTCAATCTTTATTATTAAAGGAAAGAAAGGAAGGAAAGAAAGAAATTTTCATATTTCGTATAATTTTCATAACAAAAATCTAATTGTATTTTTGTAACGTTACAGAACATCTTAAAACGTTACAAATTCTTTTTGATTGCTAGAATGAGAACAAGATTCGGATATTAAAATTTGATGGTCGTAGCAAGATTACAAAACCCTCGTCAATCTTTGTCTTCCACGGAGAAAGCCAAACATATGTCAAGATATACATTGTATTGCTGTGAATCTAGCGTCTGACTGATACAATGCATTCTCATCTAAAGAAAACTGGAAAATTTAAGATTGTTCTCTATATAAGCCCTTCAATTACTAATGTAACTCTATAAATCTCAGAATTAAATCCTTGGAATTTGAATCTCGAAGAATGATCTGTAGCCTCCAAAGATTAATAAATACATCAACGTAGACGTTCGATGGAGTTCAAGATTTCGCGTAATAATCGCTGGGAACAATTTATTCAACGATTCTACAGATATCAATCATTGAATTAAAAGATTATTACACAGAGTATCAATTAAACAAGCAGCAAATGAGGCTGTCCCATTAAACGAATACTATTGCGTGATGGATAATTACGTTTTCTCACGTACCGTTTTAAGATTGCAGTTATTATATTGAAACTGAGGAGTAACGGGAAATATGTCTTTAACACGACGATCTTCTAACACAAAGAAACAAAACATCTGAATGCAATTTATTATATATATAGTTATACAATGATTTGTAAAGAAATTTCAAATAAATAGAACTCTTAGAAAGAAATCTCTAATTATATATATATTGTATAACTATATATATTTGCATTATGCAATATTGCATGCATTATATATATAGTTATACAATTTTAAACAAGAAATCTCAAACAAATAGAATTCTCAGAAAGGAATTTCTAACTAATTTTCATAATTTTTCTCGTTCTTTACAGTTTGATCTCAGCTTCGAAAGTCTCTGAAAAAGTGAAATAAAGCGTGTCGTATGATCGAAGTAGAAGGAGCAAGAATTTAGAACAAATTAGCGAATCCGCAGAAAGTGGTTCAGTAAAAAGCGTTGATGCAATTAATGCATCGTGCGCGAGCTAGGCTGATCACGGATTTCTTTATTCCCTTTCCAATGAAACGATCCACCGAGGGGCTCAATCGAGAGTGACAGAACCGTTCTGTGTTCGGAACTGCACGGTCCCGTGAACAACGACACTTCAGATCCTACTGCTGCCTTTCCGATCCACTGGAAAATATAAATTAGGCCACGCGGACCGTGCCGCGTGCAGTTCGATGCAAGCTTTCAATCGAAAATGATTGGAAACCTATTGGTTTCGCGCCAATTCGAACCGTATCGATCATAATTTGTTCGTGCACCTTCCGGCCGAATAACTATAAAGCTTTTGGTGGCACATTTTCGAATCGATCACAATTTATTCGCGCATCTTTGAATTAAATCGATTTCAATTTATTTGCGCGTTTACAAATCAAATTTAATGTCATTTGTTCGCGTATCTTTGAATCGTAACTTATTTGTGCAATCTATTGAATAATCCTCATTTGCCTACGTTGAAATTTTTTATGAAAATAGTGAGACTTGCGTTGTTGCGTGCTTTGTAAAAATTCGTAAGAGCCAAAATGCGCGTTTCGATTATTTCTTCCTTTGGAAACTTGTAAACCTACCGTGTTACAAGATAGTTCGTTTCATTTATCGTATCACGTGGATATTATTCAAATTTGTCTGACTGCAATAAAGTGATACTGACTGTAGTAGTTATCTGACTGAAATAAAGTGATGTTAAACTTCTCAACCAACAATTCCATGTTTCACTTGATATAGTATTGTGGATAGACAAGGATTACGCAAATTAATTGACTTATATTTGCTCAAGTGCAATGGCAAGCTCACAATAGCGCAATGAATCAAGTGTTGTTAATGTTGTTACTGGTGTCGGTTTTCGGGTCTCAAGGAAAATCAGTGTCGGATATTTCACATGGTTCAGGAAAATTTACCAAAGGATCTCCTACAAATGATATCCAACCACAATCCAACATCTCTAAAGAAGAATTCTTCTTCGCAGAATCATCAACAACTGAGCAAATCTCAACCACTGTTTCTCAAGAAGAAAATCAGAAAGAATTTGATCAAGAATCGTCTGACACCAGTGTATACAACAGAGTCCAGAATCCAACGGACAATGAGTCTTCTATAGATGATTCTTCTTCCGAAGAAGAAGAGCCTGATGGACCAGCTGATCACGCGATTCCTTATTCAGAGCACGAAAAACCGAGAAACGTTCCAACAAAACCGAAATACACTGCTCCAGGTGAATGGGCCAAGCCACCAAAGGACAAAAAAGTTCACTTAGAATTTGTACCAACGAAATTGTACGCTCAAGTGAGAAAAACTCATACACTGAGGAAGCTGCCTCGAAAGAAAGCTATAGAGAACGCGGAATCTGAAGAAGAAAAGGAGAACGCAGCAAGATTAAGAGCAGTGGTGAAGAATACGAAAGTGAACACGGTTTATACGGAAGAAGGCTACGAAGATTCTGCATATGATCATGCTGGACATATTAGAGACGCTGATTTTCACGAAGGTTACGCCAGGAAGTTGCACGATCATTTGGATCTTAAGGAAAAATCTGGAGACGATAATTATGATGATGATCACGAGAAAGAAGAGAACGAGACAAAGGATAAAAACTATAAGAAGATTAAATCCGAGGAGTTCAAGGAGTTTGATGAAGATGATAGTGATCGTCCTAAAACGAGTGCAACGAGCAAAATTAGTGATAATGTTTTAGTAAATCCAAAATTAGTTGCTGAAAAGGGAATAGAGAAGCTGCAGGAGGATTTAGAAAGAGAAGCTGAAGAAATGGAGAAAGCGATTGAGATAAGTAAACTGGAGAAAGTTCAGACAACCACTGATATGGAAACCTCGTCTGAATCAAAGACACGTGATAATTATGACAGAATTAAGGAAAGAAGAAAGAAAACGGATAAAAAACGAAGAAAATTGTCATCGTCTGAAAATATTGAGAATTCTACTGCAGCGTCGATGGATGGGAATATAATTTCTACGGATCGTTCTAAGGATACTACGAGTGTTATGGCACTACAAGTCGATGGTAAATCTTCGCCTAACGTCGATATAATTAATTTTACACGCACTGAGGAGAATCCAACGACTGTTAGCTACGGTCAACTCTTCTGGGATTATTTTAAAACAAGGCAGGATCAATCAACAACTACGGAGTTTCCATTGATATCGGAATCAACGACTTTGAATCAGAATCTCGCACAATCTTCCTATATTAGAAATTTGAATAATTTTATACCTTATTCTGTTTACGAAGAACCTACGACGATGTTTTCAATCTTGGAACCTGAGATCTTAGGCGTACAGGAAATAAAATCTGGCCATAGTTCTATGGATTCGGCATATTTAAAAAATAATAGGCAGAGTAGTGAATTGCTACCTGTGGATAGCGCAAGTATGGACGAACTGTGGCAATCAATTAATTCCAATGAACAATTAAAAATGGAATCACCTTCCTTTTTAGAAACTCATAGTGATAAGATTCCTATGAATGATCAAGAAATTTCATTATTGAATTCCCAGAAGATTTTAAACAGTAACGAAGAATTTAACCAAAACTTTGACAGTTCTCTTTTCAATCCAACGTTAAGTACGATGAGCAATCGCAAACCACGTTATAAAATTACAATTAGAAACAAACCAAAAGAACCTCAAAAGCCCTCGAATCTTAACATTCAATCTTCAAATCAGGAATCATCGACATCGAGTATTATAAACAAACAACTGACCGATATGACGACTACGAAGAAACCTGTCTCAATGAATGAAAATTACATGAAAGTTTTAATGCACGTGAAGAACGAAAAAAACCTGAAAAATGTTCAACATCAGCATCCAAACAGTCTGTATCGAAATCCTCAACATCCAAACAGTTTACAACCTAACAATCTTTTTCTGTCTAACACTGAAAATAATCTACAAGACTTAACCATACTGAGACCCCCACTTCCTCAAAAAACACCAGATTATTATTATTACAACGTTGTTCCGCGAAGTAAACCGGAGATCGACACCACGCTGTCTGACTGGAGCTCGATTCCGGTTTCTCAACAACGTCGTCAGGTATACACAAATCCTAAAATGTATCGGATTTATTTCGATTTGCCCCAGATGCAACGACATCCTCTAAATCGCAAGAGAAACACGAAGCCAGCGTCCGATTTGATTCGAGGCGCTCCGCCGCCGCAGAAGGATTTAATCTGGCACAATGAACCGATGGATTACGTAAGTCGTGGTGGAAACGGGTCGAAGCAGGGCAGAAACGTTCTGAGATCGTTTCGTCAGGCGTCGAATCTCGACGGGGTTCGTGGAATTCGTGCAAAAAGGCGTAAAAAAAGATTTGTCGGAGTTGATGACGAAAGCGATATCGTGAAAGGCTCGATGGTAAACAATAGCACGTCGAATCGGGGTGAAATAGAACGAGCAGCGAAAAATCCATCGATCGAGAGAAATTGCTTGCAGAAAGTGACACGCGACCTGGAAGTGGGGCTCGTTCTGGATACGTCACAGGCGAAACAGTTTGAGGAGAAGAAATCGAGACATTGTGGGAAGGATTGGGGAGAAGAGTCGCGTGTCGTGGAAAGAGAAAGCATAGATGCGAATAGGTATATTAAAAGCAATTTGAGGGCGCCGAGGTATGACGATGGAAAGAAAGAGGAGGGAAGTTTGATTTATTTGGTCAGGAAGGGGAGGGACGTTGGAAAGAAAGATTTTAAAGCGAGGAATGAATTAAAAGAACGTGAAGAATTATTGGATGAAACGTCTAAAGTGTCCGGAAGGAAGAAACGAGAATTAAATGTGATTAATTTAATAAGAAAGAGAAAGGATGTTAAAAAGGATGACTCTAACATGACGAAAGAATTAAAGCAACGTATAGAATTATTAAATAAAACATTTCAGGTGACTGATGGGCAGAAAGAAGAAGAAAAAGTGATCGATTCAATGGAAGAAAAGAAAGACGTTCATGAAGAAGTTTCTAAAATAAAGGACGAGTTAAAAGTGCATGCAAAATTATTAGACGAGGCACCAACGATAATTGAGGATGTCATAAACCAGGAAATAAACAGTCGTTTTAACGAAGAAACGAATGAAAGTAAGGAAGATAACGATAAAGAAATTAACAAAGGGAAAGATGATGAAAACGAAGAACAGATTGACGTTGATGTCGAAGTTCCAGAGTTCGATTACGTGGAAGAACTAACCGAGGAAGATCATGCTGATGAAAGTATTGCTACCACAGAAGCTACCATAAATATAGAAAAATATCCATTTTACAATAACGAAAAGATGCCAACTCCATCTGCTTTAAAATACGCGGTAGATCCTAAGAGATTGCCTACGAAAACATACGGAGCCATGGACTTTTACAATTCGAGGGATGCTTATATGCAATGTGACGAGGTGGAGCCTAATTTAAAGGTATTACCAGAGAAAGAGGAACCAGTAGGAAATAAAGATCCGGAAGGGAATCTTCCTCGTCTTAAAGGATTAGGAGACAAGCTCGACTGTTTCAAGGCTAAATATTTTGACGAAAATCCATTCGATAATCCCTTGTTTCTAGAGAAACAAGTGGAAGATCCAGTTCCGCCAGCTGAAATAAATGGCAAGCAGTTCGTTTCGAGAATCATGATGTTCCCTAAAGAAGAGGATGATTACGTGATACAGAAATCTTCTAGGAGACCAGAGAATTATCGACAACTTCGAAAACACATTTCCAATCCAGTCGTAGCTCAGAAAGCAAGGCGAATTCGATATAAAATTTATCCAAGAATGACGCCAAGAACAAGAAGAAGACCTGAGAGTTATAGAGTTCAAAGTTCACGGAGTAAGTATACGAAAAGTTCTAAAAGGCCACAGAAAATTGAGAGACGTCCTGTCACATCTGCCAGTGAAATATCCTCGATAAAGCTTTCAGATAGTACACCATATCAGAGTCAGGTTTATGAGGACGTTATGGGTACCATAAAGAATTTAGCGAATTCTTATCAGGTTCGTGAGACAACAACGATACCAGCTTCAGACGAAATTACTTTAATGGATGATACGGTGGATGATGTTAAAACAAATTCTAGTACAAATTCGACCAGTTACAGGAAAAGAGAGAAAGAGAAGAATAGTGTGTCGATAGATATTATGGATCGTCCGAGTGATATGAGAATTAATATTAAAGGACCGATGCCTAAATATCAGAATAGGTACAGACAAGGTGTGTACAAGAGAATTAGAGTTCCACAGAAAAGTCGATTAAGGGTTCAGCCGGTGCAGAAACCTGTAATTGGGATTAGAACTGTGAAACGTCGTCGAAAAGTCCGCATTTATAAACGGGATCTGAAGGGTGACTTGAACTCTAGTCGTGAAAGAAAATTATTAGTTGCTTCCATTGAATTGGGCTCACAATCGGCAGAAAAGAAAGAAGACAAAATAGGAAATGGGTTCTTGAAATGGAAGGAAAGCGATTATCAACTAAGAAACTTGGAAAATTCGACGATTGAGAACGACAAAGATTCTTCTACTCAAGAAAATTCAATGACTTCCACCAAACTTCCAAAAACGTTCGATACAAAGAGAAAATCGAAGATTCCGAAAAGTGTAACGATTAATTCTTCGAATAATAAAGAAGATCACGAAGAGGAAGAATCTCAAAAAGTTGTGTACACGATTAAAGACAGGATAAGGTACTCGAAACCAAAAGGTGATCTTTGGAATGTTGGCAAATTTGTGAATAAAACTATGGTGGAAGAAGACAAGAGACGAAACGAGCCAAGGTATAATTATATTACAAGAAAGAACCCTTCAAACCCAACATTAACCACTACAGAGAGTTCTTTGTTGGACTTGACTAATAAAATTAATTGGACAGAGACTGTGACGACCACGGATAAAGTCAATGAACTCGACAGTCAAGAAATTGTGAAAGAAAACCGCGAAGTGGAATATATAAGCAATAGTACTAAAGACGATTACCAGAATAAATCTGAAAATTTTAATAACTTTAAACATGATCTAATTAACCAATCAAATGAAGAAGATGCAAATAAAACAGGAAGTGGTTATGCAGTTTACGAAAGTGTGAACGAAGGTGAAGTAACAACAACCACACAGAAACCACAATTGTCGACTTCTACTGAATTCTTTAATTTGAAAAGCTTCCTGGATACCGATCCTCCAAAATTTGCAGAATTATCAAACGAAGACTTTGAAAAATCATTTTCATTGAATACTACTAATAGTTCTAATGGGCATAACAAAACCTCAGACTCTACGAATTTCAATGAAACACAGAAGGGAAAAGAACTTGAAAAAGAAAAGGATGAAGATACTTCGAAACCGTTTCATCAGTCATATTTTTCTAATGAAAAATCTTCGGAGAAAGCACAGACAGAGACGAAAGTTCAGTCAAGTACAGAATCTTCTGAAGAAAGCAGCGTCACATCGAAAGAAAGCGAATCAGAGGAAGATCGAACGTCTTTCTCATATACTTCCAGGCCATCTTCTCCAGCAGAGAACTATGAAGATGAAAAATATTCGCAGCTTGGACCACGTATAAACAAACCAGCCTTCTACCACCCTCCATTTTTCAATTACAAAAGATTTCATCCAAAGGGAAACTCCGAAGAAACGCAAGAAAGCAACGAAGAGAAAGAAGAATATGTTTTTCCGTGGTATAAAGACAAAGACGACCGACGGAAACGGAGACGCAGTCGATATCGCGATAAAATGAATTACGAATACGAATATCCATGGGAAAGAAGAGAACGTTTAGCACGAGAAGATAGAAAAAGAGAGGCAGAGAAACGTAAAGGCTTGCTAAGAAAATTTAATGATGATGAGGAAGAAGCAGAGGAAGCTTCTGCTACGATATATCGAACGAATACTTATCCACGTGGAAGATACCGATTTTGGGGTCGAATAGACAGTGATACTTCAGAAGATAGAACTTCAGATAACATAGAAAGTAGCAACGAGTATCGGCCAATAATGAAATATAGCAGCAGATATAATTCGAGAAATATTAAGCTACCTCTGGACAAACAATCGACGAATATCAAATCGAGAAGTATAGAAGAAATTAGTAGATCGATCAAGAAGACCCTGGAAGACAATTCAGAGGAGAAGGGAACGTTGGAAGAAACGAAGAATGATTCGTTACAGGAAAAAAAACTCGAAGAAGAAGAATCTATGACTTCTTATAAATCTAGAGGTATTTCCCGAGGAATGATTGTTCCTGAAGATGTGACATTAGTCCCCAGCAGGAAAACGAGAAATAGAGAAAGATCGATAGATAATAGTTCTATGGATACCTTGCTTGAAAGTAGAAACTCGAGCGAGTTCGTGAAGAATACTTTAGATAATTCTGAGCCTCGAATAACCGTGGTCGAGAGTCCTCGAGAAATTGAGAATTCCACGAAGCAGACAAGCAAGAAAAGACGAAGGCCATCGAAGAACGCTATTTCTACAATCGAAACTGTGACAAAATCTGCCACTGAAGCTAATCGAGCTCGTCGAAGACAGAAACCTTCTTCTACTACGGTTGCCACGGTCGAATCTACTTCTTTAGTTGCAACAACGACGGCAGCTTCTAAAATTGCTCGAAGGAGAAATCAGAAGAGTAAAGATTCGAAGAAGAATTACATTTCTAACGTCCTGAATAAATCTGTCAACGAAGCTAGCAACGAGACAGATACTTCTAGTAAAACTGGAACAGCGGAGCAACATTCCAGAAGCAGAAAGAAGAATCAAACGAATGAATTAGTGAGCGAATCGGCAAAAAAAGACAGAAATCAAGAACTATCTGTAAAAGGTTCTATCAAACAGGAGCATCTAGAAAAGGTGAACGATGGTCAAGGAAAGAATCCAGGGAACGAAACTATCGAGGAAAGATTGGTTGACGTGAATCAGAATAAGGAAGCAGAGGAATCGAAGAGAATATTTCTTCCTGTCAAGAGTGATGAAAAGTTCGATTTCAAGGACGCTAGAATAGAGACCTTGAGTAACTTTGATAAAACTCATAATGATTACGAGATTGGAAGCATATTGAAGACAGATGGGAATTTTATACCTCAGAACAGAGCTCTTCAATTGACCGAACAAAGTTCCAGGGAAATTATTTCTACTGTTTCTTGGATATCGGAGAATTATGATTTTTAAGAATGCTTATTTTTTATTTGTATTTTATACCAGTACTTTAAGGTCTTTTTAGTAGAGTCCAGAGGAAAGAAGGAAAAATTGAAAATCGTGCTGTTGTTGAGATAATTGGGAAACATTTATGTAGACGAGTAGAAATTGTTTGGAAAGGATGTTAATGACACGTTAAGATGATGTTGGCTTCATTAGAGATTACCATTAGAATTTTCTTTCATTAACCTGACATATTGAGAGAGTTTTGTGTGATACGGTATTTTAGAAAGGCGAAACGAATTTGAGTTATTTTAGTGATTATGAGTCGCTTACGAAACGATTTGTTTTAGACTAGTTTTTGAGGGCAAGTTGGTAAAAAGTATATTACGTTTATCTGTGCAATGTTTTCAGACTTAAATAACTTGTGAAAAGGAAATAATTATAATGCTGGAATGATGGAAATCGAACGGTCATATTCATTGGGTTTAAAGCAAGAGGCGAATAAAAGAGATGGCGCAAAGAAAATGTGAAGAAAGAAATCAGGATGGAACGCTTTAAAAAATCTTTGCAAACTATTTTCTGTAATAAATCTAAACTATTCTAACTAACATTTAAACAAATTTGTTAGAATTATAATGACATTAATTCTATAAATCTTTTACTAAACAAATAAAGTTACATATTTGTTATCGTTAGTTATTTATCTATTACATGTACATTGTACATAAATCAGACTATTTGAATAAAAATGAACGTTGCACAAAAAACAGGAAAGTCCTTAAAGAATCCTTAAAAAAGTTACAATAAACAAATAAAGTTACATATTTGTTATCGTTAGTTCTTTATCTATTACATGTACATTGTACATAAATCAGACTATTTGAATAAAAATGAACGTTGCACAAAAAACAGGAAAGTCCTTAAAGAATCCTTAAAAAAGTTTTAAAAAAATTAATAAAATATTTTCACTTAGAATTCTTTTAAAAAATTCCATAAAAGATTTTAAGAAAATTCATAAAACATCCTTAAAGAAACCTTAAAAAATTCTTGAAAGATCTTCATAAACAATCTTTAACGAATTTCTAGCCTTTTACTAACATGTTAATTATTTCTTTGTACAATTGATTATAATCTAAATTGTTGCGCTCATTACGTAACATCAATCCTTGTTCTAAAGTGGATATCCTTGATCCAATTCAGTACAACAGAATGTCACAATTTCTCCATGGAATTTAGTAAGTAACTTCTGAATCATTCTTCCGTTTATCGTACTGCAGACGTGATGAATGATTCGTCGATGAAGAATGATGTACTTGCACTTAACGATTATTATGCAGTTTAGAATAATGATCCATGCTATTATGTTAATTACTAGATGAATAGAAAATAATCGTCTTATTAAATCAAATGCACCTACGAACTTCATGGTCTGAATATCGTTATGGCTAAGAAACTATGTAGGCGAAGTAATTAGTTACTAGTAATTAATGCGTGAAATAGAAGTATCTTATACAATAACAGATCGTATGAAGATTAATCAAAATATCCTTTAGTATTCAATTAACGAGATCTTTAGCCATATTTAGATATCAATTTCGATACTTATTTGTCGTGATACAACTTTCAATTTGTTCAGTCAGAAAAGTGGAAATATGTAGTACAATAATTGAGTGTATAAAGATTAATATAAATACATCTATTCTTTAGTATTTAATTAATCAAATTTGATGAGGCATTTTTTATGAGGCAACAAATTTTCAATTTTCAATTTGTTTAGTGAGCAACGCGCAATGAACAACTTTCAAATATTTCCCAATCGGAATCAGATTTTCCCTGATAAAAATACGAATTACAGAGTATTTACCTTATTCTGTTGGCACGACCGACGTGAGTGGTAGCTGGACGTTCACCAAGGTTAAGGTGGACGATATCCTCCATTTAGGTACGTACTGCATTCTAATAAAATCCTGTATCGATGAATAACACTCGATACTGAAAGGGAATACAAGCCTTTGATTGGCCAACTGCGAGACCGAGCCCCGTATATAATTCGATCTTTAGTTTCGTGCTTTAGTTTCCTTCTTGTCTTGCAAAGTGACTACCAAAAGGTCAATATGATTCCTTTGAAGGTACGTCGTCGCACTTGTGCTCGTTTTGCATGAGAATAAATAAGAAAGCACTTCGTAATCATCTAAAAATAGGATCTTAAATGAGTGGTGTTCCTTAACAATACAGTTATTACATTTATTTCTAAATGACGACTTTTATACATATATGAGAATATATAAATATCAATTTCCTTAGTGAAGTGCGATAAAGTGTTATTATAATAGTGTTTTTGACAGAAAAGAGTTAAACGATATAAAAGATTTAAAATAATAAAATTTATCTAAACGCAATGATTATTCATTAAAATTTTCGTTTTTCTTCCAAATTTCAAATATTAAATGTTACAATTTAATTTCTAATAATCTTTAGATACGTTCGTGTATACTAATCATTTACAAAATATTGAATTAATAAAAGGAAAAGGAAGCGATAAAACATTTCGGTAAATATATGATGGTGTCAAATCGGTGTTCCTCGCGCGATAATTAAATCGGGTTTTATAAGCGTTCGAACTAGAACGAAAAAGAGAAAATAGTCACAGCAACATGACTCGCGTGACTAACGTAAGAGAGGTGATTGTGTTCTCCAAGGTCCATATGTTTCACAGTAATGCTAATTCTAAAGACATGTTTAATGAACTTTGCAAATCCATTTTGTAGTGAATTTAGACGAGATAATTATTTAAACCAAATTTCGTGACTGTGTAATTTATATCTGCTTTCTATTATTTGTTAGATTTTAATAGTTGAAACATAATTATTGCTTTACGCGAATTCTCTCGTTTACAGTGTTCTCTAATAACGAAATTAGTGGAAACGAAATCCCGGCCTTGGATTGGCTAACAGTAACCTTACGCCGAGCCTATAATTCAATCTTCAAGTTTGTACTCGAGTTTCGTTCTTGTTTTACGATTCGACAAACAGAAAACACGACTACGTGTGCTGAAATAAAAGTAAACTTAAACGATGCATCCAAATGAAACTGTGTATTTTAGCTGCATATATATGTTCCTGCTTCTTTTCTTTCTTTCTTTTTTTTAACAAAAATAAAATGACAGGAGAAAGCGAAAACGTTTAACATCTAACAGTTAATATTTCAAACATGTTTGTTTAACGTTTTGCGAGATTTCTATATTCGAGTAACGATAAGACACTTTGCTTTTTACGATATAATTAATTTATATCACCAGGTAAAAACTAACATGTAAATAATGTCATACTTTCTATCGATGACTGTCGTTTACTGCCATTACCTAAGTTTGCTATCGCGAAATTAAATTCGAGGATAATAGGCTTACCTTGTTAATAATTTCTTAATTGAGAATCTGATATATCTGACTAAATTCTATTACATCGACGAACTGAATATTGTTTAATAATATGGGAAGATAATTTCTTTGTCTTCAGTATCTGATTGAAATCACATATAAAAGAGCGATAAAGAACGTTCAGCTTCAAAAATTACATTGATTTAGCCAGCAGAAGCAACTAGGATTTTCTCATTTCATTTTAGCGTCTGCTTATAAAATGGCAATAATTAATTGTTTACAGACCATTCTACTGTTAACTATGGTTGGTTTGCTGAACTTATCGACAGTTGCACCGGACAGCGCAGGAATCGTAGAGATGGTGAACGGATTGGCGTATGGTAAGTCAGTCTACTTACTTTCCTTTTACGTTACATAATCTCAAGAAACTTCCTTAATTTTCGTTTCTCTGCGAGTAATTTGTAATTTTGCTATTTCTATGTGTACATTATCGTTATAACTAACTTCAAATTTAATAAAAGTAATCAAACGTGTTTTCACATTCGATTGAATCACGACAGAGGACGACACTGCGTTTCGAGAACATTTCGCCCGAATTCCTTTCACTTTTATTATAAACAGTTTATCTTCTGAGAATCAGAGTAGAAGATCACAAATTCCATCATATTAAGCAAGGTTATAAAAACAGGATATAAAAATATTGGACCTGATTATACATTTTTATTGCGTGTGATTTAGAAATCGTAGAGATTTCAATGTCCCGAGTGGAGATTTCAACACCTGCGTAGGCGATATCGACTGCTTCATGTTATATCGCTCGGAACGCATAAGATTTAAATCAATATAAAAATGAAACTAAGTTAAATATAAAGTTAGTTAGTATAATTGCTACTTGAAGGATAAAAATATTGTTTAACTTATTAAAAAATTATACGATAAAGTATAATTAATATTACCATATTAATTAAACTTTTTATCCAATTTTAATTCGATTCACTTATTAAAACTACGATGTTTACTTACGAATTGTTATTTTTCATTATTTACTAATCATTATTATTTTATTCTAGGAGGCATTCCTTACGGAAGCGTAACTGGAATGCTGGCAAAGTATCCAGGATTCATGAGACAACAATTTAATTCCATTCAGGCTCGGCAATTAAATGGATTCGGAAATATACAACCGGTAGTTGTCAATCCAAATTTTAGGGCAACGAGACTGGTAGGCGTGCATCCACAACCTGTACAAGTTTATAATGCTCGTGGTGTCGTTGCCCCTGGCGTTGTTGGCACGATCAGTCACATAGGATACTGAATTCCATTAGTTATAAAAAATTTCTAATAAAAAGTACAAAAGCTTTGACACTTTCATTATACATTCCAAAAACTTCATTATATTTATTATCACGTATGATCGTATGTATGTGTATTCAAAAATCATAGTTAAATGAAACTTTTTTAGGTAGTGTCATTAAAGATATGAGAAATGGTTTAGAATACCTTTATTCCTCTTTAGCAACTTGTTTCTTAAAAGTACATGTAAGGTAAGTATCCCTTCAATTACGTTCTCTCAATCACTATGTAGCAAATGAAAAAGATCGATAGTGATATGACAAGTATATAATTCGGATGTGATCGACAACTTTCTATCTTGTGAATCAGTATTTCCGTAGCGTATACTGTAATTCTATTCCAAAATATTACTTTAAATTAGTTCCTTCCTGATTATACAATAAACTATATTATTACCCAATCTAAATAATAAATTACAACTCTAAGGATACATCAAACGATCAATTGATACCATTTCTGTGTATATTAATTATATAGATTCGATGATGATATTCCCGTATGAAATATACAAAATTGATCGACCATTTGTCGATTGCATTAGTTATCAGAAATTCGAGTAAAGAAATTACACGTAATTTCGTTTACGCATGAAATATTCAAAATTGGTTGGACTTATATCAATTGAATTAGGGCAGAAGCGTTTATGGAGAGAAAGTATAAATGACATCGGGTACGGTGTATGCCTGTTAGTCGTCACGAGCTGCACGCACGATGCATTACCCTCTACACGTGAGTACCTATATGAACGCTAATACGATCCTCGTTGACAGAGAGAAAAAAAACCAACTGTTTCGTAACTGTGAAGATGATATTCGTCCTACATCGATGCACCATGCGGTAACGCGGCTACTTTCTTGAACCGTCAATCGAGAAAATACATTTTCGTTTCGTTTGCCTCTAACGATGTACACCGACCAATTGTTTCTTACATAATGCCACCACCTTTATCGTTTGTTAAACCTGTCAGATTATCTTATCATATATATTTAATATAAAGAAATATCGTACCGGTACTTTGCTTAAACGAATATTATAAATCATTAATAAGGATTAAAAATTAATGGCCGCACGATATATCGTATATAAGTTACAGAAGATGATAAAGTATAATAAATTTGAAACAAGTCAGTGAAACTTTTCGATTAAATTGAGTAAAAGAAGTTTGGGTACGCAAACCTCACAGATCTCAGAGTATGTAACCGTAAAATGTAAATTGTCGCCGTTGATTCTAATCGTCGCAACAAAATCGTAATTGTTGCGTAGCTGTGAAAATTTATTGCTATCTACAAACAGTGTTGTGCACAGATGCTGTACAGATGCAGATTTACACGTGTCAGATAAATTTTAATGAATCGTTCTGCAAACGTTATGTGTTAGATTCGCACTAATATATTCGCAAGTGCACGTCCTTGCGAGAAGAAAGGATTAGACGTTGCATAATCGTGCTAATTACGAACCGAACAGAACAATATGAGACACTATGCATGTACATCATGTTCCGAGAACGCGTTCCACTTGGAGTCAATGCAATTAACTGTAAACGAATATCTATCTAAAGCAATAAATTCCATAAAATATTCGTCACTGATAGAAAGAAGGAAAAAGAAAACATTGATTGTCAACAAGGTGCTTTATTGTGTTATGTTTCCCAGACGTTTAATTAAGAAAACAAATGTGTGTGTTAAATTAACGGACACAGATTCATATCGACTGTTGGAAAATCCCTTTGTCATTCGTGTCGAACGACAGTCGGACCGTTCATTGATCGGTTGCCATTGTTCAATGGAAACTTATATGTCAGCTTCGCTAGAAAATAGATGAAACGTGGGCGTTCTTCGGGTACAACTTTAGATCGCGATAGTGACCATTCATAAGGACTACGGCACGTATAAATCGTGAGTGACCATGTGTATTTTATTGCGATCGTGGTGTACGCCGCTTGTAGAAATTAACTTCGTGAATGAATAAACCATGAATGAAACGGGAATACAACTCCTTATTTGCTTTCTACGTGATTTACTTATTGCCGATTGATACGTGCCGAACAGATTTATGTACTTGGCTTCGTGTAACTTTTCGTTGTAAAGATCATTCGATAATCAATTAATCGATCACTGATGATAATATATCTACATTTATCAGCTATCAATATAATATAATACTTACACATACACATTTGTAGCTATCCAGATAGTATCAAATCAAAATTAAGCCTCTGGTAGATACTATTTGTTATTGAAGATTGATTTGAGAGAGAAAATATTTCTGAAAAGAAAGAATTTTTAGTACTTAGAAAGTACCTACTGATTTCTATGCATTAGTAAGCTGCTGTGCAGTTGTATAAGTCCATAATTACGATCATATGAAAAGTCGCGAATAATAAGTAACAATTCACACAATTATTTCCTTATGCGGACTGCGACGAGTGATACAATAATTGCAATCTATTTTCTTTGGTTCCTTTCATGCGTGCCGCACCTTTCATACTGCAATTTTAATGTTATATAACCGTGGTCGATTATTTTCTCGATCGTGTTCACTCAGTTTTATTCTTGGAATTCTAGGTATTTCAGGAAGCAACAAGTTTGCCACGATCAATTGGTTCGCCATAGGTCACAATCTCGTGGATAACAGGTTCCATGAAAACTAAATGAGAAATACTGATGACTTTCTATTGCAAGAGTGCTATATTTTGTAAACAAACACGAATACCTGTCATACTTTGATAGTTGCTCGTAAATAACGACACGGGTCAATGAAACAAAAAATGAAAAGGTTATGTTTACAAATATTTATCAAAATTGAAGTTAAAATTAGTTTATAGCGAACATCGTAATGCACTAAAAAATCATAAGTTATTTCAAATTTACAACATTGCTACTCAACTCAAATCTGAGCAGGTTGAAAAATTTAATCCAAATCCGACATCATAATTGTCTAAAACACTAAATCAGAGCTTAATTCAAAATTTGTATATGAACTCAAATTTAAAATAATTAAAATCCTAAATCGAAAGCCAATATTACAATTGTGTAAGAAACTAAATACAAAGAAAACTGAAGCAGAAGTGCTTGTATCAAAACATTTCGAAATTCAGAGACGTTCTTCCGCCTCCGCGATTGCCTGCTTGCAAAATTTTCACAATCGGCCATACCATGTGCAAACCAAGTGTGTCATGTATGAAATAGTGCGTTGATCTTCGGGTTTGAGCATGTAGCTTCTCCCATTGCATAATGAAAAATAAAACATCGTATTACAGAAAATTGCTGGGTACGGTATCGCGAGCCTCTCATTACTCGCTCCGTGTTACGTAGTTCAAAGGCAAGCTTAGATTTTCCTCATTTAGAAAGAGAAAGAAAGCCTTCACTCTTCCCATTGACTATTTTTATTTTAATTTTCATTGCAGATAACGGCGGTGATCGTTAGTCTATGGATTCTTCGGGACAACGTGAACGCGGCAAAAAGCGGACTCAGTAAGTCGATTATTATTCCGTTCTGGGAAACGCTTTTAAACATCACTATGCACACCCTTGAACTGCTTTTAGAACAATGACGATTATTTTTAGAAAGGAAAATTCTACGAGACGAATGAGATCAGTTTTATTTTATTAAATGCGTTGATATAATATTTAGAATCGTTTGATCTTGCGTCGAGAATTGAAATTATTTGAGTATTAAATGCGCCGATATCTGAAATTGTTCGCTATAAAATGCACTTGACATTTACGAATCTTTAAACTTGTTTAATTACTTAGTAGCTTGTTTAAATTACTCTGTTTACTGCTGAGGAAAAATGCAAAAGTGCTTTAATAAATCGAATAATTCATTTTATCGTGATTTATTATGGTCAATGGAGAAATTCAAAAAGACAAATCAAACATATTTTGATCTTTGTAAGTATATGTAAATATACGAAATTGGCCAATCTTGTATGAAGTAAACGATAGCAGATGTATTCGAACGGAGAAAGTATAATTGACATCCAATATGATGCATGCCAGTTGGTCTTCATGAACGATGCACGCACGTTGCATTATCCACGTGAGTTCGCGAACACTAATAGGATCCCCGTTGACAGGTTAAAAAGAGCACTTTCGCAACTATGACGATAAATGACAATCTTCGTCCTACATTGATGCCTCTCGTGGCAGACGAGTCACTTCTTTTATATCTTTAAATCGTGACAACTAATTTATGATTTCCAATTTAAATGTTAAATAATATAGTACATGAAATGTTATCTTTTATTATAAAAATTTCTGGTTTCTGTTTGTTTAGAATCTCTGTGGCATTTCGAATACTTTTAATTGATGACGATTGTAATAATTAATTTAATAATAATAATCCAAACAGAATAATTTAAACAGACTTTTTATTTGCAAATACGCTATTTGACGCAGAAGTAAATTTTTTAAATATTATTGTACAGTAACTCTTTCAAAAATAAGTATCTATCTATTCAATTCTTATTTCAATTCAATTTGCATGCTTCTAGTCCTCATGGGCACAATTACGCTAAAAAATTATTTACTAGTAAATTGTGTAGTACACGTGTGGAACACAGATTTTGCCGCGGGCAAATTTTTTCTTCCTTACTTTCGACTATTCATCACACTCACGATTTCCTTATTGCGCTTGGTTTAGGCTTTGGGACTTTTTCTTTGGGACATGTTTGCATTAAATGGTGTCTGTTTGCCTCTGGCTATAACCAACTTCAGCCTTCCACATCTACTATCGTGACGTTTATCGTTACATCCGTAAGCTGTGACATCAACATACTGTATTGGCCCGAACATTTGCTTTATTGTAATTTGTCTCGAGCGTGTTGTAACAGGCTTGAATATCAAATTAACGAAACCACTAACTAAGATACTAGCTGTCTTTTCAAAGCCTAAGATCCACGCAATACATATGTAAAAATATAAATGGCAAAGGTTGAGATACATAATAATGTGAAGTGATTGTATTTATACAGAAAATTTCGAATTAATAAAAAAGAAAGGGAAACTAGAAAAAAGCTAAAAGATCCAGTCAAATCAACATAAAAAAATAAGATTATTATTTAAATTCTGAAATTCTTTAAAACTATATCGAACCAATAACATCTAAATCGTTTTGTTGCGAAATAGGTACCGAGGTGCTGACGTCTTTCGCCAGGAACATCGCGTCGGTCCTATCAACGACCTTGCTAAACGATTACCAGGATCCACCATCGAACCAATCATCAAGTAACCTTCTGAAAAGAATCCAGGAAACACAATTCTCCTTAGACATTGGCCGTACTCAGCCAGAGAGCCCCGAAATCTCATCAAATACTTCTTTCAATCGTTATCCGCGATATACTCGTGAATCTTCTTCAAACGAAGGAAAACAAACGTTCCAAAACACTTTCTTAACGAACACACCCCAATACTCGAAATATTACAATTCAGAAGCGTACAAACCTTACGAATTCGCGTCGAATCGCGATGCGCGAATTTCTTACAACCAACTGAACGTAGAAACACCTGGGGACGTCAATGGTGGTACGAAAGATAATTCCATCGACGTAAATATTAAGACAGCTCCTCTGCATTATTCCAATCAGTACCATCAACCTCCAGGATTCAGATACAAATCTGAACCTATACATCAATTATCTAACGCAAATCACTATGCTCAGTTTGACCCTCAGCCGAATTATCATCATCTATCGTCTCAGACACCTGTTAATTCTCAGGAATCTTCAACAACCGAAGGGCTTAACCCAAACGATGAAAACGAGAATACTCAGATCGCTCGAATAACTCGTAAGCCGTTTAACTTAAATTACCACAGTCCCTTTACTGGTCCTTATTATCCATTTCATCAATATCCAGGATTCTATTCTCATCATAGGCCCATCGAAGGTGAGAATCAACCTGTGAATCCAAGTAGTGGACAGGATGAAAGTAACCCGCCTAGATTGATCAATGACCAGAATCAAGGCCAGACCGCTATAGGGGGATACGATTACAGTCCTCGTTTTCATCATAAGCAACCTTATTACGATGGTTTCTATCATGGATTTCCTGGATTTTACCCTGGCCCTTTTAACGAGTCTTTTTATCGAGGAAATGTAGAACAAGGTGGTAGTAATGGGACATATAGTCCTTATGATCCTTATAATCCGTTTTATTTTCATGGTTCAAAGTTTGGGCCTTATGTTCCTTACAATCAACCATATTATCCGAACTTTAATGGACAAAGAAGACCCGTGGAACCACAAAATCCACCTGAGAATCAAGGACATCCTGAACAAATAACATCACCAGAAAATGTACAAGGTGATGTCAATTCTACCGGATATCATCCTCCGTATGGTGGATATCCGTATGGTTTTCCACCATATGGACCCTATTATGGTGGTTTTAATTTTCACTCCTATCCTTTGGCACCGTTTCATGGATTACCTTATCGTTTTGGCTTCCACAATTATCTATTTCCAGGAATCAAACCTGTACCTTATTTGAATTTCTATCCAAGTAATTATCCACTGGTTCATTCTTATCCTTTCGGTGGATATTATCCTTATTATAAACGACCAGCGGTAACTGAGAAACCTGAACAAACGGAGAAGGCTACTGATGAAAATCATAAAACTGGGTCAGCCCCGAATAGCGAAGCTGAAATGTTGTCTGAAAGCAAGTCGGAAGAGGTTCGATCTCTTATTTCAAATGGATATAAGAAGCGCGCTTCGTTTGGACTTATGACCAAAGAAAGAAATAAAGTAGAGAGTGATCGATCGTTGAATCAATTATCTTGATGTAATTTGTAATCATCAATAAATTGTGGATTTTTATACAAAGTATATTTTTTTATGGGTACAGTTAAAGAAATAAAATTTAAATATAGATTTTTTTTAGAATTATGACGAGTATTTTATTTTACATATTTTATATATATCTGTATATTATATACATTTTGAATTTCACCGAAAAGTACATAAAAATTCACGATCTAATTATTGTAATATGTTAGCATTTATGTATTTAATGTAAGAAACATTTGTATGTATCGATCATTAATTAAAGTATTGTGGACATTTTCTCTTTCCTTGGTAATTTCCTTATTATTTTCGCTACTACTGATCCTCTCCCAATTCTTTTAATAACATCGGTGACGTATACATTCTCTCAATTGTGTCTATCACATTGTTGACACGTACGATGCGCTCCCTCAATTGTTTCAATCTCACCGGTGCATTGTCGTAATTATTTTATTTTTATTTTCATCATTGCAATCAAAATTCACTATGAGTTTCATAATGAGTTTATTTGAGTCAGTTTTATTATATCAATTTTATTATTTGGATTAATTTCTGTGAGTCAATTTCATAACAAAAATATTTTATTACTTCTGCGAAGGAAAAAAATGGAATTTCGGTGTGCAATAGCGAAAGCGTTATTCGATTACTCCTTCTATGATTAAAGATATATTATCCTTTGTCCTAGATGATTGCAACAAGTACTTACTAAGCGATTCATTAAAATAGTCACTTTACATTCATCGAATCATCGAATTCTATTAGAAACCGCAGCGGAAAATTTTCAATGTGATTATTATTACGACCTGTTCTCAGGTCGCCTCCTGGACGTTGGAAAAATTTAATTGAGGTCCAACAAGGTGTCCCGACGACTTAATTGACAATTTATCTGACGACTAATCCGACGACACGTGCCGTAACTTGGCATTGCTCAACGAAACGTTCCCATACTTATGATATACAAAAAAGTTCCCATAGCTCTAGTTGGCCTTATCCTGCAATTACACGCCGTGCCCATCACGCATGCCAACTATTACGGTCTAATAATTTTCGTGACCTTCGTAAAGATCTCTTACATACGCAAATGTGACCTATCAATCGATCATTAAAGATGACACGATGCAATTAAGAACTCGACATTTATAATATGTATGGGAAATGTATAAATGTAAAAACGTAGAGAATGAAATATGATATAGAAAAATATATAAAATATCAAATTTATTATATTTAATGGATGAAGTAAATCTTTATTTAGATTGGAAATGTCTATCAATTGTATCCATAAAAATTTGTGTAAGCATCCTTAATCTAGTGATCAAAGGTAAGAGATAAAGTGATAATTATCCGTTCAGAAGGATCAGTCGAATCCTGATTGTCCTCCAAAGGATCATTTGGTTCCAGAATGGTAACAACGCAATAAAATTGATATATTGTTTTCCCTTCAAGGTGAACAAATCGTGATACGTAATACGCGGAAAATCCTTCATCGTTCACGATATTGCCGATCATAGATTCTGGGGAAGTATTTATCGTGAAAACAAGAAAAAAGGATCACGTAACTGACGGAATTAGATTCTGAATGTTTTTGACGCGATGATTAAGGCGAGGCGTGATTATATATCATGCAAATTAGCAATAATATCGCTGGCAATAGTTTAATATCGCTCAATAACGAAACTGATTTTACGTGTATATATATATATATATGTATGCATGTTGGTCATTCGAGCAGGTTTCTACTTGATCAATTGTAAAGATTACGAGTCACGACTGCAAATGCTCAACCAAACCAAACCTGTTGGTTACAATTTGTGCATAAAGTTATATAATTAAATGGATCGATAAATCAAGCAGCAAAACACTATCGGAATACGTGATATGTCTGATGCATATGCAATAATTGCACGCGATAAACGAAACATTCGACATAAAGAAATGCAGCATCGAATCGTGAAGTCACGCAATTCTTTTCCAGAGAAACGAAATGATTATTCATTGCATATATCAATTACGCGATTATGTTATAGAAGATGTGCTGCGCATTTCCTTGAGTCGTCGATGAATTTCAATACAGTTTAATATCATTTCGATTATATTATATACTTTACCGATTCGTCCAGTCCATCGAAAGGATTCGCTGAATAATTAAAAAAAAAAAAAAAAAAGATGGAAGAAAAGAAAGGAACGAGAAGAATTCATATACATTCGTGCGAGCACCAGAATATCTGATTCAACGAAGATCCAGTTGGGCAACGTTACGCTCAATGAGGCTTACAAGTATCGCACATTAACTGCAATTAATGACAGACGCATCCTCGGTTCCATGTGTGTCGCAACGATCATTTTTTTTCTCGATTTCGTCCCGCAACCCATACCGTGTAATTTCACTATTTTGTAATGTGTTCCCCTCTTCCACGCTCCTGTTACACAACCCATAACTTTTCTTCTTTCAGTCTCGATCACGATATCCACGATTGTATCTCCTTTCGTCGCATCGTACATTCGTGTACACATTGCCCTTACTCGAGTAATAATTAAATTATTCAACAGCGTAGAAAAGACTAGTTGACAATCTTGTTTTATTCAATAACTTCTACTATCTATTATTAGAAGATGATTAGGTAAATATTAATTATTGATTCGTACACAGTTCTGACTATTTATCTTCTGAACGTTAGAATTACCAACTGATAATTTTTCATAGTAATTTTATGAATTTGCAGCTCTTATGGGGAACTCAATGATTTTTAAGCTTTCTGAGATTTAAGATTTAAGATTTTTAAGACACAATATGCTAAAGACACAATAAAGCTATGCATAATAATTTCCTATGCATAGCGTATTTCCTCGTATACTTTTTACGTTGATTCCCTCAATTTTATACTTTAGAAGTTTTATTCCAAGTTTTAATTTCTACGCTTTATCCTTAGTTTTATTCTCAGCTTCATTAGCATATCTTAGTCAGATAGGTAGAATTCTAGCGTTAAAGTTATTTTAGGAACTACGTTGATTACAAAGTGACACAATAGACCGTGTAATTCATCACAAGAATGACACGGAGAATAGAAATTCTCACTATTAAAATTGAGATCGACACGAACACGGTAATTTCAACTGTCATATGTCAATTCGAAATACATGATTCGCTTCTAATCACGTTATATTCTTGCTTTGCAAATGCATGAGATTTCCAAAAAGAAATTAAATTTTCCAAATCGAGTCACCAGTTCAGGTCTCGAATAATAAGTAAACCCATTCTTGTCGCGGAGGACCAACTAATTTAGCGGGTCCACGGAATTTACAATACAAATATCATGACAACGTTCTTCTGGGTAACGCATTCTTCTTTCCAAGTACGTAAGAGGCATTGGGAAATTTAATGGAAGGTTTCTCAGACGAAAAGCGTAGATTCCTCGGCAAATTTGGATGTCAAGGCACTGTTCACAGGGCGTGCACACGGTTGACCACCCCGAAACACCGTTGTTGCATCGTCTCTCTTTCATAATGACGTGTTGCATTCGCATAATCCCAGAGTAACAATACCAGTCTTTGCTATTAGTGTTAACAGAGGGAAGCCAATACGAAGGCTGGGAAAATTGCTGATGGGGGCCGTGGCGGAACTTGCCTTTGTTATAAAAGAAACGGAGACCAACGTTGAACGGACAGTGGTACACTACTGACAGATCGGAAAAATTAGTGCAATTCCTTGAGGAGATAACAGGTGTGTCAGCTGATAGAGAATGGCTTGCTTGAAACTTGTGAGTAAAGAAATCATTATGCCCAGCAATGAAATAAATTGATCAATTCCATTAAAGATAATTTAATTTTTGAAAAATCACACACTAATAGTGTATTCTAGTACTAAAGTTATGAAATGTTGGAAAATGTTGATAAATTTGATTTGTGAATAGCGTTATCCACGTGAAAACACGTTTTATTTTATTTTGAAAATAATATGCAATCACTGAATACTGCAAGTATAGATGGTTTTCTATATTCTATTTCGACGGGAGAAATTTTTATTCAAATTTTGTTTGGAGTATTCCTTTTTTTCCTTCATAAGGCGACGAGACGTAAATAATTTATATATCTTATAATATATACAGGTTATGTGACTCGTCTTTCATACTGAGAATTTTTTATGGTATTTAAGAAGTTATTTCTGGAGAACATCGTAAACTTAAAAGGAGGTATTACATGGGGAAAAAATACACGGGCAAACAAGTGTAAAGGAATATGTTAGTGTATAAACGAATTTTTTAGAAATATAATTTCGTAGAATTGAACAATATATGAGATTTGTGGCATTTATTATGCATGTATATAATGCATGTATATTTATGCACATTTTTAGGATGATGTTTCTTTCTAGTACACAGTCCTGCTGCTGGCTGTCATTATTAGCATCGTCGCTGCGAAACCAGGATACTTAGGTGGATACTACGGCGGATATTATCCTTATATTTATAGCTACAGATATCCGTTCTACGGATATGGACACGGATTCGGACATTATGGTAAGAGTACAGAATGCATGAGAAAATTTAGAACGCGAAAGAAGTGCTTTCAACGTCAATGAATTTTTTGTAAGCTTTAATTGGCATTCCATTAAATGTTATATCATGTGAGATTTTATATTTCCAACTATACTATAAAGTAAATTTTGTTAAATTTTTATTTGATTATTGCTTGAGATCCTATCTAACAATTATTGTAAAATGGACAAAATATTCATCGACGTTGCACATTCACGAGTAGAATTATATATCATAAAATGAACAAAACATTCATCGACGTTACCCTGTCATCCTAATCTGCTTTTCCCCTTAGGCTACCCCTATTATGGTTATGGTCACGGATTCGGTCACTATGGCTATCATTAATCAAAAAGACGACTGTTTGGATACCACGATACCCAAGGAAGAAATATTTTAAAACCGATCTATCCTCGTACATCCGCCAATTTTATAATTGAAATCTTCTTTTATACAACAAGCTTTACTGCAAACTGCATTTATTTTCTATTAAATAATATTCTCGAAATTCTAGTTACTGCTAAAGCAATGACGAAGATATTTGTCAAGTAAGCGATTTGAACTGTAGTTGATTAAATTTTATACTTTCATCGTCGTTAAAAATGTTCTGCAATTGAAAGAAATAAAACGTAGATTTCAGTAAGATTGTCGTGTCTGGAATATCTTATCATAGAGCCTTACATAAACCTTTTCTGTTACACAGTTCTTTACGAATAATAATAATAAAATTGTAAACCTACTTGTTTGATCGTTTCATGAAAGTATCATTTAATATAATTTTTTTACATATCAGTATCATTACGTTTGCTTACGATCACTTCTGCAAATGGACAAGAAGAAGGAAGACGAAACTTTAATAACAATAAGAATACATATATATATTTGTAATAAATATTACAGTGCATTTCGTGAAACTCTAAAAACCAACTTCTAATCATAACATTCATTACTAAAATGAAAACGAATTCCTTGAAAAAAGAAGGTTACAGTTACAAAAGAAAGCAGTTACAAAATTGAACAAATACTTAAACTTAAAATTCATTGCATGATGAAGGACATTAAGCGATTTCATAAAGTTTCATAATATTGAATCATGAACTGGCGACTGATCATGAATCACGAAAATGCAGCAGAGAATTTGACAGACACAAAAAGTGAGAAATATGACACTTTTGTGTCTGTCACATTCTATCTGATATCGGAGAATAAACCAATATAATTTAAGATGGTCGAATATTTTGAAAACATCGAAATAAAATTCCACGAAGTTTAGTCGGTATCTTTGTCTTGGAAATTAGATACTAATGCGATATTCATATGTATGGATTCCGATGTTCTGCATGATATTACGGAACGTTACGATACTCGTTTGAAAAACTTCGAATAGTAATATTAGAAAAGTATACTTTAATTTTAGTAGAGAAGTTGGAAAGTGCGTTTAATATTATTCACGGATAGCTTTGTTGCAATTAATTCACACAATATACAGAAGTTTCGGAACGATATCGTCGCACAAATTAGAATTTCGTAGGTGAACATACCCAACGTTAAAGTCATTAGGGTTTAGGGTACTATTTTATTTGAAAGATCAGTGATAGATAAAGAAGAATTAATTGTTACGGCTTAAAAGTATTTTTAGTCTCAAGGTATATATGCATGGCCTTCTAATGTCAGATGAATGGTCGGACCTACATAATTTCTTCGACTTTTTTAAAGCTATATTTTATATATCAAGTCCTCCAGGTATTTTGAATACGAATATTTGTGATTCAAGGAAAGCTCGCAGAAAAAGAAAGTGAAGGATATTAGATGAATACAATTAAAAATCATTAATGGAACAGTGATTAAAAATATTTATACTTGGAGTAAAATATATAAGAATATTCGGTGTCTTTAGTTATAAATTTTATTCAAGGTTTTACTAATAAACGTAAATATTTTTTTCGTATAAGCAATTCTTGTTTGATACGATATGAATTAAGCAAAATGTTGCCGAAGTTACTAACAGCGTAAAATGGAGTTTTCAGAAAAATCTGGAATAAATTCTAAATTTCATAAAATTGCACAAATATGTATATTTCTGAAATTTTATCCAAAATCAAATAAAAATGAAACTAAAATAGTGATACGATTAATAAATGAAGGAATCCGTGATGTTTGAAGAAGTGACAAGCTTAGGTAAAGAATTGTGCACAAAATAACCCCAAGCTTTAGCACTTTCGCCAAGTGATCAGCACCTAATTGTCAACAACAGTCACTGCTGGATTTGCCGTGAAACGAGATAAAATTGATACGTCGTAGAATCAATGGTGTTTGTGGGAACCACTCGGCAGTCCAGCAAGGGTTAATAAAATACATAGTATAATGACTGACTACTAGTCAATGAACATATGTAGTGTATTGAATTTATATCAATATGTCGGTATATCATTTGGCATATCATCTAATATGTTGATCGAGTATCTAAGCGCAATAATCAACGGGACTTGTAGTCTCTCGATTGGGCACTGAAAGTACTATTGACGATGCTGTATACTTATAATATCTTCTACATCAATTCATTTATTATGCAACTTTGTTTTCGCTTTAATATAGATTTAATTATAGTAAGACTACGGATATTCATACAAGTTCATATATTTATGAACACAATTAAAAGAGTAGGATTTTTAATAGAGATTCTTTTATCTATTAAATATTATGATAAGTAACTTTGAATATTTTATTTTTGCATAGTACATTTTTAATTTCAATCTAGTTATATTGTTCTTATTGGGTTACATTAATTAATTTTATTATATATTTTATCATATATATTACCTTTTATTTAGCAAGGGAAGCAAAAGTATATCAACCTACTGCTGTTCGACTTTTTTATGACTTAAACATTGTCCAAGTTTCTAATTCGTTGGATTTCCTAATCTCCAAGATTCACAAATCGTTAGGGACGAATTGCATAATACATATATTTTATTAGCTTATCGAACATCTTCCAAGTTGTCGAAATATCGTTGCCCACGTTTAATTAAACATTATTTCCTGGATGGTGTTTCTAGTCCTATCTAAAAATCTTTATATTACTGACTATATGTCAACGAATTTATAAAATTTTTTCTAAAAGATGTTAAACATTATTTAGCTACTTTTATCAAAGAATCTCGCCTAGTAATAGCAAAAAATATTGCAGCTAATAAATACAAGTTTAATTATAATGATGGAAGACTTGGAAATAGTTCAGCATGGAAGAAGTTTACAAGCAGCATGTTGCTGAAGTCCTGTTTCTATGCGTATTTCTGTTTAATTGGGCAACATCCGCGCGATTAAGAGGGAATGCATCTACGGTGATCCGTATGTGCAGGTGCAGAGGTCATTCACGATGTTTCAGGTCGTCCACACTTTTACTTTGCTGCGAGCAAACCGCAATAACTTATAAGTGTGACTTAACACTAACATTAACATATAACTTAACATTAACATATAACATTCATCGGTAACAATTTACTTCCTTATAAAACACATTTAAAATATATACATTTATCTTTATTATTCATATATATATATATTATATGTATAACATACATATACATATATCTATATTATTTATCATTGATCTTAAAAGAAAATAATTTCGACTCCCATATATTTGTCCATACTTAAGGTTAACAATTTTCTTTTTATCCTAAAATGATCTACTCTGCAATGAAAAAATTGATTGATCGTTAGTATATGAAAAACACATATCAAGAAAAAACTGTGAATTTATGGTGTTTTGCATTTATGAAATCGTAATGAGATGACGACTTCGAGGTTGTCGCCTCTGTATCCGGAACACGGTATCTTAAAATAACGAAACGAAATCTCAGCTAAGAATCCAAGACTTTTAATGTATCCTAAATGCCAAAGTATCAAATTGTTAGCGTTCATTCAAATAAGACGAATAGAAGATGATGGAGGAAGGAAAGAAATCTAATGATAAATTTACGATTATACAAATCGAAGAAAGAAACAAGGATGAAAAATAAAAAGTGAAAAAAATATTACATAATCTTTTTATTTCGTGTGGCTATATATACCTTATGAAATCGACTGTAAGTAATCACTTACGTCACTTACATGTCAGGTTTGCCTTGATATATTGGAGATTCACCAATGATATACTAAATTGTTATAATAAAAATTGTAGGGTTATCTTTTCGTATCGCATTGTATCTTTTGTAAATTTTTTAACACATTCCTTGCTACTGACGTATATGTTGTGTCGACTCAATTATAATAAATACAATATAGCGTTGATATAGCTGTCACGTTTCGGTCTCTAAGAATTTGGATAATTACAAGCGTTCTTCTGTGATTATTAATTATTAATTAATTTCCTTATCGATTCTACAAATATTTATATAATTTTAATAATTGGTATGCTTACTAATTTAACTAATTTCTTTTTTATTCCTTATCATTTCTTTATTGAATTAGTAATGTTATGTTAATACTGTATTCTGTAGTTTTAAATTGCATTGCGTCTTAAAAAGAAATTTTTTCGAGAAATATTTCCCCTTCGTGTAGTTCTCTATCATTGCTCATAACTCAGGTTATAGACACGCTATAAATCATGTTACACACGTAATACCAGGAAAAAAGTGCTTATAAATTGGATACCATATAACCTGTTAAGAAATAAAAATTTCATCTAAAATATTAAACAGAAACTTGGACTATAATGTATGTTTCTTAAAAATCGACTTTCGATGTGCAATCCGATCTAGCCTTGAATTCGAACGGTTAATTTACTTTAATGGGCCATAATTCAGTCCAGAAAATATAGGCATTGACTATGACCATTTTATCCGATATAGGGAAATGATGGAAGATCGAATGAGCCTTGATTACGATCTTTTCTATGGTCGACGTAACTTCTTCATTCAGGTGAAAAGTAAATAATAGTAAGAGAAAGGATAGGTTTATATGAAAAAAGGAACTTCATTCATGCGTGGAAATCAGGATACGACCTCAGTATTAATGCCTGAAAGAATAATTATAACTTGCAGAGCCTCCTTTGTTACTATTGCTTCCTTATGCAAAGACAAACTATTTGTTGATTGATTATCAATGATTTCTTTAATGTACAGTAATTCTCATACCGATCTTCTCTCGAAGAATAATTCGAAAAGAATGATCACGGTAGAGTAATTTCGATAATAAGAGCACGAGGGTTCAAAGTCGATTTGTACTACTTAAAACGCGTCCCTCTGTGTTCTAATTCTTCATTGTTATAATCGTAGGAATTTAGCCGTTATTTGTGCAATAGGTTGGCGCAACTACGAAGAAATATGGTTAATAACAGTGAAAACGTTTATGGTGATTACTGTTGTTGTTAGTAATTTAATCTAAAGTTCAGTTTACGACTCCAACTTGAAGAGAGAAATCATGAAGTCGAAGTCAGAAAAGAATCCTTGCTGAAGATATAAGAGCATGTTGCGGAAGATGTACTATTATACAAAAAGATCCGATGAAAGCACGTTTACTTCAACAATTTTTATAATTGGTAACGTTATGTACGTGTACACATCGATAATATGAAAGAATTCATTATATCGTTCCAATTTCTGCCTTTGCTTTTAAGAAGAAGTTGAAGAATCAAGATTGATCAACGATTGCAGTAGGGTCAAATATCACGGTTCATCCAACCTTCGATTCGTTATCGAGTGTTAGATCGATCAGATCTATAATCGTTACATCTATTGAACGAAGAGTGACTCGTATTTTCAGATTCCTTCAAGATTTCATCAAAGGGAATCTTTCACGTACAACGTTTTATAATCGGTCATTATGAGCAAAGAACGTGATAGCGTCGAATGGACAGTTGCCTAATAGAAACTGGATAGTGAAACTGAAGTGGCGATTTCAATCAATAATTTCACATTCTCGGCATTATTATATAAATATATATTAGTCGCTATGGATTTACATTCACTTATTTACTCGCCAGTTCTTAATACAATTTAAGGAAAAAATAACCCAGTTTAACGAAATAAATAAAAACTTTAAAGGAACTAATTTTCTTACCTGTAAGTAATTAACATTCGTTCCAATTGGTTTAAGTAAGCCATACATTTCATACAATTCGAATGAATTAGAACTCTCAGATGTAGTTACGATCAATTACCGGTTTTCGAGCACTTATTGTATTATTTGTCGAACATCTTTGTTACGATAACATGGAATGGCAACATCGGTAATGCAGGTACAAATATATACGAGCATACGGATTACCAGGGATGGTGAACTCACGTAGCGTTCACGATGATTATGGTCGATCATCGAGCATCATTGTGTCCGAGGTTCTTCACCTGCTTGAGAATCTACATGAATCTCGATGACAGTGATACGAGTGAGACCTTGCGTAATATAGATTTTCTTATAATTGTCTATTTTACACGGCAGTTTCGTGGAATTTTAACCAATACTTCGTAGAAGATATAATGGATCTATATAACAAATTGTCGAGTTGAGAAAGTAAATATAGTAACTTTTGTGTACTTTCGCCTTTTTGAGAATACGCCACATCTTTTACAACATTATTTTCTATTCCTGTTTAGTACTAAGATTAGATCAATTATTGACAAACCCGGATCTGATTCCAAGATTGCAGAAAGTGAACGAAGAAAAAATGCTGTCTCGTCGATTTATTACAGCATAATTATGGCAGCACTTACGTACACCCTCTACACCAGAACAAGAGTCTTTCATTCTCCTGAAGAGATAACTTAATTATCCTCAATTATTCAGATAGTATGTGACGGTAGACATTCTGTAACCGTGGAAGTCGACGCTAAATAATTGGGCGAGAACGAGCGGGGGGATGAAGTTTCTTCACTATTCGACCGCGCTGTCCGCGAACAACTTAATTACAAAGTGTTACGCAGTTTCTAGGTGGTGTATTATGTGATTACGATGTATTATGTGTCTACTTTCTACGGTCGTTTTAACGAGATTCGTTTTTGCAACTTTTTTGAGAAAAATTTTAGAAAGACCTCAAAAGTATAAAAGAGTAAGTAAGCATAAAATGTCAGTGATCGGTAAAATCTTGACGAATATTTCGAGTGAAAACAGTAATAATATAATTAGATGTTTTACATATTATACTGCATTTCAATTAAGAGAATTTAATCAAACATGAATACGTTCGATGCGAAACCCTTGATCAAGCAAAAATATGATCCAGAAGTGTCTTATGCGTAAGTTTACTTAATAGAAGTACACGCCGTTCGCCCGTTAAACAATAAATTTCATTTTAATGGGTGGGCGTAGCAGTAACATAATCTCAGATGGCGGTGACCCCCACCATTGCTAGTGTAACGAACGAACGTGAATGTCCTTCGATCGTGAGCCTGCGAGAGTGAAATTACCTCATCCCGTAATCAGAACAGAGTTTGTGACCGCATCGATCGATCTCCCTTTAATCATCCACATGTGCGCTACAAAGGAAACCACGATGTCGAATCTGCTAATCGCTGATTTGCTTCTTCATCGAAATATGTAGCCGTTGCCGCAAAGCATGGTGAACATTCAAGAATGTCCTTCGGTACTGGCGCACGTTAGACATCCACGAGGATCGTCAGACGCGACGTCGGACCTTTTCAGACGACGTTATACATCGTCCCGTCCTTCTTGCTAGCCAACGACTCTTACTTTCTCCTTCTCTGTCTCTCTTTCTCTCCCTTCCTCCCTCTACACATTTCAGTCGCTCTAGCTGCCGGCCGTTGGTCTTTCTTTCTCTTTCCACTCTATTCACCTCGTCTCACGAACAAGACGAAGTTACAGCATCCTCCCGTGGACGTCGGTTCGCAATAATCGCATGGACCGAACGTTTTACCCCCACCAACCAATCGGGTGAATCCTATAAATGCTCTCCACGTTCCTCGAGACGAAGAAGTCACCTCTCTCGGGACCACCAAGCGCACCCGCGAGACATGTGTCCGTGTTGAGTGTCCCATTGCGCACGGTGACCAGTTTTTTGGTTCAGAAAGGCCAAAAAATATAAGATCGCGACCACGAAAGATGGTAAGTAAAGTGTGGCGACGGACCAAGTGACTCGAACGTGGGGGTTGATTACGGATGCGAGATGGGTTCAGGGTGAACGAGAGGGAACGAGACGTCATTACGATACGATGGACACGATAGATCGCGTAGGATTGTGTGGAACGATTGGAAAATTAATACATATTTGAAAAATATATATAGTATCTGTGGTGAAAGTGTTTTTTCCGATGATTTCACGATAATTGTTATTGGTGCGTTCTCGTTAAGAACGAAGGGTGAAATGGAAAATCGTCGTGTGTTTGCTTCGATACTAGTTGTGTTCCGGAGAATAGTTTTGAAAAATTCACAGAATTAAGGTTACCCCGTTGTGATCGAATTTTTGTTGAATTCCTTATGGAGATATAGTTGTATTGAAATTCTACGTATTCTTCGTATATAACAACGAATTATCGTTGCTCCATAGAAAGTTCATCCCGCCTAAAAATTTCTCCTCAGTCCAAGCCGTTCTTGGAACCCAAAAAATCATTGCTGGTCTCGATGAGGTAATTCTTTCTTAGAGAAAATCACTTTGAGTTTTTGTTCAACGTGTAAAGGGCCCATTGTGCCCCAAACATCCTGAAAAACATTTTCATTGTGGAATTTTCGAGTTGTGCCGCGACTTGCAAAACATCGTTTCCACTGGTGAGCTTAGCGTTTGGTATTTACATGTACGGTCGCATCCACAGCCTCGCAAGAATTAATACCGAGATACAAGCATCAGCCAGCTGTTAGCACGCGAAATATCAAAGGTTATCATTGTTCCTTAACTTGAAATCCGCCTTTCTGGAGCCTTCGTTTCCCAACCGTCAATCTCAAACATTGAACATCATCGATAGCGTCGTAGCCCCGAGCACGGAGAAAAATCGTTTTCGAAAGAATGAGGTTACGACGTGTCACAAGAATCTTAAGTAAGATGAAGTTTCTTGAAGTAAATGGAATTTGTGATTGCGATACGTTTGAGAGTAAAATAACGTTATTGCGAATAAGATTTCTGTAAAATTTTAATTAAAAAAATGTAACTCTATTTTGTTATATTTTTATATTTTTCGTGATAAATTTTTTAAGTCTTTTGAGTATCTGAAAATTAATTGTTATAATGAGAAAAATATCTTCGACGAAAATTCAGGAGAAAAATATTTCTCCCACGCAAATTATACAACCTGTTCGAATTAAATTTTCTCCAAGCTACGATTATTCAAATCGATTGTATTAATACCCATATACGTATCTCCTATTTACTATGCGTTTAGGTAAAGGCAGCTCTCCGGTCACGTAATATAGAAATTTTTAGCCGCGAAAGGTCAACAGTGTAATTCTGTCATAAAAAAAGATACTGTGCCATCAAAATATTCGTACGTCATTAGAAACTTCATCGTATCGATGACGTAATTTCTTTTATGGTTTCTTCTTCAATTCGATGTTAAATTATGGTCTCTCACTAGTGACGTAGTATGTATACGCTTCACTTTAAAATACGGATGTAACAGTTGCTCAAGAACTTCAATAGATGAAAGATTCATCTTTTAATTATATCTTAACACGTTTAACGTATTTGAAGCTTTTTTACTTGATTAAAAAAGCGAACAGTTGAATACATCGATCAAAGAGTGAGAAGCGTGAAATCGCCATGAACATTACAGTATTACCCGCGTCATTGGTTTAGAAATTAATTATCCCGAGGAATACCTGGTTGAATCACTCAATTGAAATTCGCTCATCGATTGAAAGACTGATTGCTACCTGTACAGGTTTCTAGCTCAGTGATGCGTCGATATGACGCGTTGGTTAGTAAAACTTACTTGTCGGCGTCAGTCGGGGCAGAAAATCAACATGTATCAACCTCTCACCTATTATGTAGTCGTAGATTTTCCTAATTAATGCCATCCTTACGTAGAAACGTGATTTCCTTCGATATTTTTTTTCATGAATGCAACAAGGCCGTGGAACTCTAACCTATCGTTATTTATTAATCATTCGAACAACTTCATTAAGCTATATAGAATAATTCCGTGAAAAAATTTTTGAATACATAGTGAACGACAAAAAAGATAGTTTGACCAGGTTGCAACTCGTTTCATAACGTTATACAGTCATGATTGATTTCACAATTTTCCTTTTGAAAGTCTTTACGAACTTAAGAAGTATCAGCTGTATCAGAACTTTCAGCCGTAACTTAACTTAAATTGCGTTATTATTGATAATAAAAATATACTACCTTGCGAAAATGTGTTTGGTAAACAGTAGCATACAGTAACAAACGTAAAATTGGTCGTAACCTATCGCATAATATTCGTGGTATCGTTTAATAGGCTAGTAAACTAAGGAAGTGCGTAACGCGTCGGGATGCGATAAAAAGTTCTAGATTTGTATTTTGTTACGTAGAATAAGAAGTTATTAATAAATGTTACATATTTTTGCATTTATAGGAAATTTAAAACATGCACAGAATGCACACGATATGCAAAGATAGATGAGATATCTGAAAGATAGTACTCGTTACGATCTTTAATGGGTGAAACGGATCTCTTCTTAGATTTCATTCCTGCGGCTGAATTCATAAAAATACGAATTTGCATAAACATTCGCAGTTTACCGACTTAACATTCACTGAGTTGCCAATGTGTTCGTACCTCGGTCACAGTTTCGTGAGAGCTATGAACTTATTCGACAAATGATTTTTCCAAGATCTGCATCGTCAGTATGACGCAAAAGCCACCATGATTGCTACAAGAATTACGAACAATTACGAAAATTGATTAATTCATCGTTTGCCAATCGCTCGATTCGTTCTGTGACGTTAAAATGATGAATTGATTATGTGACTTGCCTTTGAGACGTGAGACGCGAACGTGATTTAGTCTATCAGAAGACTTCGATTCCTTCGAATTAGCATCTTTCATTGTGCTACGGTTTGAGAGAATTCCTTTTTCCATGCTACCACTCGACCATAATCACGATTTATCAAGAGATTTATCATCGACGACTAATCTGTCGAAGCTGACATTTATAACCGATGACGAACAATGCCTCGCTAGAAGCGATAATCAGGTGATCTTTCATAGAACTGACATTTGCTCCCAGGGAACAATTTTTTTGCACTCATTGTTCGTTTCAACTGTTTGTATTTCTTATCTGGTGACTCTTGCGTAGTGAATCGTGGTTGCATTTTCCGCTCCCACGCCTACAGAGGTTTCCAGTCCCTGTTTCCGCAAGTTCTTGCCTGAATTTCAATTCCTTTGAATACTAATATCGCAAGTTTAGTGCAACTTACAACCGATGGTACCCTGTACAATGTGCAATCAAACTAACTAATCCAAGACAGTACTATTCAACAGATTACAATAGTTCCCGAAAGTATTTGAGCAAACGTATTTTAGCGAACAAAACTTTTATGTATATATAGTACATGTTATACATATATAACATTTTAAAATTTTATTAAGACTGTAACAAGAAACACGTCTTTTATATTGGTCAAATATGAAAACAATCAGAAAACTACATCCTGTAATTACTCTATTAGTACATTTCCAGATATATTTCAACATATCAGGTAGTAACACCTGATTGCAATGCTAATGAAATTTTAGAGTATTTCATATAATTTTGCGGGTGAGCTATTATACATTTATCAATCGAAGTTTAAAGTTTACTACAGTTTTCATGATGAGAACAAGATCGACTGTTGGTCAACGTGACCACTGATCAATGTCAAAATGCATAGTAAATAGCAGCAGAGAAACTATAAAGCGAAGATCAATGATAGTTGGTCTCAAATGGGGCGATTGACATCTACCGCAAACAACTTTCATATTCTCAAACGACTGCTATTGAACCACCGCCCCGCTCCTTTGTGCCCTGATGATGTTCTCGTGTTTGAAGTTTAGTGCCTTCATATATCCACCTGTCCGTACTCCCTCCGTATGCCGTAATACAGCCTTGATGAGAAGGATGAACATCTAGCGTCTGAATTCCGCGCGTTCTTTTCTCCAAGCATCATCTGAGAGATTTCAATTAGAGACCTCACGTGGGTGGGTGTTGGATTTTGCTCGGCAGGATCGATGATTGCGTTGCACGCCAGATTTAGTGTGAACTATGAAGTCATTGGTATTGGGCATTATCATTATCCGAGACGTTGGACATTAATTCGACAAGAAATGTTATGGTAATTTAGCAAAATTTTATAAATATTGTATGACAATGGCAGGCCATATTTTATAACACACCTTATAACGTAATCTCAACGCTGAGTAGATCATGGAATTGAAACAGTAAATGGTATAAGTGCTTACAAGTAGAGATATACAGTGAAAACAAAAATTCATTTCTGCTAATTTTGACACTTACGCCATTTATCGCTTGAACGTTATGGGCTTTCAATGTTTGCCAATTTCACAGATTCAGGAAAATAAATGGTAAAAATTCTGTCTCGCTTCCATTTTCTTTAATTACAATTTAGTTGGCAGATAATTTATATTTTTTCTACTAAAGGAAAAAACGTTTTTTATTTTTGGTACACTTACAACATTTACCGTCAGAAATATTTAAATAAAAAAATTAAAGAATTATGAATTTGTCACGATAATTAATCTTGTATTCGCCTTAATTAATAAAACTCGTTTCTTCTCCCGGTTATGTCATCTTATTGCAAGTTTATTGCAACTTTTATGATTGGAAAGTTCGAGCGATAAATTAACAGGTGTTAAATTCGATAGGAAAGAGTACATTCATCGCCGGAGGAGCGTCAATTTTTGTTGTAATTGTCGCGACTAGTAGTTACTGCCACGTTAAAGAATGAATGTTAGCGCTGTGTTAATAATGTCAAATTATATATCCTTCGAGAATTACTATATAACGAAATATCGCGTAAGAACTCTTACAATTTTGCAACGGGAATGTAAAACATGCAACAAATGTATAAATCGAAGTAAACGTCACTTTGAATATACATACCTTCGTATCTAATTCTCCACATCAACACAATTAATTAGCTCTTCAAGTGTAATTTAATCGTAAGGAACTTTTTAACTAGCTTCGATCGACAGTTTCTTTAGCAACACTCCTTTTCAGCGACTTCATTTTTGATATCTTGAAAAAATATCAATTAAACGAAGACTTTTGTATCTGTAAGAGATTTTTACGTAATAGATTTGGTAATAATTTGGAAATAATTTTGTATCGACGACATAACCAAATGAGAATCGTCCATAAGATTCAGAGGATCGTGAATAATCATTTTTGAGTCGGCCGATCGAACATGAGATCGTCGCTATGGCATTTCGATTGCGTAACGATCGGCCATGGCTGGACCAAATTGACCAATAAATTTCACGATGATCCATGCTCTTTCACATAAGAACGATAAATAATTGCCGGCTCTTCCTTCTACTTTTTCTTTCTGTTTTTATTTTTTTGTTTTCTTCTGGCCCGATCGCAATTTCTGTTCCTTTTTTTTTATATCATCCCAGACGAGATCCAGCGGCCAGGTTATAACTTTGTTTACGTAATAGTTATAACACTTTTTCCTGTAACCTTCAACCTTTTCTTAAAAAGGATTCACAGGTAGCTCTCTGTTCGGTAATTCGTGACTCGTGAGATATAACATACTCCGATTCCTTCAGTTGCGTCACTGAACGTTAGTTAGAACAACGACATCGTCTATGGTGAACGAGACAACACTTATAAAGACGACACGCTATGCATATTTATTGAACGTTTTGTGAATTTATCCATGAGTTAAATTTGTAATCAAACGAAGATAATGTACATTAATAAGATTTATTAAAGATATCTAATATTTATCCTAAATAAAGACTAGGAAGGAAAGACAAGAACTAACTTCTTCCATTTTTTACATAGGAGCAAGTTTTATATATTCATTAAGTTTTTTTCATATAATCAATCTCATATTACGAAAATTGTCCTTTTATTTATTATATATTTAAGCGTATATTTATCCATCTTTCTCATAACTTTAGATATATTATTCGTTATTAAAATATTGTTACAATATAAAAATGTCGTTTGTTAATAATCATACCTTTAGTTACTCCAAAGCCATGTCAACTATATAACTGATATAACAATTTTTTTAGGCTTTTATATGAAAATATTTCCTTTTTTTAAAGATGCAGTAGCACTAAAGTAAGAAAAATTAACAAGAATGTAATTATCGTGTTTTTTTCCTGTAATTATCAAATGAAACACTGCACCAAAAAGTTTTGTACACATACTTATATACTACGTACAAAGGATGAAAAGTCATGAATTTTCAAAGAAAACATTCGGTTATAAAAACGTTCATTTGTATTGAAGAAACGTTACATTGTCTCAAGAGTTGAAAGGAAATGTTCTTACTCATTTTCCTCGACAGGATCGTATGATAAAAACGCTTGTCGCTGAATGTCATTTGCATCCTTGTATAAACGCTATCGCAGCGAGCAGTAGAACACCAGCGATTTTTTCTCGTCCCAATAGAACAAAGCCGATCTTTGTTATGGTAATTAGTAAAAGTACGCGAACATTTCGTCGTGTCATCGTCCTCCAATTTTTTTCACTGCATTCCTCCTTGATTTTGCGATGGTTGCACGCATTGTTACATGGGTGGGGAGATACGAGCGAACTGTGGCGCACCGTACTTTCTCCGGAGACGTACTTCTTTTCGCGCATCGTGACGCGTGACAGCGGTCTGCCCTGTTTAATTCATCGGCACGAGCCACGAGAGAAATTCGTCACGTAGTAGGCTAAAGTGGTGGTTTGTACGATCACGAAGACAATGAGGGTGATTACGAATCGACTTTATTCTTTCGTTACTCCTTTGTCTTTGGAAAGGCTGCTGGATTGTTCAAATTTTTCCGAGAAAGTTGAAACCTATTAGACTGTAAGATTAAGGCATATGTCCCATTTTTGAAGTTATGCTTCATTTATATTAGCTATTTCGTGAAAGGATCAAGAAGGAATTTTTGAAATCTAAATAAATATCGATAATAATAATAATAATAATAATAATAATAATAATAATAATAATAATAGAGAAATCTGAATAAGAAGAAAGTTTGTGTGGTAGATGTTGAATATGGGATTAATAGGTGAATATCTTTGAGAATAAAATTATAAGTAATAGAATGCACCTACGACTAAAAGTGGAGCATTCTGTAAATAAAAATATAATTTCAAAGAGCAAAATGTACGCGCGTATGGGGTCGAAGGAAGAGATTATAGATATTGCTCAGTCAGAAATGTCCTATTAATCTTTACCGTAAACCTGGCCGTAAATTAAAACTGTCTAAAGCAGTAATTGGCAACCTTCTGTTTTCATAATGTTGACAATTTATGTATACTCATTTATTTGTCAAATAAGGCACTTAGGTAATGTGCATCGACATCTTCTAATTGTACAGTGACACGGACCGATAATAACAAGACTTAATGTAATTGCTATTAATTTTCTTCAACGTAAGACCATACTTCATTACTCATTAAAATAATCGCTTTGCTAACTGAAACCTCCTACTGTTTAATGTTTTTATTTTCAATAAAAAAAATTGTATAGCTTCTAAATGATTAAGTTGTTATATACCTAAACAATTCAGATATTATGAATCATTACTTCCATTATCTATTTCTTTAATGGCAGGATAATTAAAACGTGATAAGGTATCACGCGAAACTAGAACGAAAACCATCCACGAGCATCCCTCGCGCATTAATTAAAGTCAATTTATACTTGTTTCGCTTATAACTCCACTTAGTATTCTTTTCTACTCTCGTGAAAATGATTTCCCTTCTACCCGGTTGTCATTTTCGTTGTTCGCCGCGCGAGTTACGACAAACCTCGATGGATACGCCACGATGTTTCTTTCTTCGTTTAATAAGCACTCGCATTAGCAGTGCACGAAGCAGAATAATTAGAAAGCCATATTCTCGAAGACACGTTGCTCAGACTTTATTAGTACAGGTAAAGATGCAACCTGCGCCTTCGCTATTATGCAAGATGTCATTTTTGCGCGTATCATAGTAGATCTAGCCGTTCGTCTATTGAACGGAACTCGTCTGTTCGATTCAAATCAACCGAAGATAAATCATCCGGTTATAATACGATAAATGGATGTTCGATCATAAAAAATTCAAAGCGAAATTATGTTTCTGATATTTTATGTTGCCTTTTGAATAATATCATAGATATTATTACTCAACGTTTACCATTCATGAATAATTATGAATCTTCTTAAAAATGCAAATATGTATTAGATATCCAAAAGATTTGAAGGGTACCATTGACCCACAATCATTCGCGAAAGAATTTGAGCCCTTATGTAGTCGTGTTTCAATTCGTATGCTAATGGAATTTCAAAAATATTTGTGACATACATAATGTATTCATACAAATTTTCTATAAAGTTTCTATAAAGTTTTCTATATATTTGTAAAAGTTTTAATGTAATATGTTCATGAGCCATCGTAGTTTCGAATCTTCTTTCGAGAATCATTTGTCAGTGTGAACAGTGAACCAAGTAACCAAATGCAGCTGTAGGCAGTTCTAGCTATTACGACACAATTTTGCACCTCGAGCCGCGCGAACTGCTGACCCATAGGAAACTGTTGTCATATTGGTTTCTCATTAGAACCGAAGACGTTCTAGACGTACAGTTTGCAACTTTCCCTAGGTGCAAATAAAACGTTGATGGGGCTGCTAAGATGTGGCTAATTGTTTGCACTATTCATCCTTGCACCTGAACATCTTTTAAAGCTTTGCTAGTATTAATCATAGAATTTCTCGCTAGCCCGACATAATTACTTCTACGTTATGGAGGTTGCATAATGTAAATTAATGGAACGTTATAAATCAGAAAGTTAGAACAGTACTATTTTAATAAATAATAATAATGAAACATCATTCATTATGTTCTTTAAGTTAAACCTCTTGACACAAGCGGCTCGATATACATTAAATATTTCACCAGATGCTACCTATATTATCTTCTTTTCTACAGTAACAATGTCGTATAAGAAATTTCTCAAGTCACGAATATCCCCAGAGGTTAAGAAAGCTCGATTTTGCAACCTCACCGACAAGGATTGATCGTACTAAAAGTATAGAAATTGTACTAAAAAGAAAATATAATTTTCGTTCCCAAAGTACTGCAGAGGAAATTTTGTCTATGCAAAATGTAGCGAACAAAAATTATAACCGATCTTCTAATTACTTAAAAATAACCATGAATGGCAAACGTATTTCTTTACATAAATTATAGTACTTCTAGGAATTACGAAGCATATTGTTGAAATTCTTGCTCAAGTCAAGGACTAGTTCATTAGCAGTATCTGAGAAGAGTGAAACGAAAGCGTGAGACCTCAAAATTTCTCAAGAAACGGTAACCTTGCGATCTGTATCGGTTGTTCCGCAAATCTAGCCGTGACACCACTTATACATCAGCAGCCTTTCACATACTGACGAAAGAGATTCTCTCCCCATAGCCCGCGCGATCCTCCTATATAAATTATACGCCTAAAGGTCACTGGACGTTTCTTCGAGCCAGAACCATCATTCGTAGCAGCGCTCACGATGTCGTAATCGGATAAGACGGTTTTAAATTTCTGGGCAACGAAGCTTCCATTAGCTTTCTCTGATTTATGACGCTTATTCGACGAAAGATAATTACGTCGGATGGTAGCATTATTATGATCCGATCGAATTAATTCGAAACATTCAATAGTTTATTGCAAAGATGTATACATACAAAATATGACGATCAACACTTTTCAACGCTGTCAAATGGGTATACTCCTCGCGTAGGATATTGACTGTATTAAAAACAGCTAATAAATAACGTACGCTATTTTAAGTATGAAACTAATTAGCGAGAGAAAGAAGATAAGAATCGCGACGTGAATTAGAATAGTGAAGTTAAATACGCACGTGTGAAGTTTATCATATGATGGTTGGTTAAATTCAGAGACAGAAAATATTAGGGTTAGAAAGCATCTTCAGCCTGGATAGGACATTGATCAAAAATTCGAAATGACCGGTTTTGGAAATTAAGTACATAATGATCAATGACATATTGAATGCTGTATCTCGCACGAACGAACCTTTCACGATTACTAGTGTATCACACAAGATGTATCCTAGTCGAGACAGGTTATGTAAGTCCTTGGTTAAGGCGTGAGATAATCCCACGAAGACAATCTTCGATATATCATGGCCAATTGCGTGGCGATCCATGACCTAATACATATATTTCGAATTCATTCAGGTTAATAATTGAGATCATTATTGTGCATTTATGTGTGAGATGTTTGATTTATATGAAAGATAATAATGACATGTATTTTCTGATTCAGCGAATCTTGTGGATTGCCACAATAGTGGCAGTGCTCTCCACATACCATGCGCAAGCATCGAGTGAGAAGAGCAAAAGGGCGATAGCAAGCAATGGAGGATATATCTATGAGCCACCAAATGAAATATTCACGCTACCCCCGAGGTAAGAATTGATTGCAAAATTTTGTATAAAACATTGTACGATCATTTACATAATTACTCGAACAAATATACACGCAAGTAGCTTTAATATTTTGGCTACAGTAGTCAGTTATACAAATTTTCTGCAGACCAACGTTGAGACCACCGACAGCAGTGACTCATGGATATCCAACATCGCACTCATCATCAAGCACACTGCATCCTGTAACAACAGCACCATATACCTATCCAACACCACAAAAATTCACAACGTCACGCACACCATCTTATTCTTATCCAACTCCATCACAGTAAGAATTGATCAAAAATTCATCTTAGAACATGATGCGATTATTCTAGATGTAACTTTGATATAAATTTAAATCATAATATATATATCACAATTATCTCACAGACCAACAAAAAGTCCACCATCAAAGACTACAGGATATTATTACAAAACACCTAGTAGGCCATATACGCCACCTCAGACAACATCATATGTTCCACCAAGGATTGATCGTCCTACAACAACACCAGGATTTTCACCTCGGCCAACTTTACCACCGCAGTAAGCATTTGTAGAAACTTGAATTTAGAAACTTGTAAAGAACTTTATATTATTAGACTGATGAAACTATAATTTGTAGCACAACTTTTAATAAAATCATCATTTATAAATACACTTTCTTACAGAACGCCAACGATAGGAACATCTCCAGGGTATAATTATCCAACACCTGAAAATCCATTTACGCTGCCGCCTCAACGACCGTCTACACGCCCTCAACCACCCAGAACCCCAGCACCGCCTCCACCTTTCTCACCACAAACACCACGTCCTCCAACTCCACCACCATATGTATCTCCATCTCCACCACAAACACCAAGAACTCCACCAACTGGTTACACTTATAAAACACCACCACACCCATTTACATATCCACCTCCTACACCATCACGGCCTTCAACACAACCACCAAGAACGCCACCTCCTGGACCGCCACCAACTGGTTATACTTATCAAACACCATCACATCCATTTACATATCCACCGCCAAGACCTTCAACACAACCACCAAGAACACCACCACCTGGACCACAACCTCCAAAAACACCAGCACCGCCACTACCTTCTCCACCGCAACCACCACAAACGCCAAGACCTTCTCCACCACGACCACCCGTGACACCACCACCTTTCCCTCCACGACCGCCACAAACACCAAGAACTCCTTCATCCCCACGGCCGCCTCAAACTCCAAGACCACCTGCTACATCAGCACCGGGCTATCTGCCACCCGTACCACCTACGCCTCCAACAAGACCACCGCTTCCGCCACAGCCACCAAGGCCTCCCACTCCACCACCATATGTACCGCCATCTCCCCCACAACCACCAAGGCCTCCAACTCCACCACCATATGTACCTCCATCTCCTCCACGACCACCAAGACCACCAACTCCACCACCATATGTACCTCCATCTCCTCCACAACCACCAAGACCACCAACTCCACCACCATATGTACCTCCAACTCCGCCACCAAGACCTCCAACTCCACCACCATATGTACCTCCATCTCCTCCACAACCACCAAGACCACCAACTCCACCACCATATGTACCTCCATCTCCTCCACAACCACCAAGACCTCCAACTCCACCACCATATGTACCTCCATCTCCTCCACAACCACCAAGACCACCAACTCCACCACCATATGTACCTCCATCTCCTCCACAACCACCAAGACCTCCAACTCCACCACCATATGTACCTCCATCTCCTCCACAACCACCAAGACCACCAACTCCACCACCATATGTACCTCCAACTCCGCCACCTAGGCCTCCAACTCCACCACCATATTTACCCCCGTCTCCTCCAAAGCCACCAAGACCTCCAACTCCACCACCATATGTACCTCCATCTCCTCCACAACCACCAAGAACTCCACCTCCACCACCATATGTACCGCCATCTCCCCCACAACCACCAAGGCCTCCAACTCCACCACCATATGTACCTCCATCTCCTCCACGACCACCAAGACCACCAACTCCACCACCATATGTACCTCCATCTCCTCCACAACCACCAAGACCACCAACTCCACCACCATATGTACCTCCAACTCCGCCACCTAGGCCTTCAACTCCACCACCATATTTACCACCAAGACCTTCAACTTCTCCACAACCACCAAAGCCTCCAACTCCGACGTCATATTTACCACCAAGACCTTCAACTCCTTCACAACCACCAAAGCCTTCAACTGCACCACCATATTTACCACCAAGACCTTCAACTTCTCCACAACCACCAAAGCCTCCAACTCCCCCGCCATACCTTCCTCCAACTTCGCCGCCATACCTTCCTCCAACAAAGACTACACCACCGCCTTACTCTAAACCATCAACGCATGGCGACCCGTACTTACCTCCAGACGATCAAACTACTTCAAAGACTACTCCAAGATATACCACTGCTCACACAACGCCAAGTTCATTCCCACCAACAGTACCAAGTACGCGACCTCCGCCATACCTCCCACCCTCTTCTCCCACTACGCCACGTGTTACGGTAACTCCACCGCCTCCACCAACTCCACATTACACTCTCGTGCCAACATCGACTATCTATACTGCCCCACCAACTGGTAGACCAGCTCCACCACCAACTTTACCACCAACCACGAAGAGGCCTATCGGTTATTTCTACGATGTACCAGAGAATCCACTGGAATTACCACCCTTCGTTCGATGAGGACGGGCAATGTTTTTGCCCCCTTTTTTGTAATTTTTAAATGTATAGTATACAAAGCTATTTATGGATCACCATAGGAAATGATAAGCAATCTGTAATCGAAAAATGGGTGAAAACGATATGACAGGTTTGCTGTATATATTATATCCAGTAACTTGTACTGTATACGTTTAATTAGAATGGTAATTATTGTAAGTGTAACGAATGTTTCGAACAAAGTCGTAAAGTAGCTTCTAATGAAATGATTGGAATGATAATAATTGATTTAAAAAGCTGATGATGCTGTGTTACATTTGTGTAAGTAAAATACAGTGAATATAAGATAAAATGGATGCACATAACTTTGTACATCTGACACACGCATATTACAAAAGAAATAAAAAATTTATATAAAAGAATAGATGTCGTATCGTGTCTCATTTCACAAAATTAAAATATATAGAAGATAGCAACCAGTCGTGACATATGATAAATACTTCTGTCATATTACTTGATCATCTCGATGTAACATTTTCGAAAGATTGAAAGTAAGGTACACCTGATTTGCCAGAGGGTCTTGAGAATCACCTTTTCGCCTACAACATCCTCTTCTCTCGTGAATATTAACTCATGATTATGAAATGCATTCGAGAATTCAGAATAACGCGACTGGCTTGAACAAACACTATAAATCGAAAATAGTTTGCTGCTGCAATCAATCGAGAGTTATTTTACATCACGCAAATTTCCGTTACAAGGTACGGTAATTACAATGACTTTCCTTCCGCGTGAACCATGACAGAATGACGATAATAGTTGATTTGCTTAACCAGCCAACATGACACCGTGACATTGGCATTCTCTTGCAGTATCGTGCAATAATATTTAACTCGAATCTCCTTGCGTAGTAAGTAGTCCATAACCTATCTCCTACTACCATAACAAGCCTCCCCCACGAACAAAGAAATTTTCTACGTTCATGATAGAATTCAAACAGTGAAAACTCCGTTGCGAGAAATGAGTGCTCGTTAGTTGTATATGGAACTTCGAAAGAATACCGTCTCGTGTTCTTGCGACACAGGATTTGCAAAACTATTTGTTATTAGAAATTTTTAAACAATACTTCGATTGTTTGATTGAAGATCGTGCTCATTTTAATTACCATTTCGATTGTTATATCGTTGATATTGGAATACTAATATTTTTTTAAATCTACTTGTTATGCTTTATTTATATTTGTATTATGTCCACTTTATATTGATAAAGATCGTAATCATGTGGTAAAAAAATCCCTGAGTGTACGAAAGATCGATCGATCCATCTCGAAAATGTCATGCGAATAATCAAAAGATGCTGGAAACGGGAAGAAGAACTGTAATTAATACGTCTCAGCTTGGACTTTATTCCGATCACGGTGATCGATACTATAGAAGTCGATACAGTTCTATTACGAGGAAATTTGTAATTGGAGTTATGGTGGTAGTGGCAGTGGCATTAGTAAGTATCCAACCATAGCATCAATAAAAATCTTTTCAGTACTTAGTTCTCTCATCAGTCCTCTTAACTATTTCACATGTGAAATTTTATAATTTTAAATTTATTTAACTCTCAATATAGTCCCATTTTTAATATATTAGATTTCCTTTGCAAAAGCAACAGAACAAATGTCTTATTGCTAAGATTATTATGTTGAAGATTATTAATAATTGAAAAGAAGAATTTTTTCCACAGTCCAAATAACATTCATTCCTGAAAGAATTAAGTCTCTAAGTTTTTACCATCAATCATTTTTCTTTGTTTCCTCTTTTCAAAAAAATGTTGCATCCTCAATTAAACGAGTTATCGTATAAACTCAAACATTATAACTTACATGTATTCATTACTATTATTACATATACTCGCTATGCAAACAGTAACACACTGCTCACCTATATATCGTGTTATGTACTTTAAAGAGTATTGGTTTCTTTTACGCGGTCTCCTTACAAAAGCTATTCATCTCACAAGGAATCGTTTCGTGTACCTACTGCCACATCGAGTAAGTTCAATGACTCAGCCTGCGTGATCGAGAAACATTACGTATCGATCATTAACAGTGCATTACGTTCTACCGCGTTCGAACGCTACTGTCTGCATAGCTGTAACACTTACGATGATTTTTTAATGAGTACCAAACTATGCGCGAACGATATATCAATAAATAATACTTAATGCATTCATACCAGGAATTGGATTCATTGCGACGTAAGAAACGTGATTTTCTAATTGTTTTAATAGAAAGTTGATTTTTATGTTTTTATTTAATTCGAAATTTGTTTTATAATTAGATTATGAATGTTTATGCATTCATAAGTGTATTTAAATATGCAAAAATCTAAAGAATAATTATTAGAATATTTAGTGGGTAAAACGAGTTCCTATTTAGTTTCATTTCTTTAGTTATGTTTATACAAGTTTGAAATTGCATAAACATCCGCGATCTCTTTATAACTGATTCAAAATGTGATTAATTGTAAAATTAAAGCAACCTGACAGAAAGTAAGCGTTTAACTTTGCAATAACAAACGTTTCGTTAAAAGTAAAGTTTTTGTCATTCGGCGCCTTAATAAGACGCAATTGTGGCGAACAATAAGCGCAATTACACTTCGCGAGTTTTCTCCCATGATTAATGCAACAGGTACAGGTAGCAGAGTTAAAAATCACAATTTCACCGTGGATCTCGCCGCAGTAGATTCGCATGCTTGGCGAACCAAGCGTCTCAAAGAAGATTTCTGCGTGCTTCACATATAGGGCGTTAACTGTGTTTTGACACGAATTAACGTGTGCCTTCTCGAGAATGGTTCTCGTTTAGGTTTAATGTATAAACGAAATCTAGTGAAGAAATGTCTTTTCTTGCGAACAGGATACCAGTTCGGTTTGAATTGAGAAGTGCACTTTCCAATATCTTTTATATTGGAAAAAATCTAAAATTAATTTCACGAAATAAAATAAAATATGCTTTATATGTTTAGAAAAAGTTGAGAAAGATGAATTAATTAAAATTTAGCGCAAATTAATCTTGACAATTTTATTCTATCTCCTATTATAGGTCGGAATATTTTTATACGACTTTACATCCGCTTCATCAGTGAACAGCAAACTGAATCAAGAAACAAAGCATATGTACATCTTGCAAAATGCTCTTAAGAAACCTTCGAACTTTACGAAAAAATTGTTTAACTCGACTGTTCCGCCAGAAATGAATAGAACCAGTTCCATTTACATTCAAGATCGTTTAGACAATGATGGGAATCTGTTCCTTTACGATGAAACGACCGATCAGAAAGTAGCTGACGCAGAATTTAAGTCTCAGAACCTGAATAACTTCAAGCTAAGGAAAAGAGTGCTGAAATCGGTGGAGAACAAGGTGGACGAGTCGGCAGAAGGGAAACAATTGTTCGACAATCATGCAATTGTTTATCGTGTGAGACAAAGGTAAAATATTGTCTACGTTGCTCTTTATTGAAATAAATGATTGTATCGTGACTTTTTTTGTAACCTGACAATATAAATATGTAATGAAAATGTTCGATACGATTTCTCAAGTCATCAAAGACGTCATAAACGAACTGATATTCGTAGAGTTTCGCTTCAATCGTCAGGAACGAAGCCGAAGATTTTAATACGGTGTTACATAACGCTTACAAAACCCGTAACTGGGTTTTAAATGTCCGTCAAGTATTTATATTCGTCACATTTTTTCCTTCGTTTAAAAGTTAATGAGCATCCTCTGTAACGTACGCACACACACGATTCGTATTCGATGGAAATGTACATGAACTGATTATCTCAGTTTCATTATATCGGTGTTCCCTGCCTGTGCCTCAAGCCGGCAATAAATCAACATTACAGCCTACAGTATGTAAATCCTCAAGAAACACTTTCTACTCTTCAGCAACACTTCTTCTTCCCTCGAACATAGCTCTATTATCACTCACTTTATTAATACGCATTACGTACATCGTAGGATCGTAAGTACTAATGAATAAAAATTTCAATCTCATTTATATATTACAAATCTTTTATTTCATTCCGTATAAATCTCTGGAATTGAAACTTGAGAACTAATTGGCGGAAAAAAGTATTTCTAAATGCAATATTTTTAAATATACTTAAACAGACACAAGTACCCAGAGTTGGAAGAAGATGGAAGTTCAGAGGAGAATCGACCTCTTCCTTTTCATTGGGAATTGAAGACACCACAACCAACTGCCTTTAAACGTCCAAGATACCCTCAACTCACGCAGTACAGATATCCATACGCCTCTAGAAATATTCAGGATATCATCAAATATCTGACGAACGACGCTGACTTATCAAATCGAGGCATCAAGTTCACTGGCGTGTACGTGAATCCAAAGAAATACGATTTGTATCCTGGAGCAGGGGAGATGATGTCCAACAGCGATAGATCGGAAGAAGATGAAACTCCACCTTATCCGCTAAACGAAGATCCGTTTTATCAGTACAAACCCAAACATCCAGCGGACGTGAATTTATTGGCTACGTCCAATGTCAGGTCTGTAGAAAAAGAATCTACGTATCATTGGTGGTTGGAAACTTGGCAAGCGGAAAGAATGCAGGTTTATTTGCCCTACATAAAGTTGATAGAACCATTCTAGTGACAGAATTTTTAAAATAGGGCACGCATATTGGAAATTATTGATTATTTACACACTTACTGATTGACAGAGGAGCAAGTAGAGTATGTCGTTTGCCTTTGTATCGTTCAGCTATTTTTCCAACTACATATAATACATACTGAAAAATCTGTTTGCTGAACGTAAATTTAATAATAAAATTATTTAACTATCGTAGTTGAACATCGATTTAAATATATTACAATAATTTCTTTAGCACAAACTATTACATATAAATAAAAAATATTATAGGTACTCTGAAAATATTGCACTTAGAAAATATAACAATGCAACAAACTCTCTGGAATAAAAATGTTTTTAATTATGGAAAAGTGAAATCAGTTCGATTTTTCAGATTTTCACCGACAGGTCTTCACAGATACAACTACGATGCTTATGGACGGCCATCTAATTATTATAAACCGACGTCGATTGAATCCATGTACGAAAATCCAGCTTCATATCCGAGTAATTACGGAAAGAAGCGGAAACCGCAGCCATTCAGTGTTATGTTGGACATTTATCCCATCACTGACATTACAGAGCAAAATAAAAAGGCAAACAGGCCGAAACAAGTGCCTATGGACGATTACGAACTGCGAAGGCCGATTCAGTATAACAGAGGGCTGAAGTTTCATTCTCCACTCCCGCAATCATTGATGGGAATGTCTACTCACAATCAGGCAATGACCGACGAAGAAGAAAGACAGCAAATGATATTCCATTTGAATCTATATCCAAGAAAAAAGAGCAAGATGAGCAGGTGAAATTTTAAAATACATAAAACAAGCTGATAACCATGTTGCGTTCTTTAAATGATATTAGATCCGGTTGTGTTTCTTATTCTTAACAAACTTTTTAAGTTTGAGGAAAACACGGAAAAATCGTTATTGTATGTTATTTACGTGATTTCCCGTTTTAAATGTACATCAAAGTATTTTTTGAACATTTCCCTTGTTCAAACAAGAGTAAGATTTGGACATAGATATTTGAGGACTGCACCAGAATTAGACACTATAAATTTACTTTTTGAGACAGCTTATTCTAGTCAAAATAGAAAATATATTGACGTGCCAGAAATATGATATTTTTCTTAAGAAGTCACATTAAAGTACAAAATAAATTATATTCAGTTTTGCTCAAAATGAAACATAAATAACATTTCCACATTTCCGACTCGGCGATTACGTAAAAATTTCTGTGTGCAAATTTTTCACCCACGGTGTCTACGTTCTTGTATCGAAGACGATCTTCCTTACTTTCGATTACATAAGACTCACGGATCGCTTTCGCGAATCCACCTAGATTTATTCTCAATCGACGAAACGCGATTTCCCTGTAAACCATATCGTGCGATGGATCGTGGAATAGTTACAATGGCGATCCTGGCTTCGTTCTACGTTGTATTTATCTGCGGAATCGTTGGGAAGATCGGTAAATTCATGCGGAGAACTTTCACTGAACGTGCGACGTCGATAGGTGAAAAAATCTTGTCGAAAATGTTCGACGACTCGTTAAAGACAACCACGTGAAATATCATCGACTAAATTCAAGGTATAAACGATCGATTCGAAAATTATTCATCGTAAATTCTCTTCAACGATCCTTGCAAGATTGCCTCCTGAAATATATGCATTAATGTATTTTATTAACTGCGAAAAAAGAAATGACATCAGTTGATATATTGTCAGACAACGAGGATAAGAGTTATTAATGCCGTAATATAAAAATAACAGTTAACTAAAATAAAGAAGCATTGCTTGAAAACATTTTTTGAAAAATTTAAATGAAAATTATTCTATTTCTAACTACTACACTATATATTTTTAAGTATAATTATTATAATAGCATTGTAAAAACAATACTTAAGCTTTATCATTTGGTTTTAGGTACGATATTATTCACAGATCGGAATCCATGGCACCAGAAGATCGACAACAATTCGTGGATAAAGTATGGTCACCTTTAGAAACGATAGCCAAACATTTAGCTGTAGAACAATCAAAGTTCATGGATCAGGATAATGAAAGATCTAATCTTGCTGCCACACGATATCAAGAAACTTTTCTCGATAACAAAGACGAAATAAAAATATTACAAAAGACAAACGATTTTTCAAGATTAGGTGAAAACGAAAACCCGGATGAAACCATCACTGTCCCACCTAACCATAAATCAAGCATAGAGGAAGATTACGCTAGTACCGAAAAGTACGAGTTTGAGGCTCAGAAAATTGTAGGAACTACCACGGAGAGTGAATTGAATGAATGTAATACGACTGTCATTTCGAAAGAAATCAAAATCAATAAAACTGAAACTATCGATAATTCAAAGGATATCGACACCGTTGAAGGATTTAAACAATTCAACGACAGTGTCTCTTAAAGAGACTGCAAGAAGAAACATACGTTTCCGAGAAAGAAAAATAATAAATATTAAAAAAAATAATAAATATTAAAAAGGATATGGTTGGTCAAGGTAGCTGCGTATTTGTAATAGAAAATTGTCTAAAATCACGCAACGAATACATTAGTGTTCTTTCTTTCTAAATATATTATGATTTCTAATTATATCCTCGAATGTAATTATAGATGTCTGAACTAGACAATCGTCAATCTCCTTGAGATTTCTTCGTATTTCCCACCAGATCAAATTATCTACCGAGCTCCACCTCGCCTTGACATTTTCGTCGAGGGCGTTCGAGAGTCTCTCAAGATCTTTGCTGTAGCAATCTTAAGATATTCGTTCAACGCGATTGCTTAATAGGCCAAGAGATCGTGGTCTACAAAATTGGTATTAGTCGCTGAGTACATCTTCTAACGGAGAATCTTTAGACGACTATAAGATCTATTATCTATTGAAGTAGAAAATATTGAAATATTTTATCACAATTTAAAATTAGGAATTATACAAATTTTGTCCGAAAATTTTCAGTTATTTTCTTAAAAATTTCGAAGGAGGCAATGAAATAATTACTTATTTTGATATTACGATTATAAAATATATAATTTACAATTAGTTAAACAAAAATCATAAATCGCTACTTCTCAATTTTTACTTACTTTCTTTTTAGTTTAGTTTTGAATTTTTAGTTTCGAAGAAGATGATGAGGTTATGATTTATTTTATTCGTCCAATGTAAATTAAATAGATTCGAAAGTTGATTCTGGATCTTACAAATGTTAATGTATCCAAATTGGTATATATAAAAAAGACAGCGATATTTTTCTTTTTTTATAAACATAACTCAAATGTACAGTTTTTATTTCATCCTTAAATACTGCATATATTACAATAGCGGACGCGCATTTTCTATGACAATGTCGCGAAACGTTTTGTGAATCAGATCCGTGTACAGTCTAAGAAATATACAATTCACGCAAATTAGTTTCACTTAATACTAAATAATGTTGCACTTTACACGTGTCCCTGTAATTTGGCACGAATTTATCGATCTTACATTATAGCACCATTCGTCAACTTCGTTGCACGATTCTCGTAATTTTCTCGATGACACCGCAAATGACTATAATACAATTTATTCGTATGCTTCGGGCGTTTCCAGCAAGAAAAGCGCATTGTCAGTTCTTGAAACGTGATCCACGATTTTTCTCGTTCTCATTGAATGAATAAATTCACTGATTTTGATAACACTGTGCGTTTGAACAATTCCCTGTCAAGCCACATGCCTTGAATAAGTTTCATTGCTTTAAAATAACATTCAAAACTAACGAATAGCTACGAGCAAGTATTATAGTTGTACTCTATCTTTGATTGACGTTTGTAACTATGGTTATCAGATATATTCATCTTAGAGATTTTTTGATTAAAGAAATATCTAATTTTTCGTGAATGCTTATATTCAACGTTTCTATTGTTAATATAGCATTCAAATTATTGTTTTCATCTCGTATAATACATCACCTCTCTGGTATTTCTTCTTTCAATAATACTTTTAGGAAATAAAATCTCAATATGGCATGCTCGTTAAGTAATATCGAAATGATACAAATATTTATCCATTGAAATCCCGGTTCTGAGCTAAAAAGATTTGTCTCAAGGCGTTTTCTGTACAGAAGAATGAAAATCTTCATGCTGTTCAGTCATCGTCTACTTGTTTACGTCCTGGAACCGAGAGTACTCGGATGATAGAGAGTTGTATCCGCTCCCCATTCGTAAGGACCTTCGTGTGGTCCTAGAGAAACCATGGTACCAGGTCCCAGTGTTGTATGTGATGTGGCACTGACCATCCCTGGACCGGAAGAGACGTAACTTAATGGCGGCCGAGGCTGATCACGCAAACGGGCGTGTTTTACTTGTCGTTTGTACCTGGAAGGAACAATTAAACTAATTATAATTTTTTTCTCAAAACTCGATTACTTGTTGTTAAGAGAAGATAGTGGTTACGGATAATATATGTATAATAAGATAACGAACTTCTAAGTTGGAATTTTAAATTAAATTCCTAAATTCTTAATTTTTTCTACATTCTGAAAATCTATAGAAAACATGGGGTGATTCCAAACTTTTGATCGATAATGTATATAATAATAGCATTTAAAAATTTGGATTATTCGAAAACATATCTAATTCCTCTTACAAGTCGTAAAAGTCCAAGAAAATCATAAACACTTACTTGGCGTGCATGCAGCAAAGTGCACAACTAGAAATCACCGTAGCAATGCCAACAAGAACCGCAATGGCGAGCACCCACATCTGCGTCATCGAGGCGTCAGCTCTAGCTACCATGGCGGCGCAATGTTGCACCTTCTCCACATGATACGTCCTATAAACTTTCTTCAATTCCTCATTTTTTGGGTCAGTTAGAAGAGCTTTCATTTCGTCCAAATCATATGCTTCCTTTCCAACCATTTGGAAACAGGAACTGGTCGAAGAGAAATCCAAAGAATTGTCTTCCTTCGAATAAAACTGCGTATCGTAAACATTGACAGTTATAGGTAAAGATAGAGCTTGTTGCACAGATTTCTCAAAATCCTCCAGAGTCTTTCTGACCTCTACAGGTGGCTTCGAAAACACGAACTTCAACATGTCTCTGTCACGTAGTAGAAATATCCTCAATGTGATATTCGTCTCTCTATCTGGTGTAACCGAGTTATTGGCCGAGACAATGATTTCCATGTAACCATCTGCGTAACTGGTCATGGAACCAGTCGTTCTGAGTTCTCCAGTTTGAGGATTCAAAGACAAGTGCGAGGGAATCTTTCGTTTAGACATAGAAGGATCAACGAGGGAAGTAAAAGAAGCTTTACCCGTGCTGTAATTAATTGGAAGAGCGTCAGAGTCAGCATCGAAAGCTTCCAGAGTGATAAGACTCGTGTCTATTGGAACATTTAGACGGACACCCAATGTGACATTCTCCTTTTTAAACTTTGGCTTGTTATCGTCGATATCCAAAATCTTGACAAGAATTTGTCTTTCAGAAGGATCTTGTCGATTGTAAGGTTTTGGAACGATGTCACTCTTCTTTGTGGAAAAGGGGAAACATTTAATCGTTAGCAAATGACGATCAGCTGTCTCTCTATCGAGTCGACCGTTTGATTTGATCACTGCCGAATTATTTTCGAGTCTTTCTACAATAAACAGCCTAGCTTCGTTTCCATAGATAATTGAATAGTCGATCATTCCATTTTCTCCAATGTCTTCGTCAATCGCCTCGATCACGCCAACTTTTGTTCCAATTGGTTCTTCTTCGAATATTGTCAGTTCTATAGGTGAACTGTCTAAGTTTCTTTTAAAATGAGGCTTATGATCGTCGATATCATTCACTAGAACTTGAAGAACTCTGGTTGCCTGCTGAGGAGGACTTCCCAAGTCTTGAGCAACTAATATCAACGTATAACTATCCTTTGTTTCTCGATCTAGTAATTTCCTGGTAGTAATTAGACCAGTTTCGCTGTTTATTTTGAAGGCACTCGCGTCTTTGCCGAAGTTTCCATCTTCTAAAAATTTGAAAGTAATCTTTCCGTTTGGTAAATTCGGATCATCGGGATCTGAAGCTACGACTTGAAACACTGGACTGCCAATGGTTGAGTTTTCAGCTATGTGAGCTATTTCTTCGAGGGTGGGTCTGATGAAAAGAGGTACGCCATCATTGCTGACTACATCACCGATGTAAAGTGTCAGAATTACGTCGGAATAGAGTTCTGGCACGCCGCTATCTTGAGCTCTGATTCTCATTATGTATGGCTCTGTCCTTCCTTTGCCTGTCAATTCTCGAGCTGAATAAATTTCGCCAGTTGTGTGGTTTATTTTGAACAGTCCTAGAATTTTCGTAATCCACAAATCAATCTTAGAATTTCTTGGCGATTGATCGTATTTGAAAATTTAAAACATTTGACTCTTTTACAGTGACGATAAAGAAATAATTATTGTTCATTCCGAATTTTTCATTAGAATCAAAGAGTTAAAGAAAAAACATTAATACTTCGAAAACGGAAAAAATGTTATACTTTTGCTTACCACTTGCTTCGCCCTCATCAATGATTTCATAATTGATTATTCCGCCATTGCCTTCGTCTGGATCTGTGGCAGTAATATTCACTACACTGACACCTGATGAAGCGTTCTCAGGTATTACAGCTGTATAAGATTCTTGCTCAAAACTTGGAGCGTTATCATTGACATCTAAAACATCTACGGTCACCAAAGCTCTCGTGCTTCTCTGTTCTGCTCCACCTTGAGGCATGTCTGATGCAACGACATAAAAACGGAGAACCGACTGTTTTTCTCTGTCAAGTGTTGTATTGGTTGCAATCTATACAAATAAGGTTAGAAATATTCAAATTAATATAACATAGATATAATGAATGTAACGTAAATTCTAGTAAAATGTATAAAAATAAATTTATTTACCTGAATGTTACCAGTTATTGGTTCCACCTCGAACATATTAGCGTTTTCTCCAACTAAAGAGTATCTCACTTCACCATATCCTCTCTTAACTTCCTGTTCCGTGCTGGAACTATCCATATCCGTAGCTCTGACGTTCAATACAATCTTTGGAGGTTTTACCGATTCTAATACAGAAATTTTGTAATCCTTTTGAGTAAAGATAGGACTGTTGTCATTCATGTCTTGCACTTCGACTATCAAGTTGGCTTCCGACATTTTTCTTGTTATCTCGTAATCTCTTGCTAAAGCTCGTACTTTAAATCGAATGAACTGAAAATCACAAACCGTTGAAATCCCAAAACATAATTATGTATAGACACAGGAACATAGTTTTAAAATTATAATTTGAATAATTTAATTACAAATAGAACAAGAATAAATACTAAAAATGAGCTTAGAAATTAGAATTTATAGGATTAAAATGAATATAAAAAATTAGCTTTAAAACTAAAATTTACCTTTTGATTCAGAGCTTCATAGTCCAGCCGCTTGCTCAAAACAACGTTTCCGCTTTGAACACCCACATTCACATACCCTTCATCATCATCTTCCCTCACCAATTCAAACCTTTGAACGGCATAACCAGTAGTTGGTTCTTTGGCTGATAGCATTAGCAAAGTAGTTCCAAGAGGTTGTTCCTCTGGCACGGAAATCTTGATTGTGGGATTATTAGGCGACCATCCTGGGTTCGTAAACGTTGGATTGTCGTCGCTGTAAGCTTGGATATAAATCGTCACCTCGACATTCGTAATCTGCTTCTCTTTATCAACGACGGCGTTCAAATCTTGCACCTGAACCGTCAAAATGACTACTGCAGCCACTTGATAATCTAACACACGATTTACTGTAATTAAACCAGTCATGGAATTTATTCGAAACGCTGTTTTGTAATCATAGGAAGTTGTGCTCTTCAGAGCCACGCCAGTTTTGTCGACAGCCCTGATGGGTTCTACTAAAGAATATTCCAAATAAGCGTCTGAGTCTGGGTCTGTTGCTACTACTTTCAATACTGGTTCACCTGTTTAACGATTATTAATTATCAGCACTGAATTCTTTCTGTTGTAATTTATATTGCATGATCCTGTCGCTAGTTAACATAAGGACTGTGTCGATAACCATACCGGGAACTACATACTTTTCTTATATTTTTATATACAGTGATGTACAAGATAGTTCCAACCAGAAAGATTTTTCATTTTATATTTTAAAAGTGATATATGAAAAATTTGTTGCTAATATTGAATATGAAGACGTGGCACGTAAAAGATCTCAGTAAAACAAATGGACGCTACTATATAGTTTTATAGTTATATAATATTAGCAGAAATTTTTTTAAATATCGTTTTTGAAAGAGTATAAAATGGACATTTTATCTACCTTGAAACTTCCATGCACCACTATGTACAAACTGAGAACGAGAATATGCGATTCACTACTGTTATTACTGCCTATGAATTAACTAACAAAAGAATCATCCTGTATGTTTTTTTATTATTTTAGAACCCACCAATAGATGCTCTTTCCGATACGTAAACGAGATACGTCGACTCGTTGAACATCGGTGGTTTGTTGTTCACGTCTACCATATTCACTGTGACAGTTGTCGTAGCGGTTTCCCTAAGTGGTGTGCCAGAGTCTATGGCGTAAACTATTACTTCGTACTTTTCTCCTCCGGTTTCCAAATCCAAACGAGCATCTAGTGAGACCGTGATAACACCAGAACTAAACAATTCATAACAGATTTTAATATTTAATATCTATAATATATTATTCTAGATCTGTGAAAACATTTATTGAAAAAAGCATTTACGAAAATTGTTACGTATTTGTCTTGAATAAATTATAGAGATGTAAATTATGGTGTAAATTACCTAGAATCTATGACAAAATTATCTTTAGCACCGGAAGCAATGTGATACTGCAACAAGTTGTCTCTTCCATCAGGATCGTTTGCTACGACTCTAATGACTTCCGTTCCTGGCGAAGCGTTCTCCAACAATCTTGCTCGGTAAGTGCTAGGTCCTGGTACATTAGATTTGTAATTTCCACGGAAAATGGGTTTTTGGTTTCCAGGTACTCCAACCCTTACTGATAATTTTGCTTCGGAATATAATGGCGGCGTTCCAGCATCCGTAGCACGAATTATTAATTCGTAAATTCCTCTTTCTGTGTCGTCTGAACGCACTGCTTTCGCCATTGTCACTTCTCCGGTCTCTGAATTTATCTGTAAAAATATTGTTATTAATTCTGTGCACAAAATAACTTTTATTAATAATTTACAATAAAGATATGCAAATAGGACTTTATCGGATTGCTAATTTTTATTCACTATACTCTGTGGTGGATTTAACGCTTTGGTTGCCTGAAGCTAATAATCATTTTCAGCTAAAACGAATTGAAAAATGTTTAACCTGGCTTCTTTCTTAAATCAATAGGAAATTAATATTTACATTTAGAGATCTTTTGATTAATCTGTCAAAATGATATTCATTTAGACGGTGAATTCATGTGTAGCAATTAAAATACGCACGATGGCCAGTCCAAAATTGCTTTTAAAACTCCTCGAAATTGTAAGCGAGAAAGATTCTCTTTTTTTCACGTATTTTAGAAAACGCAAGGATCCTCTAAAATGTTTTAGAATGGACTCATCGAATGCTCATTTTGGCCAAGTTAAAATTTTGATCTCACCCCTTGAATACTAACAAATGTATTTAATATGATTCTGATAATCGTTTATTAATCTTTTTTCCAACCACTTTGGGGCCTCCTTGGTGTTCCGAGGCCCGAATCTTATCGTGTCATTGGTGTCAAGGTAGGTCTGCCTCTGATTATACCTAAGCTTATTTCATCTATTTTTACTCTTTCATATTTATCTGACAACAACACGTACCTTGAAAACACCGTTCGTCATACTGTTATGCGAACTGATAGAGTACGTTACTTTCCCATTTCCCTGTGCTGGACCATCGACATCAGTGGCTCTAACAAACATCTGTGGATCGAAACTTGTTGCTCCTTCGCGGACAGTTCTCGTATATTCGTTTTGTTCAAATACTGGCTTATTGTCATTAACATCGTCCAATTCTATCAGAATATTCACAGCAGATACTCTTCCACCTCCATCTTTAGCTTCCATCGTCAATGAATACGATTTCTGAGCTTCGTAGTCCAATGGTTTTGCTATTGAAACTCCACCTGTTTTTAGATTAGTTTCGAATTTGTCAGCTCCGAAACCACGTAGAGTGTAAGTCAATTCACCAAAAGAACCACTGTCGTAGTCTCTTGCGAACACATCGCCGAATCGTGTGCCTATTTCCGCGTCTTCTGGCACAGATAGTTTGTACACCGATTGAGAGAATTCTGGACTGTGATCGTTGGCGTCCATTAACTCTACGTGAACTCTACTTATGGCCACCTAAAATTTATTTATTAATATATTACTTTTCATACATCAATTGTTATACAAATATTTATGCGTATATGGTCAAAGATAACATGGAAGTTCTATAGAAACAAATCTAGGAATTGTTAAGAATGTATCTATTACTGTGTTAAAAATATTTATATGTAGACTAGGAGTATTTATACAAAATATGGAATTTATATCTTTAATTCTAGAAATTTATTTTATCTAATAAACATCATTCCAAGTATATTGTATTGTATTTGTATGTTATATTCTTATAGATTCTTGCATATTATGGTGTATTTTTTGTAGTACATCTTCAGATTTTTCGTAAATGCATAAAAGTCCATGGTCTATTTACAAATTATTGACGACAAATTCGTACCACTTCATTTGCAACCACTGCAACAACTTCGAACTCGAGTTTCCTTTTAGCGAGGTCATCCACATCATAATCCAAGACATTGACATCTTTTGCTTTAACCACAACTGGCACACGACCTTGAGCTTCCACGGGACTAACAATGAAAGCCTTGCTAATTCCAGGATAATCCGGCGCATCTCTAAGAGCCAATCTATACTTCGCATTCTCTCCAACATCTCCGTCACTCACTATCATATTTAATCCCGGTAAAGGTGTACCCTTACCTATGTCTTCTGAAATTTTTATATTGAAGTACTTCTCGTTAAACACAGGCATCAAATCGTCAACATCTGTGACGACTATCGTGACAATCGAGGTTGCAGTGTCTGCTGGGATCTCGTTATTGATTAATTCCGTAGCTTTCACTTGGAACGTGTAAATCCCACCATTTTGTAGGATTCTAGGATCCTCTCGATCGAGGGAAATGTTGGTGGTAACCAGTTTGCCTACTGTCACGTCACCCTCTCTCGATACTTCGAGATCAAAGTGGCCTGATTCCTCGTCTTCGAGAGTTAATAGGAGAATTCTAGGTTCACCCGTGTCACCGTCTCGCGCTCTGATTGTTAGGATCGTGTGACTAGCTGGCGTGTTCTCCGGAAGTGCCGCGCTGTACGGCGCGTTCAAGAACACGGGCGGCTGATCCTGAAAGCAATTTATGCAATTTATTTATCATTTACAATCCGTAGTAAATGTAAATCTCTGATTCAAAGGTTTGCTAGTGGATGGTACTGGAGCAAGAGATGTATCCTGCTTATTTGACTTCAGCTTTTGATCAAAGCTGACACAGTATGTACTGCAAAAACTATGCCTATTGCTTTAAAATCTGTTGCAACGTTTCTTACCTCTTTCATGTAAAAAGATTTAATTTCAAGCGCCAACCGATTATTTTTGGTAAAGAATTTTATATTCTAGGTCTTGCATTTAATTAATTGTACTCTCATAATAATACTTATATTTGTGCAATATTTAAACCGAAAATACAGTTATTCAGCATTATAGTAATTGTGAAATAAAAATGTTACAAAAGTTGTATATCTTACCAGTATACCCAAATTCGTTCATCACCATGTTGAACTATCTGATTTGTAAATATGACTATTTCAACCAACTATTTTAACAAAAATACGTATTCAACCACGAACAGTGTTTTAATAGTATTTTAACAAAATATTTATATCTATAATCTATTGATTTAGAGATAAATAAATATCTATAATCTATTGATTTAAAGATAAATAAATATCTGTAATCTACTGTCAAATATCACTAGTATCATCTCACTTGGTTTTTTATTTGTTTTGAGTAATTCTCATGATTCCTAGGAATTAATTAAAAGAATTTGAGACCGTTATCTAACGGAGGATTTCAAGAATGATTAAAGTTTGTGTTAGAACGAACGAAGGAAAACGTTTACCGTTCTGGTGAAAGTTATTTCGCGAACAACGCGTACACATAATAGGACGTTCCACGAACAGAGTCACTAGGTAACGGCCTGCGCTTTCCTGCTTAGATTATCGTAAACAATCTTACTAACTAATACGGAATGATCACACTGGATGTACAGTTACATCCGCGGTTAGGTCGAGACCTACTTACCTGAACATCGAGAACATCCACGGCTACTGTTGCTCTGGCCTGTAACCTTTTCGATACATCGCTGGCACCGTCTACAGCCAAGAGGTTGATCAAATACGAGTTTCTCCTCTCGTAATCCAGAGACTTCGACAGGGTGATCTGTACGTCGTATTTCCCTTCCGTCAACTGAAAATGTAGTTTTTGATTTATAAGCTCAATCGACTTTTCGTTGAACGATCGTAGAAGAGAAATTCGAGCATCGGATGTAAATAATTGGCAATTTTTCTTAACTTAATGATATTTTCGTTGAAGAAATGGTAGAAGGGAAATTTAAGTATTGAATGTAAGTACTTAAGAATTTAAGGATAGTATAGTGTACAGAAGAAATGAATAGTTGAAAATTTTGGCATGTAGGATATAGAGAAGTAAAAATATATGTATATAATAGGATCTGGAGAAGATATAGTCAAGATCTTAGAAAGATCGTAGAATGTAAAGAAGTAATTAACGGAAAATTTGGATATCATATAATATAGAGAAGCAAATAACTGAGAATGTACGCAAAGTTGAATGTAGAACATAAGTAAAAATTCTGGATAGTAATTACATTTAGTGAATTGCTACGAATTGTTTGTTACAATGAAATGTCAAGGTTTCTACCTTTTCTGTAGAAACGTTGAAGACCTCGCAGACATCATCGTCTCGCGACGTAGAGACACACTGCACGTGAATATCTGCGTTTACACCACCATCGAGATCCGTGATTGTGATTGTACCAGGTGGAACTAGAAGACCACCCACGTGTGCGCTTTCTGGCACCCTGGCTGCATAAGGTCTGCCATGGTATACCGGTGGATTATCATTCTCATCTAACACCGCTATCTCGCGTCGGAGGGATACTGTATTGGGTTCTGATCCTGCGATCCCTTCATCTAATAGAATATTGATTTTAATATTACTCATAGATATCTCTCATTGTCTGGTAAATAAAAAGTGTACGTTTTAACACAAGAAAATAAGGAATATTGTTTGATGAATTGAGTTGCTATTTTCATAGAAGAAATTTATAAATGAAATTATTTCTATGTATACTCATGGAGGCTTAGAAATTTTCAAGATAATTCTTTATATCAATTCTTATGTGTATCTTGTTGTTCAAAGACATTTGTATAATTTCTTTATCGAGCTTCTCAAATAAAGACTGAAATCAAAAGTTTAAAGATATAGTCGCGTAATAAATATAGAAAAGAAACTTCACCGAAATCTAATTGCACAATCGAGTCATCACTATTCCGCTAGCATATCGGTCATCTAATGCTCTACATATACCGTCATCTATTCATTGATATTCTACAGTAGCATTGTAACGGAATATCTATAAAAACAGTGTAGTTACCCGTTATACTGATGATCACTTCGATCAAATCCTGGGTCTCCCTGTCTAGCGCCTTTCTTAAAACAACTACACCGCTGTCCCGATTCACAGTGAAGTATTCACCACTGATCGAATAATGTAACTTGGATCCTTCCGGATCTTCTCCTTGAAGAGTGTATACAGGTGCACCTGGAGGTGTGCCTTCTGACACGGCCAGTCTGGCCATGTCTCCACCTTGCACGAAATGCGGCGCTCTGTTGATCACCTGACCCCATGACGAAGACCACGTGGAGAGTGTAAAGAGCAAAATTGTCCACATCGTCACCTGCAGGTTAACGAAATAAATATGTTAAATATTCTTTTACTTTTAAGTTTTGAATATTAATTTCGATACAGACAATTGATGCGAAATTTAAAAATATATTTTCAGTATATTTGCGATTCAACCGATTTATATTACTAACGATGCAACACTCGAGAGCGTAGCTCATGTTCCTATTTAAATAGTATATATCTCTAATAAATTTTTAATTTAAATCTGTCAGATCACATAGTTTTGGCATACAAAATGTTAACAATTTTCATCCCTCCATTTTCACCAAGCCTAAGATCCAATTCTAGCTCGTTGGAAACTTGTTCTTTTTATAATTAGAGGTTCTTTAATTATCGTGGGATGTTTGACATCGCAAGACCATTGTCTTTCATTGCTCGCTGTATAATTTGAGAATGTAAATTAACAATCATAATGCTATTTACTGATATGTACAAGGACCATCATTAGCATCAGTGGTTGACGTTGCATTTGTTGAATAACGGTTATTTAGTGGACAATTAGAAAGTGGATTCAAAGATGAAAATGTTGGGTGTAAGAAGAACAATTCCGCGGCTTATGTTTGGAACTTTCATTAAACAAATTGAAACATGAAGTTTTATACATAAAAGCGCGTTCTCTCTTGCGTGAAAGGTGAACACTTCCTACATTGTGATTCGTCACGATTCCGTTCACTTCCGGTCATCGAAACAAGCGTATCTTAATAATTGTACCGCTTTAAATAATGCAAAAAACAACATCTCCGCGTTCATGGTAATGTTTTCTCCTATAAAACCACATATGATATCCTATATGACTACAAAAATTTGAGAAACTGACAGAAAAAAGACAATAAATTTTATGGTCTATCAACAATTACGACAAACGATAAATTATATGACCAATAATCGCTGTGAAACTTCGGTTTCAAATTATCCGTTCCCACACAAATTTTATACAAAAGTATTCAAGCTAATTTAAAGTATATAAAAAAACGTGCTCTTGTTATAAAAGCTAATAGGTGAAACAAAGTCTTGTTACATTTCATTTCTCTAACTGCATTCACAAATATCTAAATTTCTATAAACGTCCACACTCTAGTGATATTTATATATTTCCATGTATAGCGATATTTTATATCTCCACATACCTACAAGACCACTCACTTTCTATCCAAACAACGATTAATTACACAGCAAATAGACATCACTCAGATAATAGTTCGATCAACGTCTTCAACTAGAAAGGAAACTATCGAGAAGAAGTTAACCATAGGTGAGCTCGAGAGCCATCTGAAATAAGCGTACGTGCATTTGTTTCTTGGACGTTGTTGGGATCAATGTTCGCGGTCTCTGTTGGAAAAATACGACGCATAGACGAGTGGGCAGGAGAGAGGAAATGGTTAAATACTGCGGAGGATGCAACGATCTATCGGAGCCACCGGTTACCACCCATATAAAACGCGGCAGCGACCGAGCCGCGTTCTTTCTGTGGCATTCCGAAAAAATGCTTTCAGGCGAACCACCAGCCAGCGGTGCAGCCACCGAGTACGGTGACTGAATGACTTGTAGCGGGTGAGCACAGTCAGTGAAAAGCCGTTAGAAATCAGATTCCATTTCAGGAGTTCGCGGTATTCTTGTGCTGCGATCCGTAAATTAAATTGTCCTATTAGTCGTCGAACATTTATCTACGCCTTCATTATCGTCCTTCTGTTTTAATTAATTTAAGCTTTTAAAGTGTACAAATGAATTTGGTGTTGGTGGATAATCGCGTTGCTTTTATGGATAGGATTTAGCAAAAAAGGTAATTGTTGCTCTTATCTTTAACGAGATACTAGAAAAAAGTACAAAATTACTTTCAGATAATTAATATACCTCAAATCTTAAGGATTAAGAAATACTTTGTAATTAAAATTTGTATGAGTGAAATATGCATATTATAGAAAAATATGTATGAGGCAAAATAAGGTTAATAAATACTGTAAAATAAGATTCCTAAAAAGATCTGCATACACGCGCATAGTTCCGGAATATATTAATAAAAGGCGTAAAAGATTCGAATCAGAGTTGGAATTCGTCGAACAAGAAAATTTAGAATGCAAGTACTGACCGCGATCTTCGTTAATCAGAGTGTGTAGTAATCGATTAAGTATTTTTTCGTGAAAGCAGCATTCCAAACGACTTTTCCTGGTGGTGTAAACGGAAAATAATATTTCAGCGTGATTTCAAGATCAGCATACGAAATTTCATGGGCCGATGAGTAGCGCGTATTAATGTTGCGCAGGATTGTTAAGAACTTTGTGGTAACTTTCTAGTAGAGTCTCCAAACAGATTCCGAACAAATGTCTTGCACAACAGCATCGGCTTGGATAAATGCAGATTGCGTTCTATACTATTCCGCCTCTATCATAACTCTCACTCAAGACAGCAATTTGTGCGGAATCAAAACCACTCGACCAATAATATTTTTCTGTAGCATTTAAGTGGAACTGCAACAATATTCATTTAGACTCTGGTATTCAAAGGCCAAGTATGTGGAGCAACATGATGGATTACGAGGTTAATAGGAAATCGTTCAGATGAATTGCAGAATTTAAAACACAATGGGTTATGTTAGAATAAATAATACACAGCATGATTTCTACCCATAAAATTAAGGTAGGTACTAGAATGAAATCACATGTGATTATTGCAATTTATCCTTTTTATGAATGACAGCTTACCTGTTCTTTTTATTAAGATAGGTTTGAAATGTACCTGTCATAAAAATATTGCATATAAGTTACGCAAACTACTCTTATAAATTATTTGCATCATATAGGAATTTCTTTAAACTGTGAATTTGAAGTTTTCTCTAAATTACTGTATGATAGAATAGACGAATGTAATAGACAAATAATAAAATATTTTATAATATATGATTAAAAAGCTCCGTTTATATGAATTTGTTGGGGGAAATATAGTTTGTATAGCTAATTGGAGTTCATTTTCATCACCACCTGTGACCTTTCGTCTAATTTTTTGCTTAATTTTGAAAATTTTGAAACTGTTCATTTTGAAGGCTTCAATGAGAACCAGCTGAAAGTAATACGTGGGAAGCAATCATTCTGCGAAGAGAAACAAGCGACGACTACAGGACAGTATACTAGCGATTTTCCGGTGACTTCGTACCACTAGTTGACTTCCGTGTTCAGAAGGTTGTTATCAAGTATTGTCTTCGGCAAACCTAATTATTAATCATGTGAAGCTACTAGAAATTTTGTATGATACAGGAAAGGCAGGAGACCTGCTACCTTGTTGAAACAATTCTTACAATTATTTCACACCGGAACCTTAATCATAGAATTAATTTTGAGTATCTTTAAATACCACCAAAAGAACACGTTGCTATGATCTTGACTCATAGTTAAACACAAAAAATTTTACACAAAATAGATAATATTTAAAGTCCTTATGAAGTCATTTAGATTCAAATATTCGTGCATCACTATATTACCCAACAATGGAGAAAGGCTGCAACTATTAAAGAAGCAATTTCTAGCACATTGACATAAAGTTTTCACAGCTTACTACATTTATTATATGTTCTGATAATATTAGTGATTTGTTTAGCAAATTATTATATTAGGCGTGCAAACTAATTTGGACTTTTGATTCTTAGATTTATCTATTTCTAACTTAAATTCAAATATTTTTTCTATCTTACAGGAGTTTTATGAAATAAAATCTACAATTAATGTAGTTTCACACTTATTATAGTTAATGAAATAATAAGAACGGTTTTGATGATTAAAATATTATATAATGAATAGAATTTCCATTTTCTTTCTAAAGGCACCGAATCCATTTACATTTATAATACACATCTAATATTTTACTTCCTTTTTTCACAGTTGAGCAGTGTAGAAGAGGAATTGACAACGAAACATACAAGGAAATTTACATTTCCTCATAAACCGCTTAAATAGATTCAGCAATAACAAACAGACTCGAAGTATTCCAACATTGGTACGATTTCTATTATAATGTGTGCAACGCGGAAAAGCATGGAACGTTAAAACTCATGACCAAGAGTATACTTCTACTGTTTGAAGACTCGTCCGAGATTCTGAACAGTGTAATTGTAATTATCAGCGACGTAACATAAAACGATACGGCTAGATTATGCAATGGATTCAATTCTAGCCAGAAAGAAATTCACGGATCGCGCTTTCGTCATTCGCCATGAACGAACCATAAAACACACCATGAAATCCCGCAGAAATAATAGTAAACGGAATATTACACCGTAAGCGCAACGATCGCCGACCACAATGTATTTACTAAGCGCGATTCTCAAATATAAGATATATATATAATAAGATATATATATATAAATCCTTTAAGATTATGGAGAAGGATGAAAATAAAGGAGATAAGGAGAACACAAAATTATTCAAATAGAAACAACGCCATGCTCTATTTAATAATGCATGATCCCATTATTCATGATGTTAAACGAATTCGAATTCATGACGTTGTCTTGTATTCCTTATGAATTATAGTTGATGGTAACTACCGCAATGCATGCAATTTGCTGTTCAAAGTTTAACTGCTGGTGCTTCGTTATATGGGTCATCGTGATTTAAAACATGATTAAAATAACAAGATAAAAGCATTCTATGCGCCTCAATTTTGAAATAAAAGTGGTCATTACCTTCAATCAATTTGAAACGATGAAATTGATCTGCTCGTTAGGTAGGGGAAGAAAAATATATTCTTGGCCTTTAACTAACAATATCTGTACACACGTATATTCTATCTTATCGAGATTTTATATCCAGTTAGTTGATAATACATTTGTTTAATGTATCACGATCTTATTTTATTACTGTGATGATTTGTTCATTTAGACGTTAGTTTTAAAGAGAATTGATTGTAGCCATCAATGAAGATAGTACTGTAAAATAATCAAGAGCTCAAAGTGATACTATAAAATTGAATAATCAACTACTCGAGAAAGTTATAACTGTTTCCTCGCTCCTTTATTGCAACACATGTATCAATTAAAAGAACATGAACTTCATTTCAAACAGAAATGAAAAACAAAGTCAGGAACAAAATGAATAACTACTTTATTAATATTTTATGATTTTTCATTAACTATAAACATATCGATTTCAAAACATAATCGTTAAAACGCTGAAATTGAGCTCAATTTCATGAACTGTTGTTCGATCAACAAGGAAACCGGTTTCATCATTGGCTAAACGTATTTCGCCATTTATTACGCGTTGCGACGCTCCGTGCAAGAATTAATTCCTGTGTTATCTGATAGAAAGCTTTTCTCTTTGCATTTGCTTCCGCACGTTCGTTTCCCGTGAATGAAAAATACTACGTAGAAATTATACACCGCGGTGCATGGTGATGTGTCACAATAGAATTTGCTGAAGTAATACGCGGAAAAATATGTCACGGTACTAGCCATTTTTCCAACGCGATACATATTCCAATGTACTCAAAACACTACACTGCGCCGCGGAGAAACTCGAATACATTAGCCGTTCGCTCGATAAATTATTTTCCATTTAGGTCGATCGTAAAAAAGATAATGTAATGTTCGTTTCGCGTTCGTTAATGTGGATCAAAACTTATACTACTATAATTTGAAATGAATTTAAAGAGTTGATCATAAATTCATAATCGTTTAAAAAATTACTTAACTCCTTAAATGCAGCGTGTTACTGTTTTGTTTTAGTTGCACAATACCTCTTTTTAGTGAATTGAGAAGTGCAAACGGAATTTACATTTAGAATTTTATGTAAAGTAGAACAATTTAGACAATGAACTGGATTTGTATATTTTGTAATATTCACTTGTAAATCGTTGCTGCTATTATACAAGAGAATATATTAACACTGGTAATTTGTAACTCGCAACTTATGAAGTTTTACTAGTATAATAATTAAACAAATTAATTCGATTATGCAACAGGATCTTAGTAATGTTCCAACATATTTCCTAGAAAAACCAAGATTATTCAGAATCTAACAGATGGTAGTGAATATACTATTTTAATAAAATTACGTTCTTCAAGTATTGCGACCACTCAACTTTTACTTATTTTCATGGTTGAGCTACACAATTTCCTAGATTACACATAAGCGTAATATTACAACATTACCTAAAGCACTTTATCCTAATCAATTCTAAATTTTCAAAATCTAAAATTCTGTACAAATATTTACCATATCCATTTTACAGCTTAGGCACTTACTACGTAAACTCCCGAGACATTGTGTATACACGCAACAATCCCCAAATTACAAAAGTCCACAGTGGAATTCACGCGTGGCAAACATCTATCACATTCTCGCCTTTGAGACCAATTTCCCGGAGAATTTCTGTGCAAATAAATTACCTAGATTCGTTCATTGACCTAGATACGCTAAAAAAAAAAAAAAAAAAAAAATCGCGTACCAAGCACGAACGGCTCGTAATTGGTTTTCGATACCGGCAACAAGCATTTCGAAACGCGTTTCTTGTGAAATTTCGCGAACAGTCATCGCGGTGATACCGGTCAGGCCAGCAACATTGGCGTAGGATCTATTCTCACTGTTTCTCGGAGTGAAGCGCCCGGTTTGATTCGTATCCGCGATACCGATTTTCTCTTCGGGTTGCGCGAAAAGCAAACGAGTACGCGCGGTTAACTGTTCCGTGCTGATCGTACGAGACCCGACGTCCTAGACTCGTTAATCGCCGAGAAAGGAGAAGAGGCAGAGCGAAGGCAGGCCACAGAAAAGCGAGAGGAAGACGGAGTAGCCGGCGAGAGGAAGAAAAAAAACCGTTATAGAGGCCCCCTCTACGATCCACACCATTACGTTACGCGCCTGGCATCCTGACACTGTGTGACCAGGTGATGCCCAGGATGAATGACTACCATCTTGTCACGCGCTTCTTTCTGCCCTGTCTTTGCATTTTTGCTACACAAGACGCTGCTGTTCCAGACTATACTGTGTACCGGATAGACGTGTCATTAATACGGTTTCTTTAACACTGGAACCGTTAAAGTGTTTAATAAATCAGTATATTATAAATTAATGCTATATATGTATATAATTACTGTAATATAATGAAAACGAACAAGTACATAAAACTACTTTTCTATCTCTACAGGAAATAAAATTAATTCTATTAAAACAACTATGATTTTAGTAGCAACAAAATTAAAAAACATGGAACCTGTCGTTTTAAGGAATTACGTAATTCTAATGTGGTGAAAGTAATTATGGAATTTTTGCAGAATTCTTCCAGTTTTCCTACGGATTATTTCGGATGCTATTCCTCTAATCTTAGAGTTACTTTAATATATACTATTCCTACTGTGGACAATTTTTTAAAGAAATTTGCAAGCAGAAAATTTCAAGACCTAAAGGTGATGGAAATTTGTACATAGACCAACGCATTAATGAATGACGGAATATTGAAATAAGTGTAAAAATTTAATAGCACAAGTATCTAAGTTTTATGTAATAATAAAAATCTCACAATGTTTACGAAGAAAAGATCTGATGTACATTATGTCTTCATTGGTTGATCAAGAAAGCTGTAAGTTGCAAAAATGTCTTTCGAGCAACCTTGAGGAACGCATGTTTGGTATTTGCGAGAAAATCAACCGATTAATCTCTGAACGTGTTAATACATGTATATTCAAGCTTTTCCTGCTCCACGAACTTGACACCGGTTCCTTGAAACCATGACTTCGACTAGTGCACTCGCTGGTCAGACTGGTTTTCCTCGAACTGGCGAAAACGATGACGGGAGTTCGGCATAGTTTGTCACTATTTTATTATTTCTGAGTCATATAAATGGAATGTGTAAAAAATATCCTTTAACAAATGTACATTCCTGACAACAAGACTGGCTGGTTTTAACTTTTCATTTTCCCAGCCTTTCGCAGATCACTGAAATATTTAATATGATTGTTTAAAGTTTCCAGCCGACGACTTTAACTATCTCTCGATATAAAGGTCAAGGAAATACCAGTAAGATCGAGCCTAATAGAGAGTTACCTTACACAGTTGGTCTCAACTTCATCAAGATTTATACATATTTATAACTCCACTTTTATCGGTTCAATTCGTATTCTATCTAAACCAAACTCTACGCAACAACGCGTGTATCAAGTTTTCACGATGCTACCTCGATAGTAGCACGTGACTAAAACAAAAACAGGAAATCGAAACGTGCCTGAACGTCAATGAATTTTTATGGAAGATACGTTGTATAGGATATTTCCTTTCACATATCCACCCGTTCGATTCACAATATTATTAAACCAAAGGACCCTTAAATGAAAATTATTCCAACAAATATAGCGAACAATAATTAAAGTAACGTTTAATAATCCAATGAATGTTGCTTTGAACTTTCGTTCGGACTCGATCAATCACTTGAAAGCAAAGAAATACCATCTGCCAAGGACCTTACCTCATAAAGTCGGTCCAAGATCCTTCTTCCTCGCAGCACCGTATCAACTCATCATCACACCACGTGTATTTCCGTTTGGGAGATCACTCGTTTAAAAAATAACATTTAGAAAGAATCACGTACATACACTCATACCTCATGACGCATCGGTACACGAGTGTGTCTAACACGACTTATATCCTCTATCCTCTCGGTTTCATGAGTCGTTGTCGTTTCGAAAAAGAACCGATGTCTGTGCCAGCCAATGGACAGGTCTATACTGCATCCTAAGGAGGTATGCGGCCTCTGCTATGGGAGTGGAAGGAATGGAGAGAGAGAAACAGCTCGCCGCGAAGGAGAGACTACAGTCCGTGCCCGGTAACTGTGAGCGAAAGGGGGGCGAACCTTTTTGATTCTTTTGTACCTCGACGTGCCAGGTGAGTCTCTTTCGTGGTTCCATCGTGACTGGGATTGTGACGCGAAAGGGATCCAAACAAAATTAGCGAGAACTTTCCTTGGTGACATTATCTGAAAAAATATTTTATTTTCGTCATTTTTTATTGGCGGGAAAACTTCTATTTTTATGTGTATATATGTACACTTTATCCTTGATTCATAGTTTAATGATTTAATAGTTGAGAATCAAAGATATTATTTGGAACAAATGAAACCTATTTTAGTCTTAAATTTTAGTTATGAGTATTTATGTTCTAGGGTTAAATATGTTTGCAGCAAAATTGAGATCACAAATTATCGTATTCATCATTTATTATTCATCAGAAGTTGAATGTTGTGAAACACTTTTTACTTTAGAACTTTTTGCTTCCTAAATTAATACTTTCACGTCGTCGTGTATATCAGAAATTCTCTGTTACTAATGACAAACTAGGATTCTAGTAATAAATCGAAGAAATATATCACATACCATTTCCCATTAAAGCTCCCAATTAATTTTTCTTGCTTTCGCCGACGTCTAATAGCGCCAAAACAAGTCCATTAAAGCGTCTCCTTGCACAATTACATAATCCCTACTATTTTCATCTCCGTAAGAAACGCGGCGGTATCCATTAATTCCCTTAATGTCCCTTAATGTCCTTGTTTTTCCCATATAAAACTAGAAAGTTCAAACTACGGAATGAAACGGCATCAGGAATTGCTACGAAACATACACAATAATCATTCCGCAATCCTCCGTGTCTTGCAATGATACTTGTTCTTAACGCTATCGTTAGTCCACTTTCCTAACTCTGTCCACTTTTCCATATTCACGCAACCAATCTAAACGCGATTCTCATAGAGAAAAAGATACGTGCACAGTACATATCAGAAATTTATAAATTATCATTCAAATTTGAACTGGAATGGTTTTATTTTTTATAAACTCTACCCACATGTTCTGTCAAGAATCTTAGGGCAGATGACGTTATGACGTTATGATGACGTTAACTCGTGACGTTGAAATCGTGTTCTATAAATTTTGTTATTTCAGTGAGCCACGCTATCTGTACGTTGAAAGTTAATAAATAAAACTATCTCCTTCTTCTTCATTTATTGGGATCTTTTTTGTTTTGCATTAAAAGTCTCCCAATGATAAAGCTATACAAGATATACAGGGCAGAGAGAGGGAAGTGGAGAAAATTTGAAATTAATTAACGCTAATTATTATACGAAATTAACGCTATGAATTTTACTAGAAATTTTTGTGCCACAAATTGTTTTCAATATTAGTAACAATCTTCTATCTTATGGTATACATTGAATTTATATCATTGATCTTATTAAATTATAAGTCCATTTTGTAAAATTACCATGTCTTCTTATAGTTCTTATTTTATAAACTTTCTTTCATCTGCCGCTATAAATTTTATTCGTGATTTTGTAGAAATGTGAAGATCGTTCACGGTTGATAGATTAGAATTGATAAAAATTAATTAGTTCGCGACATCCGCGCGCTCGAACTGTACCCTGGAAGCAACGAAGCATTCTACCGGAAGTGGAGGACGACACAGTTACGGAAGCCTGACGAGCCGCATGCTTCCACGTAGAAGGCTTCCACGCATCCTGAGGGACGCATACGCGTGCACTAGCTCGATAATAACCCCGTAACCGGCAATTCCGTGCGAGCTGTTTATCGTTGTTTCGCGGGCAACGTCTCGCAGCGTATTCCTTCTTGATCATTGATAAGGGCAAGACCGGTAAAACGAGGAAGACACACGTTCCTGGATGATTTCAGCCTCTGCTAGAGATAATGACCCTTGCTCAAACGCTTCCTTCGCGAGACTGCGCAAGCCAGTCAGTGATAAGCAAAGTAGAAACGAAGTGTAATTGCCCTGAGATATCGTGAACGTAACTTTTTTATGAATTCTCGGAGGTGTATAAATACAGAGAATGTTGTACGAAGTGTTAGGTGGTCTCGTAATTATGTAGAAGTTTTAGAAGAATTAAGCTTTAACAAGGTTCTAGGCTTGTAGATTTTATGCACCAGAGAATGCATTTGGTTGTGGTAGCAGCATATCTCTGTTAATTATCATCGGTGGATTTAATTGAATGAAATAAATAATCCTATATTTTGAAATTGTAGCTCTCATACAATTATAGATTGAATTAGTTAAATACATCATATATGGTATATTATATGTGGTAAATTTATAGCTAGTCTGTGAATATTTATGCAGATACGTTATAAATAAAGATACCCGATATTAATATGCCTATAAATAGAAAATTTAAATAAAGATTTCTTTCATTATCTTAATATTACAACAAGTATTTTATTTTGGATATTTTGAATATATTTTTTAATATTCCGTGCTCCGGATATTATATCTTAGATATTTCTGCGTATTGAAATTTTCTGATGAAGTTGACTGATAGAGGAACGAGTGGGTGAATTTGTAATAGAAAGTATATTAAAATATGCATATGTATAAGTATAAGTACAGGTATAATGTATGCTGATCCAGATCCTCACTCTTTCAGTGTTACAATACAATAAAAGGTAATAGGGATTACGTTCATATATTTATAGCAAAGAATATTACCAAAAAGTTAACCTTGGTGTATAGGTCTAGCTGAAGACTACAAGACACAGAAATAGAAAGCTATTTATAGCTCTTTTGTTTCTAGACCTTGTAACCTAAAACAATATATATATTCAAGAGAACAATAATAATATGGTCCTCTCCTTGTTTCGAATTTGTTTCACTAAGTTCTATTCTCTTCGTAACAGCAGTCTCCAGGTCACGGATATACAAAAGAAAAGGTGTAGAGTGTTTCTTGAAGTAATTACTTCAACATTTTTCATAAATGCGTAAGAAATTTTCTATGACAAGTGTTCCAATACTTTCGTGAGGTTCTGTACTCAAGAATAGTTTTATCGGACTCCATGCGTCATCGTTACGTATATGCTATTCAGGAAGAAGGAACCAACTCAATGTAGCTGGATGCAACGCGTATGTATATATTATGTAGACCGTGGATGGCGCACGATGGAAACTGCACACGTGCACACGCGACAAGCGTGACCGCGCGCGGCGCCGAGTGGGTTCGTTCGCGCCCGCCTCGTTCCGTCTCGCGGCTTTCTCATCGAGCCGGTTCAAAAGGTCCTGTCCAGGATACGGAGGTGAGAACGCAACAAGCGTAGGCTATAGGGGAGCGACGCTTAAATGCGGCTGGGCCACCCTGCAGTCTCCTTTTTTCTCTCCGTTTCTTTGACCTACGTGACTGGTGGTGGCAATGGTGGGGGCTCGAAAGGACGCGGAAAAAGAGGACTCACGGAGATCGCGCGAGAAAGTGAGAGGACCACCACAGTCCACCGGAGGAGGATGTTCCTGATAGGATGTGAACGAGATGACTCGTGAACTCTTCCTTTAACAGGATGACTGCTACGGTGGCCATCGATGGTCCACGTAATTCAATTTTTTAGAATTATTACGGTGAGATAAATTTCATGGATAAACAATTTTCGATAATGTGAATGACTTAAATAGCATTGTGAATAGAATGTTATTAATATTTGATACAATATTTAATATCTTGTAGAAATTAAATATTATTGTATATTGTAGTATATCTCAATTTATTGCGACTTCCAGGACAGAATATGTAAAACTCGCGTAACATTTCACGTGTTAAGTACTCATTTCTCTTATTATTATATGTAGGTTATATAGAGGACTTAAGAGTCGGACAGTGTAAGTCAGTCAATTTCATGAAAAATGACTTATGCCGATAAATATCACTTCGTTATGAAAATCTTCAGTTACCGGAACAGTTCAATAATTAGTAATTACGTTAGAATGACTGAATTATTAATTTTATTATAATGATTAAACTATCCTGTCAACTGTACGTTTTGATAATGAAAAAGAAATAAATGGAAGATTGACTTACATTAATCGAGTTGTGGCAGTCATATTTCTGCCTTTCTTCTTTTTTTCTTTTTAAGTGAACAGAAAATAGAAAGATTTGCGATTGGAGCAAAAGTCGTGCAAACAGATTAACGAGAAGGAGGCCACGAATGGAGAAAAGAGAGGAGTAGATCGAGTTAGCTAGAGAAGGACGTTGCTGGAAAGACGAGAAGGGGACGTATACAGTTACCAAAGGCCGAAGCGAACAGCTCCACCTCTGACGATAAAGTACCGACTTTGAAAAGTCGGACAAAGATTGTTTCTGTTTTCTGAAAAAATGATTTCCGGCGATGGACGAAGCACTTCGATGGAAACTGAGGATTCGTTGTAATAAGCCGATGATTTTTGGAAAACAAAGATCTTGAAAACAAACATCATCTTAAGATCTTCGATTTTTATCATTAGCAATGAAAAAGTACGAAGCAATCTGTTGGCGACTAACAGGTGCTAGCGTTGAAGGTCGGGACATTCTCATACTTTTACTAGCTGCACCTCTAGCGCATATTTAAAAGTGGGAAGATACGCAATTTATTCCTTTCTTATATAAGGAAACGAATAAAGAATGTAAATAAATTAAAAAAAGGAGAAAAATAAAGAACAGAAATGTATATTATTATTGTTATTATTATTGTATAATCATGTATATGATTGATACGGAGTGTGTAAATGTATATTAGTATAAACAGAAAATTTGGGAAAATAAATAAAAAGATTATAAACAAAGAATATAAACACGCAAGAGAAAGAGGTAAGTAAATAACAGACGTAAAGAAGCAAAACATATAAATAAGCAATCAAGATGGACACAGATACATCAAATCGTTTTTGTTACACATCTGCGCTGAGAAAATCTAAAAGAAATATCAATACATACAGCGTTGGCGATAAACAGATGTTTTCTTTGAATCTAATTTCTCATTACAGCATCATTACTGTGTAATCAACGTAACTGTGTAATCATTGACATCATGTGTAAGACAGTGACAACCATGCAATCGTCTGCCCCTTCATAGACGGTCGTATTGTCGTAAGAGGAAGAAAGTCGTGGGATAAAACATAGCTTATACAAAGATCGACTGCGATCTTCTCTCTTTCTATCCGTCGGAGCTCGTTACAGGTCTGGGAAAACTCCCGTGAACTATATGAAACATGGGTGTTGGCAGTTAGTTAACCTACTTCTCACGACGCGAAAACCTTTCCAGGCGAAACCTTTTAAGGAGACCGATTTTATTATGGCGAAGCTTGCCTAACCTTGCACCATTGAAAATATTAATTCCATACATCTCAAATTTATATTATGTTTAGAAGTTTATTAATTCATCATTTATGAAAATATTACTATTGTATATTGAAAGGATCGTCTCGTCTTTATGTAATGGATTTGAGGAGGATTATTTTATTATGAATTTTATCAAATAATAAACACTCTTCTTTAGCTTTCTCTCTCTCTCTGTTATGTTTGATAAAATTTTTCTCCTGTTAAAAGAAACTTCTATTTTACTTAATAAAATATGAGTTCTATGAAAACATATTTTCTTCAACCGCTACTTGTATTTCACTACCAACTTTTTAAATAATCTAATATTGCATATTTACTTCAACATATCCATGAAAATATTCCAACTCATAAATTCTATCAATCATAGAAATTGGTAGAATGAAACGAGGAAGATGAATAATCTGTAAAAAGGCGTTTGCACGATCGAGAAGAGAGACGTTATTTATTGCCATAGCCGATAAATTATCCAATTAGAGCGAATCGCTTCGGCAGCTTTCCGCAAACCCTTTTTTAGCATTCGATACTGCCGTACATATCCTCACGCCCCGTTTCCTTTTTATTTGATTTTCGATTCTACACGCACCCTGCAGCAAATCTTTCGTGTAATTCCCAATATTTCCGCGGCCTGATCGAACATGTGTCTGACAGGGCATCGATTTCACGGCGTCCTTTTATCGACGAAACGGCACGAATTTTCTAAGTGTGAAAAAAGGGTTGATCGGAACCTTTTGCGGCAGAGGGTAGGTATTTTAAGAGTCGACGGTCGTTCGAAAAATAAAGTTCAGTCGCAGACTTTGGATTTCAGGCGACTTTCTATAAATTGACATATTTTTGTGTAAATATTTTACTAGAAACAATATTTTTTTAATTATTCTACTGTATTCCAATTTCTAGAACGTTCTGTATTAAGAAATTAAGATGTTAAGAATCAGTTCTTTAGAAAGAATGTTTAGAAAGAATGTTTTATCAAATTTCTTTGATCTAAAATTCAAAGTTTTATTTGATTTATATCCGCATGGATTATTACATTTTCATATACATAGTTTATTGAAACTACCTTTACAATCATTTTATTGTGTTCCAATTTCTAGAAAATTTAAAGAATATTTTACGTAATTTCCTTGATCTGAAATTCACAGTTTTATAAAATTCGTATTCACGTAGATTTATGTAAATGGCGAGAAATTATAAAGAACGAACTTACCACTAAAACGGTAATTTCACGGTATGCCAATTTCTCTGCTCTTAAGAGTACCATGAATGTTTATCAAAAGTCGACTTTCGCATGTCTACTTTGCAAACCGATCTATCGTAAACTGCTTTCTAGGCAATAAAGATTTTACTTGAACCGTTGAACAAGAAGTTTTTAGAATATTTTATATTGCTAACGTAAATGGCAAAATTCATGACACTGTGAAAACTTAGCATATTTAATTATCAAATATAAATGTTTCTACTTAATCGTAAAGTATTTTATATTATATAATTTTTAAGTTGAAATTATGGTAAACGTTTCAAAGAAGCAGATTCATTAGAAGAGACTCTCGTCCAATGTTGTACTATCAATGGCGCTGATGAGCATCTTAAATGCAAATGAGGTGCATAAAAAGTGGTATTATACACGGCTTTCGTTTATAGTCAGTTCAATAGAGTCGATCGAATCGTATCAAAGCGTATCATGCAAATCACATATCATCAATCGCATTGATGGTTTGCACTCGAAATCGTTCGGCTCACTACAGCATATTTTATCTCTAAAGGGTAGAATCTTGACATGAGCAACTTAGTATAATTATGAATAAACGTATGTAAGCAATAAACTACCGACTGTTTGAGAAAATCCTATTCTAATTACTAGATATCAAATAGTAGTCTTATTTTAATATACTTAAGAACTTATAACGGGAAGAAATGTTAAGTGTTGATGAGAATAAACTTTTATGAAAAGAACAGATTTAGGAAGAAAATTATAACAAAAAGACTCAACGCTCGAATGAATGACGATCGTGCTCGAACGTTGGATGACCAGATAATGCAATTATGTAAATCTTACGGTGCAACTGTTTCATAATTTTCGTTCATTAAACGAATCATTATCTGTCTTCCGTTTATGATAGAAGAGAAATTGGAGTTAAAAAACTAACAGCCGACTACCGGTGCAATTACCGTACTTGCGTGTTTTAAACTGCTATCGTGCATCAGTGAAGGTCCGAAGAAGAGAAACTGTTATCGCTCGAAGAAGAAAAAGCTGGGAGCGCTATTAGGTCAGTTATAGGTTCAAGCTTTTTTTTTGACACAAAAATAAGAAAAACAGGATAAATAATCCTTGAGAGATAAAGAAAATTATAATGTAGGGCTAACTGTTAATATAAATTAATAATTAATTCAAGTATGTCAAGAATTGTAATAGAAATACTAAAATAATGTAAATTATAAATTGTAAAACACATATTACGTTGAATTATTACTAAAGATATGCCAACCTTGTAAATATCAGTCAAACACTGGCTGAAAATCAAAATTTGCTCGTGTTTATTGGATAAATTACTCACTTTGAATACGCGAATATATTATCGATAACAAATCGTTATGCAAACACACGTGATTCTGATATTTTTCGTTCCCTTACGAATCAATCTTGCATATTACTCATGCACCTCTTCATGCTAGACAGTAGACACGATGTTCCAATCATACGCGATTAATACTGAAAGATATTGTCGATTACATAACTTGTCAAATAATGTGACGGAGATTGATAAACTTTAATACTTGTAGAAAACATTGATTAATGCTTTTCCTATCGTGCTACCGGTGATCCCTATGCACACTGCACACTGATATTTCGTGGGAGCTGGAAACTGTGAGTGTGTACTCTCGTGCAATTGCCGATATTTCCCGCGGACATTCGTGATGAAACAAGTAGCTGCGATACGTCAAACTTTTTTACGTTTGACGATATAATTGGAAATTTATGAAAAAAAAGAAAAACAAAAAATACTATTATGTAGAATGTTTTAATAAAGATATATTTAAAAAAATACACCTATAGAAGCAAACTAAATTAAAGTTTGTTAACTGCAACAATTTATTTCATTGAAAAAACTATTGTAAACCGATTAATTGTAAAATTCACAGTCGATTGGAAGCTTGTTTATCAGAGGTGATCTACCTATTCGTTTCTATAGTGATGTTCGAGCATTATCAGCTGATTAGCAAATGTGACAGATGGCCATAGTTGATTTTATTAGATTATCGTTCACTTATTTCCAACCGTATATCCTTGGACAGTATTCAACGAGGTTGCGAAGGTGAAAATTTCAGTGAAAGTCGACAGTGGTGAACGGAAGGATAATTGAGTTTCACTTTTTTGTATAATAAGCGAGGTAAGAGGTATTTGATTAATCTCGTATATTCACTCATCACATTACAGTACAGCAGACGCGCCTTTATTATTGATATCCCGCTATACAGTATAGAAAGCCCGGTTACAAAGCGAAGAAATAACGGCGCAATTTCTTGTCTTATAATATAATTTCAAAAAAGAATAGTTTTATCACATTTGAATTATTCAATGCTAATTGAAATAATTTAGAGTTAGGAATGATAATACATTAGTCAGATTATCACATATCAGAGACACAAAAACCAATAAAGTTTATTAGATTTTTAAAAAGAATCAATATGAATCATGTTAGTAAGAAGGCAGTATTTTAATTACATGTAAGTCATTGTAAATAAGAAGAGAGAGTTAGTCAGTTAATCAATAAAGTTTATATTAAAATTAAAATTATTGTTAAAAGACAATGTTTATAATTAATATGAAAATCACGAGATACATAACAGTGTATCAGAAGAGAGAATTAATATCTTTATACACAAAGATGAAACACGTTTATCAAGTGACCATAATATCCTCACCATAGAAATTTCAATAACACGCCACGAAACTTGGTAATCGTCCTCGCATGAGTTCCATGAAGAAGTGTAATCGCCCTAAAAACCTCTAATCTCCTCAACTAGACGAATACATCGCTGTGGCACGCGTCTAATACATACAAAGAGAGTGGTGGGGAGAACGTTAGGTGCCCCTACACGTCGTGATTATGGGGTGAACCCTTGGTACGGTGCCCCATAGACGGCGGACCGCCCTTATGGAGGGGGTAAAATACCCCCGGGACGGTATATATGCTCAAAGAGCCCCATGCCACTTTCACAGTACCAAATTGTACCCAGCCTAGAACTGTTCTCGTTTCTTATTTCCTTTTTCACGCTGCACACCAAACGTTCGGCTATGTCGTGACAAAAACTTTTCCATATTATTAGCATATCGTGTTATAAAATTTTAATAGGAAGTTAGACTTTATGAAGTGATCGATTGAGGTGACATATTCTACGAGGATCGTTTCATTGAGCTAACAAGTTTATTAGGTAAGATAACTCTTCGTTAGTCAGTTGTTGCGCCAGTGAACGACGCAATTTGAACGTTTGATTGAGTATCTAAGCATTTCGGAATATTATGGATAAAAAATAAAGAAAAGAATAAATTTAACAGGTTAATCTAGAATTATAGAAGAAATGGAGTAATAAGAATAAATTCGCAAACTTAATGTGGAACTACAAAACAAATAGAATAACGAAAAATCACAGATTTAATATAAAACTACAGAAGAATTGGAATATCTTTAACGACTATTCATGTCACACATTTGTCATTTCATTAATCAAAACTATTATTCATCAAAAATTACACAGTACTGGAGTATCTTTTCAGAAAACCTTCCACAGCATGTCCTCGGAGTACTCATTCTGCAGCGAAGGCGGCTTCGACGAGCTCTCAAGTTCCTCGGATTCCGGTTTTGACGTCAGCTTCGAATCGCCAAAACACGAGGTCCAGTCAGACACCCTGTTTCCACCAGCCAAAGAAGGAAAACGAAAGAAAACCCGAAACACACGGTGCAAGAGTCCCACACAGGTAAGCGGATGTATCTACCATTGCTCAGCCCAACTTCCCTTATCTAAAAGAACGTTCACCCATCGCAAAGAAATCGAGTAAAGAGAATTCTTCAAAAAGCCGGAAGACAAAAAGAGGAGGCTAAATGATCACAAGGAACCATTGATTCGTCCGCAGGTGCTCAGGCTGAAAAGGAACCGTCGAATAAAGGCGAATGATCGAGAGCGGCACAGGATGCACACATTGAACGACGCGTTGGAACGTCTCCGGATGGCGTTGCCGACCTTTCCGGAAGACACGAAGCTCACGAAAATCGAAACCCTCCGTTTCGCCCACAACTATATTTGGGCGCTGTCACAGACGTTGGGGAATTCCGAAGCAGGCGAAATCACAGTGAACGTGGGTAACGTGACGGTCAGTATCAGTGAGAATGGAAACATGATCACCTCCTCGACCGGAAGCTGTGCTGTAGCCGCGCAGAAGCGGCTTGGACCGTCGCATACTGTCTTTCCTTATCCTCAAGAAAGATTCGTGCCCGAATGGCAGGAGTACGATTGTTATAGCGATCAGAGTGTTAGTCCACCGATGCAGTATCAGCAGTGTTATGACCAGAGGATGTATCATGCGCAGCATCAACTTCCTGCGCCGCATCATATGGGACATAATAATATGTATCAGTGTCTTTAGGTAGCTTTTAGCTCGTGGATGTTTCCAAGCACTTTGGTGGGTGATGATGGAAATGATTGTAAGAAAATGAACTTCCATAGTTTTTTCCATTATCGAAGAAGTTTATAAACGATTAGGCGATCGTTTAAAGTGGTTATGATAATGTATAAGAAAAGGTTGACAGTTAGAAGAAATTCATGTGTCAAAAACGACGATTTAAAAGAAGTGTGTACCTAAGGAATTTTATGGACAAATTGAAGGAATTTTCAGGGTCAGTATTTTTGAAGCTTCGAAATGAATTTAGTACTTACGGAATAGATATATCAGTAATCACGAGTCGCATGAGTCATCGCCGCCATTGTACCTTTGTAATGAGCAACGATGCTTCAGAAATTGCATATGTTCAGTAGTGAATTCAGTGCTATACAGTGAGGTTAACAAATCTAGCAAATTGGCAATTACAGAAATTCTAACTAATTAACTACTGATTTATTAAGTAACGTTTCTGTAAGGAAAAATTTTAAAGTTAAAGTGCTGAGATCTAATTGAACCTTAAGTTTCTATTTGATAATTAATAATCGAAGACCAAAGAATTTTAATCCTCCATGCTTTAGTGAATTTTTTTATACATTCTACAAAGTTCCAATAACAAGTATAATAAGTAAAAGCATGCAGTACAATTTACGAGCAAGGCAAATATATTTTGCTAGTAATTGTATTTTACAGAAACATGCAATCATTGCACGGATGTCGAACAGATGTCGTCCAAGATAAATTCGCGTTAAATAATCGACGTGATTGTAAAAAGAAGTGGGCCAGTGCGCAAGATAATCGTTATTTACTTTGTAAGAGAGCATTCTATTCACAACGAATTATTAGCATTAAGGTCTAATGTTAGGCAAACCGACAATCTCGTCGTTTCTTCGAAAAAACATATTTATCATTATTTCTTGCCTTATAAACAAAAAAATCAAGGTAGTATAATTAGAAACACGTACTAAATATCGCGTTCCTTTTCTTTTCTAGTCATCGATGCTCTTAGGTTGATCTCGAATGCCTGATCTCACCCTTTGTTTCTAGATTATTGTATTAGGCCATCCCATAAGATCGTTCCGCTTTTCGAGCGGTTATATATGTTAAGATTGTTTACATACCTTTCAGTTTCATGAAAAAATGTAATCCCCCTCTCGTTGTACAACTTCTTCCCATTTTTCAAGTGCATTGGTCCCTTATCGCCGTATGTTTATAAATCGACACATGAAATGTATACACAAAAGTCGGCACGAACTTATGGGATGACCTAATATTTAAGCATACATTTCCGCTAGTGCTCTTATCGGATCGTGTAATTGCCGATTCAGGGAATATATGTATATTGTACAGAATTTATATCTTATCAATAAATCATATTTTACCTAGACATTTATCCTCTTACTATTTATTTCGTCAACTACCCCAATATGATTTCAACTTAAACTAATTTAATTGCTTAAAATAATAAAAATTGGAATAATTAACTATATATAACATTCCAATGAATTTTGTCCATAAGAAAACGTCAATCAAATATATAATACGATACTACATACAATATTTTAGTAAAAATATCAGTCAAATAGGTAACACAATATACGAATGATCATAGATAAACCACGTTTTCGATTGTCGATAAAGAGATCGTTAAAAGGGAGGAAACGGATCCGCAAACAGAACAGTTACTATTAAGCAGTTATCGTCTTACAAACGAGCATGCTTGAGCCACTTTGCAGGAATGAAGTCCTGTTCAAGAATGAATGAGCACGTGCCAGGGCACGTGTCCTTTGTAGGAATCACTGCAGAGCAGATGTATCACAAGTTGCGCCTGAAATTACGCCTACCCGTCTAATCCGATGGATTACACGACGAACGTGACTTGAAAACATTCGAAATCGGTCAGACGAAAGAAAAAATCAGCCCTAGTAGGTAACCTGTTGTCTCAGCTTTTATCCATAATCTCCCTTTAAATCGCAATTCACGTATCGTATTCGTAATGTCTGAACACATTTAGAAATTAGGGATGAAGAGAAATTTCTATTGCGACGAAAAATTTCATTGGACGCAGAAATCTCACAATTTTCATGCACGAATAAATATTATCGAGAAAGTGGATTAATCTGATGAAGTGAAGAGTGGAAAAATGTTATTTTTCCATCTCGAATTCAACAGCTCAACGGTTATTGTGATAGCTTCATCCCCTTTGCACTCTAGTTGATCGAACGATCGAATTCGCCTATTTATTTTTCTAACACTTGGCTACTGTGTTCTGAAAATGAAACACCTACCTCTACTTGTTATGGAAATTGTCCTTTCGGAAAGCGATGCTTCTTGCTGATTGATCGATTTCTTTTCCAGTTCATTAATTTTACTATTGTATGATATCTATATGGTATTGAATCACGAAATTTGTTTCTGTTTTTAAATTTAGCAGATTTAACACTGATCTCACTGATATCACTGATGAAGATCTAAATTTAGAAGATAATTTATCACTGATTTAATATTTATCTATATATATTCAATTTTTCAAAGAATATTTGTAATTTATAATATTCATAATTTTCTATCGATTATACCTTCAACATATAATTCTACAGGAAGACGGAGTGATAGAGAAAAATATTTTTGATAGTCGATGCGGTTTCACAACATCCTTTGATCAATAATTTCGTATACAAGGCTTATTTGCAAACAGGCTGCAAGCTGTGACGAATCCGTTAGTACGCTCGATAGTTTCCCCAAATCTCACCAATAATGGTAATGCTTCAATGGAACCATTATGTCCACGACATATAACTGTGTGCACAGCGCAACAGACGGCTAGATTCCGTAAAGGTGTTGGATTTTGGGGGGATTCAATCAGTTTTTGCCGTGGCCTTTGCACCCCGTAACTGCCTCCAACTGTAGGGGTTGCAACGATAGAAAGTAAGAAATTGGAAAAACGACTGATTTATCCTTCACAATTACTCCCATATAACTTGTAATTTCCAATTTTCATACGTACTTAATATTTTTGATATTTTATTAAATGTGAGGAAACATGCTTGTGATTTGTTCTTTTTTATTTATTAATATAATTTGCAAATATTTGTATACGTTCAAACACAGCTCAGCCGAAATATATCCACAATTCTGTTTCTTAAAAGTCAGATTGATCAACTCCGCTTTTTGTTAATTTCTTAATTTTATTACACAAATTTATAAATAATGTTCAGTTTTTCAAAAATAAACGGCTTAGTTCCATAAGTTCATTTAATGTAAGAAGATGACAAAATAGAAAATTCTCAGGTAAATTTAAAAGATACATTTTATAACATTATCATATTTTTTATACTTCTTGATTTATGAAGTTGATCAATTACCAACGGTTCAATTATTAAATAACACAAAGAATCGATATATATTCAGAATTGTTTATAAAAACAGAGGACTGCTATACGTAACGAAGCTGGAAACAGCGAGCAAGAGGTCTTGGAACGGAACTTTCAACGAACTGAAACATGCCGCACGCCTGCAGAATCAAACCAAACAATGCAAACGACGAGGTAGCCTCTCAGTACAGTTTAAACAAAGATTCAACGAGGAATTTTTTACAGGCCATAAACGTCGCTGCTGCATTTCGAAGCGCAGTGATTTCGCTTTGATCGACCTTTCGTTGGGTCGTTTCCGACGAGTGCACATATCGATCGCGTTCAGGGCCCTCATTGTGCCGGGGCGCTGGTGTGTACGGTGACATACTGGTGGCTGACAGAGGTGCTCCCCCGTGGAGACCCCGACCAGTCTCGTACAGGGGTACCGTAGCACGAGTACGAAAAGAGGGGGAGACGGGTTTTCCTAATTCATGAAAATTCGTGAAATTACCTTGACCGATCGGTGAACGCTTAATCGAAGATTAATAGGCAGGATCCTTTACGACAACGGAAACTCCCTTCTGATGGAATAATTATCCGACTGCAATGCTTCTCGAAACATAGATATAAATAGGAATAGTCGAAAGTTTGCACGAAAACCTTTGAAAAATCGTAGGTCAGTTTAACCGTGTAATTTCGAAAGTCTGAAAGAGAGAGAGAGAGAGAAAGGGTGGTCTGAATGTTTCACTGAAGATTGATGATGATATATGTTCTTATAACGCTTTACTTTTGTGATGGATTGAATATTTGAAGTGGTTAATAAATATGAAAACCTTTTTACTTGGTATTAATCACTACGGACATTTATGGAAATCTATATTTTTATAAAGGGAACTAAGAAAATAGAATGATAAAATGCAATTTATTTTACTCTCCAAATTTTCAATATTATAACAAGTACTTTAGTTTGAATATTTTATGTGTTTCTGCGCATTTTAGTTTCCCATAAATGCATAGACATCTGCAATCTGCTTAATACAAATTTTACTAACTGTTCATTACTAATCAAATACTTAATTATTCTATCTATGGTCCAAAAAAAAAAAAAAAAATTACAAATTTTTATTTGATAATAATCTTAGGATGCATATAACGGAGCACTACTATTCCTACTACGTAGAATATTCCATAGAGAATTACATCTAAATGGAGGAACAAAGACAACGTCGATCAAGAAACAGAACCAATCCCGACCGTATTTATCCTGAAAGACTGTCGACAGATAGCGCAGGGTGTAAAAAGAAGATTCAGACAAGCATCTTTCGGCATCGTATTTCGGCATCTGTTTAGACGTGACGCGTAGGGTAGTGGGCTTTTCACAGCAAGTTGGCATTTGCAGGCCTTTGTGGTAAACCACGAACAATGCCGGTTAGACCACTACGTCATGGGACACACCCCGCGAACACCATCAACGTCTATTCCACTTTCTCTCTTTCTTTTTACATGTTATGTAGTACATGGTAGCTCGCTAAAATATGGAAAGCCTTATTTGATCTGGAGATCGACGCCCCTGGCAAGAATAAATTGAATTAATGAGGACGAGAGTTGATTGTTAAGCTTCCTGCAGAGAGATGATGTTTGTTGAACTGCATTGTTGTAAAGAAAAAGGGAATAATAGTACCGTATTGATAAAATGGGAGTGAAACTATTGTTTCGTTTGTTTTTGTTATTAAGTTTTAATAATTAAATTTGATAATTTATTAAGTGATAGTATAAAGTACATTTCAGTAATTTATTAAATCTAATAGATAAAAGTATTCTTAAATTATCCTTATTTTCTTCGAAACATTGCACGCAATAATTTTCACTATATAGCTGTTATGATTTGAAGGTTTGATATGCAATGTAGAATCCTAGATATTTCTTGTTTTCGTATGTGCGAATATTTAAAAACACGCTAAAGAAGATGTTTCGACAAGATATGCAAAAAATTATTGAGGTAAAGGTTCGATAACATTTCGAGTCGTTAATAAGAACTTGACAACAACTGCCGAGAATCTGCACGCTATGGTTTGACTCTAGCGATGGAAATATAGGGGACAGATGTCTACAGGGGGCAGGTGTACCCCAATGTACGCGTGCCAACCAACCCCCCACCGCGCTGCCATTCAAGACTATAATTTACTTGAAGAATGCCCGAGCCAGCCAGGCATTCATCCCAGAATGACGTGGATTACTGGTCCAGGGAGCAACGAGTCTTCCAAAGTCGATCGGGAATCATCGAATGCCGAGCGATTGACGATAACGTTAACGATCCCTTTCCTCACTGTTAAAGAAACCTTCTTTCATGACACGTGGTAGCTACATAACTAATGAACACATAAGTTTTTAACTGTTCAACTTTTTATATTGTCTTTGTACGTTTATAACAGATTTGTATCATAAAACTTTATATGAATTCTATGATAAAATTTTAATTACCTTTCTACATTTTCGAAGCAACTTTGTATGTTTTTTAATAGAAAATTTACACTTTTTCGTTTGCGCTTATATAATAATAATTTTTATAACGTGAGAATCTGTATAAATTCTTCGGTAAAACTTCAATTTTCATGTCTACCTTTTTAGTAGTAAGCTTGTAATTTTTTAACAGTAGAGTTACATTTATACGTTTGCAGTATTAGAATTCTGAAAATCATAATAGGATTTTCTCCGTATTTAATATACTCTCCACTGGCATCATTCATTAATAACGTCAATCGGTCTGACGCTCGGACCAGCTTTTAATCACATGTAAAACCGGGATTAAAATCCGTGTCGAAGGATTGTTGGACAAATCATTGATTTAACGTTATTGTGAAGCATTCGTAACAGCGCGCGTTTTATTGGGCTTGTAGGGAGAGCTTACGCAGGATTATACGCTCGCTGAAAACACATTTGATTGAAGCATTTATCCACGTTCCATCCGCATTACTTCAAAGATTGCATACAATTATTAATGAAAATAATATATTAATTTATATTTAGTAAATAATATAATTTTATAAATATTTTCTATAAATTATATGTATTCATATAAAAAATTTAAATCGCCTAGAAAGAGCTTAAAATTAATTGAAAAAAATGAATCGGAACTATACAATAAAAGATTTTGATTTTCTAGTAATTTTAGAAATTTTTGAGGCAATTAGTAAGAATCATTCGAACAACAGAAAGGTAACGGTGATGGATATAGAGTTTCATATTGCACGCCTGAATTGGCTAGCTTCATGAATTTGTGGACTAAACGGTTTTCCCTAATTCTTCAAATCGTCCGCAAATAGTAACTCAATATCATGATCGGTGTGCCCTTCAGATTTTGAAATTACCGGCAAATAGTAACTTAATATGGTGAATAAAGGCTCCTCAAGGTGGTTCAATAGGTGAGGAGTAGCCTAATTTCACGGCAGCGTTACTTTCGTGAATGCTCAGGTGATCGATGTGGTCTTAGGTCAGCGGTCAGTTAACCAGCATTGAAGAGCTCTTGTAGACCCTCCGAAATCTTCTTTTAACTTCTATACATGATGAAATACCAATATCTTCTTTTTTATATTTTTTATTCTCTGTATATTATTAGTAATGCAACATTATAGGTTACATAATATCCAATAGAACTTTTTGTCCAAGTTATGAATCTTTAATCTTATGAAAATTATGATTATTATTAAGAGATAATCTCATTTTTATCAACGAGAAAATGTAAAATATACTACAAATGCATACGAATTATAAATTATTAATTTAGTAAATTCTTTGCAAACGTAAATTCTTATTTCCATAAAGATTATTTTATTACTCTTAATAGATCGCATGTTCATTTTTATCAACAAAAATGTAAAACACCAGCCAGGCTCCACTTAAACATATGTAATGTTATTTCAACACTTTACACGGTGCCGGTCCCATAAACAGTCAAGTGGTGCCATAGCTCGTGCCCCATAGATTCACCATCCTCCTCGCACCCCAAAAATCCCTCGACCTTCCCGATACCCCATTCGGTCTTTCTGTACCCCCGTTCAGTCACTGGCTGGCAGCTCATTAAACACCCACAGCTCCCCTTATCCACCCCTCAGCCTGATTTAACTATTGTTTAGCTTGCATGTGTGCGTCATCACCCACAAGGGGAAAGAACTAGACTCGTGTACGACGCTCGACGAATGTACGGGGTGTAGATGGAATGTTCCACCATCTTGTCAGCGCAGTCTGTCGTATTGGTTGTTTGATTGAGTTTGCAGAACTTGGATTTATTTTGAGATATATTTTTGTCCTCCTTATATATATATATCTAAATATATCTAAGAGCATATATATTTAAAAGGTGAATTTATATCGTACTATATTTGCAGGTAATTTTTTCCATTTATGTATGACAGAAATTTTAGGATTTAATATTAGTTTGTAATATTGAAATATAGAAAATGGTTTGCAATGATGATGTTTAGCTCTTTCTTCTTGGAACAATGATAGAATTCGCACTGGTGACCGACTCCTGTTACACCCTACATCTTTTCGTCATAGATGCACGACCACTGACGAAACAAGGTTCACCGACGTGTTCACCATCATCGAAGAGATCCAACGAGCCATCTGGCCGTATTATGGTGCTCGATGTACGAATCGCAGTGGTTCTTATTTTTATACAGTCCAACTGGCAGTTCATATCGTATTTTGCAAGTAGCGATGGGATTTCCACCCTTCCGATACTCGGATCAAAATCCGACGTTAAATCCTATTCTTATGATTACACAAGTTTATACACGGAGAATTGATTAAAACAGAAATGACACGAAGCACAATTTTGCAAAATATATTCACTGCTTCTATCATAAATGGGGAAAACTTCTAATAGAAAAAGGATCAGTTCATAGGAAGCTATTAAACAATTAATTGGTTTAGTAAAAACTTGTGTCTTAATTTATATATTTTACCTTTAATGTTTACTTAGATCTGTAAGAATTAATGTATGTTAGATTGATAATACGCTCTGATGGATACTTTAATATAAATTTGTCTGATAGTTTTAATTCCGTCACTACCCAAAACAAGGGATGGAAATAAAGTTCTGTTTGTATCGAAAGAATAGTCTACTAAAGAAATCATTCCTTCAGGGAACAATAACGAGCTTGATTGCCGTCGAATGATCAAGAGAATTTCTTGCATCAATTATCACTTCCTGTCTAAACTATTTAATCCAAGTTCGTGAAACTTTATCTTTCTAAGAAAATGTTCTCACCTTATTTTATTCTTCTCATACAATCATAATCCTGAGCTGTCCAGAGTATTTTAAAAACTTTAAATATTTATTCATTAAGCATTACTTAAGATTCCTACAATCTTCAAACCAGAAAGGAAACTGCTAAACCACGAAAAGCAATAAAATTGTCACGAAGAAATATTCGTTCGTCAATCTTCTCCATCATTAGCACTCTTCCGTGACTTCATTTCATTATCTGATCAATTCGAGCAACGGATATTGAGCACCACCGGAAACGCAGAAGTGACGTGTTCCGATTACGAGTACACTGGCGTGTGTTTTGATTGTGATCATGTGCCTTCGTCCCCACCGCGATTTCACCCCTTTTCCCTCGACACCCTCCGTAGACTACGGCCCTGCGCTACATTACTATTTCATAATAATCGCAGCGCATACGACCCGATAATCTATACCCAGGTTCGTCGAACAAGCCGCACTAGCTGCAGCTAAATCGCGACTTGACTTTGGTGTTAAAAATTTCTTTGCCACCAGTTGTACATTACATCTTTTTCTCTGTCATGAAATTATATTATTTTTTAATAAAAGCAAATTAATTTCGTGTTTTTCTTTCTTCCACTGAAATATTTGAAAATTACACGAGTAAATATAATTCTGATGATTAATAAAATAACTGATTAATTTTCTTTTAATGTGGTAACACGAGATAATAGTCGACTGCCAGACACATTATTTGAGGATAATTACCGCAATTAATCATCCATTAACGAGTTGAGGCTTCAGTTTCAACGCTTAGCAATCTCTAAAAGCGTACAAGTATGGCACCGCTATCCATTCTCATTAAGTATTATATTAACTATTATACATAGTCTTTTAAATCTGAAACATTTGTAAAAAGTCAGAGTTTTTAAAGTCTACTTTATTTCATATAGATATGCACAATTGAAGACTTCAGGAAAATGTATAACATGTAACATTTTTTACAGCGAGACGGTTTTAAGATTCAGTAAGTTGTACAATTAGTCCCAGTTATCAGAATCGTTCTTTTATTTGATTTTTTGGACTATTTATCTCTTCATAAGTTTAAAAATATTGTTTGTAAGAATATTAATGTATTATTTGTTTTAACATATCTATGGTTTCCACAAAATTTTGTCAACTATATCTTTCACTTTAACAGATTCTTTTCATATTTAGCTCTTCTATATTCAGATATTCTGTTTTTGCCATGAAGTGACGTTAAGAAAATCAATAAAAATGTACTTATTAGGATTTTTCTCTGTAATCTTCAATTATGATTTATTGTATAGAGTATAGAAAGTATGAATACCATGTAAAGAGGGAAAAAGGATGAAAAGGTGTTCGATATTATCGAACCCTTTTCCCACTAACGAGAACGTAACGGGAGCCCTATAAATCCCAACCGCGATTTCCTGTTTCCCTTGGGTGCCCATTCAACGAAATTCCGTTATCCGGACGCGAGCGGCTCTTTCTACTCAAAATTCGTTGTAAAAAGCTAACTCTATGAAATGGAATTAGGAAGTTCACTCTCGAGAATCTCACGCTCAGAATACATCTCTCGCACGATGGATCAAAGAATAGTTTGAAATCGAAAAGAATCGATATATGAGGTTTGGTTACTATGACGTCTTGTTTATGATTGAAAAATTGGGGGAAAATCGTAAAAATCGGCTAAAAGTAATATTCTTGAAGAGTCAAAAGCGCGAAAATCCGTCGTTCGCGGTTTGCCTGTGATGTTTGCCGCGAAGTGGTGAATTTCAAAGACGCCGACTGGTTCCTCAAGGGTAGCATACCGCAAGAAACGACCGTGAAATGGGCACACGCTTCACCAGGATTTCAGTGTGGCCTCCAATGCGGGGTGGTCCCGAAAAATTTTATGGAAAAATATGAAATTACCGAAAGTGGCGGTGTGTGAGAACGTAGAAGTTCGTGTGAAAATGGCGATGAGAATGCTAAGCAGTAGTTGTTGATATTAGAGATTTTAATAAATTTTGATACATTACAAAATTGATACATTTGTTAGTAACTTAAGATTTGAAATCGTGAATCATCGGTTGGAAAACTATAAAATATCTTATATCTTATATTTCAGGAATTTTGAAAGCTTTACAATTACGTAGAAACCTCTACTCATAAAGAAGAATAAATAATACATAAAAAGTCGTACGTAGAGTAAATTAAAAATCTATATATAAGAGATTACTAGAAAAGTTTTAAACACGCATGAAAAATTATCCGTACATAAAAATGCAAGTGTAATCAGAAAAAACCTTCTAAAAATTGAAGCAGATGAATTCCAAAAATTAATAGTAGTTTGATGTATCTCGGAATTCAAGTGAATTATCGACGCAGAAGTGGAACGAACGCAAAAAGAGATCTCGCACCTGGCAGCTTTTTTACCGCGTCCGGAAACGATTGGAAGTTTAATAAGTCGTAGGATATTTTTAAAAGCTTGCTTCCGCAGGGTAAACATAAAAAACAACCCGGAAAATGATTTTCTGGTCGATAGTGTTACAACTGTAGCGATCGGGCATGTATGTCTTCCGGCGGTAACGAGAACGAGGGATGAACAAGGGAAGTCAGAATAGCGTGGTTAGTCGCGACTAGTGTGGCGAATCAATTTTAATGCAACGAAAAACGTGACTTTGGGGTACGTGCTACCTTTATGGACCACCGCTTGTGTAATTTCAAGGTATTTAACGATACTAACGAGGACAGCACCCCCGAATTTCTCTTCGTGAAATGTCATAAAATTTCTGGATTATGGGAGCTATTCTTGTTCCCTAAATTGAGATCTCTGAATGCTGACTGATAAAGCTTCTTAATCCTTTTGAATTCCTAGAATTTGTAAAAATTCGTAATTTAAGAATATCGTTGAGATAAAAATGATTAAGAATTGTATAATAAAAGCTCCATGATATTTCATAAGAAATTATAGTAAATTTTGTCCTCCATAAATCGTTTCTAAAATTATTAAGAATTAGAGAATAAAAGCTTCATTCTATTTCACAATAAACTCTAACCATTTCGTTTTCCATGGCTTTCAAATTTATTTAGATTTTATCCTTACCAATTATTAGGTCAAACTCAAACTTCCTTCGAATTAAACAAACCACGAAGCATCCTAGGGTATCATATCACGCCCAACCCCAGTTGACGGTCCTTTCCAGCCAATCAACCTTATCCGCACTTTAGCGTTTCGAGTTATCGCCACGTGCCGGCCACGCGACTCAAAACGCATCCCTCTTGCACGCCGACACGTGCGCATTTTGCTCGTCGTAGTCGTTGATTCGAGGACGGATTATTCACAGATAACACCTCGGTAAAAAAAGGCGGAAGAATAATAACGACAGAACGGTAATTCTGTCATTTGTGTTTAAAGTGACGCGTGTCGTCTTGAGTGCTCCTTGAAAGGTTCTGAAAAAGCGTGCACATGGACGTGCATCTACCCACTTCTTGTTAAGTCTGCAGGATAATATATTTTGATAAAAAAGAATATTAGTAAGCACATAGAGTTTGTGATAAAAGAAATAATGAAAATTCTAATATCTATAGATGATACATTTAAATAGATGCAAATATTGTAAACAAAAATACACTTTGAAAAGAAGTATTAAACATTATAATTCATAACAATAACATTATAATTTCATTGATACAAAGATAGAAGATTGTTTTGTTGAAACCACCAATTGATCTTCTTCCCTCAATTTGTAGGATATCGCGAATTAACGTGGTGTGTAATAACGGTCACGTGTACGTTCTGGTCGGCACGTGATCAGGAAGACCGAGATGCGACTAAATGCCACAGCCACGTGCATTTATCACTGGGTAGCACTGCTGAGAAATTGATAGCGGGAAACTTCACACCGGGGTGCACGTGTTCACCTACCATCGTGTAAAAGTTATGCGTAATTGAGATATCATAGCTGGTTTCCCACTGACAAGGGAATCCCAGTTTATTCGAATCAAGTTTGAAGACCGATTATAAACCTCTATCTTTACATTTAAATTCTATTCAATATTAGCGATACTATTAATATTATAATAATGTTAGTAAATTATTATTATTTTAACTATAACATACTATAGTTTACAAATTACTTAATTTCTTTTAATTAAAATTTTTCACAAATTTAAAATTCTGAAAATTTAACATACCTCTAGCGCTATTAATATTATAATAAGAGTAAGTGTATTATTATTATTTTATAACGTACAACAGTTTTGAAGATATTTAATGATAATTTTATACATGATTAAAATTATATGTTTCTTCGATATTGTTAACTTGAAAGGATGTAATCACTCTGTTTGTTAATCCCAGACTGAACACTGACGAATCTATCATGGCTATGGTTTTAAGCTATGACACGTGTCAATGGAACGATGTGGAAATATAAGCGTAATTGAGATATAAAAGGCGGTTCCCGACCGGTGAGAAATTCTTCGCTGATTCGAATGCTTGCACCCTGCTCCAACACGTGCCTTCAACGCGTGCGAATCTTTCCGCAGCACGTGCTATGCTAGTAACGCTAGATTCGTTTTGATGCATCGAATTTATTATGTACCGCGTGACTTGAATATTTAAGCATCTTAGTAGAATATCCTTAACTAAACCAAATTTGCTAGCATATAATATTTTGAAAGTTATCATATAACGATTATGAAGATTCTCTGAAAATATAGAACATGGAGATTTTTTGAAAACATAGAACATGGGGATGCAATAGAGAAAGGTACGTGACGAATGTTTTTGACGGTATGAATCTGTAGAATTTTACAAAAATCTGCGTATAATATTTATGTGCGGCTAAAAGAAAATATTTTAATATAACATAGCTGCAAAGATATAATATTTTAAAATTGGATTAAATTTTAACGAGATTAATTGACGACGTATTTCGAATTAAAAATTTTTTTCCCTATAAAACACGAAGTACATAACTTATATTCTTCCCTTGTGATCTTCGTATTTGACCTGCTTCTGCTATTGTGTGTATATTGAATACTGAGAACTAAGTACAACGATAATATCGAGAAGAAATAAAACGAACGCGCATAAGAAGCGCCTGAGGATGTTTAACCTGGCTTACATGTCGGTAAATGTTTGACCCACGTGAAGTGCTCGTGGCAGTTTACGGAGGGTTTCAATTAAGACGCGCGCAACGGAGAAATAAAATTATTTGATGCCAACGAACCAGTGGACAGCCAGAAATCAAAGGGGTTGTGTACTTTATACGCTTGAACGTTTGTGTACACGATATAAGCCAGTAAACACACATACTCTATACATTAATGAAAACAATGAAAATACGATAAAACAGAACTGAGTTTTTTATTACAATTAATCCATTTATTAGCTAAATTGATCAACTTTATTGATATTAATCGTTTGATTTTTGAAGGATTCTTTGTGACAATAGAAATGATAAAATTATCACGGAACAAAATAAAGGAGTTTGTGTATTATAAAAATATATAAAAATCGAACTTTAGTCAACTTCGTCGAGATGAATCGTTTGATTTCTGAGAAGTTAAACACTAATCATATAATATTAGGATCGGGACATTTTCAAGGAATGAAACAGTTTGGTTTCTGAGTACCTCAATTGTCTGTTATCTCTTACAAGATATAAAGGTATTAAATCTAAGAGTAATTATCTCGGTGATAACAGCAATAAAATCGCGATAGAACGAAAAAACTAGTATTTATGGAGCTCAATTTGGGGTGATCGTGCACACCCGCGCTGAAATCCGCTCGAGATAACGAATCTCGCATGTTGCTACAAACGAATTCATGCCCTTCGACCGACAATAAACTGCATTATCTTGGATCCAGGCCACTCGATGCACCCCAGCAACATCAAAGGGAAGAATTTGATCAAGGGAGACGATCGATAACACGATAGCCCTGAATGCTCCACTTCGTGTGTAATTCTACGCTCATCTAGAAACATTTTATTCTTCGTTCCTTTGATGCGGCATCATATTTGCTACGTGGACACAATTTCTTTTTTTTCATGAACGTTGATTCGATTTATACGTGACAAGCTTTATTTATGGAAACTTCATAACGAAAGAAATTCGTCATCGTTTCATGGACGATCTGAATAGCTTACAGAAAAATAAATATAATTTATTTGCAAAGGATTCTTTCCAAATGCTATATATTGACAATTAATCAATAATGATTTTCCCCTTAAATTCCGTTTCTGTCAAGTTTTCTATTTCGATTTTATAGAACTCCGACAGTAACAACTTTCATTATGATAGATTTGGCTTTCAGAAAGAGCCATATTTTTTATGGAATAACTCATTAGAAATATTCTCTTTCTAAATATAATAATATTCTAACTAAAAATTAAAAATAGTATTAAATTACTATTAAAATACCCATCATGCCATTAGAAATTAAATTAACCAGTTGTTTCCTTATAAAATTGCCTTGACAATTGCAAACTTTTGTAATCGCCAGGGTTTCAGGGTTTCAAAAGGATACATTGAGGTAGATCGAAAGAGAAACAAAAAGGCCACATTATAAACTGCTCCGAATCTCGTCTGGATCGAATAATCAGATACCTTCCTGCCGGTATATACCAGGTGAGCCAGTTGAAGCGAATAACGCCTTTTGACGTTAACACCAGACCTCTTGTATGTGCGGCCACCATAAACACAGTCGGCGTACAACGGCAGATTTTAATCTCCCGTTCGAGTTCCTGGTTACCGAGAGCCATTACCATTATGTTTGCACTCTGACTATCACTCTATTGTCTCTCTTATCTAATGGAACATCGACAGAATTGCTGTCGTGACAACGGATTTGTTAACTTTGCATGGCCACTGTTTCGATTCCTTGAGTTGCATTCGTCCATGTTGGTCAATTCTTTGATATTTTTAGAATAGGATATTTAGATAATAGGATATAAAAAAGGAAGTTTAGTTAGTTTTTTTTCAATTGAAGAGATTATGGGAAGTAATCAGGATAAACTAACCAAGATAGGTATGTCATGTGTTCAGTTAATTTACAAGATAAATGATCTTGTTAAAAGATAAATAATGATTATGGGATGCAAGAGGTGAAAAAAGAAGGATAAAAAATAGTATGGCTATGTTAGAAACGGTTCGTACACAGAAATTATCGCAGATGTCTACTAAGCGGGTCTAGGCACTTAAAAACGAAGTGGACCGGTTTGGCCCGGCGGCTGGGCAAAAGTAGTACAGTTGCCATTTGTGGTAAAATAATATCGAGGATAAAAAAAAGGCTGCACGCGCCATTGACCTTCTATGAACGTTACATCGGAACGATTGTACGGTTAAAGTAGAGGGTGGCAAGTCTGTCGAGCCAGTGTACACAAATAAACAGACAGAGGGAAATTATTTTTAGGGGAACTCGTTAAAAGTACTGTCGTATCTTTTAGCTTCTCCAACACAGAATCAAACTATGTACGTATGAGCCTCTTGGAAGACGAATTTATCAACTCCACTTTTTATCAATTTCTTAGTTTCATTACGTAAATACACGATTAATATTTAATTCTCACAAAACAAATGACTTACTGCTATGAAATACATCGTAAAAATATGACATAAACAATCAAAGACAAATGTAAAGAAACGGTTCGTAACATCATCATAATTTTGTACTTTCTAATTTATGGTATTGATCAATATGGCTTCTGAACAGCTCATATTTCGATTGTTTATTGATTTTAATTTCTTGATTGAACGAGAAAGAAATAAAATTGAACACAAAGCTGCTTTTAATAACTCGTAACAGATAGAGAAAGAATTAATCTTTATTAAAGTTTGCTTAAGCTACAGATATACTGCAACATTCTTTCTAATCTTACGAAAGATTCAGTTGATTCCTTTTCTATTAATAAAAGAGATAACGTTCAGATTACTCGACTCGCATCGTATCGCTTGGTTTCTAAAGAGATAATGATCGTTCCTAGGAGGGAAACGTAGAATATAATACTCGAAGATTCCCTAGGGACAAGAGAGGATGGTTCTTCGCCAACTATTCGAACAAAAGAATCTCTCAGCAGGGTATTCCCTAGAAACTGGTATGTGATTCGCAGATCGATCAGCTACGGTCTTCCAATGTAACAGATCAATGAAAATAATTCTAACGAACTGCATCAAAGTTTTATGGAATCTCGATTGGCTGTCAAACTCTAATCAAATAAAGCATAGACTTTCCTTCCCCTCGTTCTATTTTTGAACCATGCTTTCTTAAATCCATAGAAATCTACTTACATACGTGATATCTATTCTCGACGAGTATTGTATTTATGAAAATTAAAGAGGCTACTGCAATAAGTAAGCACCCCTCTGTAAATACAGGAAACCAGTTCAAAATTAAGTCGGCTTTCGAAACGTACTATAAATTCATAGTTAAATAATATTATCCTAATGATAAACTTTTACACTTTTGGAAATTTTAGTTTTATTTCTCTTCCAATAAATAGAATTTAAATATTCCAGCTATCGCCTTATTTCAACGAACTCTTCAATTCTAGGCATGTTTCAAGGCGTAGAAAATGAATCATGCGAGTGACAACATGATGGACACCCAGTCGAACACGCACCGGTACCTGTATCCCTTGCGTTTTGTCACCCCAGAATCGTCTTTCCGGATGAACGCCTCGCAAAAATGAAAATCGTTCGCATGTGATGATGCGAGTATCAGTCAGCCCTCTTTCGAGATCATAAACTATCGAAACGAGAAATGCTAATGAGCTTCTAATAGTTTTAATTCCATCCAGCACCCCACATGGATTTTACAGCAAACTTAAAAAAGAAAAAGACGGTTAAACCTCGTGCACGTTTTCTAGTTATGCAAGTAACAAAAAGAGGATTTTCACGGGGAACGTTTTTAGTGCTTTTTTTGTACCGAATTTCGTTCACGAAACACTTGCTCCAGGATTGTCTGGTTTTTTTAGGAAAGCGAAAAAAAGCGTGTATTCTTTTACAATCGTTTCTTGACCAGCTGCAGGAAGAAATGAGTTTGTTTCTGGAAGACTGGTCTGATTTTTATTAATTACACAACGTTTACTGTATGTTTTAAATTCGGATGGCATAAATTTTGAAGTTTGCAATCTATATTATAATCTACACAATGGAATCCTACTTTACTTAATACTTCTAATCTATGTGGTAGCATTTATTCTACAATATACAAATGTCTACTTATTATGTCATATGTCGACAATACTTTATTACTAAAATTTTGTAATAAAATAAATATTAATCTAAACAACGGATTCACATTTACTCCATAAATCAATCGGCCAACAAATGTGTTTAGTATCCCCATCAGGTTTCGTGAACATTGAAAACGCTTAAGAAGCGACCGCCATGGAAAACAAACTAGCCACCCATCGACGATCGGTGCTCCATTATCTTCGGGCTGTCACGGCTTTAGAGGATTACACGTCGATTACGAAGCTCAATTTTAAACTGTCCGTCTCCCTCTTACCCCGACCCAGCAACCCTTTGCGGGTTACTCCATGGTTTTACAATCAGTCACCCGTGCTGTGACACGACCGACGCACAGTTCGTCGAAGGGGTTGCCACTTTTCGAAAAGCGGATTACGCTTCTCATTCTGTCTTCTTTTTCGATTCTTTCGTGCTCCGCTGTCCTACGATCGTTACTGATCGATGGGTTTTGATCTAGAATGGATCTTCGTTTGCTAACTGTCATTCGTTCAAAACATTTCCTCAAAAGAAATCGAAAAGTGTGTAGTGTTAGCCGAAAATAATTAAGAATTTAGAATCGAGAAACCCGTGCTTACCTAATATGAATATAATAATATAATATACATTGATATAAATACCTAAAATAACTAAACATTTTCTATTATTGCATGAAGCAATTGAAAATTTTTTAATGTTACTCAGTATCATTGAGGAATTCCTCAAGTAAACGACATTAATTTTTAATTGCGTTAACTATTAAATTTCCAGCACAAGATTAAACAACGGATTGGAAAATATATTTCATAAAGTTTCTCTAGGTACCTTTTATTCCCAGAGGATGGCGAATATTTTCTCGATAGGGGTAAAGGGTGGTCCATAAAGAGCAAAATGGTTTTACGCCTTTCTTTGGCTATCCATTTTTTTCCTTACCCTGCGCGACAGTTTCGCACGTCACTGTTTACTACCGGTGCAACCCCTTTTGGCGTTCCTAGGCGTGGTAGTATTTTTAAAGGGTGTCAGCCAGTTTTTAGGAATCAAATAATCCTAAGAACTTCATGGGTTTGTTTGGACGCTATTGTTGATTTTAATTTACTTTTCCTCTTCTTTGTTTTCGTTAAGTTACGGCTTGTTGTAGAGACATAAGAAGTAAAAATTTAATTTTTATTTCCAGTTGCAATTTATTTGTTTCTTTTCAATTTTAACATGAAGTGTACTAAAAGTATTACATGTATAGAAATAAAAAACTCTATATATTTTATTTAGTTTCCTTAAACTTGCTTCGTTCATTCATACAATATCCTAAATTTTTTTAACGTATCCTTATAAATATCTAAGTCAGTATTATTGCAAAATTAAACCATTCACAGGGACAAGTATGAAACTTGTTACTATTAAAGGTGCAACTGAAGCTTCCTGAACAAGGCAAACGAAAAATCCAGCGTAGCATTAGAAAGTACTTGATGCGTACTGGGTACTTTGAAATTTCGAAGGCCCCTCCACTGTAGGCTGCTATAGGTGCCCCCAGGTTTTTTTTCAGTATGAATGATGATGTATGGATGTTGGCTGGGCGCTAGGGGCTGGGTAAAGGGTTCCATTGTTAAACACCCCCCTCGAGAACGAACCCTCTCTCTCTCTTCACGGGAGAGGCCATCGTGAAATATTGCCGGCGAGCAACAAACTGCATTCTGCAAGCTGTATACTGTTAATTTTATGCCGGATTTTTTTTGCCCACTTCATCCATCCCTCCTCCCCTTTTGCTATTTAGACTTGCCGCGCAAAAATCGTTACTAGTGGAATTCTTTATGGGGAACTTACTTTTGGGGAAACGTTCGCTCTTAGATCACCAATGTACATAATTTGAAATTTCAATTTCAAAAAAATGTATAAAGTGTAGATTATATGTTCTCGAAATTTAGATGAAAGAAATTTTAAACATGACAATTTTCTTTAAAGTTTCTGCGATTACGATATTGATGGAAACAAGTGATTGAATTTATTGGAATAATTCTTTCTTACGTAATATATTTTTATTGCATAAAGAAACTCTTGAACACAATGAATATGAGTTACATAATATCGGATACGCGCTACATCCACGCTATTGTTCCTTCATGCATAAAGAGTTGTCCGCAATATCCTTCGATTCTTCTACTCTTCACATGAATATGCATCCGTCTAATGCAGTGAGGATTACACTTTTTATCGAGATTTTGAGAATAACGTGGCTACTATAGTGAACCGTACAAACCTTTCATTCCCTTCAGTTTGTTACATAAATGACAACTATGTTACTTTTGACAAGTATCAGTATCATTAACAGCAACATTGTTCGATAAGAATGAAAACTCAAAGAAGGAACAATATTCCTTTCACCTCTAAAATCTTTCACAGCATATTGATTTCTTCATGAAAGAACGTGGTTCAATAGAAATTAAAAGTTACACCCTCGAATATTTAACCACTAAGGCTAAGCTGAACAACTCAAAAAAGAAACTTCCTTCATTCACACGCTTCTCAAATCTGTCACGATCAAAATTACAACCTATGAATTTCTTCAGGAAAGAACAACGTCGAATAAAAATCACAAATTGCACCATTAAATGTCTAACAACTAAAGGCAAACTGAAAGCTCTAAAAAGGAATTTTATCTTTTCATACTTGTTAATCTATCACGATCAGAATTTCAAAGTGTTAATTTCTTCGTAAATGAACGTCACGTCAAAATGAAAAGCGTCATTCTTAACTAAGTCGACAATCGAAAGCAAGCTGAAAAAATGAAGTCAAGGGGAAGAAGGAGGAGTGAACGAGGGCTAGAACTTGATATCAGGGTACGTTATCGCGGAGAACAATGCGGAACCGCAATTAATAGGGCCTGTAATCGGACGCCAGACACGCATCCCGGGCGATATATGCAAATTCGATCGGACACGGTTTTAGAAATTCGCCGCGGCCCTCCTCGTCCGCCAACAATGCGTGACTCCATCGACAATAGGAAATAATAAACCGTGATAAATAGCCGGGCAAATACGTACGACAATCGCGGATCTCCTTTCGCCTCTTCTCCTCTTCGTCCGACTTCTTCTTTCTCCGTCCCTCATTTTGGCCGTTTCCAGGTGGACTGATTCATATTCCTGAACAAATAAGTTCGGCAAATATTGCGCGGGGGTTGATGGGGTTCTTATGTGTGCCCGTGAGCAAATAACGGCGTTAATTTCCTCGCTCACGTGTCCCATCGCGTTCCATTTTCCAATGGAGAATCGAAGAAGAGGTGTTCTTTTTTATGGTAGTACATTTGATGAATATTGAATGTCCTATTATAGGTTTTATATTCGCGCAAGAGATCGTTATACGTGTAGAAAGAAATTGAAAGTGAAGGAAAAAGGTTTTTTCCAATTGGTTATCTACTGAGAAAAATCGAGAATACAAATTCGTAAATTTCAAGGAAACACGTTCAATATTGCTATCGACAATGTGTCGAAGTGTTCATTTCAAACTTAATTCCTTCCAAAAATCAAAATCTCAGGCGAAAAAGCTTTGCATTTCTTCTTTCACTTATACATACTTGAATGTAAAATACCTTCCTGCCTGAGTCGTACAGTACTTTGTTCAGAAGTATAAATAAATGTTTGAAGTGACTCGTGACGGTAACAAAACTACTTTGATAGAAAAGATAGAAAAAGTAAAAGAAAAGCGAAACCAGTGATTTCGTATGTGTGTAAAAGATCAAGACTCTTTAGATATTTTTAACTCTGTTAGATAAAGCGTTTTAAATTTGTATCCAGCTGATATTTAATTTTTATTTGTAATGTATTAGAACGTGTTGTAGATGTATATAACTACATTTGGCGTTTTTGTCTCTAAGACGTATCGAGGAATACAAGAGGGACCGAGATCCATTATGAAATGGTAGTTTTGGAGCCTTAAACCTTGAAGAGGCAGCACTAATCAAAAGTGGTCCACGGAGACAGATTGAGGGGCGTGCTGAAATAAATCAGTCCTTTGTTTTACGGCTTTAAAACGGCCGTTGGGGATTTTGAACGCGAAGTTACGTCCATTCATTAGAAACACCCCAGCTGCGAGACCAAAAAGACTTCGTTGCCTCATTCAAAAACTGCGTAATCGTTGTTCTCTAATACGAATCGTATACCGTTATACTATTCCTCTACGTACGTGACTTAAAACTGCATCTATTTTTAGACTATAAAACCATTTCGAATACGAGAAGTATTTCTAAGATGCAACGACAATTTTTCATGCAAGTTAGATTCGATAGGTTCATGAAATAAATGAATAAATGTGTTACTGATTCATCAATTTGATGAAAGGAAAGGGTTAAGCGATGCGTTGTGATGGAAACGATTTGGATTAATAGTAAGAGCATAGCGAGATCCCATAGGACCTTCTTGATGAAAAGTAAGGATTTTGGATATAATAGTCTATCTTTGAGAATCTAATATTCTCGCACCCCTCTTGTATCTTTCTCGATGATGAAGATAGGTTATTATTTGTAAGTCAGATATATCGTATCTTTCATCATATGTACTGAAACATATATACTGAAAGATAATGTTAGTTACCTTCGCAAACATTATTTATTATAGAATTATTTCTTTATATCTATTACAATAATAAAAGTAAATATTAAAAAATAGAAAACACACCATTGCTCTCTAATGCTAGTCACGCAATAAGAATATACGTAAATTTGTCAGACCTTGTTATATAATTACATAGTGTACTGACAATGGCGGAGATAAGCGGATGTCGATAATTTATTTTTAAACGAGTGTAACGGCGCAACGTATAATTCAACCAGTTAACCAACGTTCCAATTGCTATGAAACGTTCTCCTGGCTTTCACAAACTTTCTTTACGTTTCACAGTATTTTAGAAAATACGATAACTTTGCTCAATCGTATAAACCTGAGAAAACTCCATAAATTAATTCGGAGCACTCTAGTATCTTCCATATTAAACTTCCCAATATCTGAAACTTATGCCGATTACGGAACCCGTCTATTATATAAAATTTTGGAACATTGTCGTGAACATTGTCGTAAAAAAATCGATCGATAAATTTAGTCCGATAAAATCATCGAAGCGAACAATCGTCACTTTACATAGGCATCCATCCACTTTACACAATATACTGAAGCAAATTTCGTTTTCTTTCGATTACACACGAAGCAGAAACAGATGACGATGCATTTTTTAAATATCGACCGATAGTGTGCATCGTTAAACCTGAGCACAATGCACAAGAATGCCCGATAATATATATTATTATTGCGCGGGCGCGGGTCAATAATCGAGCACGTTGCCTGGCGACGGTGCTCCTGCTCTCTCTCAGCCTCCGGAATTTCTTCTTCAGTGACTAGTCCTGCAGTTGCGACGCGCAGAAGTCCAGCAACCTTCGATACATCGTCATCGGACCGGTTTCATCTACTCTGGCTTAAACACGCCGCTCCTCGGTAAGTTAAATCGAATACTTTCGCTTTATTCTTCACATCGGTTCGCGATATATTTGCTTTCATTTGATCTCTTATCAGTTTCAGTCTCTTTTCTGTTCAGATTCAAAGTTTGAAGTTAAAGTTCAGCGAACTTCATTGCGTTTCGACTCGCCTCGATGGGATTTTGCGGATCAATTTTTTAATATTTTTTATTGATTGATTGGTACGTTCATGTTCTCGTATTGTAGGTGATAATGTCAAAAAGAGTGGTTGAAAAGAAGTAATTCTGGTGTTTAAAGAATATGTTTGTGTTATGTAAAACTCATGTAAAGCTTTTGTAATGTAAAGCTTAGTATTTTTACTTTCAGTTCAATAGTTATGTGGAGGAAAAGCAGACAATTAGCAACTTCCCAACCCTGTTCAGAAACTGAAAGTGAATGTAAGAAAGGTGGTAAACAGAAACTCTCAGCACGTACTATCGAAGATAAGTTCGAAAGACTATGTGGATTCAAATTGGACGATCTTTCGTCTTTCGAAAGATTCACAACGCTTTTGTATCGACCAACTGATCCAGCTAGTTTAGGAGTTGTCAGAGCACTTTTTGGTTAGTTATTTTGGGATACAATATAATGGTTAAAAGAGTAGATGGGCAATCTATTTGTTAACATAAAACATAAGAGGTAATACAAATTTATACTTAATTTTATGTTTACTTAAATAACATTGTCTAGGACTATGCATGGTATTGGACGTGGTAGAAGAACGAGGATTAGCAGATATAGACATAAAATGGGGAGATCCTATGGAGTGTCATTTCCCATTAATTCACGGAATGAAAGCTCCCTCACTGCCATGGATGATATTAATTTATGCAATAATGTGGATAGGTGCTTTTGGAATTATGCTGGGTTCGCGATTCAAAGTAGCTTGTGCCTGTTTCGTGATTCCATATTGGTACATCTTCCTCTTGGATAAAAGTTACTGGAACAATCATACGTATCTTTATGGGATCGTTGCTATTCTCTTCTGGGGTACGGAGGCTAACAAGTACTTGTGAGTTTGAAAGAAAATCTGAATGAGAAAATTGACTGATATGAATCAGAATCATTGCAGATATTAATTTAATACTAAAAAATATCAATTTAATGGCCTAAACAGTAAATGCAAATTTTTTTTCTCGTTTTCTCTGCAATTTATCCTGATTTTCTTTATAAAATATTTAATTTATAAATCTGTACAACTTGGGCAGTTCTATGTTTACTAATTATTTAATGCTAGAAATTGACGAAGTGTTCACTTTCAGTGCATTGGATGCTACTAAAATGAAAGTTACCGAGAAAACTGCACCATTATGGAACTATTTCATTCTAAAATTTCAATTTTTTGCACTATATTTCTTAGCTGGATTGAAAAAATCTGGCACAGAATGGCTATCAGGTTACGCCATGATGAATTTATCGCAGCATTGGGTCTTCAGTCCGTTCAAGTAGGTATAATTAAGAACCGAACGTATCTAAATTCGAAAATACATGAAAACTATACTCTTATCAGAGGTAGACAGCCGATAGAATTTTACCAGTCGATAAAATAGTATTGCACCATTTCAGATTATTTTTGACTACCAAGCAAACTGATTTTTTCATAGTTCACTGGTTTGGATTTATCTTTGACCTCACGGTTGGATTTTGGATGCTGTTTGATAAAACTCGAATTCCTGCAATGATCTTTTGTACAGCTTTCCACTTAATGAACTCTCGATTATTCAGTATCGGTGAGTAATTTCGTTTCGGTAACAATTTTATCCCAAGGTAAACAAAATTCTACGTGCATTATTAATTTCAGTGTTTATTCTCAGGAATGTTTCCATTAGTGTGCCTTGCAACGATGCCTCTGTTTTGCAATCCAAATTGGCCTCGAAGGCTCGGAAGTTTCATCAAACGTAATTATGCTCGTCCATTTTCTAAGAAAAGTCAAGAGACAAGAAACTATAAGAAAATTGTGATGGAGCGAATAAACGAATCGTACGATGAAATAAATGATGAAACTGGCAACAGATCATCGATCGATGATGGAAACCAAGAAGGTACAAACTCGATAAGCTCTACAATTACTTGTAAACATATCAAAGGAATCAGCAGCAAATCGACTAGAGTGACGAAGAAGCAAAAGTTCGTAGTTTCTCTATTACTATTCCATGTATTCTTGCAGTTTTTCTTACCATACTCTCATTTTATCACGAAGGTACACTAATAATATGTTCCTGATTACACGAACCGTATACATCAATTTTTTGACATTCAATAATTCTTTCCTTTTTTCATTATTATTAGGGTTACAATAACTGGGTACCAGGAATGTACGGATATTCTTGGGACATGATGGTGCACGTTTGGGATACTGTACTAGTCGTAATTAAGATTCACGATAACGTCAGTAACGAGGATCGTTATTTGGATCCTAAAGCATGGGTGCAAACCAATCGATGGGAGAAACACGGCGATATGGTCATACAATACGCTTCCTGTTTAAGAGTAAGTGTTATCTTATCGATACACCCGTATCATCGAATTATGTAATGTTTGAGAATGTGAATTCTTAGTAAATAAGAAAAGAAAGATTCAGGTCTATAACGACGCGTACGATCAGCAAGTTTCACATACAATTTATGCTGTAGGGAGTAATATAATATTTATAGGATAATTTAATTAAACAAGAAAATCAGGTTTTCGAGAGTGACTTCCAACGTGACAGAAAACCGAAATGGTCGCGTCTGTCATCGAATTTAAGCATCTACATCGACGTGTGGTGTTCGCTAAACGGAAGATTCCAACAGAGGATGTTTGATCCAAATGTTGATATGCTAACAGTAAATTGGCACCCCTTTCAGCCTATTTCTTTCTTAATGCCCCTTCTTTCACAATATAATTCGTACAGGTATAAACACAGTTGATTTATCTAATGATTTATGAATTAAACTACCCTAGTAAATAACGTTTTCAACGAATGAATATTTTTATATAAATAAAAAAATTATGATATTTATTGCTGTATTTCCTATTCAGATACAAGTTGGAAGAAATTCAACAACACGTTTACACTTGGTCCAACGATACCGATGTTCTTTTTGTCGCGGATTTCCCAGGCATGTATCTAGACAATTATATCTCTAAGAACTTCACCAACGTCACACTGACTGTCCTCGAAGGTGAAATAACATATAGCGACGAGGAACAGAGATACGATATCGTGGTCTCGAAAGGATCATCGATTCAAATACAAACAGGCCAATTTCATAAAGTAACGACAACGAGCGCTTACCCAGCTTGCTACATGTACACCTGTACTAATCGAAATAAAGAGGAACCAGGAACAGATGGGTATGTAATAATTTTGTAAATCTTTATAAATACTTTGTAGACATAGTTGTTTAATTGCTGGTTACACCCACGATAATAACTTATATCGAATATCTGTGTCATCTTTGAGTCTAGTTAGTTGAAAATGTTATAAGTTATAGTATAGTTGAATGGAATATAGCAGGTATGAAGCATGTGCAAATTAACAGAATAAATTTAACTAAGATTTGTTTCTTTGCAGTATAATGGAGCTTGAAGAATCAAGAGAAGCTTTCCCAATCACGAAGGAAATTAGATACAAGGTCGACGCCTGGATAAGAGCATTGTATCATATAGCAAACTCATTTTTCCATTTAGTGTACAACGTTCCCATGGTGCGACGAGTACAAGTCAATGAATAATATAAATATTTGCGATTCAAAGTCGTCTGAACACACTACGAAATTAATCGAATGTTGATTTTCGTTTCTAAGCGACTAATTTTTTAGAAATAAATCAGGACTGACGAACAGTTTATTGTTTTACCTGACTTCAGGTAAAATTGTGATATCGATTCTCAGTAGATAGCGTTAATTCAATTCAGGAGATAAAGTAGTATAAATGTCCAAAGAGAATTTATTATTGACTATCAGACTATTGACTATTATAAAAATAAGTGGACAAGTGGAAACATGTATCAATGAAGTTTCGTTAAATGCAACTTTTTTACATCAGAATATTATTATTATTTTCAATTATCTACTAAATAACCTATATGTACTATAAGGATATAGAATAAATAAAATTCAAGTATATAACAATTAAGCTTCATTGGTATTTACTCCCAGTCTACCCGTCCATTTATTTTTGTCTCTGCGACTGTATGTAATATATAAATAATGGAAGAATCAAAAGTGCACGGAGGAAGATGATCGTGATTAAAACCGTATTTTCGTATTTTTTCCGATTAACATTTTCGCTTTTGTTTGGAAGATAATGGCGAATAATTGCCACCGTGGCGAGTTTTAGAGCTAAGAGCGTCTATTATTAGTTCCTAATAAAAAGATAATCGACGAAGTAGAAGACGTCGTAATCGTAACTATGTCAACTCGTCTATGCCCCTGTAAAAACAATTCATCGTGCTTCTAATAATACGCTCAAGACGGATCTTTCCTGTCTCGGTCTATGCGCAAAACGCCACTGAAATAAATGGTCGATAACCTGCTTCGATTATTCGTCGATTCGGTGATCGTTGTAAAAATCGACGAAATTCGAGAAAACACGATTTTTTTTATTTAAGATCTTAAATAAAAGAGAAAGGAAAGAAAGAAATCACATCCCATTCTATTTAATGGTTGTGTGGTTGGATATTTAGGGGCTCACAAAACATTTAGAGACATTTTGAGAATATATTATGCGTGTTATACGAAACACTTAAAAATGTTGTTAGCGCTGTAACGAGACTGTCATAATCGTATTGGTAAAGTTTGAAATGAATCTGGAAATGTAGATGGACGCTACAAGATGCTTAGAACAAGTATTTGTTTATATGACATAATAGTATTTAAACAGTCGATTATGAATTGTATTAGTAAGCCTCAATATTCATTATAATTATTTTCGATACTTAATGCACGTTCAAGCTGTATATTGTACGTGCTGTATACTGACTTTTTACTTGATATATTTTGACAGTAAATATCTCGCAATTTCTATATATATTTTCAAATTGATTCCAAGTTTGACCAATGTAATCACGATAGTCGTGTCTAATTACGGTGCTAATGAAATTTCAAAATGTTTTATATAATACGTACAATATTGGTACAAAAGTTTCCTATGATAAGAGTTCAAATATTTTCGTCAGCCGCTCTAATTTATATATAATGATAAGCGAAGATTGAATTTTAAAAGAAAAACGGCTTCTAAAATCGGAACAATCGGCGAATGTTTCGTTTTTTTCTTCTTTTTTTTTACATTCAAGAAGTCTACAGAACTATTTTCCTCGCAATCGGTGCCAAGAACTTCGGCAACCAAACGTTTTACAGCGAGTGCCAGTATTGCTCAACCGATTCTCAACAAGATAACAGATAGCAACGTGAATTAAAACAATTCGTTCGTGTGTTTTCACTGCCACGAAATGTACGCAATCAAACCATCTCTTTTCTCTTCGCGACATAATGCTTGTAAACCGTACATACGCCTACGTTAAGCGCGTAAATTTGATATCTCGTAACATTGTAATAAGCTTTCTCATCTGATAAGTTGTAAGTAAATGCATTCGATGGATCTGATAATTATTTCAGTGATGTACCAACTGTTTCGTATTGCCCCGTGGCCGACAAATAATAACATTATTGTTGTTGTACAATGTAGAATATGCTGCCACCTGTTCCTTTTACAAAAATATTTTCAACATTGTGTCATCAATCACGTTTGTTGTAATAATAATTTTTTAATCGAAGAGTGTATTTTTACATTCACAGCTCTTTTAATACATTTGTCAATATAGTTTACTTTGCAATATAGATTTTCAAATAAATTTCTAATTTCTCAATTGTAAATCTTGATTTTATGAACACTCAAAAACCATTTACTTGCAGACATATATCGTTTAAAAACAAATATGCAGATAGAAGTAACATCGATGGAGATCGGTAATTAAGTACTGATGTGTTCCCTTCCATATAAAAATTCTAGATAAGTGTTGAACGAGTTGCAAATAAATTTTAAGTTCTACTAAATCCAAAAATCTGTTCAGTTAATATTCAGTTTCGATGAAATAGAACTCTATAACAAAAAAAAAAAAAACTAAAATTAAGAAATCTGTTATCAAAAAATCTGAAAACGTTTTTGATAAAAGAACAGGAAATAACACTAAATAATATAAAATTGTCGAAAGAATTATAAACTTATAGCATAACAATATACTATTTAGAACACGGGGCCACTTAAACATATAAGTAAATCAGCTGAGATTATCATTATCACAAAATGGACATCGGTATCGACATACGTAATGTCGCTATACCTATACCTGTTTAGAAACTTGCTTATCTCGATACGTGGCGGAGGAAACAGCTGTCGATTGTCAGTCGCTGGTATACGATCGTACGGAGACCTTCGATCCAAGTAACGTTGAAAAATTTGTCCGAAATCGTATTGGTAATTAACCAATTGCGAAATTGGTGAGCGTAAATCGACAAGCGGATAGTGTGATCCATTTAAATTTACGCGATCGAATTGTTGTTATTCGAAGTGATATAGTATGCTTATGAGAGTGAAAATATGATGAAAATAATTGCAATGTGACAGTGTCATCAAAAAAGTACTACATATTGACAAAAGTTTGTGAAAAATTTTGTAAATAATTACATGAGATAATAATGAGATACAATATAGAACTATGAATGGCAGTTAGTTGATTTTATGATTAAAAAATGAGCGACTATTAATTGTATTTATGGTGTGATCGACGTTGCAACGAATATAATCGTTAATAATTTCTTCTTCATATTTTCTTGTAGATTTGATTAGAAAATTAAATGATGGTTTGTAACTTTTTTCCAAATCGTATTTTTTAATGTTGCGTACAAAAACACACTGATTATAATCATAAAAAATTTGTCGATGCTTGTTTTTCAAAAGTATGAGATTATTTACCTTCGTATGATTTCTAGAGAAAACATGCCCGCCAATGGAGATAACGATAGAGGAAGAACGAAAGACACGGATCCGCTGCTCGAAGCGCTTGATAAACTCGGATATGGGTCCAGCTTTTTATGGATAATATTCATTTTTACACTGACACCGACGATATTCAATGGAATGCACTCCATGTCTTATATCTTTATTGCCGAAGTAAACTTAACTTACACTTAGTAGCTACAAAAACTATTCGCACATATCATTATTTTCCAACGAAAAGTCTTTCTATCAAGTTCTATATATACTTCAAATTTTAGTAATTATATCAAAGTACCAAATGCTAAAAGTGGTACGGTAACAATTAACAAGTAATCAAACTTAATCAGTTAGTATTTAAATATTATAATAAATATAATTACGTGCCAATACTTCCTGTAGCCACTGTACCATATTAATAAAAAAAGTATTTTATAGCGATCATAGCCCTGGAATAAAAAATTGATAGAATTCTATATAAAAATATACACATATCATTAGATAAATAAGAATTATGTTTCACAGACTCCCACACATTGGTGTGCAATACCAAGTTTGACTGCCGCAAATTGGACGGACGAAGAAATAAGAAACATCTCATCGACCAGTTCATGTACTATGTACGATTATAATTATGAAGACTTTGCGCATATTGGATTCGAGAAAGCATTAGAATATAAAATTTCGAAGCCTCTGCCTGAGTCAATTTCTTGTGAAGTAAGGAGTTTCGCGAATGACATCGATGGAACTTCTCTCGTGCAAGATGTGAGTATCACATTTCACTAATTAGATATAGCCGTAAGTCGTAACACTATTATCCGAAGTTACTTAAAATCCAATTTCCTTAAAGTTCCCTTATCGTTGCTAGAAAGTCGTTTCGATCGTGTCCAATATTCACGGCGACATCTGTTAGTATCGATTCACTCCTGCTCAAAAATTCGGAGCACGTTAAAATTCTTAAAGGAATAACGACTTTCTTGAAAGAATATATATTTCACTCATAACACACAATATCCTTCAATAGTATTGAAATTGTAATCAATTATATTTAAAAATAAAAGTTATGATTATAATATACTTATTTGAGAGAAAAATGGATGAGAAAGCTTGCTTTACTGAAAAACAAATTTTCGAAGTCCCATTTCCAAATTTTTTGAATTTTTTGTCGTATCCTGGAATTTTTTATAGGCAAAATTGGAAAAACTGGATTTTTTGCAGGCAAAACTGAAAGAACTGGACTTTTTTTATACGTTCTTTATACTTTTTTATAATGATTTTTCTCAGACAGTATTTCAAAAGATCTTATTTTATAAAAGAGTATGTTGCATTCCAGTAGGAACTTTTATGTAGATAAGATAACCAGTGACTTAATTATAATGGGAAATTATGAATAATCGACTTTATTATTAATTTTAGTGGGATTTGGTATGCGATAAAACCGTGGCCCGTTCGAGCACTCACATGGCTTTGTCCCTTGGAAAATTATTGGGTAGCGCTTTGTTCGGAGTCATCGCAGATAAATATGGCCGAAAAATCTGTTACGTTATTGGAATAATAATGTTAATCACCTCTGGTCCAGCTGGTGCGATCGTGCCTTGGTATTGGGGTTTTATAATCTCGAGAGTAGTTAACGGTGCTAGTCATGCAGCCATACAGTATTCGTCTTTCACGACACGTGAGTACTCCATAAATTGATAATATTATAACTATGAAACACATAATAATGTGATATCGATGTGATTTTAAATCAATTGAAAATTTGTATTTATAGAAATTTCTATCCTTGGAGACTCCAATAACTATCAAAATTAATATTAAAATGAAATATTACTAATGAACTAAAGATTGATATTTATTAGTTGGTTTATTGGGTCGTTAATAATTATTATATATTAGCCTATTTGTCATATAGTCACAGAGGTAGCGAATGAAAAACACAGACAATGGATGGGAATTGCTTACAACGTCGGCTATGCCACAGGGATAGTAATTGTACCAGGTGTAGCTTATTTGCTACACGAATGGAGATATATTCAATTAGCAATATCTTTACCGGCTTTGCTTTTGCTAATACACTTGTGGTAAGTTTGCTTTTGTGTAATGTGAAGTTTCTCAAAGAGACTGAGATCAAGCAGTTTGTTGTCTGAAATTGCTTCACGACATAATCTTGTTTGAATTATAGTATTAAAAACTGAATTCAGAGAAATACTGTTTGTATCTTTAAAAGAATTCAGGGAACTTGTTATGATAAATCATTTTAATGAGCAGATATGTAGAACAACTGTAATTTGCAACTACTGTTGCAGGCTTATGCCAGAATCTCCACGATGGCTGATAACTCACAATCGTCGACAGGAGGCGAAGAGTTTAATCGATAGAGCATCTAAAGGAAGTCCTGATGCAGAAATGAGTACGTCATTGACATCACCCATACAAATACAAGAGTTAAAACAAGAATCGAAGGATACCAAAGAAGGATTGCATAAAAATATCAAAGGATTTTTGGTGCTTCTTAGCAATAGTGAATTACGAAAGAGGATTCTTATCACGAATTTTACTTGGATGACAGCTTCTCTGACTTATTACGCGTTAGGTAATCGAATGATCGAAATTTATTCCTGTTTCCGCTTACTACTATAGTATCTAAAAGAATTATACTTTTACAGTAGAACTCTGTTTATAGTAAATTATCGAAGGAGAGATAGTTTATATAATTGAATTTTACATGTATAATGAGAATGTAGTGATTCTCTCCACTACCTAAAATTTTTTCGTACATATAATAGCAGTTCATATTCAAAAAAATGGATTTAACTAACAAGAGTTCATTTAATAAAAATTTCGTTCAAAAACATAAATAGAGTTCATGTAAACTGTCCTAAAGCTTAAAGCTTAAAATATATTTTATCAATTCTTTCAGCGTTAAATGTAAACAATTTCTCAACAAATCGGTACATTTATGTGTTGGTAATGGGTCTAACAGAAATACCAGCTTATTTGATACCGACACCGATTCTAATGATTATGGGACGACGTCTAGGAAGCGTAATTTTATATGTCATAGCTGCGTTATGTCTACTCTGTATTCTCGCGATTCCAACGACTCAAAACGATGCAATTATGACCGTATCCTTAATTGGTAGATTCAGCGCGTCAGCTGCTTATGGGATCGTCATTCTATATAGCTCGGAGCTTTTCCCCACGGTAAGCATAAATAATTGAACTATAAAAGCAATTTACAATAAAATGAGCAATTCTACAATTTTTTTCAAAAAAACTTTACAAATATCCATTTTGCAAGATCCAAATTATATTTTGTTAAGTATATAGATAAAAGCTTGATTATCCTATAATTTCATTCACGCGAGTTCTATATTTTGGTCGCCGATAGTTCTAGCGTTAATAAATAAACTGCATCAATTTTACTTCTAACTATATCCAACTATTTCAATAAAAATTACTCGCTAGATACTATTAGGTCATTCCATAAGTTCACGCCGACTTTTGTGTATACATTTCATGTGTCGATTTATAAACATACGGCGATAAGGGACCAATGCGCTTGAAAAACGGGAAGAAGTTGTACAACGAGAGGCGGATTACATTTTTTCATGAAACTGAAAGGTATGTAAACAATCTTAACATACATAACCGCTCGAAAAACAGAACGAACTTATGGGATGACCTAATATGATAGACATTTTCGTAATTTTTACTATTTAATGTACCTTTTGGGCATTTCTAGACAAGTTCAATAAATATATGTATTACGTGTGTTTTTGGAACACCTGAAATTTCATTAACACTGTTACCAAGACTAGACCATCATGATTATCATATTGGTAAAATTTGAAATGATGACATCAATGACAGCTCTAAATTATTTTTCTTCGAAACAGGTCTGCAGAAACTCCGCGGTTGGTACGAATTCTGCGATGTCGCATGTCGGAAGTGTGGCCGCGCCTTACGTCGCTGATTTATTAGGAGCTGTTGTATGGTGGGGACCAACAACTCTTTGCGGTGGCTTAGCTTTAATAGCAAGTATACTATGTTCGATTTTGCCGGAAACTCGGGGCAGGCCGTTAGCGAACACCGTCAACGAGGAAATTACGGAAGAACGAGAGAACGTGTCGTTTTATAACTCTTGCAAGTGTGTATGAAATACAACAGTAATGGGGTCAGGACTGGTATATTTTCTGCTACATTAGCTTATTCTGATTCGTTCATAAGATCCCTTTTTTTGTTCACAAGACTCATTTTTCAAACGAAGCAAGATCAATCTGTATTTCTAAAAAAGGTGTAACTGTGTTTTAATAAAAGTATTGTATACTAGTATACCAAATTCCCACATACAAGACTTGATGAGACGATAGTCTCGTTTCTAAACAATGTGTCCTCACATATTGCAATAGCTAACGAAAATATTCGAACTCATGTAGATACATTTTATGAATATATTTGTTGTATGAAAAATTTTGCAATTTCGTTAGCACTGTAATGAAACTCGAGCATCATGATGGTGCTAGTAAAGCTTGAAATAAATCTGAAAATGTACATACATGTTACTGCTGCAAGATACCGAATATAAACGTATAGTTCGTACAGATTACAAAAATATTTAGACAGTCAAGTATTTATTGTACTAGTAAGAATCAATTCAGTGAGACAAGATGAATATTCGCTTCTAGACGTATACTAATTTCTTACTGAATATGTATATGTTAGTAATAAATATCTTATAACTTATATGTGCATTTTCAGATTGATTTCAAATTTTACGAATATAATTATGTGTTTCATTATAGCGCTAATAAAACTGCAGAACATTTTATGTAAGGATCCAAATACTTTCGTAAGCCACTGTACTTCTGACTGCGTTTTACACTGCCTTTATACAAGAATTTGATATTATCAACGGACTTATTTTGTATTGTATATCCACGGATTAAAACGCGGAGAATTAGACGATGACTCAAGGATGTAATTGTCTGCTTGTTATACTTTATTTTCGAAAGAAAAATATATACAGATTTATGTAATATTTCTTTCATATCCCTTTTTATGAAAATTCTACTTGATCTCTGGATAGTCAGAAATCATATTTAACTCGTTGATGTTATTTATTCACCGTGAATAATTCTCTCGACACTTATTACAGATTATATAACTACCATCAACTATTGCAATTATACATGGCATGTGTAAGCACATGCATTGTAGAAATCGTTGTAATTATCTCTTCTGATACAAATCTAACACGGTTGTCACGCATATATTGTCAAACACACAAGTATTTAAAGACAAAATACTTAAAAGTGAACGTATAAAAGGTAAGACTAACAATCGTACAATTAGTTTAGTCGGTTCCTTACTTCGCGAGGAGATTCAACATAAGTTTTGAAACATGAAGAATTCAGCGTTTCTTGCCTCGTTTATCCTCTATTGGGTAAGAATAAATATATCCTATTTTCAAACAGTATAAACAATACGATGTCTGTCGTTTCAAAATATTCAAATTTATCTACTTCAGGGTCTTTTCAGTCAAAATGTAATTGTGTTACACGCGGAACGTCCACCTTTTCCTCCCGAAATAATACATGATTGTATGGATCGTGAAAACATAACAACTAGTGAGTTAATTATCATAAGTGAAACAATTATTACATTTATAATAAAATCATTAAAAAAATTACAGAAGAATTGATGATACTTGATAGTTTACCGATTGAGACAATTAAATTACTAGGCAGCAATAGAGAAGACTTCAGAAATATCGGATGTTTCTTAGCTTGCGCCTTCCAACAACATGGCGACGTAAAGATAATTTTATATATAAATATAACCAAGAAATTAACACGTTTTCTGATTCATTTATACTTCAGATGTTAGGATATACTATGAATTTACAAACAATGATGGGTCGTATGCACGGAATGCATCACGGTCACATGGACGCCAATCCGTCTTTCGCTAATGTCTTGCAAACATGTTCAGATTCTGGTAAGTATATTTATTCTGTAATAATAATTTATATTTTATCATGGTGAAAATTTTAAAAATAATTTGTATCTCTTTGTTTTAGTTGGAGGAACAGACGACGAATGCGAAGCGGCTCTTACCTTCCACGTGTGCTTGATGGAAGCTTTCCATAATAGATCCTAAATCAATTTATATTTTATCTATTTGGACGTATCTGCTGCGATAATGGCAACTTGTTAAAAATTATTTAAATTAGTAAACTATTTAATTAGCAAGTAATTGAAAAGGATAGTTGATAATTTGTGCAACCTTTCTCCCTAAGAGTCCCAGTTCAAATATATCTAATAATGCGTGTGATAAAATTAATCAATTCGAAACGTAGATACGATTGCCATACGTCCTAATACAATTGGATTATGTTTCTAGATTCGTCACATAGTCACGACTATCGTTTCGCGGTGCAGTATCGACATGTTCGCTAAAAAATTACAAATTTCCTCCACCTTGGTTTCCAGATCTCAGGACTTACTGAGGTATTATATAAAAGATCTTCATATTCATCATTCAGTAATGAATAATAACAATTCATTCCTATTCGTGAATAATTATTTAACACATTAACGAATACAGTTTTGGATGGCGAAAGCTTCTAGTGCCCGTTTCGTTGTTTGGAGTCATTGCACTTTTATTCTGCTTGTGCTACATATTTTGGGATACGATGGATTATAAGATAATGGAAAACAACGTTTTCATCCAAGATCTAAATAGCCCTATAAAGGAAAATTCAACATTGTCCCAACAAAGTTTTAATGACACTATGCAACAGAAAACTGGTAAGACCTATTGTCAAACTGGTCTATCATGTAATACAATAACCTGTTCGTCTATCCCGCAAGATTCTGGAACAGTGGTGTCAGAGTTCATCGAGAACAATTTCAAGGTATTTAATAAAAAACAACAACGAAAGCAATATTCCTATCTTCTTAGCCCAAATGACGTATCAACTAGTTTATCGTATATTATATATTTCGTGTAGGCTATCTGCAAGGATACAACATCCGTGAAATTGTCACTTATCAAATGCAAATTCCCCGAGAACATGCTTCGGAAGAATTGGCTGTGCACCAACTTGTCGATCGAAGAGTTGACGTTCGAGCGCTGCTTCCTCAGCAAAATAGAGGATAACGCGTTTTCGTCGTCCATTTATGAACAGACGAAGAAGATCTCCATGATCAACAACGAACTCGTCTCTTTGCGCAAGGCGATGTTCCGTCACTTTAAAATGTTAGAGGTGCTGAGTATTAACGAAAATATCGTCAAGTCGGCTGAATTTAATTTGCTCGAAGAGGTGGCGGGTTCTTTGACCACGCTGGACCTGCGCCAAGCCATCGACGATCGGAAGGTGCTTCGAAACATAACGGGCGGAAACGCGTTGTCAAAGCTTGAATTATTGTCTTTATGGGGGAACTCCATATCCGTGATCGATGCTGAATTGTTCATCGGTGTGCCAATGGTGAAATCGCTTTATCTACACGCCTCGAACATTGAGACAGTGTCGCAAGATACTTTGCAACCGATGGCTTCATCCATATCGCAAATAACGCTGTACAGCAACAATATTGTTTCGTTACCGCAGGGTCTGCTAGATCACGTGGTTGATTCGAATAAATGCTTTGGTATGTTTATGTACGACAATCCTTGGCACTGCGATTGTAGTTTAAAATGGTTACAGGATTTCATGCAAAATCAGTATATCTGTATGGACCAGTCGAATGTAGTAAATTCGGATAGAAAAATTCCAATTTGTAAGACGCCTCAGGAAAAAGCTGGGAAGCCATTTACAACAGTGGATTTCTGTTCTCAGTCAACCACCAATTCCACCATATTCACCACGACACTTAAATCTACTAAACACGATTCGATCCAAACTACTACTATTACTCCAACTAAAGGTATAACCAATCAAACCACCCAGACACCAGATACAACCAATAGGATGGTCCACGTAAATTGCAGTCTCACCTATACATATATACAAACTGCTAATACACGAAAACTGTTATCCACCGATGTTCTTCAGTTTCCTCCGCGATTTCCCCATTTCTATATCTCGAAGGTCTCAGACCGCAGCATTATCGTGAATTTGCCCGACCTGAACAAAGAAATCACGCTGCTCTGGTTCGACAACAATAACGTCGACAGCTCGCTCGGCTGTGCAAAAAATGTGAAGTACTCTTATCTGCTGCAGAATATCGATTCGCAGGCGACGTATACGATCTGTTTGCTCGACGATAACGGGGACAACGTATCACCGTTGAACTGTTTGGCTGTAACTACTAGGCCCATTTACGAGTACAGGACCTGGTTGACGAACGCAGACAAAAGTTTAGTCTTCCCTCTACTGATATCGTCGTTGATTCTACTGTTCTTCGTCGGTGCTTTCCTCTCGTTCCTGCTGATAAGGCGATATCCAACGTTGCTTCGCGGTAACAAACGGATCATGTTGGTGAAATGCAGGAACGTGGACGCCATTGTGCTTCCAAAGGGCGTCGATATGGATGAGGCGAAACAGAGAAAGTCAATCTCTGTTTCTTACGTTAGTAAGCTTTACGAGGATGGCTACGTTACGCCTTTGCCTCCGGAGAGAACGCTGCTTCCTCGAAGATCGAGAATATCTAGAACAAACTCTCAAAGCGACAGAAATAGTTACGTGTCAGAGATTGAGACAATAGAGTCGCAACTAGCTTTTTGGAAACTGAAAAGCGAGCTGGAGAAACAGAAATCAATTGCTCCTCCATTACCACCACATCCTTCCAACTTAATTCCTTCCGTCTCTTGGGGAATGGATACAAAAGACGACCGTGATTATGAAGCTTTTAATTTAAATTCCGTAATACCTGATGCCCATTAGATCATTAACCATTTTACAACAATTGAGTAATGATTTCAAAGTCGTTTACTGACATATACTACATATTTTGCAATGTGAAGTTACACAGTTGAATCTCTTCTCATTGGATCGAATTCTGTAAAATTTGGCTGCCGGCCGAGAGGTACGCGTGTCAATGTCAATTTCAGTGATCACGTATAAACAAGAAAATTGAACCACTAAAAGATGCCGATAATTGGAAATATATATATATATATCGTAAATAAAATTTTAGTTAAATTTATGAAATGTGTTTCGTTCTATTATCGTTCCTTGTATCATTGCAAAAATGTTTGTTCTAGTGTCGATTATTATCATTGGCCAGTCTCTGTCGTTTATTTTTGATGATTAGGTCAGTAGTTCGGCGTAGCACGTCGAAGCTCTATCTGATTGGCTAAGGAGGTCAGTCAGCTTCGTGTTTGCTTCTTAGAAGCGGCTGCCAGCTCGAGCTTTTTTACTACCACGAGTGACTAGCAATCCACTGCAATTCTCTAAAAGGACGCAATGCCAATATCAAACCACTGTACTGTTGAAGCACGCTGCAATCAGTATAACTGTTTGCGTGTTCGCCCACCGAGTGCCGTGGAAATGACCGGCTATACGCAATGACACGTCACTAGCTTTCTACGTGCACTGCCAATAGCAGTTCCGGATTTGCGTGAGCTTGACATTGTCAAATGATGTAACACCACACCTAACACGTGCCATTTCTCCCTTTGTGATAAATTGACTTCTTTGCACCCCGATGAACCACGATCGAATACACTTTTTATTGTCTTTACGTTCGTTTATCTCTACTCCAAGTTAATCTCATTCTTTCGACATTTTCTTTTTTTTTTTTTTGACATTAGAATTAATCTATGAAATACAAATATTTGATGAATTACTGTGATATTTATATTCAATTAATTAGATATATACTGATTCTATTATATATGTTAATAAATTTTTATATTTATTTTGCTTTCATATCTTGTATATCCTTGATAGAAAATTGTAATTACTGTACTGTGAATGTTTGTCTATTTTATACGATGCAGAAATGATTGAAATGCATAATATTCTATGAAAATATATGAAATACCTAAGGTAAAGTATTATTTTCACTATACATACATGATATTTAGGGGATGAAATGAGTTCCTATAATATTTATGTTCCATTTCTTTAAGTATGTTCATAAAGATATGAATTAACATTAACAGCCATAATCTACTGATCATAATGTAGGAGGATTTTTTTTTCCTTTTCGCAATTTTTCAATTTCACTTTTTCAATTTCTTAATTATACAAAAATTTACTTGATTAGGTTCTTCATTATATCCTTTAGCAGGAAAAGACAACGACAAAGATATTGGATAATATGAATCTTGATTTAAAATACAAAAATCATATAAATGTAAATTTCAATGATTCCACAAATCAAATGTGGAAGAATAGATTAGGAAGATTAATATTGACAAGATGTATGTGTTATTAATAACATGTAAACAAGATGAAACAATAAGGAAAGAACAATCGATTTAAACGCCGATGTAGTTTGTCATTCACTGGTTGCGCCAACAGACTATACGTTTCGCAAAGTGCAAACCATGAAAGGGTCCCGATTAAGAATCTTTTTATAGTGTCTTTAGGTCGACAAATGATTGGTGATTGTCTATCGACGCTAATAAGAATGCGAGATTGCGTCTGTGCAGCTCTACTAATTAGTTTACTAAAGCTCAGTGTGACATTTTCATCGGTACAGTAAGTTGTTCAGAAGCGATTGCTCAGACGGGAACTGTTAATCATTTGCTTCTGTTATAACTGTGATTAGATTGAACGAACATTATCGTTAATATATCGAATCACCGACATAATGGTAATTATCAAAGGGATCTTTGAACGCGAGCTATCCGACTATTAAATTTAATAACAGATTAAAGAACGTTTCATTACGTGATATAGTGATATGTAATTATGAAGATCGATCATTTTCTTGATATAGTGCGACAAAGTTTGGGTGATCTCTTATTTAGTTGAAAATACTAATTTCCAGTATATATTATAATTAGTAAATGAGGTTTTAATAAATGTGAATCGATTTTTCACTTTTCTAGGATGACATTCAACTTAGCAAGGATCAAATTTCACGTGAGTGTCGATTTCATAGCCAAAAGTACCAAATTTTTTTAAAACTTCCGCGCTATGTAAGTCAAGCTCTTTCTCCAATTTTTTTATTGCATCCAACTTTTTCAAATCTTACGATATAAAGTTACTTTCCTGTTTTCTAAAATTTTCAACCTCGCAGAACTGAAAATGGGATTCGATGCATTCGATCCTGACAAAAAGGGAATCATCAGCACCGACTCGGTCGGTACCATTCTTGGAATGATGGGTATGAGAATTCCAACCGATCAATTGCATTTGACCATTTCTGAATACGACCCTTTCGGTAAATTAACAATCTACAATGTTCGGATTCTTCGAAATTAAACAATCGACATAAAACATATTGATTGCCTTCGTTTCGTAGGATCTGGAGAAATTAGTTTCCAAGAATTTTGTAGCTTGGCCTCCCAATTCATGGAGGAGGACACTGACATGGAGGCAATGCAGCAGGAATTACGCGAAGCTTTCCGCTTGTACGACCGAGAGGGAAACGGTTATATCACAACCGATGTGTTTAGGGACATTCTTCATGAACTAGATGACGCACTATCTCCCGAGGAGCTGGACATGATCATCGATGAGGTGGACGCTGATGGTTCAGGAACGGTCGACTTCGAGGGTACGTATAATGTACTAGAACTTATACGTGTATACGTATACTGTACTTATCTGAACTTTTATACGAATTCAATGAGTTCAACGAGTTCAAAGCGAATAGAGCTTCAAAGATATGTACGGCATTAAACCAGACAAACTTAACATGTAAGAGGATATTAGAAATACAATAACCTAGTTTAAAGAAATCATTGTGTTCAACAAAATCTAACTTACACGAATAAAATATAAAAGAAGAAGAAGGGTTCAGATAAATGGAGTTTTACCATAAACGAAAATAATATAGCGCGATTGTAAAAGCAATAGGGAGCTAGTTTATAATATACGTATGCCGAGGCGAAACACATACATAAATTGGAGACATGTTCCAATATTTAAATTTCCTCTACAAAACACGTATTGAGTACAAGTCCTTCAACAAATGTTCCTGTTTAAACCATTAATTTAACTCCGGTATCAGACAACTCCTAATTTTATCTCATTTTATTACGAATCTCTATTTCGGAGAATGTAAAATACAATAAATTATTACAGTCATCTATAACTCAACAATAATATACGAGGATTAAAATCGCGCTGTATCGCTCTCGTCTGGTATATCGTAAAGAAATTTTAGATTAATCCGGTACAGAGATCATGTTACACTAAGAATTTGTAAATCAGTGTCGAACAAAGTTCGTTTCACGTTGCAGAATTCATGGAGGTCATGACAGGCTAAATTATCAGCTTGGCACGAGGCGGTCGTCCCTCGTGTTTGTCACCACGAGAACGCATACAAACGAGGCTACCGTCTGTCCTACACACGTGGAATATGCGATTTATCGAGACACTGTTGGCAAAGTATGAAGTAAAAAGTTCGTAGGTGATGTCTGTTAGGGAGGAGTAAGGATAGATGCAGTTGAGAAAGTATTTTTGACGTGTGGGTCGCTTTTGGATTCACAATCGGCTAAAATGTATTTCTATCTATGCTGGGATTAAACGGATGAGTTTCCGCGGGTCTCTCGCGAGGCATGGTATGGAAACAGGGTTATATCGACCGATATCGTTTCTACGTAATTATCACCAAGCAAAGTAGTTTCTATTTTGCTCATTATATGCTGACTAAGGAAAGATTGAGAGATCGCGTGAAGCTTAGTGAAATGAAATTAGGTATTGCTTATATTTAGAGATGGATTTCTAATCTTTATACTTTGCCTACGAAACCTATGATCGTCTGTAACAGTCATAATACTCATAAACAATTAAGTATAATTGTAAAACCGTACATTTAAGATTAACAAAATTTACATAAGATTGTATGTATAATAAAAGTACAAAAAAATAGCAAACACAATTCGTGTAATTTATTTCTTCCTCTGTTATAATGTATATAATTGAATTATAAATTACATAATGCCATTAACACTTGGATTGCACAATTCTCTAATAAAGAAGAAAACTATCAACGATAAATCTTAATCCAATTAAATATCCATTTATTTATTTGGACATATACATTTATTTGGATTTAAATGAATATCCTACGTTGAATACGAGTTCTTAATATCGCACAATACCCAATAATATTACTATTATCGAATTAAGTACCGTTACCTCGAAATCATATTATAAGGAATGCCTAAATCCGCTCGTGTAATAACACGTGTGCCCTCGAGTAAATATAGCTTTAAAATTAGCCCGTGCTAAAGAGCACGTTACTCATGATCGTTGAAAGAGCAAGGAATTTTCGCTAGGAACTGAACAATGTATTGTGAAAGATGAAAACCGGCGCTAATACCCTCGAAATATAATGGCTAGCTCTAGGTGCATATTATGAGTGTATAATTAGCTTCCTAAGAATACGACGAATACGTTTATTACGTCGAATTGTCTCCGAAGATTGTGCAGGATATCATCATGAGCCAACTTCGTCTATTGTCGTACCGTTTTTTCTTGACACATTGATCATGAATCGCGAGTTATAGAGTCGCGGAAGCTCTAGCGATAAACGAGGCTAGCGGTCGAGAGATTCTTGCGAAACGAAGCTTTTACAGAATATAAAGGATGCTCCCTGCGGCGAGTTATTACGCTGGCGATCGCGATAAATATGGCGAATACCGATCGATGAAGTAATTTCACGTCTCGTGGATTGAATTATAAATAATTGAAACGTATCGAGGTTACTACAAAATTATGGTAAACAAGAGCATTGACATGACTTGTTGAAAATTGATATTTGTAATTACGCGTATGAGAAATAAAAAATTCTATATACAGTCGCCTCGGAAAATAAGTTAATGATCCCGTTAAAAGTTTAAATATAAGATAGTTACTTTCCAAGGCAGTTGCATGTGATACCAAATTCACTCTTATTAAATTTCAGTGGAACTTTCATATTTATGTAGTCACGATTGTTGATAATTCTTTATAATGAACGTCAAATATGTAATGAGAGAAAACGAATTTTTTTCAATAAAATGTACATGTAGATTGAAACCTCACAGGAGATTAAATAATTGAATAAAAGAATAAATGAACTATCTGAAACATGATTTGGAATATCGTAGTTAAATTTTAAATACTTCAGTTCGAGCAATACATCAAAAAAGCCACCTATATGTTACTCCCATTTGAAACAGTGTTAATCTGATAATGGCAATGAAACGATCCAAGATAGAATAGCAAATTGAGTACGTTGCCTCGAATTTCACACAATTGAAGCTCCGCTTCCGTGGAAATGCAGAGTGGGGAGTGTCCTCGATGAATTTGAAAACCGCTAGAGTTCCTACGTAGATATTACTCGGTCAATCACGTGCCAGATCATCCTAATGTCCACATAAAACAGAAGTCCACAGCCAGAATCTGGTGCATACCCGGATAAACCGTCGATGCTGTCGTGTGTTAACAGCAGAGTTTAAAACCGTGTATCTGATTATCACATCAACATGGTACGTTGTCAGAAATAAAGATTCAACGTTTGAACATTATCAATATTCTAAAAATTTTTCTCATAATATTTTTTGAGTATATTTCGAGTTACTTTCTTTAAGATATTATGACAAGTGAGAATAATGAAAACAATACGTAATTTCAGGATGATCTGACCAAGGATCAAATTGCACGTAAGTACTTCACTTCCATTTATTCGAATGGAAGATTAAAACAAGCGATTATTAATAAATAAGTCCTATATTTTACAGTGTTGAAAAAGGCCTTCGATGCCTTCGACCACGACAAGAAGGGTAGCATTGGTACCGACATGGTGGGTACCATATTGACCATGTTGGGCTACGAGCTGAGCGAGAAGACGCTAAAGGAAATCATTACGGAAGTAGACGAAGATGGTAAAAATATCTATCGCTATCTAAATTTTATTATTCAATAACTTCTTAACTACCTAAACAGAACTAATTAATACCAAAGACACCTAGCATGCAAAGATAATTGCAAGTTTCTAATATGACAATCCAACAACTTGGCACGTCAAATCATTTTTGTGCATCATCAGGGAAGTAAACGAAGATAATAAGAAAATTCATCGTTATCTAAATTTTACCATTCAACAATTTCTCAATTAGTAAACTTAAACAAAATCAAATGACATATACCCTAGACATTTAACAAAATTTTTATATGATAGTCTAACAACATGTCACACCAAACTCCATCTATTACAGGATCTGGACAATTGGAATTCGAAGAGTTCTGCACGCTTGCTGCCAGATTCTTAGTGGAAGAAGATTCGGAGGCGATGCAACAGGAATTACGCGAGGCATTTCGGTTATATGACAAAGAAGGCAATGGCTACATAACAACTGCAGTGTTTCGTGACATTCTTCACGAGCTGGACGACAAATTGACACCACAGGAGTTGGACATGATGATCGAGGAGATCGACGCCGATGGTTCAGGAACGCTCGACTTCGATGGTAGGCGTTATCATAGAATTTATTAGAATTAGAATTTTCATAGCGTGCCAATCAATCTAATTACCAACGCGAACCTAGCTGTACCATGTCAGGAACAGTTAACGCAGGAAATTGTGTTGCACATTGAAAATTATAGGGAATGCTTCGACGTCGTTTGCTAAGAATCCATCAGTCTGGTCAATTAATTAAAGCTTGTCGTCTACCAAGTTCGAGCGTTTTCACTTCAGGCGAAAAAACGAAACGCGTTTATACACCAAACTTCTCTATTTACCGAGCAATCAGTTCTCTCATATATAACACAGTTTAAGCGGTTATATTCCTGCTAGGTTATGTCACAGATTTCAGTGCATTTCGACACGATTGCAAGCCGGCACGTGATCTCATAAATTTTAATTTCTTGTTTTAGAGTTTATGGAAGTTATGACCGGTGGTGACGACTAGATTATATGGCGGATAATTAGGATGGACAGCGTCTATGATTAAACGCAACAACGATTGGCACAAATGCTGTTTCCTATCTGGATACCAAGGGCAAAGGGAAGGACTGGTCGACGTGTACAACGTGGTTTAAGATTGGAAACATTTCTGGTTACACTTTTCCATCAACCGCACTTCCAATGTCGATGTACGGCGAATAGCATTGATAAAACCTCGTCGTAAGAAGAAGAGAATGAAAGAGAATGAAGTTAATAAAAATTCCAAAATAAAAAGAGACTTCTTAATTACAAGTGAAATACAGAATATGCAGTTGTTAAACGTAATATTTTTTCGTAACCCTTAAATGATATGGCTAGCAACGAAAGCTAGTAAGTCCACCGTAGTAGCGGTTTTATTGGTCATATCGATTCGACGCCTGAATAATTGCAACCGGGTTTGTACTCGGGGTATGTCGTTGGGAAGTTTTAACGGAGCTGCAGTGCGAGAAAGAGCACCAAGGAACCTGTAATTATCACTGGAGAAAAATTAAAAATTAAGAAACAGCTTCATTAGCTTGCCGAATTTTTTTACTTACTGCTAATATATACTTTATTCGAGAGAAATGATTTGTTGTCGAAGATTAAATCGTTAAAAATTTATATACTTGTATTAAAACAACGTATTAAAACAATAAAATTACCTTTTTGTACAAAGAATCGAGTCCTTATTAAATCCCACGTGGTTTTTACGATTACATCCGGAATGATTTAAGTTTTTCACAAATATCGTAAAGCATTATTTACGCCCAGAAACGTGGTTGGTAATCATAAATTCGACGGTAAGCGACAATTAGTGAAGTAGAACCTGAACGTTAGCGGATATTAATGAACGCCAACATTCTTGGCAGCCATTCATTTAAATCGCGTCTACAAGTGCAAATTGAATTTTCCACTCACTCTTACGAAAAGCGCAAGTGTATGCTAATCTGATAAATTCCCTCTCGTGTTCGCGTCAGTCCATATTTTCTTATCCCAGTTTATTTATTTACTCGCCACCGTCTGGTTACGATAATATTAATCGTTGCATCCATTTTCAAGTACAGAAAACACGGAAGCCTGTGAGATTCTTTATTTGGCGATCTATATTGGTTATCGTATTACAGAAGTAATTTTAATAGCCGCTCTGAAGCGAAGTGACAATTTTAAAGAAGTATATTCAGTGTGAAATTGTGTCATCGAGGGAAGCGTAGACGTTTCCTGAATTATTCGAGATCTTCACCTCGCACAATTTGAAGTTGGAAAAATTTATCACGGAGTTAATGTACTGTGTATCCGATACACTAGCCAAATTTCTAAATGTCACGAACCTGCTACATGAATTCACACATGATTGAATTCGCGAAATCGCCTTCGAGCTCTGCAAGGAGTTCTATGACTGCTTTATCTATACAGTAAACCTTCTATGATAGAGAATTCAGTAGTATAGTTTTCAACACACTCATCGTTTCGATCTTGGACATAGAGAACCTATTATTTTCCTATATAGTAGGACGTTACAGCATCTCAAATTTCTGTGTCTGAACTTTACATTACACAATTAAAATTTGTCTTCATTGAAATCTGGTTTATATCTTCAAACATAAATATATTAGGTTGTTTCAAAAGTTTCTTTCCAGGAACAAACTGGATCATACATAATTCAATAAAATTATATAAAACAAAATATGTTACGCATCTACTATTTCCTCATAAAACGAAAGGAACTTTTGGAACAATTTAATACTTTGCCGACTATGGATATTTTTACTGTTTTTACATTCTAATTATTTTAATATATTAAAATTTATAATAATATAATATATAATAATAATATATAATATATCATTATATATAATAATATATAGTAATAATAATAATATATAATAATATAATATAATAATATATTTTAATATAAATCTGCTATTTTATTTACATCATATCTATTTCAGAATAAACTAGGTAAAGTGAAATTTGTTAAAGTTTTGTAATAAATATAACGAATAGATGTCCTAATATTTATGACCGGTAAACTACATAACACACAAAATATATTCATGAAAGGTGTCTGCAGGTGCCCAAATACTTTCGTCAGCTACTGTAGGTAACAGAAAGAGTTAATTATGATCTCTGTGTTTCGAAGAGAGAACATTGCTATAATAATATAATCACTATGTTGTCGTTGGTTCTCGATTAAAGTCAAATCTACCGGAGTTAGGCTCGACGTTTGAGATTTTATGGAATTTCCTGTCGGAGATTGAAAGGGGCAATCGCGAGCAGCTGTTGGTGAACGGGAATCGGACCGACAGAAGTCATACCAAATCGGGCATCTGAAATGTCTAGAGATGTCATTATCTCGGCAACTCCCACGTTGCGAGGTAATAGGTTTCGAGTGAAAATCGTTAGTCTACTTTCAATAATACTTCCCCCTATATTCAGTAAACATAAACAGGACGAAATTATTATGACCAAACCATACAACGAATTTCGAAATCGTGCGTATCCTGAGATGGTAGTTCTAAATCATGACACTTTACATTTATCATGAAACGTATCCGCTTTTCCAATAGCCCTTCGGGTTTGAAATAGCAAAGTATCGGCCCCTTGTGTATGAAATAAACATCAATGTGGAACGATTAAATTGAGTTCCAAATGAAATTAAAAATCATAGGAGAAAAGCACGATAAGTACACTTTCGGCGATATTTTCATTTTTATGTCATTTTATGATTTAACAAGAGGATTTGTATATGACATAATTGGGAATAAGAATGATGTGTTAAATATAGATTTAGAAATTGAAGATAGTTGATAGCATAACGAAGATTTATGGAAGTCAAAGATATAATTATTAAGATATGTAATATTTTGAACAATTTGAAGTAGGTGAGAAGACAAATATTTAGTTCAAAAACCAAAAAAAAAAAAAAAAAAAAAAAATACAATCTTGGTATCATAGGATTGATTAACGGACGTAGCGAATTTTAAAATTTCTGGGTAAAAAATAGAAAATGTGACGTATTATATTTCCCCGTAGCTTTCTTATTTATTTTAGTGTTATTTATTTTACATATAAATTGCATCATTTTAAAAATAATTGCAGCGAGCCGATACGAATTCCCAATTTCTCGAGTAAGAACAGGGCAACCAACGAGAAAAGAAAAATATTCGTAATTAATGGACAGTAATACTACTTTTATTATATACACACACAGGTGCGCGCACATATAATTTTTAACGATACAATAAATTATTGATGGAAAATCAATGGCGTAAGTTGAAGTATATCAAGATTAGATGAAATAGGAGCAGCTTCAGGTTTTCCGTTGGAAAATTGCCACTTGCCACTTGTCACGCTACGGCTGAAAGTGACATTAACTCTTTATTTTAGATCTGTGTCTGCTACTGAACCCGCCTTGTTCGATAATTTCAATAACGGATACGCGATTCGTGATATTTTTAATGGAAGAAATGTACCTTTCACTGGTCAAGCTCGACCAGGTGTTACTAGCACGCTTGTACTAGCTAAAATCTATATTCTGGAAGTGAATAATATAATTAAGTGAATTATAAATAATATAATATAAGTGAATATATGTGGAAGTGTATATTTCGTGAAGAACGAATGACACTAATTAGGGAAGCGTGGAGTTCATTAATATCCCGTCTACGATCAAGATAAGTCCAGCTCGAATAGTACTAAAAATACGTCTCGGAATGTGGAAAGCAACGAAGACTAACTTAAATAATTTTTAAAAAAGTGGTTCAACGACCTTATGTCACTGGATAATTGCAGTTATAGATTTGCTTGTGGAACGAATACCATTATCGTCAAATATATCACATTATAAAGATTAAAATTCAACCACATTTCAATTATATATTACATATACGAGGTGAGAAAGTTATAACGTACTGAGCCATTTTTGTTGGTGTTTAATTTGGTCCAAGACGAACCAAATGGATTGCGGCAGGTAGCACCAAGAATTGGTCGTTGTCGAGAGGTAGAATTGGAAGAAATATCGGAAAACTGAAGAGTTTGAAAAAGAAAAAATAATGCAATTATATTACTCTCATAAATTGAAGTAAAATTACGAGGCTCAATGATGAACGTTAATCTGTGTGTTAAATCAATGTACGGATTTCTAATGACGTTCTCAGTTTATTCTTGTAATTAAAATCACAAGATTACGAGACAAATTGGTCGAGACACCATTTACATCATGGTAAAAACTTGTCTAACAGCTACAACAATTCTTCGTTAGGAAGGGAGATTCTTCATGTTGATTTATATTAGGTTATCTTAGTCACCATCAAGCAAATGTAGTTACGTTCTTATATGAAGACACAAATCAACATAAAAATCGTTTCTAAAAGGAAAATCAAGTGTCTTGGTTGCACGATCAAATTCAAATTCTTAAATTTTCCAATGTTCAAATATTCTTATTTCCCCCATGCTCATATTATATACAAATATCGACATATCAAATAATGGTTTGGGCGATTAAATTTAACTGCAATAAAATGCGATATGTATGCATGAAAGCATACAAATGTGATACGCTTGTCAAATTTTGATTACCCGCTGATTGAAGATTTTACTTTGTGAAAGTTTACGCGATTACCGCACATGGTACCCTGCTGCGACTTTTACTACTATAGTTTACCGATTGACCTGCTCAACAACTAGATTAATTCCTTCGGAATATCAGCGCACACAATAAACCGGAATTGTAACAAACCTCATGAAAAATTTTATGAGAGAATAGCATTGCATTTATGGGAAGAACGCTACGCCGTGAGGAATAATACTGGTAAAAATTTTAATTAGCATCGCAAGAAATCTAGATATACCTCGGTCCTTATCGAGATCATGATTGATCTATCTGATAAACAAGATTCACAACCGGTTCCAGTTCGTCTGATACAAATAAATGTTCTTTCACTCGAGATCCTCCTTTCGATAATTCATCTACCGATCAGGCAATCCACGAAGCGATAATTACATGTTTCGTATGAAATATCCAGGAGCGTAGGCTAATGAAATTCATAGCTTCTGTCCAAAGTGGGTAATATCAGTAATAAGATTTTCATTTGAAGTGAATTGATCCGCTAATTACACTTTATTTGTTAAACCAATTGTATTGATATGAAAGCTTATCAAAAATAAATGATATTAACTGTAATAAAATGTGTTTGTGATACAAAATAAATAATGAGAGTATTGAACAATAAAACAAGGTTGTAGCAGCGAAGTTATACGTAATACGTTAAGTTATTCTTATTAACATTTATCTATTACTTTTATTCTTAATAGATCATTAAATCATTTGGACAAATATAAATATTATCGGACATTCTGAAATTAAAGTAAATGAAACGTGAAGGAACTTTCCCTAGTGATTATGTATCAAACCAATCGTTTAACTTCTTAAAGTTCAAATTGCTAAATTTACAGTTTCGTTTTGAAATAAAAATTAAGGATTACTTCCGTAAAACGCTCTCTATAAAGACCATAAATCGATTAATTCGTTCTGCATAGGTCCACAAAGTTATAAGATATCGTAGGTGTCATAAAACCTGTAGCGCCATGATTCGTGACTTATAGAACCTCAGCGGCCGTGATTCGTGACGTGACCCATAGGACCCGGACACCGTAAACCTTGGATGGTATTTAGAACTTTCAGTGTAACGATCTTAGAGGTCATAAAACACGATGGCGAAAATCTATAATTTAGAGATCATGACATCCAAGATTCTATAAGCATGTAATTATAGCGCTTCAAACTCTTATACAAATTATAACATTTGAAGATGTAAGGGTAATATCAAAAGTATACATATCGTTTGTAGAATCAGGGTATCTTACAATCTCATGATGATTCAGAATTTATTGTGTGATCCCAAGTTATTCCAGTTATATCTGATCTCAAATTTCTAGTTTAATTTAATTAAATTTTTTAATTTTTAATTTATCAATTGCAATTTTATTGAATTGCTACCTCGAAATTCTCTAATTGGTTTTTAAATGGTTCATTATAAAATTAACAGTTTGAACATTTTTCTTTTTAAAATTATAATATCTTTTTTCCTTGAACTAAATCCATATCTTTTATTAAAGTTTATTCCTATATACATAATTGTATTTGCTTGCAAGGTTGCTTTCCTACAATTATCTGAGCGTTTCTAAAATGCTTATTAATTTCGGTATATTTATGCTTGACTGTTGGCCGAAGCTTACTCTGTGAAAGAGAAAGTAGGTGAAGGCTAGAACGAACGATTTGCTACAATTATTCGTAATCTTCGAGGTGTTACACTATGCTAACGAAGCAAATCCTCCGATGAGAAAGTGTTACCGCCTAGTAGGCGTTCGATTAACTGTCTGGTTGGGAATACCAATATTGGCAGTGCAATTAGGTACACCAATTTGGCAATTCTATTACCTGAACACCATTACGAAGATAGAATAACCGCAAGATATCAAGAAATAGTTTGAGGAAATTAGGTCCATATCTAGATACATGCAGTAATAAAAAATTATCTTTTTCGCTCAAGTTACGTACATATGTATAATTGAAGATCACAGAAGAAAAAATTAAGTATGTTCTTCACGTTTTACACAGAAGGAATTTTAATATTCAATATGTCATCAATCAATTTAACATTACTAATTTCTCTCTTTGATATATAGCTCTATAATTAGTATATTTCATCTATATTCTATAATTGATATATTTATTTATTAAACATAAGTATATCTTTGTCACTTTCTTGAACATTTAAAAAATATTGATTGTCATAATATTATGCCATTAGTTCGTTACCAAACTTCGTAGGAACTTATTTTTACGAGTCTTCTTCCCAACTATGTAAGTATATCGAAATACTCCGTTTTAGCGGTCGAATAGCACTGAAATTAGAAAAACAATGAAAATTACGTTTTCCCCACGTGATCTTTAATTTTAAAATGTCACTTTTTTTTTGTTTCACGAACTATTTGAGTTGAATTTTAACATCTTTGGTACAGAATTCCGTATTCATGTCAAGCATTCTGTGTTCCCACGTTTATCGTGGTTCGAAAAGCTTAATCAGAATGGCTCCAAGGTTAAACTTATTATAAACTTTCATGTGAGTTATAAGCCAAAAGATGCTTGATCATCATGATCCATATTATCTAGTTTCATATCTACGTATTATATTTTAATTTCTTATCATCCCGCTTTTTCACCATGGAATTATGAAAATATCTCTTAGCCAACATATACTTTACAGGAAAGAAAAAATAAGAAATAAACTACAAGATCGTAGCACAGCGTGGTACACGATAACACGTGAATCAGTCAGATCAGTTGTAGGAATGCGATCGACTTGAAAGGAAAACAGACGATTAAATAACGGTCTCGTGACATCATATACAACAAATTTGCATAGAGTTGCATCTAGCGGCAGGTAGTTATAGAATTACACAATATATATCGGTAATAGAGGTATCTGCTATAAACTTGGCTGCATTCCAGCGTCGTGATGGCCTTGATCGCATTTCGTTGCGGAGTTCAGTTTGTTTTAAGCATAGAGGGATCTCGTTGCAACAATCGAGACTCTGGTAAACAGCGTAGCAATCTTCGATCAGGGATACGTTAATTACATCTTATCGAGCTGGCGTTATTTTTCGTTCTCTTTGTAACTAGTGCCTCTCATAGTATGATGGTATTATCTGATGCTGAACGTTGAATTAATAGCTGGTAAGCGGCTATCATTAGGAACTTTATCATACGATAGATTATTATATTAAAAGGAGGGGAAGGAATAGGTTAGCCGTGTGCCGATCTATTCAACCGGAGGAAAAAACGTAAGGTCACTTATTTAATAGCTATAATTTTAGGATTATTAGACGCGTTTAAACGGCGTTGATACACGATCACGCAAGAAACGTTTCATGGTTAGGTTAAATAATCGCCCATTCTATTTTAATAAAGTGACTTAATGCACCGGCGGCGAACATTCGCTTATTTTTTACTCTCATTTTTATGCACCGTAACAATTTCCAAACAGGATCTTGGTCGAATGAAATTTTTTTTATCGAAAACCGTTAAATAGTCTGTGTTAGCCACTTGTCATAATTTCTTCGTTCGAACGCGATATTAATTAACCAGATCGTTATTGGTACACTGAGAGCGTGTCCTTCGGCTCTCGATCTATCGAGAATAATTCAGATCTCCTTTTCGGTTTTAAAGGTAAAGTGAAAGATTGAATTCAATTAGAACCGTTCCGGTCAGGTTTCCACGTCTCTTTGGCGGTACAATTAAATTGTTTGATGATATCAACGATCGACATGTTTAATTTCATCAAAAGGCCGTGTCAGAAACGCCCGAAGTTCATTTCGAATTTCTTTGATTACAGTGATTTATTTGGACGTAGAATATCGCTTATAGTTACTTGAACGATAAATCTTTTACATAAATCTTTTACTTCTCTTCTATAAAATCTAAGGAAGGTTTCTTTGAAATTCTTTATTGGAACGATGAACACTTTTCCTTATCGTATTATTAGTTAGAAATTGTACACTTTTGACTTTTGAAGTCGTTAGAATAATTATAAGTAGTAGTAGTATACAAGCTTTTGATATATATTTAAATGTAAAATACTTATACTTCCTTCACCTATCAAGTGACATAAAAGTCAGAAAATCAACAAAAATAGGCCCATCATACTTCTCTTGTGTGATCTCCATATATCAATGAGGATAATGTTACCCAGTGTTTCGAATCTCAACGTTCTCGTCTATAAAGAATGATAGAAGCAAGTATATAAGCTACGACAGGGTATAACACATTATGCGTTGAAACGATCGACATACAGTCATTCAAAAAAATTATCAATACATTCCATGAACTTCGCCTTGACCACCGATCACTTTTTTCCTTGATCGAAACGTAAAACGGAACATTTAAATTAATCACATTCGCAATTCATTGCTATCAATTGAAAAGTACGACAATCCCGCAGAAATTAACCGGAATCAAATTGGTTTCCTTAAACCTACACACATACGATTATTTTTGTACAATTACGAAAAATAAAAGTTGGAACTTTTTACCCCTCCACGTTCGAACACCTCCGACAGGATAAGATCTAAATGGCTCGTGATTACCGTGTCTTTTTATTTGTTCTTTACCTCCTCGTAAGATCGTTGCATGACGCGAGAATTAGCGTGCAACGACAAACATTCGCCGTTCATGAAAGTAAAAGTTATCGCCAGTAGGATCGCATTATACATAAACAAGCGAACCATAAATAATTCCATGCTCGCCTCTAATCGATCTGAAATCGTGGTTCGCGGTTCACCGAGACGGTTAAATCGATAACGTGACGACAAGCTGAAGTCGGGAACCAGGTTAAGCGCGCAACAAGTTATAACCGCGAGTAAAGGATATATCCGACGTTTTTCCACGTCGATCTTCAAGTTTAACAGCCATAAAATTTCAAAATAAAAATATTTTTTCCAACATAATCAAACTGTCATTCATTCCAACTGACTTTAATTCAATTCCAGTTCAATTATACCTACATCCACTCTACTTATAAGTCCACTTATACAGTGTACTACATGCACTGAATGATTTTCTCTCTATTTCTTAGCGATCGGAAAATGAAAAAAGAGAAAACAAAATTTACAGATAGCGAAAGCTATTTATACTTGTCTCTAGCTGGAACTCAAAGTTGTTTTTCTACGTAGTTCATTTGCTTTTCTAAGTAATAACTGATGTATTTTCTCTCGGTAAGGAGTCCCGTGGACTATGAGAATCGTTAATGGACTTGACTGTAATTGATTAATCACGAAACTCGACGAAATTCTATAATCGGTATCGATGGTTGTTGTAATTACATCAAGATCACGGAGCAATTCAACTCCTGTTGTAATTATCGCCGTAGCGAAATTCTCTGGATGAGTTCGCATATACTACTTGTCAAAAATGTGCTATAAATTTTGCAACCGTATTATAATTCGAGACAATTTGAGGATAAGACGATGCAAGATCGTGAGACGTACTTCAATCTGCTCCTCCTTTCATTTGTAAACATTAATGACAATTTAGTTTATTGATAACAATTCGTAGATCATTTTGGTTAATAACGAAAATGTGCGTGCTCCATTTAAATTATTGTGACACCGAATATGATTCCATTGCTATAAAAGAATCAAGTTTTCATTTCATTTCTTAGCCAATTTTTTAGTACCAAACAGTACCCATAGTAAATTTTCTATCAATTTTGTCATAATTTGAAATTAATGCTCCACTTTCTTTATTTTCATACATCTCGACCTATTTCGATCAAATTTAAACGAAAGAATGTTTCAACGTAATAGAACTGTAAGCTAACTTTCTTAAATTCTTGGTCCCATGAAACATGTAATAACTACAAACTTTTGCTAACGTGCGTATGCACAGAAATATGCGGGATCGCGTGATTCGTGGAAACATTTGTATGGAAAGTTGATTTCGAGAAACAGTTGAGACCAGTATCAAGCAGAGTCTTGTGCAGCGCTGGATTCAATTTCATCCGGTGGTTAACGGCGAACCCGGAGGCGGTCGATCCGAATAAGACGATTGTGAATCACATTCGAGAGCACCCAGTCAACCGGTTAGACGCATCGACTCAATCCACCGAACTACATAGCATGTCCCGTTGCTCGACATATGGTGAAAGGAACTGCGCGGATCTCTTCGGCCTTTTAACGCCCTCGTCGCGTGTATTTCCTTCATGGTATGCGCGAATAACATTTCAAACGGTTGTTTGTCCTTCATTTTGTAATAGACGCGTGTATACGAGACTCCTTATTCCTCGTAAAATTTGGTAACTTGAATTGTTGGTTGATTTCGTGCCCCAACATAATTTAAAGAATTTTTTTGCGAGAAAGTGAATGGTTAAAGATGTGAATATTTTTATAAAAATGAAGCCTTTTGATTGTTATAACAACAAATTCTTGGATTTTAATTAAAAACGCATTGGAATATTTTGATGAATTTGAATGCAGCTTAAATAAGGACTTAGAAATAGGGATTTAAAGAAAGAAGTTGGATTCCGAATTTCTTGAACACGACATCATATAATTTTATTTAAGAACCTTCTATTTCTAAATTGTCTCGGTTTTCTTCAAAATAAATTAGATCGTTACATTTTCAATTGAAAGTCGATTTAATATAACCTTATACATCTTACGCAGAAAATATTCATTTTAGAAGGTTTTAGAAGTAGAAATATTAATTTTAATATATTTAGATATCATTTAACATCTTAGATATTAATTCTCTCAATGAAGAAGTCTTTAAAAGTATTATATCCTTTTCTTGACGTACAGTACATTTATCATCATTATAAGTTGAACGTTCAAACATCATGAGTTGGTTTATACTCTTCATCAACCAATACAAACATCATTGGTTTATACTCTTTGTATAACAATGTTGCATAAAGTCAAACAGGCGATCGAAACCTTTCGTCGAAAGGAAATTTCAAAACGACCAATCGGCTAGATTGAAGGCAATAGATATGAAAGGGTTGAGTGGCGTATTGGTAGCCAGGATTGTTGGCGATGGTGAGTGCCGTTTCTCGCGAAGGACACTCGCTATATCCGCGGTACACCCGATCGCGAGCCTACGTGCCCGTTATTCTACGGCAAACGTCACGTCTGACGAATCATCAGGCTCGAAAGTGCCTCGAGTTGCTGATCGCCTCTTGTGATTCTTTGACAGAATCCTACCAACAAAGCTACTCCACCCTGTTTGTACTTTCACGAATAGCTGAACGTCAGAGCTGACTATATGTATACAGCATATAAAATATGCGAATTTCCTTTCTAATTCGACACTTCGAGAAAGTGCGCGGAGGGCTACTCACGAAAAGATGAAAGATGATCGTGAATCATTTACTAAAGCGGAGGCTACCTACTGAATTAGATGAGGCGCAGATATCGTAGCCACGTGCTCGTGAATAATATCTAATTCTGCTATATAGAAACTCTTTACATCTAGGTCCTTTCATCACTAAACATTAGAAAACGCTCTGTTAGCTATCGAGATGATTTTATTAGGTACGCCCATTCAGCGCACAGTTTTCTAAACGAATCGACTGGTCACGGTTCCCCCGTTGTACATTACAGATAAAAACCTAATCTGTATCAAGCGTATCGATCGAGTCGATTAATTAATAATTGGCTGGTTTTTCATTTAGCTTCTAAGCGTTCCTTAATTGTTTCCAACTTTCACCCTTCGTGCTGGTTTGACTGCTGAATTGTTTTAGCAGTCTCGAGAACGTAATATTATGAAACTGATCTTGTTACTTGGTAGCTGTCGTGACAGGAAACTGAAAATCAACGTAGGAATGCTGTTTTTCATCCAAATAAGTCGCCTTGGAAGATATCGATCGACGAATAGTTCCGATTTCCTTAATAACTTTTTATCGTCGCCAACGTCGCAAGTGCTTTGCAAAAGAGAATTATCGAAATGACTCGAGCTACGCGGTTGACGGGGTAAAATAGCTGCAGCTGGCTAGTTACACAATCGAAACTAGATACGTTTCTTAAAACGTGTCCCTATAGTTGTCTTTAGGCGATCTCGCCGCGCCTCTATTAGTTTGCAGATTAGGGGCACGATACCATTCGACAGCACACCATTTGCCTAACGAATCGATTTACCTGACAAACTTTTTTCAACTTTCTCGTCTTTAAAGAAACCAGTATTTTACAAACGCTTCCCCGGTTTTTCACTGATGTCTACCACGAATCAATATCTTAGGAAATCGTTACGAACATGACCATTACTATATTCGTGCAACATGACTATATTCGTAATTCCAAGTTCTGAAACTTCACCAAAGGCGTTCAAGTTGTTCCTCTTGCTCTCGATTCCTCACTTTGTTTGACTTCGATAAAACCGCCGGATTGGTTGATCGTGTAGAAATTCCAATCACGATTGCGGTTTCTAATATCAATGTCTTTAACTTCTCCAATCGATTGCGGACATTCTTCTTGTTGGCTCGGTTTCCGTGATCCTTTATCACTGTGCAACGTTTCACTTGCATTTAATCTGTTTCACAAGAACGTTTCTAAAATTATTTCTAATGCTGTATTAATATTTCTCTTTTTGAGAATCTAAGTGGTATATAATTAATACGAAATATACATTTCTTTATTTGTTCATGCCCATGAGGTATTTAACATTCGTACAAAGAGATCTTAATATCTCGAGCGTCCGCGTTTTAAATTCTACTTCGATGAAATTTAAACACTTTCTTCTCCCAATTAACGTTGCACAATAGAATTTCTTTGATAACCTATCGAAATTTAGATACGCTTTCTGCTGTTACTTGGCAGGCGTACAAGACATGTATTGATTTGTATACTATTGTTAAAGAAAAAATATATGCAATATCAGCGGTGATACGAACAATTGTGAAGCTGTTGCTTTCAGTTAACATTTCTTCCATATAATCAATCGTATCGCAGCTAAAATAAACCCCGCACTAGCTGTTATCAATTTACTTTCCGCTATTTCTTTTTCCGTTACCTTATAAATTATGAATAGCAAATGAAACCTTGATAGCATTTTCCTTTTATCCGCGTTTCGTCTTTCTGCAAAGCGGTGTTTGAAGTTAATTTCGCACAAAGTTCACGAATGATTCTAGAACCCTCTTTTCCATTATCGATACCGCCTATTGTTGGCCAACTCTTGTTACGCGTCATCGACAGTTTACTTTCAAGGTGACGTCCTCCTTGATGCTTCTCAACTTTTAACGGCTTCAGCGATATCGCGGAAATACATTTAACGAGTTTCTGGTTTAATATTCGATCCTTCGGTCAAATTGCATCATAGATTTATAATTCCGTATTGAAATTACGTTAACAGAAATGTGCGCTAAATATTTGCTTTTGATAACTTTGTATTTAAAAATATGAAATTCCATGATTGGTTTTTAGATCCTGTTGCTTTTAATGCTTACTGTTATTAGATCGTAATGTTTCGTACAATAAACAGTTAGATAATTATGCTTTTTATTTAGAGTTAATTGGAAGAGCATTTAGAAAATGTAATTGAACCTCAACCGCGTTATAAAACAAGATATACGGTATATATAACCCAGCACTCATATTTTAATGATAAATTTAAACGTTCTTTCCACGCATGTACTTCGTGCTGTAAAGTTAAATAATAAATTTCATTATCTGGATCGTTCGAGTGTAGGTTATTAAACCGAAAGAATGTCCGTTCGCTATTTTCTAGCGTCCTCCATCATTTTTGATTTGACGTCTCTGTGATGTATCGTCGATCTTATCTTCTAAATACTATTGAAAATGTTTTCTAGACGATTTGCCAGCCGGACTGTTACAGTCGACATCGATATCTTTATTAAGAAATTTTACGTTCTCGACTAGGATTTATTACTTGATTCTTATCACCAGTCGCGCGAATACAACGTATTCGTGCCTGTATCGTCGAAAATGTTTACAACTTTCCAAATATCCCGTTTTAAATGACTCACTTGAGTTTGTGGTCACTTTCTTCGTTGAGCAACGTCGCGATAGCTCCCGCCGCAAGACAGCTAACGAGCAAAGAAACATAGAAAAAACCATTCGAACGTTTTTAGACATCGAAAGATTCGATCTAGAAGGAGCGTGTTTCTCTGTTGCGAGACAAATTTCATTATTTTCTCCAAGCTGAGCAGCCACCATGCAACCAGTTATGTGAATCGATACACATCTTCAGAAAACATTTCCAACCTGCCGCTAGGAATAATATTTGTAACAAGAATGTCGAATGTCGCTTGATATAGAGATAATCGGTTATTAAACTCTGGATTAGGCTATTAAATTTAACTAGGTTAAAACTGGTTTTCACTTTTAGACGTTTCACGCGAGAAACGTTGGTGTATCGATAGAGAGATAGAATTTGTATCAAACAGATACTAATGAATTTTTCGTAGAGGAGAGATCGAATCAGTGAACCTTTAGGCTAAAATGGACCCAATATCTAAGAATATACTCGTGTAATATTGCACGCTAGTATCGTTAATCTCGCTTGTCTATACTTTACGAAGCGTTTCATGATTCTAATTAACCGCACGTTCATTGTATATTAATTCAACGATATGTAGCAAACATTACTGTCAATTAAACGGCGTATGAGTTCCTGTAAAATATGCTTATTTCCACCGTCAGCATCGTTAATGTTATCAGATGTTGGATCGTTGATGTCTGCCTATGAAAGCTGCAGCTTCCGCCTCTAAACTCACGCCACTTTTTCGATATTTCAAATTTGTGCTCGTTTGCTTGGTAAAACTTTGCTTCTTTCCTACATTACGATTTATTGTTAATTTAACTTTCCCGTCTATGTACAGGGTGTTTCAGTAATGACATGATCGGTAAGGGAATGATTCTACGTGAAAAATTAAATCGAAAATATGGAATAAAACTTTTTCATACGGCGCTTCGTTTCCGATAAAATCAAATCAACAATCAGTAGGGGGTTATGCTACGCATGAAAACGAATCAGAAATGTGGAATAAAATTTCGCTGTTTATAGACTCGTTTTCAAAAGAATAGAGCTGAAATGTATTCAATTAAGAGTTGGCCTGTTGCACGCGTACTTGATCAATTTTGCAACTTTATTTTTGCGGAAACGAAGCGTCCTAGGAAAAAACTTTATTCTACATTTTCGGCTTGTTTTCGCATATAGAATAACTTCCTGTCGATTATTTGGTCCTTCTAATCCGGAATTGACCAAGTTCAGATACACTTGACAAATTGACGAGCCCGGTTTTCTCGGAAACAAAGCATCGAATAAATAAATTTTACTTCCAACTTGTTTTTCCATGCAGAATTACCTCCTGGACAATTGTACCATAATTACTGGGGCACCCTCTATACACATACATTTCTATGAAATTATTATAAATTATAATGTATATAGAATACAATATTTTCACCTGAGATTAATTTTACGAGAAAGTGGATTTTGAAAATACATCACGCACATAATACATATTTTCATAGCTACAATATGATTTATATATCTTCTTTACATACAATGCCAACATCCTTTTTGTAAAATGTAGGATTCGGAGAAAAATTCTAACAATGACATTTTACTTTATCAATTAAATATCTTCGTAAGTCCATGCCTGTGCAATAAATTTTTAAAATCAAATTTCTCAAAAACTATACTTCGAACGGGACAATTATATTCTAAACTTTTAACTATTTTTGCATAAAGAATGTTTCCGCTTGTACAACTCTTTCGATCGTACCCTATATATACACTTATATATTTACTTTATGAAAACAAATTGACAACGAATCCTAACAAGACAGAGGAACGAGACTGTTAGGAGTCTATCGATGATAATTAGCCAACTAGAATCGCCATGGACCGGGAGTAAAGCAAAAGTGAAAGCGTGAGCAATTTTCTTTTTTGCTGATTGCACGCTCGAAATGTAATGGGAGCGAAATTCGAAATTCGTAAAGGGAAACTCGAAGTTGTGAGGTCGTGTATCGTTGTTGGCTCGAGATTCCACGTTGCGATTGGTCTATTCAGGAAGGGAACGATATAGCCGCGTGTTCGTATAACAAGTAGTAAGTAACAGTGAGTTAATTGATGTACGGGCTAAAGCGTCTGTAACTGATATGCACGCGACCGGCCGCTTAATGCACACATGGGAGCAGTTGCTTGCCTCGCGGATAGGCCGAGTGGGTTTCGAGACTGCGAAATTCCGCGACTTCTCCCGGCAAGAAACTAACTCTAATTAATTGTGCAATTACGATCGATGTTAATTAGAAAAAAAATTTATATAGAATGGCCTGTCTGTCGAGATTGAGATATGTTTTTCTTCCTTTGCACGCAGTCGAACGAATAGAATGGCTAATGGATTTCTTCCTGTTCTGACGTTTATTAAATGAATATGATAATTTCATACATTTTGCGATTAGTTTGCTCGAAGAACATTAGTTAATTGTTTACTTCAGGCTATCCTTCAATTACTGCAATAATCACGATTGTACGCGTATCGGTTCTGAAATTCGGACCTCAAAGTGTATTTTATATTTTGTATAACGATACATAGACGTGGGGGCAAAATTAAATCATTTTGATTTTATATTGGATCTGTTCCCGTACCAAGCGTTGTGATACCGATTTTTTTCGTAGACACGTCCACTAAGTTGTTGCGACGCCTCTCGATTTCTATCTAGAAATAAACTAGGGAAGATCGAGTGGTAAATTTCACCTATATTCAGATCACATAGATGTTATCGTCGAGATCACGGTTAATAAATTAGACCAATACGAAAAGGAAACACGACACTCTCTCCTGCGTGCTTTCTGTCAGCGAAATTCTCCCGTTTCTTTCTCCTACGTTTCTAGTAGTGCCGCACGTGCGTACAAATGACCGCTGATAGTGTTAAAAACTAGATTCAAGCGAATCATTTTCTTCCTTTTTACTCCTTACCTCTTTATTATTAATTATCGGTATCGATTATAATAGAGCAAAATAATGATTATGAAACAAAGCAGAAAGGGTGATTGAGAAAAAGGAGTAGCTGCTGGTGCTACAATTTATTTACATCCGTTAACAGAAAACAATAGTACGAATAAATTACAGAAATTTAATGCAATATTGTCTCAGAAAAGAATAAAGCTACGTGTCAAATACACTAGTAAATACAGTTTATATATATATCACTTGTACAATCTGACAGCATTCGACAGAAAATTCATGCATAAATCGTACGAGCATGTATCCTTAGTATGTATTTTAATTGCGTCACTGGGGAAGGTGACGCGGCGAGTATGCTAGCGAAGCGATCGAGAAAATCAGCTCGGTTTCGAAAGATGGAATTACAAGAATTCCGCTGGACACGCGAGAATGAACAAACGAAGGAGCGTGTAAACGACGCCGACTATGGTCGACAATACTGCGTTTCTCAACACTGTTGACGGGGGAAGTATGAAAAGCTGCGAACGTAACTTTTTCAGAAATTAATGGCACCTGCCGACAACTCTTTATTACCGTTTCAGCGGAGATAGATGAATTTAGACGCGGCACTCGTGCCTGATCGTTACAAACACGTGACCCGAGGTTTCTCTCGATCAAACTTACTAAATTTAGCAACACGAATAGAACGTATAATACTCTTGATGAAAAATGTGGTGAAGTTATAAAATTGGCCAATTGACTCAAGTTCACATTTCTTGATAACGACGACAATTAGTTCCAGACGTATTCGGAATTCAAACACTTGTATAAAGTCTTTTATCAATGTATTATTGTATATCATAAGTAGACTGCAAACTTTTATGCAAATTCATGTTTTTGCGAGAACAACTTGGGAAATGAAACCTAAACGGACATCTGTTGCACATCTGAAGAATCATAACCAGAAGTTTAGTTTGAACATTTCATATGCTTTAGCATATTATGTATTCTTTTTATATATTTCAATTTTTCATAAATACGTAAAAATTTAAAAACGCAATCTTGTCATAAGAAACATTACAAAAATTTGAAACGAATTTAGAAATATATTTTTGTCTGTCACTATACATCCTTTCCATCAGGAGAAAATACACGTGGCTGGATTGCTTTACGAAGACTCGATACCATAAGAGACGTCGTCGTATCTCGTAGCGTATTGCTCGATTACCGTTTTAATAGAATACGCGCTTATTACGCAAAACACGCGACAGACTGACGTAATAAGATAGAACACAGTACCTATTCCAACACTATTCGTTACGAAGGAAAGATCAAGTAAGCTTGATGTTGCGTGCGTACGGTGTGTATGGTACAACGTTGGTTCTTGTATATATTACCATACGACGCGAAACCAAGTCGAGGAAATAAGCGTTCGAAACGACCCTGTTTCAAACGCTTGCATAAGCGAATGGGCAAATCAGATAGCACGTAACGGGAAAGCAAACCTATTTATTACTATGTTACGCCGGGCAATAATTGCTAGGATTTTGTTCTTCTTGTGGGAATCGATGTAGCGCGAGGATAAATCTCTTCTCGATTCTCAATAATGAAATTCCAGCTACTTACGTTTCGTACAGATTTATTTCGTAGACAGAGGCTGATCGCTGATCCTGACGCATAACAGACGAGTTACTTTTACATTCAGCAAATAAATACCTGCTAAATGTATCGATCTCTACTGTCGTGTAAACTACAGTCTGTAACACAGATTCGATGTACAGGTAAGAAGCTAATACGTATTTAATGACGGACGTAATTTCCTTTGAAAGCGATTTTAGCATGGTAAAGTCTCGGCTTATTTCCGATAAATTTTTCTCAATATATACTACTTCTGAAGACGTACCTACTACAGTCTTTTCTTAAACACGTTCTCCTTGAAATTTACATTTCATAATGGATCAAATATTTTCTATACGATTTGCATTAAGGAGCTGGGATAGGGTCATAGCTTTCAAGCAAACATATTGAAAATCAGTTAGTTTGATGTGCTATGTAATATTCAGTGACGTAAATCTTAAATATATTCTTGAAGGAGATTGAATTTTCTATTGAATTTTCTACTACTTCGTTTAGAGTTTTACAAGAAGAATTACTTTTCACAGAGTTCCGTGAGCGAAAGAATCAAATGTTGATTATAAAATGATATGTTTTTTGTAATAACTTTCGTCCTTACCCTCCGTATTTACTTCCGACAGATTATAGAAGTTAGACCGATCTTTTGTGTTCCAAACAAGGTACCTTACATCTTTATTCAGACTTTTATATCGGCGAAATAATCACTTAAAACAATGCCGTCATTGTTCATTGTACGATCACGCAAACAACAAGGGCTATGACACAGGTAATGAAGAACTTACTATACCTCTTTACTTGATTATTCGTGTCACATTCGAATCTCGTATTCCGTCCAATTATCGTGGAACGCAGTCATTGTTATACACCATCAAACTTTAAAGAGATAATGATGGTCATAATGATGGTTTCTGTTACATCCTATAGGTAGCTGAAGGCAGAACGCATCGGGACATGAAGAAAATTTGAGATTGAACGACCGTGACAAATCAACGTTGACACATGTTATACTTGATCAAATTCCGCTCTGACTGAGTAATTAAAACGGTTTTTATGTAAAAATCGAAGAAGTCTGGAGCAATTCTCACGAATGAAGTTCTGGAAGCCTTTATTTTAACATACCAGGTTCGTGTAATTTTCTATTAGTTTTGTTAAAACTTCTGACATCGTAAAAGGACTTGAATTAATTAAAGAATAATTTTGTATTTCAATTGCTTTATTGTTATTGTTATTGTTATTGTTATTGTTATTGTTATTGTTATTGTTATTGTTATTGTTATTGTTATTGTTATTGTTATTGTTATTGTTATTGTTATTGTTATTGTTATTGTTATTGTTATTGTTATTGTTATTGTTATTGTTATTGTTATTGTTATTGTTATTGTTATTGTTATTGTTATTGTTATTGTTATTGTTATTGTTATTGTTATTGTTATTGTTATTGTTATTGTTATTGTTATTGTTATTGTTATTGTTATTGTTATTGTTATTGTTATTGTTATTGTTATTGTTATTGTTATTGTTATTGTTATTGTTATTGTTATTGTTATTGTTATTGTTATTGTTATTGTTATTGTTATTGTTATTGTTATTGTTATTGTTATTGTTATTGTTATTGTTATTGTTATTGTTATTGTTATTGTTATTGTTATTGTTATTGTTATTGTTATTGTTATTGTTATTGTTATTGTTATTGTTATTGTTATTGTTATTGTTATTGTTATTGTTTGTGCATAATTAAAAGTGCTTTGTAATTTTATTATCGCTATAGTGAGACATGACTACTATGATTAAAAGCTTTTTACAGTTAGTATACAAATACTTTTGCTGAGCTACTGTATGTATAAAAGAAATTATTTCTGGCGCATGTGGAACAGTCAGCTACGTATGAATGTCCCGTACAGCTGAATGAATCGCGGCCTCCTCGCGACACAGCCCACAAAGACATATTGCGGTTTGGACAAGAAAACGTCATGATACCTCGGTGCACGCGGTCAAAAAACCGATCCACAGAGTTTTTTAGTTGAACGAATTCCTCGAATGAAATGCAATGCGATTTCGAATTATCAGTCTAGTGAAACACGTCGTTATTCTTATTGTTTTGTTAACCTTAATCGCCACTGTCAGTCGTCCAGAGTCGAGTACAACCTACGTTCCACAAATCCACAAACTTTCTTTAAGCGACAGAAGTTCCATTGGCATGGAGAAATCACGTCTAATGTGTATATTTATGTATATCGTAGACGTTATATGAACATTTTGAAATTTTATCATTATTACAATGAGACATTGCTGCCGTTATATCGGTCAGATGTGAAATCAATCTGAAAACGTACATAGAAGATGCAAAATATTTACTACAAACACAAATTCCACTGAATACCGATGCATGTAAATATGCATATTAGATAATTCTCTTTTTAGGTACTCTTCTGATTTCTGTAAAATATACGATTTTATATAATACACATAATATATACAGACAAGTTTTTCAAACACTTTCGTAAGCCATAAGTATACAATTCCTGCGTATTATTGCAATATACAGTACAATGTCTATTTGATTAAGGCACGCAAGGTTCACCACGCGTTTACTTATTTCTACTAGGATATCCGTGTTCTGACTAAATCATCACAACCTCAAGAATATTAGCGTGATTCAGAATTTGGGTATTTCATAAAAATTTCCAATCACCGAATAATTAATTTAAAGCCGTTATGACGAAATAGTGTAATAAACAATGTAAATTGGCAACAGGTAAAGTCGCATAGCGCGGCTGGGTAATCAGTTTCGTGCACCAGCCAATTACACGAGGTCGTCTGGACGCGTAATTTACAACAATTCCAGACAGACATGGCCGGCTACCCTAGACGCACGCGAGTTTCCGTGCGCCGCGTTCCTTTTACATCCGATTTCGCTTTCGTGAAAGCGAACAAACGACTCTTATCAGATCGGTCCACTAGACGTCGACCCCGAGAAATTTTCTCTACTAATTTGCGAAAATTTCTTCGCGCGCCTGGCGGCCACGGTGCAGAACGCTGGAAAGGTAGTTGCCTCGCTTATCGAACGCCGAGGTCGTATGGAAACGCGAACCAAATACGTCTATCTTCCTTTTTGTTATACCATTAAACCTAGAGCCAGATTATTACTCGAACATATCGTTAAACGTTACACGTTCACTGAATATGCAAGAAGTTTTTTTGCTCGTGGCTGCCACGAGGGAGAGAGGGCGCGCTTATTACCTGTAGATGAAGAACTGATTGAAATATAATATTGTAGATAGGAATTGAAGATTGCGAAGGTGAAATATGATAGGAACAAATTCCTTGATTTTGTAATTTAAATGTTATTTGGTGGTTAAAAGAATGTAGTTTAATGTGACATAGTAAAAGAAACAGTATATCCAGCTTAAAGATATAAGCATACATGGCAAATCCATGAAGTTTTGTGAGAAAATTAAAGTATGGTATCTAAATTATGATGACGAATATTTTTGAACTCAATATTTTTGGGAGAGGGCTAAAACCAATATTGCATATTATTGCGTAAATATTACAAAGTCAAATTTCTGTTATTCTTGAGTTTTATACCGTTCGCTGTGCTCATACTTACCCAATCGATTGGTAGATATGATCTACCAATCTATATAAAGTAGATTCAAAGCATGAAATGACACTTTTTGTTGCAATGGAATCCAGCTTCTGATTTATGAGGCGTTTGTTATTAGAGGCATTAGATATAGTGGAAATATACTAGGGCCTTTTACAAATACATATTACCTTTAAATACATAGAACCTTTTACAACATAACCATGTGAATTTAAGTATGAAGTAGTGGCGCCGTCTGATGATATTCACGGCCGCGTATAGCATTTTACCGAGCTTGGTAAAAAGTAAACCAAAGATAAAATCTTTTGCTTGTGCAAAGTGTATCTATTAAACTTCAGGTTTTAAGAAGATCAAGTAGTGCAGTATTATAAATGATCAATGCACATGAAAAATGTTGCTCAAGATTAGAAATCGTGAACTACACAATATTAGGTCTTATACCTTCTATATACCTGATTAAACGTACACTTTGTGGTCATTTGTTTTAAAATCATTTCTAGTGATTATTTGGCTATGCAGGACGTTTCTTAGTATTTTCTTCTAATTTTCAGCTACTTCCGTGAATATCTTGAATCAATGATGATAAATAATCTGTCATTTCGCCTACAGTAATATCTTTCTAAGCTACACTACTTCACCTTGATGAAATTGCAACTTTGAAACGTTTCCATATAAGGAGAAAAGCAATCCTATCGTGGGATATATTCTAAGAGTTTTTAGGCATTTTTATGTAAAACCCAATCTTTTTACAATCAGAATATTCCAAAAATAAAAGAGACAGAGAAAGGAGAAATTTTAACTAATAAAAACAAAATCAAAGAAAATCAAAAAGAGAACCCGAACAATGAAAAAGAATACTAGAGAGGCTATCTTAATGATTTAAAAAACTATTAGGAGAAAATCAATAATGCTAATACAAAGCAAGTTTAGAGACACAAAAGTAGCACAACAGTACTAAAACGAAAGAATAGAAGAAGGAATTAATAATACAAGAACATCCGAATACAAGAAAAAGTATAGCGTTTCTCATATATGGAAATATAGCAAAAAAGTTCGAAGATATTATTGAATTAAAAATTACCATCAAATTTCCATATTATCTTACAATTACAAATAAAGGACATACGTATATATACATATCACAAATTTGAAAATGACGGCTTTCAGAGACGCGTAGTATCGGCCACCGAACTGGGCAAACTTGATGTGAAAATGCAAATACATACAATATATGTGAATTGTACACGACTGGTATGTACATACGAATCAATATCGAACACGTCCAAACAGTCGAATCAGATTTCCCTCACGAATCATGGAAATAGTTAGATTGTAAATTGTGGTAGTCGATATATGCCACGTCAAATCGTTCGTTAGAAATTATACGTTAAATCGGTCGCAAATTTTGAATTAATGACTTTAACGTGTTCGATTTATTTTTATGGCGTATTAAAGTAGCCAACATTACGGTTCGGCGGTCACCGACCACTTTCTCCGTCATATCGGGTATACGTGTGTTTCTTGCCGGTAGGGAATTCTATACTATTTTGTGATCATTAAGTTATCGAAAAGGTCTTACGCACTTATAATGATTGCTTGTTATTGGACAACGTATCCAAAAATTAAATAAAATCCAAATTTCCTTATTGTATTCAATTTATTAGAAATATTGATTTTTTAGTAATTTTATAACGAGAAGGAACGTGCACAACGCGTATGGTCACTTTTCTAGATAATAGATATTTTACAACCTGAGAGCTGAAACTTTCAAAGATTCTACTACATTCAATAAACATATGAGATTAAATACTTGATAACAGTTAATGACTTTATTATGTAGCTCATTTTTTGAAGATAATGCAATGAATAGTAAACAGTATTCTGGCTGTTAATTGAGATAATGTATTTAATGACGCAAGATAACGACTATCATAAAAGGCAATATAATGCAATAAAATAATCGTAACATCCCCAAGGTGGGACTATGTTTGAATATAATACAATTCCAATTTGGAACATGATCGTATAGGTTCCATATATCGGCACGTTTGTGACTTTGCGTTCTAAATCTAGACTGCAATGCGATAGAAGCAAGGTCGGACTGGTATGGTTTGATATCGCCCAGTTCACAGATGTGAAAGTATAATTTTGAATATCAGGTCGAGTGTGATTGATCACGTGCTCAGTACGATCTTCGTACTCAGTCAGGTATTTTGAAATTTTAATTGTTAAACATTTTTTATCATTCGTAACTAAAAGAAGCCAGAAAACAATGTGAACGTGATCAGGTAATTGCGAAATATTCGAAGGTAAAAGCGAATGAGCATTTCACGAAACCTATATAGTCGGCGTTTATAGCCTTTGAAAAGGGAATAAAACCAAGAAATTTGCGTCTGCGTTCGCCTGTTAGGTAACGATGCCAGAAATAATAGTTTCATGGAACGCTACTTATTTAGTCCAGTGTCTTTTGCTTGAACTTACTTAGTAATTAAATGTTCTAATGTTCAAATGCTTGTGCAATATTATATGTCGTTGACTTTACGATTATGACTATATAATTAACAAATTGTACCGAACGTATAACCATAAAACATCGTGATAACGATGCAAGTTATTTCAAAAACACAATATGATATCTCAATCGTAACAAACTTTCCATATCAAGCAAGTAAAGAAGTTTGATCACTTAACATAAATATCGTATCGTATTTCAGCATTATAAAATAACTAAGAACACATCATTCCCAATTAAGGTTCTCGCGAATCACGCTGATTTATGGTCAAATATGTTGGCGTTACCGCAATCGTAAACGTTTGCGTATCGCGTTATTTAATCTACAGTACGGAGGAACGAATAATCCTTCCGTAAATCGTGTGTGGCCGCTCTAAATCTAGCGTGGGTTTCGCAACGCGCGAATTCTGTTACACTTATTGCCGATCATTAGCGATCTAGCGGTACGTTCGTCGCGATTCGCGAGTATTATCGACGCGGCATCATTAACTTTCACGAATTTCACGCGGGTCGTTCCGTCATTACGTTCAACGATTCGTCCGCGAAATGTTCCGCAATCTCATGTCCCGGACGTTAGCGATTTCATCGAAAATAAAGAAGCCGGATGTTCTTTTGCCCGCCCTGGAAAACTCATACACGACCTTATCGATAGTTTCTCCTGTTCGCTTGCGTCACAAGTGACTCGTCCCACGAGTCAATGTATAATTAAAACGCAACCACAGGATTCTCTCAATTCCGTCTTGATCGCGAGTTACACGAGGCAGTTCAACATACATAATTGGAATCACATTAGTTGGTGAGAATACGTTTTATAGCATGATTCACACCTTTATCTTGACAGGATACTATCTATCAAGACATTATCTCGATAATGCTTGATCTTCTATAAGTCCATGGGACACGATGCAACCAGAATATTATCACAGGAGAAATACACAATGAGTATATTTTTTTTAGTTTTTTCATTTTAATATCGCTTTAGGTCTCAGAAGGAATATTTTAATATGAAACGGGGGAAGAACAAGATAAGTTACATTTTACATCGTTTTTACAGTTTGACAATTCAGCAGATTGACAATCAATCTTACTGCAATTACCTTTTTATTTGATTTTAGAATTAAACATTTATTTTCTCATCTTCTTTATTAAAAGCGTGGATTGTCATAATATTAAAATATTAAAGGAAGCGTTTGATATAATATTCTGTTGTCTTGGTATGATATAGCTTGTAATGAACAGAAATTCATACAAATGTTATAATGAACAAATTTCGAATATTGAATTTCAGATAGCATGTTTGAATCTTATTCTCTTTATAAACACACTCGTCCTAGTAACTTAAATACTTACTTTAAACTAAATTCGCCTTTTCCATCAAATTACTGCCAACCATAACACCCAACTGTTGGTTTTATCCATAGATCTTATCTGGTCTCTCGTCATCAGGTGTCATTCACCGTGCAATTACCGACGTAGTTGGCAGTCGTTACGATCGGAACCTTTATGAATCGGCTAGTGTCGGCGCGGACCTGTTTCGATTAATTCGAATCACCTGCGGCGAGTTAACGATCAAGGTGTTAGGATGGGGTGTTGCAAGAATCTCATTAAAAGCGGGCATTCAGCTGCAGCGCGGCGTCCACTTCTATGATTCCAACGTCTACGTAACGCAAACCAGGCCGCCTGCCATTGATCGTTAGAAAATTTCATAATCCGTTCGTCGTCATTTAACGGAAACCTATTATTTTCTTCCTTCGTTCTAATTAGAACCCGTTGCGATCCTGTCCCTTCGGATTCCGTTTGTTACAAAGAAACAGAGAGTCAGCCTGTCCACGATTATCCACTTGTTTTTTGGCCAACTGTATAGCTACTACAATGAATGTTGGTTGAAAGTCTACCAGGAATTCTGTTCTTGATTCAAGAGCATGGTGACGTTAATGTCGCTTGAATAGAGGTGGAACGAATTTGAAAGCACTGACATTTTTTTTTATAAAAGGATTTTGGGGCATATTTGCTAGAATTTCGCGTATTACGTTCGGTTTATGATTACGCTTACGTCATTCGAAGAATGGTAAAACAAATTTGAATGTATCGAAGTCTGTTCAAGATATTAAACTGTGTTTGTTGCTTGATTTTTCAAGCAAATAATGTGAAACGTATTTGAAAGCATTGGTCTTTGATCAAGTCATTACATGGTGTCTATACAAAAAGAAATTGGTCAGGCTGTATAAAGAACTTGAGGTTGTTAAGAAGTTTGAGAAATTTAAGATTTGTTAGAACCTATGTTGCATTTCTTGTGCGAGAATGTAAAGCATAATTAACAAAAACGTACCATGCTATACTTTCATAACCTTTAGCTGACATAGTTGTACCCAATTATCGTATTTGTTGTAACTATATAATCTATTTTATAATAAATTGAGTGCACGTACTTTCTCTGCATCTTGTCCACTATAGGTCACAAAAGAAGTCAATGGAGAACGTTAGCAAGTAGTTGTCCCAATTATTATCTCATTACGTTTTGCAACTTGTTAGGAATTTATGAGAAAGAGAATTAGCGAACAAACTTAATCGCGAAACCAATTAAAGTAACTGGTAAATCTATGCCGCAAGACAGATATCCAATATTGACCGAAATGCTATTAAAATTGATTGGCTGTATTTTGAATTCTCTCCGACTGCTGACGCCTTAATACGCAATGAAAGAAAAGAGAAGACAAAATAATATATTTTTATTCTCTTTTAATTACTTTTTAATCGATCCGTATAATGAAATTGTTCAACCATAAAACAGAGCTGGTAATTGTCCATACCTAATGAAATATGTATTACAGTCCTCCTTATTTGTCTAGATAACTTCGATAAATCCTCTCACTATCGAAAGTTTCCGCTCATAATAAAATAATATTCAAACTTATTAATTTATACCTTTACAAAATTAAACCTGAACGTAAATACTTCATTAGAATTTTATGGCTATAGTGAAAACTTCTATATTAAAAAGTTCCTTCATTTCTCGTAACTTCCATCTTCGTTCCCAATTTCCTGAACAGAGACACCAATTTACTATGCTGTAATCGTCTACGTCAAATTTCGGTGAAGCGAATCACTTTTATCGAATTAATTGGAAAGCAATTTCTTCCGTTTCGAGAGTATCTGTCGCAAGCGTCGCTAGAATACGTTTCCACTGTGGATGACTCAGGAGAAATATCGAGTCGAAGCGCGAAAGAAGAATCGCGGAGGTTGATCTCTCCGCTCGAGGACGATCCATGATCTTGCCCGATCGACGACGAGCCTCGATAAGGTGCAACGATCTTCGATGACGTAATCGGCTCGGCTAGAACGATCCTCACACGGCTAACTGCTCTTCGAATGATGATGCAAGTTTTATTAACCTAGGCCATGAGAAAGACGAGCCATGAACTTGAGCGTCTCTCTAGTTCTCAAGGGAATCTTCTTTTTAACCTGCCGTCATTATCGACTTGTCGCTGCACACACGATGTGATCCAATTAATTCACTTCCATAGAAGGTTTCCATACCTGTTTCGCGTGACCTAGACTATTTTACTTTTAAACTGTCGACGCACGTGCTGCCTGTTAACGTCTAATTAGAAGATGCTCGATGTCCGTTTCGAACTAGATCGTTAGAGAACGTGCCTGTTAAACGGTTTGATACACATATATGAAGAATATAGCGGTGACGCGGAAGTCGCGTGGTTGGAAAGGTTACTTTCAGTGAGCGGAGAACATGTAAGCGCGATGTGAGGTCCGTAATAAATCAAAGGCACGGATTTAGCTTTGTGGATCAACCTTCAAAATAAGTATCACGATTCCTCGCGGGGAATAAAAAACGTATTCAAGTTTGAAAGACATTCTTTTATGACAGTGATGAACAAGATCTCCTCCTTTTCAGAACGAAGCTTCAAGTTTGTTTATAGTCCAAATGATAAATTAGCATTACGAATAAAAAGAAACGCGCTCTATGTTGTTTAAACATTATGAATGAAATCGCCCAAGTGCTAGAAAAATTTCTTCTGACAACGACTCGTTAATTGCCCTTTCGAAATTGAAATCTTCACTGTTTCAACTATTCAATCCGCATATTCATCGTGTTATATTTCCATATACATATGGCGTTTTCATGCTTACATTTCAAACTACAGGGTTGTAGCCCTCTTGTACAAACAAGAAACAGATTTCATGATGAAAACACTGCAATGACGTTTTACCATACATTTTTTATCACAAAGTTATAACTAGATTACAAGTCTTTCTAGCTTGGTTATGAATTTTCCACGTAGCTTAATATTGAACCACAACATATAAGAGTTGAAAAATGTCAAATATTTCATAACTATGAAATGCAATGTCTACTTGAAATATTTTGTATATTTTTCTATATATTTGCATACTACGAATCTTTACCCCTTTAAATTTACCATAAATGTGAAAACATTCTCAATTGAACTCCACGTCAATGTTACATATAATTTGGCAAGGAAAATTGGAAGTACCCTATACACAAACATTGTTTATAAAACGCATATTCAACGTGGAACACTTATCTCTTTGCGTTCTCCAGGTTCGCAAAGGCTTAACCGGTAAGTCGGTCTTGCAAAGGATCAGGAAAAGGGCAGTTAGGAAACGACGGCACACACGATCGCGGATATTATCTAACCTTTAATGCCAATCGCAAAACGGGCAGTGAAAACGACTGGAGTGGTCAGTCGCGTGCGTGGTGAACCGAACCGTTCGAAACCTCCGTTGCGGCTCGATTGGAACGAAACGGAACCACTTTTACGCCGCATTCTTGGCATTGAAGTGTCTCCCGTACCACGCCTGGGGTGGGTGTGGCACCATTCGAACTCGTGACGTAGCCGAACACCACCGGTCTCACAAGTATTATACTTACGACACTCGTGCAAAACCGAACAATGCGTGGAGAAGAATAAAGCAAACACACTTGCAAATCGATTTCCAGGTCTGGGAGATGGCAGAATATCGAAAGTCGATTACGTACAACACCTTACGTTATGGATCGAAGTATTAGAAGAAGATGTGTCTGATTTCAGTAGTAGTTGAAAGATCTATCAATGTATGGGACCAGTTTCAATTCTTGGTAGGACATTAGGACTTCCCAGGCAATTTCGTAAGAGTTGTGGTTTTTCTGGAGAAATAGGTGTAATATAAGTGCAACGATGAAATCAATATAGGTATAGGTATTGATTTTCCACGAGAAAAATACATTTCTCATGTCACCGTTTCCATAGTTGGATAATCGATTCCGCGAGTTTCTTTTCGCGAAGGCAATGCAGAGTTTTATGAATACGAAATATTGCTCACTTTCGTCGTTATAACTAGCTACCTAAATCTATAGTCTGAACATATACAACTTGTTTCTGGGCGTCCGCGTGTCCAAACGATCGTACGACTGGATCATTCTTTTTACCTGGAATATATTCTTATGAACATTTACGCAAACCTGACGCTGATTTATATTCATTTGGCCAGGAACGTAACTTGTTCTGAACGATATTTCTACGATTATTAGACACGTTTATCTAAGTTTGCCAGCTGGCACCTGCTACCATATAAAGTGACCAACCGCTCTAAAGATAGAAACGCTCACTTTTGCCAACTATCTATTGCCATATTCACGTTCATTTCCATAGTGAATGTAAGTACACAGAAACGTTCCTACACAAACATAAATGACAATATTTTCACGAAATCATTTCCTTTCTTCCGGAAGTGTGCGATAATTTATACGAAATGTCGCGCGTTCGCGTGCGCCGTAATAAAGGATCTGCTGCCAGAATTGCAAATGAAACGATTTATCGGCGTCCGGTTAGGCATAATTCTGCCAACAAGTTGAACACCTACTATATGGTGTTTTTCTACCTAGTTTTAACTAGGATTACGAAATCTCCTAGTACGCAATTTATTAGGAGATCGGTTAATGAACCGCTTAATCGACGAGCATTTCCGCCGCTTCTCAAATGTTAAAGAGTCGATTACGTATTGCCATGAACTTCGTGACTATCGAGATTTACACTTTAATCGAAGGTTTCATGGGTACCGTTGCAAAGGAATTTGTTGAATTTGCTTTCTGACAGCATGATCTATGATATCAAAGGATTAAAGGTTCGGTAAGTTATAAAGATGCTTATGTTACATCTTCGAAGAAGATATCAGCAGATGAATAAACTAGAAAGTAATTCCTCGCTTTTTTCTGTGAAATATCTTTATTTGTATGTATTCAAAGTATTTCTAACGAAAAATTAAGAGTTTCAAAGGGAAAATGATACAAGCGAGAAAGGTTTCCATTTTAAAAAATTCTGAATGAGGGTAGGTTCTAGTAGAGTTCTATTATCATCCTAAACATAAAAACGTATTACTCGACTATACTTTTTTTATATTTTATATATATTATTTTATGCACACGAAGAAGCTATATAAAACAGTCAAAATGAAGTATTATTTACAACATTTAATGGATAAAATATATCTCTATCTAAGTTCCACTTCTTTACTGACACCCCTAAATTTTTCTCAAATAAAGAAACTCACGAAACCCCTCCATTGCAACAACGTAAGTTTTATTTAAAAAGCGTATTCTCGTTCTATACGCAAATACGTGCCGTTAATGTGATATAAATTGCAGCGATGAGCGTGCTGCACCGAGCACTAATTAATGCACGAACATAAATTCTTTAGAATGATATTTATGCATATACTTTCCGTTCTTATTATGTAATTCAACACGAGAATTGTAAGCAAGTCGAGGTAGAACGTAAGCAGGCTTGACTGCTCAAGTCAGTTTTTAAGCGGTAGTAAAGACGAGAGGCATAGCGCACAAACTGCACGCAGTGCTTGTTGTTATCGGTTAATAAATTTTCTTACGATAGCACGGCGTGGAAAAAGGTCCGGTCACGTAAGCGTTCCGCGTGGACGGCTTCAATGTACGCGGCAAAGAGATAGGACATTCACTTGCCTTGTGAACGGTAAAGCGCTGGTTTTTCGTGTACGTTAATTCGTGTTTAATTGAACATAAATACTTATAATCGATTGATCAATAAGCCACAATAAAAGTTTCCTTCTCTTTCCTAATGATATTGATCGATATCTTATCCATGTCTTCTACCGTTTTACTTTTTTTTAAAGCGAAAGAAAACTAGAAAAGTTCGATGGCATAATATGGTATCGATTTAGAACTTATCAGCGTTATTATGATTAGATATCTTTCACAAATGTTTGTCATTCTACCTTTCTACTGTTCTATTTCTTCCTCTCGAACATTAAATGATGATCGAAAAAATGTAATCACATAATACAAATAAGTAGTACTTGTATGCATCATTGTAGGACTGACTACTGCTATCATGATTAAGAATCTTTAACAATTCGTTAATATCGTATCTCCCTTAGTATTTCGTTTTTTTTTTTTTCTAAAGGTTACACGTTGGTCAATGAAAAATCCCAAAATCTCTATCGTAGAGTACCATTTTGTACGAAGTTTTCAACATTCGATCGTGTTGCGTAGCGATTGCAAAACAGACAAAAGAGAATACACCTGCGAACCACACATCCCTTATTAGAAAACCTGTACTCTCATGAAAACGCTGGCTCTCACGATACACGGAGATATTAGGTTTGCACATAAACGGAGGTCGATTAAAATTCACCGTGCATTATCCATAGCAAGCACGCCGACAACTCCCAGCTGATGCCGTGAAAACCGCATCCGGGCCAAATAGTCTTTGATCAGACGCTCTGTTTCTGATCGCGGTCTCACGTCTTCCTATACATCACACACATCTACTGCACAGCTAGCAATTCGAAGTAATGAGCCAGATATTCACTTTATATACTTCGTCGTGATGTTCCAGCTCATCAAACTCGATTTACGTCGTGAAATTCGTGAATGAACAACGATGTTCCCCATCTTCGTTGGTGGCGACTAGACAGACGACTTAATTGAAGATTTCTTGGGATTATAAGAAACTTTCTGTTCTCGGATCACGGTTTCGTTGGCGAGTTTCGCTATTCGTGCAAGCTGCTCAGAACATAGATAACTCGGTCGTAGCGTCTGGTTCGTCGGGCATTTCACGCTATAACCAGCCAGACGGATTTTACGCTACTCGCAATGCTTTTAATTAACCGAATTAGACGGTTACCTGACAGTAAAATCGAATAATTAGATTCCAACGAGCGTCAAGCTTACGACCCCGTGCACGAGCCGTCTTGCGGCTTTGCCCACATATGAGCAAGCGTACCTCGACTGACGTGGTTTTCGTACTATCGCAGCCACGCACACGTTCGTCTCGAAAGTATGGGATCAAGTTACGTATGGCAGACGTTCAAATGGCCTTTTAATCGTGGAAAGAAGTAATACATTATGGCATAATGCGCGAGCCCCAGTTTACGTAATTTTTTTGTGTGGGAGCATGTACGTTTTATTTTGAAGGAAGACACGGATCGATCGTGAAAGTCAGATAAAAAAAAAGATATGGAGAGAAAAAGAAGGAAAGATGGAGATCAAGCATATAAAGCGGATTTATTGAGAAAGATCTTTTTATTACCAATTGTCCCACACGAGGCGAAGATTTCTCAGGATTATCGATGTATTATTATATCATTGTATCGATGGCCGAGTCGCGATTCCTTTTTACAATTATATATATATTATATTATAATTACATATATAATATATATAATTATATATATATAAGACTTGAACGTCTTATCTTTATTGAAATCTGAAAAAGTTTAATCCGAGGGGTAGCGCGTGTATTTAATTATCATAAATTAATTTTTTCTTCCAGCGTAACGCGATTATTTCACAATGGTCGAGTATATCACATGTGTATCTGAACTATTTTAATCACCTAATAACGATTATTTATTAATTCATTTTGTCCAATTACTGAGAAAATTAGTTGATTACAGACCACAATATAAGACGTAATCTTACTTTATTTCACGTGGCTGTATTGTATTTCAGAATTTTATCAAAGTTATCTAATCAAGGAAACATCTGGTTCTACTGAATTATACGCGTTAATACCGGCCGTATATCCGTTATGATCTGCACGGTTACCCCGCGCGCGTTAATCTTTTTTAATTAGCGCTTAGGCGTCTGCTTAACTTGCTTTTCCATCGCGTTGTGAACAAATTGTAGTACATACCGATTTGCAGAATATTCGTTATGGTCGGCCTGTGGTATAAGGTCTGTGTATGACACGGTCGTTCGCACGATGTCATCTAGAACTGCGAAACGTGCAATTTGCAACGCGAAGTAACTGCATATCTTACTCTGTGAGAACGTACCGTGATTTACAGAAAGCTACCAAACTATCGTCACAATGTAATTCAGTGTACGCGTGGAGATGCAGAGACTCGCGAAAGTATTTGGACATTATTCATAGAAATCTTTTATGTTGTATTGTATGTGTCATATGTAAAATATTTTGAAACTTTATTAATGCTGCAATGAAACACGACTGTCATGGTTATATTGATCAAATTTGAAACCAACCTGAAAATGTCTATGTACGTATAGGAGTTACAAGATATTTAATGCAGATTCACTGCAGATATTTAGTCAAAAGTTAGTATTATAGTATAAATAATCATCCGAAATAAGCTATAAATGTTAAAGATGATTTCATTGAATATTGAAGCTTATTAATCCTTATCTAACTGACAGATACGCTACCAAATGCAAGCTAAAATTTTACTATCCCACATGATTAGAGCGATAAGAATTGATATAATGGAAAATTTTCTGTTGATATACTTTCGTGATTTTCGGCGAAATATATACTTGCACTAAATATAACTAATGAGATTTTGAATAAAAAATAACCAATGAATTTTTATATACATAAAAGAGTTTCTAGAACTATTGAAGTAGTTTTGTGAGTCATTGTATTTATAATAGACTGAAACAATCTCAAGAAACGGAATGATGCTGTTGCGGATTTTCGTTTTCAACGCATTGGGAAACGGGGGAATTAATTGAAATCACGAAACGGTACTTAATCTACGTTTCGCATAGCAATGAAGAAATATTTGATGTAGATATTATCATGTCTGCTATCTTGCCTGTTATGATGTTCACCAGTATTCTAATCTAATATTTTGTTCATTTCCTTTTGCAACCCTGCTTTCTGCTTTCGACTTCGGCGAAAGACTTTCTATCAAATTATTGGCAATTTCTGGTCTACTATTACATACTATTCGCGATATTTCGATTGCATCGAGCTAAGAATATCGAATTTCAGCCTATAGGAATATTGTGAACATTATAATAATTCTTAGTTGATTTCGCTTCGTTACGATCCAGTGAGTGAACGAAATGTGAATCTGGTAAACCAATGCACACACTCTTGTCTTGTATATTTTCGTAAATGTCTATCAATTGTATAATAATACCTGATTCAACGTCCAATCAAGCTACTATCACGTCAGATCTATTCAAGGCGTGCATCGCATTGAGGATAACGTATTTCCCTTCAAGGAGGAAATGTGAGAACTCCTGACAATAAAAATTGTCGATCCAATAATGTAAGGCTCTCAGCCTATATTGTCTAAATCCTGTAATATTAATGTTTTCTTATATCGAAGATGCATTGTACCATAAATAAAGAATCGTTTTATCTCAATAGTATGTAATTCGAATGCTCGTTTTACGAAGTTCCATCTTTCACCAGCATAATAGCCATTCACCACATCGTGCATCTAATCCGTTTCTTTTGTTCCTGGCCTTGGCAAATATCTCCTAGATTACTAATTTGACTCAATTTTGCCCAAGATCGCTCAAGAGCAATCAAACACGTGAACCTAAACGAAGAATCGTGAAACTGGGCGTTGTCCATGGCAAGGTCTCGGAACATGAACGTTACCTCCTTCAGTGAGAGGAAAAGTGGTAATGACATCATTACTATCATTTTGCTCATTGGATTGCACCGTATTTCGCGTCACTTGATTATTCTCCTTGATGGCTCGCCGGTCTGCAAATCGTGGTCACTTAGAGAAATTCTAATTAACTTTTTTCACGTCGATGCTTTTCGATATAATTATCTAGAAGTTATTAAGAAAATCGAGGTGCAAATTGAGACTGGATTGGCTCGTGAAATCGAAAATTCGACAGAGAATTATTAAGGAAGTCCTTATTCTGAAAGGAAAGTTTATTGTATAGAGCATTTCTATTTGTATAACTGAGATATCAATGTTTTTGATATTAGAAAGAGATATCCGATGAAGTAAGTTGTTTAAGTATAACTTAATATTGCATCTACATATTATTTTCTTGCTTCCTTAATAGAGTAGCGCAGAATAACGAAATATTGTAACATAGACTTCAATTAAGGTCACTTTTTTCAAAATTTATCCCGTACCTTTCTTGCAGTACAAACATAGAAAGAACATGATGAAACGAGTTTAATAATATTCCATATTGCATGATTTTATTGAAAGCAGCGCAATATGAGAAGGTCATTACTAACCTTCGAATCTGAGAAAAAAGGTAATATACCGTAGGAATAGTATTCATAATTGCCCCGTTCTTCCCAATTGAACAACTTAAACAATCTTTTCAGAAAGGAACGGGAATATTCAATTAACAAGAACTGTTTACACGATTTAGATGATTTGTTAAATACTCAGGGCAACAATCCTTCAAACGGGGCAGTGTTGCGGCAGAAAAGCAAGACTTTTCAACACTTGGTTGCCAATACGATATTGCGCCGGAACGGCGCTAATGACAAATCCTCGTAAGGTAGCAGCTGTTAAATCCCCGGTGTCGTGGAAATCTCGCACGATATAGTTCCCCTGTCACTGGTTTTATTGAAGTGACTGCCGTTCGGCCATTATGCACAGCGCGTACGCAATTATCCTGATCATTATTATCACCGCGAAGCTATTTGAATACGGTGAACGGTCGTGCGGAATCGGAGCATTGCGACGTGGAAACGATGGAAAATAATGGCTCTGAGACACGAGATAGAAGATTGGAACGCAAGGTGAGGAAACCTCGCCTTTCGGTCATTACATTTCTTTTCGTTTCATTTATTTAAGCTGTTTTATATTCTATAGATACACTAAATTGTTTTTGTTACTCTGACGATATTTCCGAGTGAACGAAGTTCGAGTTATAATTTAAGGGTAAACTAAACTTTGGTTTTCGATCAATAGATTTCTTTCCATTTCATTCGTTTAGGCTGCCTCTGTTTTATGGACACATGAAATTGTACAAATACAAACTTTGTTATCTTCGACTGACTGTGTGATTTATGTTTAATCTCGTTTGTCGATCGTTGAATCTCCATTTCATTCATTTAGGCTATACAGATTTTCTAGTTTATCGATACAGAAAATTATTTTTAAGTGAGTGTACAGGTAATTCAGAGGTAATTAAGTTTTTATGTAATTTGTAATTTGTAATTAAGATTTGTAATCTCATTACCAGAGATGTTAATAAATCTTATTCCTATAACTGCTATGTTGAAAACCGCTATCATCGATGTAATAATTAATGTATAAAATTTGCAATATGCTACTGCTTGCCATTCTAGTTTACATCATCCATAAATCTCTTCAGAGTTTGTAAGAGAAAATTGAATTGATATTAAAGTTTAACCGTTTTGAAGCGCTTTGGTATTTTGGATGTCACGTTGACAATTATTAATTTTTTCTGTGCTTTGATAAATGATCATTCGAACAGACTTCTAATAATATTATTAAACGGTTTGCCAATATTTCTCAAACGTTATATTTCATTGAGCATAGATGCCTGAAATGTTCCACTCTATAAAACACTATGATAATAGTTAGACCCACTCGTTTATTTTCCCAAGTGACAGGAATAGTAATCGATCTTAACGATAACGACAAGAAATAATATATCAGCATCCTGTGGAACAGTTGCTTATTCTATGAGACGAATAAAAGAAGCGAAAGAGTCATTACAAAACCTTCGATGTTCTTTTTGCATCGTTTATAGCTTACGAACATTTTATAAGAATTATCAGGATTTTTACAAATAGATTTACTATTACTAAGAATCAAGGACATTAAGAACAATATGAAAGGTAAATTTCATTCAATTTGTTCTTTTCATCCAACAATTATGACAAATGGGAATAGCTTCAGTTTGACTAAAACCATTTAATATCAATCGTCACGCTTGAGCGAGCTGTTAAAAGTGGCCGTTTTTTTTTCAGCCAGTTTTCGAGCAGTGTGTAGTCGAAAAACTGGCACGAAAGGTCACTAGATTGTATCGAAAAATATCACGATTAGATTTTGTAATGTAATGCGAAGCGAAAGGTCTTCTCGACTTCAGCCGTCGTACATATGTCATACAGCATGGTCCATTTTCGATTTTTCATGCGTCTGTTGCGCGGCTCAATCGACGACAGAGGTCAAAAAACTTTTCGTGATACGTATCACGGTTAAGTAACAAAACAAAAATGGAGTTAAAAATTCACGAACATTTTATTTTTTATTACCTGCTTTGCAATCATATTTCTTTAGATTTTTGATAAAATTTTTCTTAACAGAGCATTGTAAAATTTACTTTTAACTATTTACTTGTTTGCGAGAAAATTTACTAATACTAAGGATTTGTAATTTATGAATTATAAAACTTCATTAAATTAATTCAAGTATGCAGAAGGCAGAAGCAGATAACCTAATACTAGGTTAAATTTATTTAATTCTTGGCTTCTATAGGACGCATAGCATGTCTCGAGCTTGATAGGTACACTGTGATTGATAGGTAATAATCAAGCATGTAATTTATGTACAATTAAAATACTTTAGCGATGAAGCTTTTCAATTACGTCTAACTAGCTCCGAGAATGTAATTGGAGTTTACTCTCTGGTGGGAGTTTTACTCTTTTTATCATCGAAGTCATCGGAGAGGTTAACATCTTAATTACGCGGTTGCTGCGCGGATATATTTCGAGACTTGAGTTGAATTTATCAGTAATCGCATTGGAGTTCATTCTTCTCTTACCGTTAAATTCCTTGTTCTTTTGCTTTTGTAGAACTGATCTACATATCTCTCAACCTTAGTTTTTCTCATTCGGTTAGTATTGTAATTACGGTCATGTCAACAAAAACTTGCCTAAACTACTCGTATAATTATGTTGGTTTCATAATACCTGAATGGTTAAAAAAGGTTGACGAAGTACATTCTAAGAGTGAATGTTACAATGTCGCTTGTATATATCTCAGTGTACCTCATCGTAGATGTGACTGATTAAGGAGATTTTCGAGTTAGACTTCATTCTTCCCTTACACATTTCCTATCTAATTTAACTATATTTTCCTGTCTCCTCTAAGGTAAACCTTCGCGACAACGACCATTTTAAGGAGTGAATCCACACAAATTTCTTTTAAATACAAAAAGGTGTACTTCCTATCTTCTTAACTTTACGCTTTGAATAGTTTCGAAATAATTCTAGAAACTAAAGAACAGTTCGTTTGTAATTCATTTTAAGGAGTGAGTCCATACAAATTTTGTTTAAATATAAAAGAGTGTATTTTCTACATTCTTAATTTTACACTTTGAATAGTTTCGAAACAATTCTAGAAATTATTAAATAATGACTCATTTATAACTCACTCAGTTGGCAAATATTTTGGCGAATCGTTTCTTCGAACTGCATTTAAACTATGATCAAACATATTAAGTGGGCTTTTCAATTACTTTCCTATAGTTCACAGATCATATTTTGAAATTCCAGGTTTGACATATTCACGATAATTTGTCGTTGCATCTTTAACGACGAGCAGGCTTTAACGACCTATTAATCGATACTCGATGAGAGCTTATTTGTCGCTCAAATACGTTGAGTCACACTTTCCATTTGTACCATTATAATTACATTAAGCATGTAATTATCATTCCCTACGCCCAATTAGTACTGTCGTGTCGTGATGAATTGAACGATGATAGATAAGTTTCATAGTCCCGAAGAAATACGATGACAGCGTTTAAAATTTATAAAACGTGAGTCCAATAGAACGCGCCCAAGCTTCAAAATGATTCTAGAGGTAGATAAAAGAAGAAACTTTGAGAGAGTCATTCTTTAATCTCCTGAGGCGAAGCTCTCCGTGAGCAGCTTTAGAATTTACGAAGATACTCGTGTTTCCTTTATTACTACAAAGAAACATCAAAAGTATTATATTGAACGAGAGAAATTTATATTAGTAAATACCTTCACACATTGTAGCTTTGTTACTTCTGTATTTAAAAAAAACCTTACCTACTTTAATGAAACAAAATTAATAAAGAATCTGTTTAGAATGAAGTGCTTTACGGCCAAAAATGTGGAATTACCTACTATTTGAAATCACAGTTTTTACATATACTAAAAGTTATTGAAAATTAATGCTGTAAATATTAATGGCAATTTTCTCTATTTTGATAACTTCTTATGAAAGAGCTTTCTAGGATAATGAAATTCTAAACTAACTTTCTTCTAAAATATAAATAAATAATATGTGAAGTAACATTCTGAAAAATTACGAGGAAATTAGAAAAAGATTATAAATTGAAATTTTTCCAAATTTCTCATTTCAGTTCTAACAATTAATGATCTCAAACTTTAGCCGGTAACATATGACGTAAGAATATATTATAAAAGATTAACGCAGATCGTGCAATCACGCAACATCTGTAATGCCATTTTCCCTAATATTTCATCCACTCCCCTCCTCCTCGTAAAATAGTCAGTAAATTATGATAAACCGCTCTGACTAACACCAACAATTTCACAATTCCGAACAAATAATGTACTCCGATCTACTGATTAATGACCGAGTCGTATCTCGTGCCGGACTTTTGTTTGACCCCCGAGTGCTTGTGTTATTTCAATGGCAAGAGAGGTGATGCAAAAGACGTTGTATAAAATTACACCCACACGAAAACGGAATATACGATATCAAATCGCTTGTTCCTTGATACAGATTGTGATCCAAACCTTTCGAGGTCAGTAGAATAGAAGAAATTCGACTGAGGGCCATTTTTATACGTTGCTTAGGCGGATAACGGCACAGACTATCAGTTGACGGCAAACGAACGATCACAAAGGAGCGAAATCTCGATTTAAGGTTCCTTAACTGCCACCATCAGCGAGGTGTGACCTCGTTTGAGTATCTATCGTAATCGCAGGTGGACCAGTTAGATATGGATGTCCGGGTGTACGAATACTTCGAGAGTGACGTGTGTTTGAAATATAGGCTTCGAAAGTATCGCGTGTCATGTACCATTGCGTGTTCGTGCTATGATTTTAATGCTGAAACTATGTGTGTGGCCGAAGCGATCGATTCGTAATTTTTGATAAGTACTAATATTTTATAGCAGATTTATTGCGGTGCGTTTTTGGAGATTTTAATGATTTTGTGTAAAGTAAATAGATGAATGCTTGTTTTCTTCTTTAACCCTATGTACTTTTTCATATACTTTTCACTTCAATTTCATTGATAAAATTTTATATTATGTATAGTTATTGATAATTCTATAGTATTAATCTTCTCAATCTTTCTCTTAATCATTCTTGTCAATAATAGTTGTATAAAAGTTGAAGGATGATAATTTTCAACTAATTTCTAGAGGCAACCATTAAGGTAGAAATTAAACAATGTATGCAGCATGTTAGAAACAACTTTTACCTTTGATAATGACATTTGCGGCTTCGGATGAACTTCCGTCCGTACTATCATCGTTTCTCTGCAATATGATACTTTCTATCTTCTCTCTTCTGAGACGTTGAGGAAAAACATTTCTTCGTAAGGATCTCACGGTGACAGTTTTAAAGGAGACGTTTGTTAAAAATGGGGACAGTTCGAGGTCTCTCTTTCTTAACCATATATCATTTAACGAATAAAAAGGTCGCTGTTATTGTTAGAAGTTGAAACGTATACAAGTTGTAACGAAGCGATGCGTGTGATAGGAACCGTTCTAATGAATTCATTCTGAGACAATAATTAGCGGGATCTCCGCATTTCTATCTGTCTTCAACGGCGACAAGACTCTTTAGTGTTCCTTGCAACAGCCGATGTCGTTCAATTAGAAACGAACGATCGTTCGTCTGTGACGTGAGGGAAAGTAACGCGGATTTCGAGGAATCTAGAGAAAAAGAGAAGGAGAAGAAGGTAGCAGGTGTCGTTTCCTGTGGCGAGCAACATCAAGTATATGGAAATCGAAACCGCTTCTGCACGGCTTCGTTCCACTATAGAATGGAAAGTCGAAAGTGATCGATTTCATTCTCTTACGGACCGCTTTTTTTCTTCGATTGGACTGTTAATTCAAATTCGTTCCGTATTCAAATATAGAGAAAGGTATTGCACAATACAATTATATGTAGTTTCAATTTAAATATCACGGAATAATAACTATAATTGACGAATTGGAATAATAAATGATTTAGATAAGTGGCAAAGGATAAAAACAGTTTTTTAATGGAAAGGAATATATATTCCATATGAATAAAGTGAACAAAAATGATTTAATTATGAGGAACCTGAGAATGGTGAATTGGAAGTACATATAAATAAATAGATTTGTCTAATCCGCTTTTTTATTTATTCATCCCCTAATTGTGAAGTTAGTAAAAATACTAAACGCAAATATTAAAAGTTTATAATGTTTAAATGATAAAGGCAATATAATACTAGAAATCATTACTTACCATAAAATAGCATATAAAGCATTTAGTAAATCGATATAAATGGAGTATATGAATTATATTGCGGAATCTCAAAATTTCATATCTTTCTCATATCAAAAGATGAAAAATCCTATTCAATCACGTTTCATGGTAGTAAAAACCAGGATTACAGCCTTCCTGTGGTTATAGGAAACACCTGGAATTGTTTCATGGTTAAAAAATTTCGATCTGTAAAATTTCTCAGATAGGAAATTCAGAGAAGCACTCACGAGGTCGGAGGATCGCCTTTTCCTTGAGACTAGTACCAAGAATCGAGATCTTGAAATTCCGAAGCGATCCGTAGCAATTCCTTAAACCTATGATAATCCACAGTCGATTACATTACACGTAACCATGGACATAAAATAGAGAAGTTGTTCTACTTTTACGTAATATATCGTAGACCTTCGCTTAAGGTCGTTGAGGTTAAGGTCATTCTACTTCACAGTGGAGTGAATCACGTTCTGGGATCTCAGGCAACCAACATTCTGTAGATAGGGAACATTTTTTTATTTATTTTAACCTTCGATTGCTACAGTGAAATAGAAATATATTAATTTCCTAATGGAATTCTCAGATACCACACTGAAAATTTCAATCTCAGCTGATAGTTTATAATCAACGGGGTTTATAATAAACGGGGTGATTATAATTATACAGAATTGGCTCAATTGGATCCTTATCTTAAAGGTCACAACGCTAACGATGATTAGCAAAACTTTGTGTAACGTACTATTTCAGAATGATAATTTATGATATTTGAGTTTTATGCATTAGGTACTTTTTTAGTGTTTTTATTGAATTAACTAAGTTCGTAGCAAAAGTCTATTTCAAGTTGCCTGTAGGTATTTCTTTCTTTCTTGCTTTATGTTCCTAAATTTGTACTCCTGGTAATGCACGGTTTAGTAATCATTATATTCTGCAACGTTGATAGCGGGACGCCTTTTACAATACCGGGACCATTATGAAAAGGGTGCGGTCACATTAAAACGAAATAGGAAATGTACCTTAGTATGGTCGAGTTCGATTGTACGTAGCAGAACAGTATGGTGTGCATAATAGAAATGTATATTAGTGAAAGTCTGAATAGAAGGAAAAATCTGCTGATTTATTTACATTTTATCGATTCTAGTGAAATACACGTGATTTTACGTAATGAAGAACACGATATGTTAATATGTTTATCTATATATAGCCGTAGAATCTGATGGTTGAAATAATGAATGTATGTGTAGTAAACACCATAAGATGGAACGACTCGTGTGCATATCATAAATGACCATGTTGACGATATAGATTAACATAAAATTATGAAATCGAGTGTATCCATATTATTTCCATTAGAAGTAGAATGAATATCCATATAATTCATGTATACGATGAAACATTTATAAGTAATACTGCTTGCAGATATCTAAAATAAAAATTTTGCTAATTTATAATCTAAACTAACTCCTAGTGTATTTTAAAATGCAAATCCAAACTCCAATGTTACACGCGTTCTACTTCATAAGATTTATATATCCAGTTGTTAATTTACAGATTAAGATCAATTTTAAACGAAATATTCGACTTTAAATTGAATATCACAGTTACTGTATATACAATACAATCAGACATACCGATTACTAATTAAAAATACGTGAACACAGTTCATTAATGCACGAATTGGAATCTTTATGTAGGATACCGATAGTCCAATTTCGAAAGTTGATTTTCACTCACGTTCCTTCATTGTAGCGAGTTCTTCTTCTAAGTATTGTTCAATAAATAAACTGTTTCCTGATACGCGGCATTGCAATTGTACGATAATTTTAACTTTACAGCGTAGCAAAAGCCATATTTGTAACAGATATAAATGTCAAGTATACGTTTGCCTTAAGTTAGATTGTGATGCGTAAATTTCCTTTCGGAGCATAAATCAGGGGAAGAAATTGTACGATTACGTTCTGGAACTTGTATAAGGCGAATAGAATGAAAGTCTTACAGCTACCGATGAAGAATAACAATAAGCGCTACACAATTTAGATAAAGATAAGTATTTATTTTTAGAATCATCTCGCTGTCTTGACTAGTTTTGTTTTTCCTGTTAAACGCCCGCTGTTCGTAATAGTTTCGCCCACGCCAACCAAAGCAAGATGTGTGACTTCCGTATATGACAACGGCTCTTTGTGAACAACGGCTCTCGAGGTTTTCTATTTTTCCTCCCGCAGCGTTGGAAGTCACAAAAGAGAACGAGAGAGTACAGATATGCATATATAGAAGAGAAACAGAGTAGAAAATCTGAGAGAAATTTCTCGGAATGAATATTTGCAGCAATTATAAAAATTCATGAATAAGCGAAGATAATATATGTATATATTGCAACATTGCTGGCTACTATTGCAATAATTGGAATTCTGAAAAATATAAAAAAATATAGGATAATATTAAAAAGGAATTTAATTCTCTGAAAATTGTTCGAAATTAACATATGAAAAAATATGAAAATCGCGAGCAAACAGGAACGAAACTAAAATCTCGGTGTGCCTGGAGCCTGAAGTTCATGATTATTCGAGAAAACCAACAGACCTATACGACATAAACCAACCCCAAGCTTTAGTACCCTTACATCGAGCTGCCTGCACCTACCTCTAGTTACAATCTTGACATAGTTTAAACCAGTGGATTACATAAGAATGGATCACTAATTCTCTATATTTCATACAATTATACTTTATTGATATGAAATGATGTTCAACAATCATTTGTTAAATGTGATAAATCTGCAACTGCCATCATATATTATCGTTCAACAATCATTTATTACGTGTGATAGATCTAAACATTACAAATTATTGTACTTCTTTACATATGATTAAACTGAAACATTATTATTAATTCTTTGAACATAATATTAAATGATTTTATCAATTTGAGCGGCTAGTCTGAATACAATTCCTAAATTTATTGCTTCAAATTGTAAGAGAAATAAAATACCTCTGGCTTTTTTCGAAATGGAAATTTTAGTTCGTATCAAACAGTAGGCGTATTCTTTATTACATCCCTAGCACGAAAAAGGTAACACCTAAATGAAAATACTATGGACTACGACTGATCGAAGATACCGAAAAGTTTAATAGTATATATATATAAATAGATACAAATAACAATAAATAGTATAGATATAATAAATATCGAAATAGTATAGATATAATAAATATAAAAATATTTCAATTGTTTGTAATTTTATTTGCCCATAATATATGGCATATATTTTGGAATAATGCAATATTCAACGTTCGATACAACATTCCATGAGGTACGCCAAATATTTCGTAATTTATGGTAAAATATAAATTTCTTCGAAGATTTCAAGAATTACGTACCCCTATTTCCTGTGGTAAAATGTTCGCTTTAATTGAGAATGTTAATTATTAAACGTGATAAAACTGTCGACGTTAAACAAATTACCCGCATTCCTTGCATAATACTGACAGAATTGCTCGGTATTTGTATTTCACAGAACTTGTAGAAAATAAATTATCGACGTCGATTTACATTTTAAATTTGAATTTTATACAGTCGATATTTTAAATATTTAATCATGGTGGGAAAAGCAATCTACGCTAAAGTCAATCAAACACACGTGAAATTGACAACGTTCTCTGAACTGGGCGTGGGACTAAAGAAAACCGACTATCAGAGAACACGGATCGTGACGTCGAGCTCGCGACTCTTTTTATTCGACGGCGCACAGCTTTCCCTTTCTTTCCCCTGAGAAATTTAGCAATAATTACGTCGCTTTGCCGTTACTCAGTCTCCGTTATACTAGTTGGAATACTAAACGATCGAAAAAATTGCCGCGTTGCTACACAACAGTATTTTCGCTTAATTATTTCTAGAATATCCAACAACCAGTTACCAGAAATGGTACCGTATCTTATGCCTACATATTCACCCTGTCAAACGACGTAAGAAAAATTCAGATACTGTATCGAGCATGGAAACGAAGGGGATTAAACGGAAGTGAAGGTTTTCAGATTAAATTCGAATTTCTATAAATGGTACATTAATTATATATCAGATACTTAGATATACACTTCGTTTAGGTGTACTTTATTAATACTATACAAGACGTATATTGATCGGTTAACTTGTTACCTGAACTCCACACAGCGACTCCGCATTTTGCACAGGTCACTTTCTCGCCGATCTATATCAACTCTGTATATCAACTCTCTAAAAAAAAAAAAAAAAAAGAAAAACAGATGGACAGAAAAGGAGAAAAATCGACATTCTCAGCGTGAATTATGACAAACAGCATATTGATCGTTGCGGCAAAGTGAACGTCAAGATCTCGCTGCGCAGAGCTTTCCTTTTGACTAAACGTGGTTTTCTAACCGCGAAGATCTCTTCTTGAACAAGTATAATCTTGCCATTGCATAGTCGATCGTTCTTTAGGTTAAGGGTTGAAGTAGCATGCATATACTGACATTAGTAAAATGTAGACACGTAAAAGCATCGACGTATCCACTAGTTTTCACGAAGCCTTTCGAAGTAATGGTTTTTTCATAAGTTCGAGAGAACATTTTTCTATATCCATTTCTATATTTATTTCTATATCTTGCATTTAAAAACATGACAATTTGAAAATAAAAGATCTTTTCAAAGGATCTTGCTATTTTTGTTAAAAAATCAATAGTTGATTTGATTCTTAAAGACGGCAATATTTTATGGGATATTTGTTAATCTCTTTAAAACCAATTTTATCGCGTTACAAGTAACTGTAGGATATTAATACAGAATGATAATCATTATGTAACGACTAACTCGTCATTTTTGCTCATGATTCTGTAACTAAATTCTTCTGCCAAATTCAAGCATCCTGCCAGAAACAAACATATGGTGTGTCAAAAATAAATATATAGTTAGATTGAAATAACAGATTTATGATAAAATATTTCGAAAACAACAACAGCGAAATGCATACAGTTTGCACTTAATATCTGTAGGTTTTAATTTATGGCTGGGAGTGCACATATCGAATTCCGTTTTAGAATAGATAATGTCGGCGACGACGTTTCTACTATCGTATTCCGAGAACGCGTCACCGCATAAACATGTTAGACTCGACGTTGTCCGAGACAACGACTGCGAAAAATCAACTTTCATATGATAATAAGAGCTCTAATAAAGAACAGACACACGCCTTCAATTACGTGAAACTTTCACGCTAGGCTTCTGTACTCGAAGACGCGCCTTGCTCTTCTTTTTTCACGGTATACAGGGAGAGAAGTTCAAGTACGCGCGAGACGTATGTACGTACAAGAGGCTATGATGCCTCGAGAAATTTAGTAGAATTTGCATTTGTTTGTTGAATACTGAAATCGAACAGCATATACTATTTGACGAGAAATGCATTTCAGAAGTAAATCGTATAACCGTTCTTGCCGTTAAAGGAAGCTGTAAAGTGCGCCGAGAAAATCGCCGCGCTGCATTAGAACGAGTTTCGTTTCAAAATAAGGAAGTTAGGTGATTTCAGAAAGAAATTGCAGGCCGATAAACAAAGTTGCAAATAATCCCCCCGTCGAGAATTTTTTTTATTGTGTGCGCGTTCGTTTGATCTCAGTTTAAAAACATTTCCACGGAAACTGGCGAAGTTGCTCGAATGACGGATATGAAAGCGAGATAAAATTTTACGACAGGCGTACCATGCGTGTATTGTACCATTGGTATGGGTAAAATCTGTATTCATTCCACTCTGATTTTTAACATTAATGAGGAATGTTATAATAATCTGGTAGCCGAACGTTCGTCTTTTCTTTCCTTCTCTCTCTTTCTTTCTCTCTCTCTCTCTCTGTCTCTCTCTCTCTCTCTTTTCGTTATCCTTAATGCGTACCGTTGATATTCGATACGTATTCCATTCGATAATTGTCCGGTTGAAATTCATTGATAGTGAATTATCAACTATTACCTTTCCAGAAACCTGGAAAAATTATTCGGTTCTGCTATAAACTTAACGTGAACAGCTATCTTTTCAAACGAGTTGCACAACTCATATAAGCACGTAGTACTTAGTAATTTTCGTATAATAACAGTTTAACGTGATAATTACCATCCGAATACCATTTTCTAAGCGCGTGCTTCTTCTTAAGTGAAATTCAAGTAGAAAACGCAAGGGTGTAAGCAACAGCTGGATAGAAATTTTCCATGCTGACCGTTTTCATATTGTTCAGCAACGACGTAATTACGGATTTTCTAATAATTCGCCTCGCGAAAACGAGGTCACTTCATTTAATAATACTTAAAGTTTAAAAATCTTTAAATGGAACAAGACAACGTTATTTACGTGTATACGTAGAATTTAACTGCATTACGTCATGGAACACGATAAAAGTAGAGAATAACGGATATTTATCGTCATATTGCAATTTAATTAGAGACTGATGCGCGAATTCATGCGACGGACGGAATTTACAGCTCATCAGGGAAATGAAAACGAACGATACTTAACTTCCTCGTCGCCATCGGCATGCTTCCGCGGTTAATCATAATAACAAGTCGGTGTATTGGTGTTAGATAGTAGGAAATCAATGAAAATTACTATATTTCTATGATTCCTTTGTAAGATTGTTCGACTTCACTTAAGAAGTATCACACAGCTTCGATTGTAAATCTCTCATAAAAAGTGCATTAAAGACTTGAAACTCGATATTTCCATTCGAAGCAAGAATTTACACTTACAATTTCTAAACTTAGAATTACACTACTATTTCATAACGATTAATAAAGTCATCAACGATTGTGCCATAGAAAATAGATTCACGGTCTGGTAAGTCACATAGTAGCAACGTTTATGCGAACGAGAAAGAATTCCAGGACAGTTACCCATCCAATCTTTTTACGACGTTCGTAACGTGTTCTTTAACAGCTTTTTTCATCAATTCGATTTCAAATTGCGAGACGTCACGTTAATCCACTAAAAACATGAGAGAATGAATGATTAACGGATATTGCTCAAACGTGAAATTAAATGCATCGATAAAGAAAATATAGAAATGTTTGGAGGCGATGCTAATCTTTTGCCATATTTAATCGTGATGCGAATCTTCCATCAAGGATCTCAATTGTTAGTCACGATGCAGAACATTACATTTATAAATAGAAGTTTGAAAAATGTGTTGAACAAAATGGTTTTATTATACTGTAACTCGCTGGCTCGTTTAATCATTTCGATACGAATTTCTTAGAAGATGTTAATCATATCAATATCATAAATTATGTTAATGCCCGAGAACCTCGTATATCATGAAAATATATAAACCGGCATGTTTCTTTCATGTAGAAATTGGAATATGCTCATTTTTCATTCGTGCCCCAGAAATTGCATGTTGTAATGTTACCACTATGGCAAGACGTAAAATAGGAGCCTGTTGTTAAATATAATAATGTTAAATATTTGCAGTGCGTACGGCACGAACACGTTATTATCTTTTATATGCATCATTATTAGATGTCCATTTGGTGAACGCAATCTGAATTATCGTCTCGTGGATTATTACTTGTTATACATGTACTTACTACAAAATCAATGCTTTTACTCTGTTCGTATAAAAATAAATCAAACCATAGCATATCGAAACTGTGGCATAAAATAAATATCTCTAGTTCGCAAGAAAGGAGAAATCCAACGGATAATAGATATTTTATCAGAACATCAAATTACAGGATTCGATTATACATTACTTTTAGTAAGAAGCATTTCTCCCAGTTATTAGCAAAAAAATTAGGTCACAGGCGTGAACATCGATTAATTAAACGTCTGTGAAACGTACAATAAGGGCAAAAATAGAATCCTTAAAGTAACAATGATCTTTCATCGACTACGCAAAGTCGAGTACCCCCCGAAGCAAATTGCTTGAAAATGCAAACGAAGTTGAGCACAGGCAATAATGAGCGTGGAGTGAGGAAATTCATTTACAAATCGTCTCAACTCGTCGTTCCGTTGGAGAAAAGAAGAGAATAAAAATATCTATGGTGTTACAAGTCCATTACCCCGATAAAAATCAGCGTCTTCTGTCTTTTTACGTAATATTGTTTTACGTGTGAAACTAAACTAGAGCTGTGCTAAATCTGTGAGAGTCGGTTGTTACGTTACTATTGCGGATGTTATTTCCCATTGGATAGGCGATTCTTATTTTTCACAGCTTCTTGGCTGCAAACAAAAAAGAGAAGTATCGAGAAAGACCGCAGATTTTGTATAATTACGCGCAAAATTTGAGCGTTTAAAATACCGGAACAACTATACGAAACGCAAAAAACGTTTTAAAACAGAATTCTGCTCAGTTCAACCAAGTGACATTTATTGCAAGTTATACGTTGAATAAATTTTAGTAGGAATGCAAATGTCTAATCGAATACCGCTTCTAGACTTGCTTCCACTTGGAACGTTCAAGTTCAGGAGTACGTGACATATCGCAGATCTACCTGAAATCTCGAGTGAGATGACACGAATGCCTGAAGAGGTTTTATTGCATTGCCACAGTTAAAGAGCGCTTTCTTTTCGAACGTATCCGACAACTGACATTGAGGACAGTTGTTCGACAATATTGCGAACACCCCTTTCTTTTCGTATATTTTCTAGGAAACACCTTTCACCAAATAATGACTGTATTTTTTAAGAGTCTGCACATGAGATTCTTAACGATCCAAATACTTCTGAATATGTAAAATCCTTTAACGAATAATAACTTTAACACTCAATGGTCACGTATCTATATAATGTTTATATTATTTTTGTCAGGAATATCAAATGAAACAATATAAAAATAAATGCGAAAGAAATATAAAAGAATTAATTATCCGCTTTTATTAATAAACTTACGTCTGAAGGAATCAAGAACAAATCTGTATTGTAAATATAACGAGAAATTTGAAAAATGTATATGGGTGTAGTTTACTACATTTGAGACATATTTTTTTGTGTACACGAAAACGGGTGAAAGCAAGGACGTTTATTTTAACTTTTAATTAAAACGAATTATTCATTGGTGCAATATTTTACAGTACATAAAACATTAACGAGCGAAAAACTTCATCACCTGTAAGTATTCTTTTCTTTCCCTTTCAGTGCTCTTTTCGATTTTTCTAATTGTATTCCCGCATATAATCTCTGTATGGAAACAAAGACCCACATCGAAAGAATTTTTGCAAAAATCTTTAACTGGCATTGAAATCAAAATTCAATGTTATTTTTATTATCATGAAATTTCTCCCGTGTTTTCGAAGTAAGATTTCATCAATTCATTTACATTCTACCTCAAAATATTACATTCTATTATGGAAATATTGTATGTATTTTTGAGATGTTTGAAACTATAAATATGCACATAATGTATATAAATGTAGAAAGTATTTGAAATAAAGTATTTGTTATGGTATCTTGTAAGCGAAACAAACCTCTGGTTAGGTTTCGATTAACAAAAATACAAATTTCCATTTCTAAAAACATCCGTAATCTATAAATAAATAAATCATCCAAAGACCAGGGTAACTGCTGCCTTTATCGGAAATCAGGAATTTGTAATTACCGGAAGCCACTAACGTCGGAAGAAAGTCAAATAAACAACTATCTATGCTTGCTTTTAGCGATTCCATGCAAGGAACAAGCAACGCGTAGTTGCGTGTTACTTCGAGAATAATAATGAACTGCGTAATTGCACCAATTATCCGAGCAAGTTGAGCCAGTTTAACCATTGCAAGAAACCGATCGATCGATTTATTTATTCCGTATATAAACCGAATCGAATGTTAATCGGTCTTCGATTTGTAAAATGTTGTTCATTTAATCTATAGAATAATTTGTAGCTTATCGACGTATGCTACATAGAATTCAGATTAACCGCGAAGAACTCGAGTAAACGAAAACCGAATTTGCTATTATTATAACTGAATTTCGTAGTAATAACTGTCATGTTTTGCAAGAGTTATTCCTAGCTTTTCTAACATCGAAATACCCGTAATAATACGCGTTTTCCCTTAAAACAAAAGAACATCAATCATCGAGTCAAATTATGCACGTTGAACATTGTTCATTGTTATTCTATAAGAATTTTCTAAACATCGTTTTATTGGTTCAAAATGTGAATACGCATAGATATTAATGCGTTACTAGTTATGAAGAAAGAGGTAATATTTCATCGTGTCAAAAGAAAAGATATTTGAGGAGAATAAATAACGCGGTAATAATACGAGAGGGAACAACGGAAAGTTCGATGTCTGCCTCGACCATATATAGTAGTAATCATATATAGTAATAACAGTATAAAGCGAAAGAATTAGAACGTAGTGTTCCATTCATTCCAATTATTTTTTTAATATATTCCATATTGTATAAATTTTTATTATCTAGATCTTTATAGTTGGGTTTATTTCTATCATCTTGGAAACCTGACTTCATAATTACTTATTATTCTTTATTTACGATATGCTCTCCAAATTGTATATGTATACTGGAAAAATATTAATAAACAACAATTAGTTGGTCGTTTGAATACGTTTATTCCACTGGAAATTCCACGAATAGCGTTCTCGTTTAAAAAATAAGAAATATGAGAAGAGAACCTCAAACATTTCCAATTCCTGAAAAATGAGAAAATGGTAGATGCCACACAGTGTATACCTTGACATTCTGCACAATCAATGACGAATGTATATTCAACTCGAGTGCAAATGTTTATATAAATTCATATTTTTATACACACACATAAGAAAATGTAAAATACAATAAAAATTTCTTCATCGTTGGATATCTCATATGTTTTTGCATTTCACGTATACACAAATGTATTCTGTACATTTTTACATATTTAAATTGCCCATAAATTCATAAGCATTCACAGTCTACTTATAGCAAAATATCCACAATTGTAAACGTCAAATGAAATTTAAAAAAGAAGAGGAAAGATAATTGCCATACGTTTAATAATCACGTATAAAGAAAGACTAACTTGTTTAAAGTCCATCATAGCAACTAACCTAAAGGTAATATATTCACCATATCCATCTAGAAATGCACGTATCGGAAATACATCCCACCAATCTTCCCAATTAAATCTCGCTTCCTTTGCTCGAGGAATTAACGCGCCGATCGGTATCCGTTGCAACGATGCAAAGCAGCTATCTACACGATCGCTGCCTCTGTTTTATAGTACGGTTCGACGATCAGGTATATTGAGCGTGGAAGCTGCCTGGAATCCGGGAACAAAGGACATCCGTGTTCGCGGGATTCGTTTTGCGGTCAGACGCGTGCAGCGTGTGCTTGTCACGTTCGGTCTAATGAAAACAAGATTTTTCGGTGAAAGTGTACTGTAATGATATATAACGCGGTCTACTTCTCTGAATATTTACGGAGTTATACGGGCAACGACACCACGTTGCCCTTTCTTTTTCGGCACGCCACTGTTTCGTCGTCGTTGTCCACCTTCCGCTTTCAGAAATTATCCAACAAGGACCAGTTTTTGAATGATGCTCTTACCAATTTCTTATATGGTTCGTCATAATTAGAATTCTTAATTCTGCTCCACATTATATATCTCTGCTCTGAATTACAATTGAGCGGGCTGTTGCAATAAGGGGTCCAGTTCCGCTTTTCAATAACTTGAGTAAATCAACGAACATTAAGTCGAAATTAATCAAACTCGAATCACTCCTTCAAACATGCTTTAGATTGAGTCGCTGAGAAACTACATTGATCGATTCCATAAGTTGAAATATATTTTGATAGAAATTGGTAGAATGAAGCTTTTATACTTTTGAATATGTGACCTTCGAATATGAAACCTATATTTTTCTCATCTAATAAATATAATTTCAATATTGGAGCTCTCTCGTTCTTGCTGCAAATCTAACAATTTCAAGTATGTACTTATTTTACATATTATTTACTTTTTACGTTATTTATTTGGATCGAGGAAATGAAACACAGAAAAGAGATTGTTTAGTAGATTTCTACGATAAGCGTTATTTAGCGATTTATAGACTTTCACGCTACATTCCCGCCTCCGATTAGTAGATAAGAATTTTCACGGTGATCTCTGCGCGGTGTGCGATTTGAATATTCTGCGTGCTTGAATTGAATTCTTTTAGTCCCAAAGTAGAGTAAATAGACGTTTCTAAACAGGTATTTCATCTCTCCACTTCAGTTTGACATCGGCAGAATTATCTCGGGATTTATCACCTGATAATCTTCGTACCTATCTATAATTACAGACGATGTAGAATATAGATCTACCACTTTATTTCGAAATGCCCCATGTTTTAAAACCTGAAGTTTTATATACTTTCTACAATCTGATAAATTTAGCAATTATATTCAATTCAAACAGATATTAATCTAAATAAGAAAGATTATTTATCTTCTCTAGGAAACTTAGAAAGCGCAAATTCTTGTAGATAATAGAAAATACAGAAAGAAAATTATATTCATTCTGACCTCGACGGTAGAACAGTAAGTCTACCCTGTACCTCGTGTATGCTATAACATATGAACTAGAATGATTTACCAAATCCTTCTAGGATTTAGGATAGGATAGAACGAAACCTTCCAAGATTCTACAGTGCTTCAACCTTATATGCCCAAGATACAATTTGGATTCTCCATATTTCTCATATCTACAGCCTCGAATGCGGCGCACAACAGAGACGATTACGTAGGCAGGATTTTTCCTTGCTCCGTCAGCGAAAGGTGAGAAGTGTAATAAACGTATCGTAATATATGTTGCAATCATGAAGACAAAAGCATCTAGGCGATCGGTCACGGATGTGTACTCTAATTACATAATATCGTGGTATGCGTAGAGAGAGACTTTTATTCTATGCGATTCTCCAGAATACGCACATTCGAGTAAGGACGCTGTCACGCGGACTGACCAACAAGCGTTTCGTCACAATCGACGTGCAAGGTGTGCGATAAATCGTTCCCGTTACGACAAGGACACACAATGGGCAACGTGTTACACGCGGTCGGCGTGCCACCAGTAGAGATAAATTAAAGATCGGAACAAAAGAGGCGAGCCAAGGTGGCTGGCTACTCGAAAGGAACTGCTTACCGTGGGACGCCTTCGATCGAACGAACATTCACAATGGAACGCGGCATTCGCCGATTCTCGCCGGTCTTTCTGCTTTCTTTCATCGATTAATTACTAAAACCAGCCGACACGGAGCCAAATCATTGGTCCGGGTAAAAGAGATCGGCTCGTTGTTACCTTCCGCGTGGCGAAAGTTTCTCTTGATTGAATTCGCTAACGAATTCAATTTACGATAAATTTATAAGCATCGATATATTAAGCTGGAACATATTAAATCGAGGGAGGCAGCGGCACGTTTGATTATGGTAACATGACGATTATTGCGAATCGATCGATCACCATACCGCGGATGGTTAATTATCAACTTCAAAGCTTTGCCTGGTTACTAGGCGCCAGTCATGGCGAACGAGAAAGCTCGCATTCGTTTGAATGTTTTTCTATTAAAAATCGACATTACGTAACCCGGTCGCAAATTGCTTTCTATTGTTCGTTGCCTCATCACGATTTTTCGATTCGCTTTCGGTCCCCGTACGCTTTCTTTCGTAATTAATTTACGAGTATTTCGGAGTTTTCTCTGTTTTTTTTTAACGAGGAAAAACGAAATTTGGCAACGATACGTTTACAATTGCGTAAGAACGATGTCGAAACGGTGTATTAGAATCGAGTACCGTGACACTTTTACACGAAACTATTTGAGATTGTATGCTGTTTCTGAATATATCGCATAAAAGTCGACCTTAAGATTATTCTCGGTTTAGTTTTTTACTAAAGCAAAATGTTCCATTTATCGTGCCTGATTTTTGATAACTTTTGCTTTAATTTTATTTATGTACTCTAAAACTTCCGCGTGAAAGTCGACCCAAATGTTCCTGCACAAATTTAAAAAATTACGCAATTTGTAATCAGTTCTTGCATCGGTGGTCAATCTTTTGCACAAATTCGCAATGTTATCAAAGTAATATATGAGATAGCAACTTTCCAAAGAACCTTAATTGCTTGCTTTTTTATTACTCATTCTTTATCCACCTTACTGAATCGTAACTTTGAAAATGTAACAACAATATCAATTTTCTGATCGAATTGTATTAATTCCCTTATGCACTGCTGAAATAGTATTATTTATGAAATTTTCCAAGTCGCGAGTTTAAAATGGCCAACAGTGATAAATATCCTTGTATAATATTAACAAATTTAGTAATAACACAAATAATATTTCACACATAAATGTTAAAACTCACAAGTTATCTGATTATGCTATTTATCATTTATTTTCTTAAATGAAATTTTAAAGGAGAAGTTCTAATTTGTCAACCCTCTAATGTTATTAGTTGATAAATTATTGTATACGAGGTCTCTGATGTTCAAATACTTATATGTACACGGCAGTTTACCATAACATCAGAGCTAATCTATACATCAAAGATCATCCTATCGATGGATGCTTCCTGCTTTCTCCCCTAAATTTGCTAAATCAAGCGTTTCTCATCTTTCATGTTCACTTCTATACTACTTAAGTAGCATGTTTAAATCGTCGTTCAAATACGATCGTGTAGGCGCGAGTTTACGTCCCGTGAACAGTGAAAGTTTCCAATCGGTCGCGATCGGGGCGTACTGAATTATTAATACTATAAGTCGTACTCTAGTCGGAATAAAGGGGCGAACCGACATGTCCGGTCGGACACACGACTCGGGCAAGCGCTCAACACTCTCCTGTCTCTTTCTTTCTATGTCTCTTTCTCTGTTTGTCCTTGGAGTTGGGGAGAGATACTCAAAAATCGTGCGACTGCTCGTGCGAGACGAATTGCAAGTCGGTCTCGGAGAACGTGGAACAGTTGCTGTGCATGCACACTGCGAGAATGTATGACCCGCTCCCGCTGTATCGGCCGTTGCATTTTCGCAGGTCATCTGCGATAATATAACGACGTGGTCGTGCGAGGAAAGGGAGCGTGGCTCTCCTTTCGATTTCATTGTCTTCGAGCAACTCGACCTCGGGTTGCTGATACCGTATAGGTTAATAGTGGATAGATGGAAAGTCGTTGGTTGCTATTCAATTAGCATATTGTATTTCTGATCTCTTAGAAATTCGTTGAATGTTTAAAAAGGTTTTCGAGCAGTTACACTGAAATTTGTTGAATATTTGTTAAAAGTTTTGATGAAAAAATTAAATTTTGTATGGATACTTTAGATCGTTTGAAAACTTTTTACGGAACGCTTGCAAAAGTTTGCGAAGGCTTGCATTGGAATTTACCGAATATTTACGCAGCATTTGAAGCAATGCTAATATATAGTTACTATTACTAGTCAAATGCAAATAAATTTCTTTTTTAGAATACCAACATTTCTCCAAACGTTTGCGAATGCTCGCTATCATTTGCAATTGTTTGCTCTTCGTGCGGGCTTCGCGTTTCCACCAAACAAATTCGCATTAGCGGAAGTTAGCAAGCGTTCACTAATATTTCACCACCAATAGATGGCTAACTGACACGAACACAGAAACGACACGTTTTACCATTTATTTTCATTGAAGTTTCATGCATGCAAATGAGCAGTGCATTTTTTCGATCTACCAATGTTGCCTCAAACACTCACAAATTGCAACTACAAACATTTGCAATTGTTTGATATTCCTGCGTGCTTCGTGTTTCCTTCCATGTAAATTCACGTTAACAAATGATCGCAAGCATTTCACATAATTTGTGAATACCCAACATTAGATAACATATTATTGGCAGGTGCGTTTAGCAAGTTTCTTAGTCCTTCTGTTCTTTTAGGGACAAAGAAAGGCTTAATGACGCATAATGTTACATAGGTAGGCTTTTAATCTGTTTATCCATGCATTGAAATGATAGAATTGTCGATAAAAAGTGGTTTGGTCCGCTGTTAATCAACTAGAAAAGTTATGCAACATTGTTGCGCTTGGCAGCAGCCCAATCTGATCGAAAGGGTTTCCGGGAAATTGAGCATGATTTGCGTATCTACGAGCTATGTTGACAAAAACTAATCGCATGTAAAAGACAAGTTACAATTGCTCCTGTCTTTCGTAAAATATTGAAAGGAAAGCAAGCATAATTCCATTCGAATAAATTTAAAACTAGTTCTCATTTTTGTATAACTAAAATAAATACATGGAACTAGTATTTTGTGGGAATGTCAAAAATATGTACTTGATCCAAAAATCAAATGCAAAGATAATTTTGATATGAAATTGGTTAACATATTGAATTATAAAATCGCCCTTCTATAATATAAAAGACAAGAAATGTGACTTACCATGTTTTTTATCTGTGATCTATATCTAGCTGTCTATACATTTATCATGGCCAATTTACTTGATTTTATGTTATACATCACTAATGAAACAGCCTGTAGAATCGCTCAACTATGCAGATTTTTTCTACACCTGCACATATGTAGAGCGGAACCACCCGGCTCGAGAAGATAAATGAAAAGGTCAGAGCGCAACGAAGGGTGAAAGTGAAGGTTCGCTTCACAATTAGTCGCTTACAAATTAATTGTGATCGTCGCTAAGAACCGATCGATTCTCTCATCCTCATCTAGCGTTACGTCATCCTAGCAGCCACAATCACGTTAATGATTACAGAGTGGCTTGCAATGTCGGTTATAACCACGTTTCCTATTTAATGGATGCATCCGATATCGATGAAAATATATTGTACAAGCTCCCATCCTAATAAATATCTTCCGTGCATTTCATCCTGTCATAGTTCGAATGCCTCGCGAGTTTTATTTCGTCTGTTCCTCCTTCGATATGCCGATGATTTGAACTGCACGCACATGAAACACAGGAAATATTCCAAATAAAAGATGGAACTTGATCGATTGAAGAACATTCGATGAAATATTTCGACGAATATTCGACGTTGCGTGTGTGTAACGCGAAGTGCATTTAGATTCTGGATCTACTTCCTAACAAACGAGTTATCGCGATAGGTCAAGTGAAACGCGATGTTACGTAGATGAAGATGCACGTAAAGATTAGATTTTTGAACAGAAACACCGATAAAAACGATGAAACATATGATACAGTTATTTTGCAATTCGTGAGAATGCTCTCGTGGTTTGTTGAATCAAGCATGCGTAATCTCCAATGCAAGTAGAATAAGATGTACATGCACAGATATGCTTGAATCGTTTAAAATAAGATTCTCTTTATTTAAACCCCAGATTACATATATCATATCCTATGATTACCGAATTTCAAAAAGAGAAGTCCTCCTTTCTGGAACATTTTGCACAGTGTGGACGGTGCTTCAAAATATCATAAAATAAACTTATCTTGGAGTATAGCAATATTATTCATCCTGAACATATTCGAGTTAATAAATCTTCATCCGATTAAATGGCGCTCGTATTGTTGCCTAATTTTCAGCTATTTGTAAGCCGTTAAGTCAGAATATCTTCAAAACGAATTAGAGACTCCACAAATCTTTCCTTTCTATCCTATAATGTGTAGATAAATAATAGACTTAACAACTAGTCTTACTGTGTCTTTCGCTATTCTTAATTACTCGTACCACGCGTATGGTTATACAACGGTATTGCGAATCGACGTGTTTTTACAGAAACCGTCGAGGAATCGAGGATTTCGCCGGTTTCGCCGATTTCCCACAGATGCGATGCTATGCATAGAATCCTGGGAAGTCAAAGCGTTCGAGTAATGGCTTGTGTTACACGCTGTGTATACAGAGGTTACATTAATTGAGGGGTAACATAGGTTTTTAACGCTTTCGAGGGAACAAGGGAGACTAATTAAAAACTCATTGAAATGGCGACTCAAGAGGTATATTGTCTGGCCTAACAACAATGTCGCAATTGACCTGGATCATGCTGATTATATTATTTTTACGGATTCCTCAAGAATATTAGACGTGTAGAATGAACTCGTTTTCTCCCTCATTCAATGTTCACGTGGCTGGTCCGTTGAGACGTGTTGTCTGACTTATATGTAGATACTGTGGCTCACGAAAGTATTTGAACACTTACCATAGATAACTTTTATGTGTAATATTGTACTTATGTAAAATGTTTTGAAATTTCTAGTTCATATAACATTAGTCGTATAGTTTGGTCAGCGAAAATTACGGCACTATACAAGCTTGTTTAAGCTCCTATATACAGTAGTTCGTTGATATATCGAACATTTGGAGAAACCTTTCATGAATACATTATGTATGTTATATCAAACTTTATTAGCGATATAATGAGACCTGACTTTCATAATTATAGTTCCAAGCTTTATTATATAGCTATAAAAGGGGTACGAGCCATGAGGAAAATAATAATGGATCCGCGATTACTATGCTCTAACAAGTTATAGATTCTCAATCAATTTAATCACTAGGTATTAATATTCCATTTCAAAACGTCCATTGTTCTTGTCGGTAGAAGATTGACAGCGGTAAAAGAGTGAATTTATTATCTCACGAAGTTTATTCCTGTTTCGTTTCAGCGAGTCGATTAATTCTTCGTTTCTTTTCTTGTAAAATTAATCGCACATATGAAGCTAGTAATGTGAAATTAAAGAACGTTGGAATCCTAAGTACCTATTGTTCCTTTTCTATTTCTGTCCCAATTTTTTAACAGGCAGACGACGGATATTTATACAATTATAGTACAGAATAGATATAATATGCAAAAATATATAAAATATTCAAAGTTTTGGTATTTTGTGGACAAATCTCTATCTAGATTCTAGTATTTGTTTAAGTATATTCACAAAGATTGGAAACTGCATAGGGATTCGCAGTCACTGTTGCAATTCTTAAATTTTCAATTTTCAAGCTTGCTCTCGTTGTAAAAAATATAAAATACAAAATTTAAAGGAGTGATCGTGAATATCAATAACATTTTTTTATATTTCGTTTAAATTAGAAATAATTTTTAATATTAAAAACATATAATTGGAGAATTGAGAAAGCGTAATAGGATTCCAACGATCTAAATCTATATAACATTTTCTTCTCATTAATACTCCCAACGCATTCTACCAAATTGTAACCAGGAAAAACTGGAATATACATACCTGTACCTGATTATTATACAGTTTATTCTATTTTTAAGAATTAATTCATGTAAAAGGATTGCGATTCATGCGTCAAAGGTAAATTGACATCTAAGGCTATCAATGCAATCCACAATTTAGTCATAATTCAACACGATCCAACCCAAAGGCACCAAAGGTTTAATTGCTCCATTAAAGGAACCGCGTGGACGATTCAAAGGTGTATTTCGATGCATACTAGAAACACTAGGTACGTCAATTGTAGCGTGGTCAGATTCGATCGATTACCTTTGAGAGTCGGATCGTGACCCAATCAACATTAGGCTGTACGGTGGAATGCGAGAAAATGACTGATTTAGCGCGAGCACGAAAGGAAACGAACGAAGTGCCCGCGCAAAAGTTTATTACGCTTACCATGTGCGTCCAAGGATGGCCGCCGGCCATTTCTTGATTGATATTCAAGCAAGCAGCTCCGACGAAACGAACGAGATCGACTGGAACGATGAAAATCGAGGCCGAAAACGTTCGATAAGTCCCAAGAATCCTAAGCGTATTTCGCCGCTAACCTGACATAAATCGTAATTAATGATCAGACCGATATACCGTGCTTTTGCGAATTTTTCGCCTGACATCACTTAAGGTTGCTTAAAATAACTTACATTACAACATTACGTTAATCATCGTCGAGATACGTAATCCATTTGTTGCGCTCGATTTGTAGAAAGTTCTGAAATCTGAAGGAATTTTTCTTGCTCTTCTTTTATTCCACTTGTTTGGCAAATCGCCAGAATTTCCTACAGGAAATGTCTTCTTTAAGTAATTTCCACTCGATCGCTTTCAAGGAAGTCTAATATGGTTTGTTTACGCCGGTGTTGGGAAATACGGATTGAACGATGGATTGAATAAAAGTATCAGATTCTATTGTCTATTAAAGAAATAGTCATCGTAAGATGATAAAAATTTCGTACTTGCATGCATGCGGTCGAATAATCGATGGTATGGATAGGAAGTTGTAAAATTTTTATGGGGGATAACGTCTACTTTCTATGACTAACTCTGTAGAAAAGGGTTAATTACCTGTTGGGGTGTGCCGTTTTTCCGCATACTGCAATAGATGTTCGTTTTTCGACGCTTGAACATGGCGTTTGATTATACGTGTATAAGAACACGCGTGGGATGTATGTATTCGTGCTAGAACATAAATTATAACCGTCTCGATAATTAACTTGGACCGTTGTATAGTGTTTAATGAATATCGAGGTTTCCATTTAATAGTATAGAAAAGAATGTGTTTTATTTTCATAAAAAGTTCTGTCGTAAAAATAGGTTTAACGATCGCTATTAAAGTGAGGCATGATGGTGTGCCGCATAATGGAGCAAACATGAATCGTAATATCTAAAAGGTACAAGAATAGAAGCAGGAACGGTATTTTGAGATTTCATTAGCATTATAAGTCTGATGATCGTGATTATAGATCGCAAACACAAAAATATTTAAACAATCAATTATCCATTAAGTTAATAAGCTTCGACATACAGTCACAGCATTTTTAATACTTACCACATGTCTAAGATGGTTGTTCATGCCGTATTTAATTCCTTACTATATGTATGTTCACAGTAAATTTTCTCATTTTTATACACATTTTCAAATTAGTTTCAAATTACACCAATGTAATCATTATCATCGTGTCTCACTATAATGCTAATGAAACTTGGAACTGCACTATGCAAAACACACAATATAGACATACAAATTTCCTATGGTAAGTATTCAAATACTCTCGTGAGCCTGTATATGTATTAACAATATCGTTCGAATTATCGTAATTGCACTAAGGGCAGTGAAAGCGCGTTTCTCTTCCGAATGAGACGTATTGTTAATTACGTAAAGGTCACTCAATAACAAAAGAGACTGGTTTCCGACATAGTAATGCGAATTTTTACCTCACTACTCACCGCGTGCTCTCGTCACGGCTTAAACACCTCCGCTACGTATGCTCGGGATAGTCGCGGTTATATAAATATTCATAAAATTTATGGTACGCCATAAATTTACTAGAGAACTTATGATGTATCGTTACGCCTTACGCCGACTTTCTTCGTGTCGGAATGTTTAATGACAAATATTGATTCCTTCGCTGCCGTGGCTAGTTCATAAAATCACCGCGGAGAAACTTCGTAAAATACTGTACTCTCTGCAAAAAAGCATCTTTTCTTCCTTTTCAAATTAGACGCGATGAGGACGAAATAGTGATTCCGTTAAATAATCGTGCTACACTATTCAGAAACATTAGAAACAAATATATATTATTTTTTCTTCTTTTTTTTTTTGCAAAGAAAGCATCTGTTATAAGATAAAAGATTGACTGTACGTGATTACACGTCATATGAAAGCGCGAAAATTATTTCAGCATGATTTTATAATTGGACCTAGGAGACACATTGACGAATGTAAAGTCGCATCTTAACGGTTAATTAATGGCACTTTAACGGTTATAAATGTGCGCGCATACATATAAACGTACGTGCACGGAAATTGAAATTTATGAAAATAAAATTTTATTCCCTAATCTGAAACCATAATAAGAACCCTATTCATTCATAAATCCGAGCTACACGACAAAAGAAAATTTAAAGAAGAACGAAAAGCCTTTTGTACGAATGGAAACAATAAGAAACGTCTTTAAAATGTTTTTCTCTTTTCCTGAACTTATCTATCGAACTGTCAATTTCATGTTCAGGGAGAATGGAGAAAATAAGACGATAAAAAAGATCTGTTTCGATTCAAAATAACATAAAAGAAAAATATTTTACCAGAAACGCCTGCATGAATTTAGAAATTCCAAGAACAAGAGATTTGACATCGCTTATTTTGACTAGTTTGATACTTTTGATGTTACCTATTCTCTTCGTTTGTCTATTACGTCTTGGTACCAGCGAATCATGAAAACAAGATATTTCAGATAAGCCATAAACATCTGCTGTATACCATTAAAGTTCCGTTACTGCTGATACGCGACGTATGCTTGCTACCTTGTAAGGACGCGAAGGATTGCCACGTGCTTGTATCACGGCGCGGCGCATCGATTAGAATCACGGTGAAACCACGTCGAGATGTAATAATGATTCGCTATGTACGTGCATAAGTACACCCTGCATACCGTGAGTGACGTTCTGAATGAGAATTTTCACATGACATGTTTAGGATCGAGTTCGTACGAAACAATCGCGGTAGTCTGATTATGATCTATGTTTAGTATGGAAATTAGGAGAAATATTGAGCAGCGCGTGTGTTGAAATGGGAAATGAAATTGGAAATCAAGATGAATGGGAGCGGGAATGGAGTTCGAATACGACCGTCGAAGACTGATAAATTTAATTGTTAATGTGTAATAATAGAAAGTAACATTAATGGCGAAGCGCAGATAAATGTACATTAACAATAGTTTACTTTCTGAAAGTGACAACGTGCATAAATCTGTTATCGATGCGGTGTGACACACCCTCATACCTCTTATGGCCTTGCTTTAGTATATCTAATATTTTAATAACGAGAGAAAGTATTCTTCCACCTTTGTTTTCGTTTGCTCGTAATAAACATGTACGATCGACATTTTGAATAATCTTATTTAGAAAATAAGAAATCACTCGTTATTACTATTTTCGTTTTTATTGATTCCCTTAGGTTCATGTTAGTTCAATGTAGAATATCCGAATTTGTAATCTCTATTAAGCTTGTTGAACGCTTCAAATTCTAGCTAATTAAGTTAGCTATGGCTAACAACTACCACGAATGTTAATTAATTCTAGAATAGTTACAGCTCATCTATCACATGTATATCATATGTAGAAAATAGTTTTATAAATATTTTTAATAGATCTTCACCGATTTTAGAAAATAGGGGAACAACAATAAGGAAGTGTATGTATAATTCAATTTCGACAGAGATAGATTTAAGTTAACCTGAGATATAGATTGTGAGTATGTGAATGCTTATTTGATATTTATGTTTTTGGTGAACTGATAGAAAAGTTCCGTTCTCTTCGATTTCGATGATTTTTGAATATGTGTAAAGCTCACATTTTGAACAACTTTTTCCTGTACGTACAACCGACACGGCGGTTAGTTCTGATTTTCGAGATATTCGCAAAAAGCTCCCAGTACAATTCTGCCCATAGTTGTGCATCTATGGGAGCGTACGTCTCAGTATTGGTTCCTTATCTATTGTAGTTTTATTTGTAAACAAGTGAGCGAGCATTTGTAAACAATCAGGCGAGCTTAAAGGCCCCGTGCACAACTGCATATTCCAGAAATGTCTGTTATAGCTTATAACACAATTAAGATCGAATATCATCAATGTATTGGGTTGAGGTATGGGTTAGGTTTCCCAATCAATCTTTTCAATTCAATGGCAACGCTTGCGTGAAATAATAACAAATTAATTATAGAAATAGCAGACGAATGAGTAGTTCATATTATTTTACGAAACAGAATAATCGTGATGATGTTCGTTTTTAATTGAGTTATAACAGACATTTCTTGTAGCCTCGCATATGCAGTATAATCTTGAAGATATTTACATTTAATTGAGTTGTAACAGACAGACAGTTGTAACAGACAGTTCTTGCAGCCTCGCTTTTGCAGTTACGCAGGGGGCCCTTCAGCTCGCCCGAACCACATCTAGAAACAGAAAATAAGCGGTCGGCGACGGCCAGTAACCAATACTGACACATACGCTGCCACAGACGGAAAACTATTGGCAGACATAAACTATAGCAATGCCGGCAGGTTTTTGCGAATATCTCGTAAAGTAAGTCTGACCGCTGGTTATATGTATAGCAAAAAGTTAATCAAAACGTTAATTTCTACCATACAATTCAAAACTATCGAAATCGGGAGAACGGAATGTTTCTACAAGTTCACCGCGTTACTAAATATGCGAGAGCCTTAAGTCCTTTTTTTCGAAACGATATTTCCATTCAAACCTGAACACTCTGATCACTACAATTGATTAAAACTCGCTAAAATAGCAACCTATATTTGATCCAGCTCAAAATATTATCAGTTTTATGGCTTATTTTATATTGTCTGTTTACTAAATGCCTTGTAACTCGCATCTAATCTAATCTTCACGTCGAGGATTACACGTTATGTTCTACTAACCGCTTTGTAAGATAAATTAATTAATCCCGAAAGGAATCCAATGAATTTAAGAACGAACGATTTTATAAATTTCTTCTCTTTGATCGTACCTACTAGCCATACGCAACTTATATGTCCAATTAAACCAATGACGTGTATGCACAAATGTACACCGGCACAATTACAAATCAGCCGAACGAACGTGATTTTTCATCTGTCGTAAATTCCGCCCGCGGCAGCAGTTCGATTATTGTTCCGTGATCGAATTCTCGTACATATATTCGTAGATACCAATTAAAGGTTGGAACGATCACATGCCAGCGAGCACCTTCATCTTATCCGAAATTTCGCGCCTGGCATGATTAACGTGACGTTCGAACGCATCGAACACCATAAATTCCTTCCTCGGTATTTCGTTTGCACTATGGTTAGCCATACCAGTTCGATGCACATGCTTATTATCTGTGTTATAAATTATTTTGTTACCGGTATACATGGCGTAATCGGTAATAAACATTGATTAATCAATAATGTGGTTGTGTTATGTTTCTATTTTGAGCATAAACAAATTATTCTCATTCTCATTGGTAGTAGGGTTTTAAGGCACTAACAGAGTATATTTTCTTTAATGTTCCGTAAATTGCAGATAAATATTACGATTGTCTACATTTCAAGTTTTGTAAAATTTATAGGTATTTATATCTTATAAAATACACGAAGTCTGTGATTTATATATTTAATGAAATATAAATCTTCTAAAATATGATATAAAATTCGTAATTTACGTGTATTGTAAAATAAGAGATTCATCAATGTCAAGTTCACCAAAGTGAACAAAAGTGTACTTGATGAAAATGATGGTTCAAAAATTAAAATTCTATACACGCTGGAGAAAATATTGGCGAAATTTCTACATAGCTCAGAACGTAATTCTATTTCGAAGAGCAAATAGAAAAACAGCAGCGATATTTTCATAAATCTGCTATTTTCTATATTATATATTACATAGCAAATAACGGAGGAAGATTACCAGCGAATTTATTTTCACATTGTCTACAGCTGTAGATATATGAATTTTGATAAAATTAAGAATTATTCTGGCGTTGAAAACAATAGCTACCGTATGAATAATTGCGTGGTTAACCTGTTTCTTAACGCAGACACGAACTAACAAGCAAGAATTTAAGCAAATAGTAGTAGACCAAAACTCGTATGCTCCTAACAATATCAACTTTTTTATTTATATTATTTTCTCGTTATTAATCTATTGTGTTATTGCGTACGTAAACTGCGTGAAACTAACGTTTATTCTGGTTTAATGTGCAAAACTGCTTGAGAACGAGACAGAGAAAAAAAAGTTGCTTCTTCTAAATCGTAGAATGTTTCGAGTAATCGAAGCAGGAGAATGTTGTGTATCGCGTGGTTCACCGACTTTATTAGGCCAATTGAACACGGTTCGCGGAACGACAACTTTTCTAACTTGTCAGCATTTCGTAATGCATTTCCCATTGACGATACATGTTATTTAGTTATTTGCAACGTGTTATTCATCGAATGTAGAAAGAATTTTTGCCATGAAACTGTTTAAACCATGGCAAGCGTGTAACGAGTATAACATCGACGATCGTGCAATTAAAATATCTCAACGTCGACGGTATTTCGGCGTGCTCCGACGTCATCATTAAAACTATTTCCTCAGTTTTCTATCTGAGAACTAGATACACGGGGATGGTCGTTAATTAGGCGCACATACAGTAAGTAATTGGAAAAATGAGATCGTGCAGGATAGAGAAACTAGTAACGGGTTACGAGATCGATGGATATAGGTATATGTATAAGAAAATTATCGAATCGTTCGAGGTAATAATCGACTGAAATCTTTGGTACAAAACATAATAGGCAAACGAAGATAATTGTGAAATATTTTATGATTTAAGAATGGAGCAAGACGTTGTTGAAAAATAAGATTTATTATGCAACAATTTATCATTTAGAAAAGTAGAACTTAATGTGTTAAAAAAGAAAAAAGAATACTAATAAGTACCTCAGCGGTTCTCACTATTACAATTTTGTTTCAACCCTGAGTGACTGCACTGAACTTGCGAAAAACGAAATAAAAAAATAAAACAGTATAAGGTAATTAAGTATACAGTTTTATAGTTCTACATAGATTTTCGAATTGATTTAACATTTTACCCATATGAAATTTTCTGATGTTTTCTATGGTAAGTCTTCAAATATAAGGCACATTTTTCTTAGTATCGAAGTTCTTTAATTTTGACGATACACATTTATGAAAAATTTGAGTAAATTTCCAAAGTATCAGAATATACAAGCAAGAAAACCCACTAATTTTCTCCGGGTAAAAATTAGATACTCAAGTACTCGGACTGACACCTTAGTTTACAATAGTAAAAAGAAAAAGGCAAAGAATGTACGCACGAGGAGCCTAGAGAGCTGTGAATGAATTGTCGGGAGTAATGAAATACCAGGAAATTTCTTTTGTTTATACCGTTACTTTCCCTAGCTGGTAGCCAGAAACCTTTCGGAGGGAGTTGCTTTTGTAGGAAAAGCGTTGAAAGCCAGGGTGAAGGGAACCAGGGCGCGATTCATTTACGCGAGGCTCACCTTGCAGCTTCTTTTTACGGCATGTGCCAGCCCCAATTAGAGGCGGTTCGTTGCCCAATTGCCTGACTTGTTCTCGAAAGTTTTCGCCGGAAAGCGTTGGTGAACATCTCGTAAATCATCACGTGCATGAAGCTATTAAAGGGGAGAAAATAGGCAATCGTTGTTAAGAAACTTTTATTTACGTGAAATGTATCTCCAGGGAATGACACAGATCGGCTTTGCTAATTTGTTTAACAAAAAATCTCGAAAGAAGAAACGCGCACTGACGCTGCGTTTCGGTAGTTTAATTTCAAGGTAGGTTTCCACCTGGTATTGCCAGTTACACATACTTGCGAGCTTTATACGTATTGTGGTAAAATGTGACGCAATTGATTAACTTTCACGGAACGCGCTAATAGAAATTTATATTATAGAGGTATCGATCGCCAATTTAACGGCTTGGTATTTAGCTATTTTAGTGTTTGAAAGAAATGGCAATTAAACGACTATTAAATTCCTAAGCTTAGCTATTTACGATTCCATAGAAATAGCAAAGGAAAATGTATTGGGAAAATGTAACATATATAGTAGTATGCGTCTATGTAAGATACGTGATAATATGTATCGAATAATTGTTGCTATAAGACAAAGCTTAGCTTATTATACGAAAGTTACAATAAAAAAAAGGAAAAATATGGTAAAAGGGTAGTTGCACTCAACCTTCCGTCACTTTACGTACCGAGATCAGTACATTGGATATTATTGTTGCGAAAGATCGTTTGAAATGTCAATCGATAAACATAGTTAAAGATTAACGACGAAAAAAGTAGCTTTCGGTATCCGTGCACGCATCCATGCGTGTTAAACTTCCAACGAACGATTTTTAATTAAACCGAGCCCTGATCGATGTTAGACAAACAAGTTTACCTTTACCTATTTACTGTCTTATATGCAGATTGTCTGAAAAACGAAAGTATTAAGTAACTTGTTTTCTTGTTAAATTCTTGTGACTTTTAGTTACTTCATTGCGACTTTCTGCAAATGATTTTCTTCAACGGTTGAAGAAAATCAGAAAAAGAACTATGCATTATTCAACGATGCTTTTCTCTTATCCCATATTTTGCGTTCGATCCTTACGCGAACGCTTTCATTGAATACAAAAAATAAAAAGAAAAACACGAAGAATTTCTCCGTGTAGTTTTGCGTTTAATTTATAATGAATTCAATCTTTATATACATTTCTATTCATAGATATCAGACATTTATACGATTTATACGAATATTTGATACATATTTATCAAATATTTATAATATATACGAGTATTTAATGATCACAATGCGAAATATTAAAGTTACGTAACGCAGCAGAAAATTGTACAGATAATTGGTCTTTATTGATATTCGCGGTATAATAAAGTACATAGGAAAAAAACAATTAGATCCGTTTGATACTAACAATCTTCGGATATTATAAATTATATTCTAAATTATTATAAAATTATATTAATTTATAATAATGTTATAAATTCAAATTATTGAAAGAGAGACTCCAATTACGTGCCCTAATATTTACGAACAGCGATGCGCACTTGTCGTTGTCTCAAGCCGTATTGGGTTTGTGTAAATAAATACACGAACCGTTATCGAGATGTCCATCCGCTACGATTTCTCACGAACGAGCGTGCCGAACGGAAGCAATACGAGCTTAACGAAAAGAAAAGTTTACGTTCGATAAAATGTATGTCGGAGTCGGCGCATTCCACGAGTTATGACTCTTTTTACAGATTTCACTTCGGACGGCTATCTGTTCCGTTGCCGATTCAAATGGATTTCTGACGTAACGATCCCGTCGTTATGAAATATTTCGACTTATTATTCGATTACTGGCGACCTGTGCACTTCTGTCGGCGGAGAAAATCAAAAACCACGAGGAATTTTATACGCTGTCAACGTGCGTGATCTTTCCGCAAACGTGAGACGAATAATTCGTAAATTCAGCATCGTTGTCATCGTGAAATCATATCGATTCTGATCGTACTTACATCGACCATACATGCTTGTCTATTACGACTGATTTTCCAAGGGATTGCGAACCGATCGAAATGAAGAAAGGAACGCAGGCTAAGAAAAGTGAAGTGAGCAGTTATGAGCCCCTCGCGAAATTTTAATTCGCACGTTTTTAAACAAATCCTCTGCTACCAATTGCGAAAGGATCCTATTCGTGGCTCTTTCGTCATTTCCTTATTTATCCTCACGCCCTAACAATTACGTTATTGCATCTTTACACTATGGTGGAATGCTTGGAATCACTTTTCACAGGTATGTGTATACTGAGTAATTACATTTTCTGCAAATTTCGTTATTAATTCAAAATTAATTTTACATATATTACTCGAATATCTTTTTAATTAAAGAATTTTCTAAGGTAACAGTAGATATTCTAACCTGACACATTTTTTAAATACAAGATTTCATGAAACACGTAGTGATCACACTCTTTTGATGGATAGCGTATATCGCAGTGCTAACACTGCCCTCTGACTTATGCCCATTAATCGACGTTATTAATCACCAATTACAAGATGCTTGGAGGCAATATTCGATTGAGCGTAACGATGAAACCTTTTGCTGGAAAGCGTTTTTCGTTGCATTTACGAGCGATTTCATCGGACCGTTTTTATTAAACTCGGAATTAGATATCAAAGGCCTCGGGGTGGCTCCATAACAACATGATTAATGAGATGTCCTTCCATATTCTATTAAAATTTCGAGTCAAGCGTAACGAGGTAGTTCAAAGTCAACGGAAGTCATCAATGTAATAACTCGCGATCCTAATAATGCGTCATCTCGTCCATAAATTCTAGTTATTTTTCGACTTCATCCTAATTAGGCAACGAACCACTATTAATTTCACGTAACAGATAAAATAACTCTCGTTCAATCGAAGGAAAAATTTATTTGGTCGCGTAATTTAATTACATTTAAAGTGATAATAACATCGGCTGATGTGAATATAGGTAGAATTGGTTCGCTAATTCGACGATTTTATGGAACTAAAAATAATATGACTGTTGTAATAGTTTCGCGTGATGTTTCGAAAAAAAGTATGTACATATATATATTGGATCATACTTGCGCTCGAGGGTTTAATTTGACATGAAAAATCACGTAACTGATACAAGAAGTACATTACTTATTGCATTTTATTCCGCATTGGTTCTTTAAGACACAGGTGATCAGTTAACTTTGCACAATCCGTCTAATTACAATTACCATTTTACGCCGTTTAATCGTCTTAATTGTACCCAAGTTCCTGTTACCAATGATAATTCAACGAAGGCGTAATACCTATCATTTGCCATGTAGAGTATACGTGATTGATTTTATCCTCCGTTATTAACATAATGAACAGGCATAGAGAAATTGCTCGAGATTTCTGCGAATTTTTCTCTCGAACTTTCTTATATAGAAAGTAGATGACCTGTCGATAGAATTTTGACGTGTGTTGGATCTTAATCGTACAATAATTTGCAATTTATTTTAATTGACTATCATTTATGTTTATTTGTAAAATTTATTAATAAAATAATAAACAAAGCTTGTACTCGGTGTAACCACGTTTAATAACTTTCAAAAAGATTATTGTAGTAAGTTGGCCAATCCACTAACGAACATTGTTATGCAATTATGACCGAGATCTAGTAACCTATCACCTTATCTATATTCGGCTATGAATGAATTGAGCTATGATGTCGGCTGCGTAGAATATATATTACAGGACCCTAAACGGATTAGATTGTTCGTGTATCGTTCGAATTATGCCTGTAAGATCATTTATTTTTATTTGAGGTCACATGGTTCACGGAACGGTGAATCTGTCATAACGAAGGCACGAGTATTTTCGGTCGTGTTGGACTGTCAACAAAGTGCTGCGTGATGATGCATGAACAACAATCGAATGGTTTTTATAAATCGAATCTCTGTATATCGATTGATAGTTGTGACTTTGTATCGTTTACTTTAAAAATTTCAAGTGATTTTAAAAATTATACTTTTATCGTTAACTTGTAAATGAGTAAAAATGGAATTTCTTCTTAGTAAACTGCGAAGATTTATGCATTTATGGGTAGCTAATTTAAAAATACAAAAACCTACAGAATGAAACCTATTAGGTTCCACTTTTTTTAGTTCTTTTTATAAAAATAAGAAATTGCATTCAGATCTATGTATCTAAAAGCTTCTAATTGGACACAGAATTCGCACACAGAGATTTCTTATTATTATAAAATTGTATTAAAATATATTAAAGAGGCATACTTCTAAGCAATTAATTTATCATTTGTTATTATTAATTATTAAGATTATCTATTAATTTATTTAATTACTATTTATTAATTTATTATGATGTCAGACCTGTTACAGATGAGAGATTTGTCAACAGAAAGTAAATGATACGCAATAATAATCTAAAAGTAGTAAAATAATTAGCGCGTTAATTATTACTCACTCCAAGCACGCATTGAACCAGTGTACTACTAAAAATCGCTTAAGAAATTCTTATGACAAAGCGGAAGTTGCATCGAGCCTTATAGGAAATCTTGTCTTTACACGTGTACTTCAACCTTCTTCGAGGAAAGATCCATCAACTATTTCTTCTCACGCTTGCACGCAAGGAAATGTCTAGTCTCAGAAAAACGTATTTACATTGTTTCTTCACGAACCGTACAGGGATGTATTTTTTTACTACCTCAACAGTAAACCTGTACATTGGATGGTTAGAGAAAACTGCTATACGAAGAAAGCATTTTTCATGCGTGTACAACGCATCATTTCACGCACTGCAAGAAGCAACCAGTCACGTAAAAGCTGGAACGCGAGATTGAAAGCAGAACGACTCGTGATTCTCGATCAAGTAACCTCTTTTTATTTATTTTTAGCGTACAATCTACTTAGCGTAATGCTGTTTGAAACAGTATAATTACAAGTGTTAAGTCGACAAAATGGTGAAACGTTGCTCAATGGACGTACAATTCCTGGAGTGAATCACGTGGTTAAATCACACGTGCGTTTCCGACAACAGAATCTGACAGAGACCACCATCATCGATCTGCTTCGGTTCCCGTTCTTCTACATCGATGCACGCGCCTCATTAGATACAATGCCGAAGCAATAAAACGTTAATTAGACTTATCCAACACTTGTTCGCTCGGCTTTTCCTCGTCAGTGATCTGGTTGAACGAGGCCTTTACCCATTTTAGTGATGCTGCGTGCAAATGAACCACTGTTTCCTATAAATTAATCAGGAAAATAGCACACGCGATTGTAGTTGTTCTCGATTGGGAGTTCAAGCAGGAAATGTATCAGAGTTCAAGGAAAAGGAAGGATTCGAAGAAATGTCGAGTGTGCAAATTGGTAATTAACTTAGACCTGTGCAAATTGGAGGAGAATTATACTCCGGAATCTAGAAAGTTGCCTGTTGGTTGTAATATTGATTCTATAGTATATTATTATTTCTCGGTATGTTGTATTGTCTTTAGGGCAGGTTATTTCTTTATATATAATGTTGTTTCTTAAAAATATACATATTATGGAACACGATTACTTCCAACGAGCAGCAAGTAATGTAGGGGTTAAGTATATATGTCCTCGTTGAAAGTGGAGTTATATGAATTCAGTGACTTGAATTAAAAAAGGCTTGGGACCACTTCTCCAGTTTAAACCTGTTTGTTACTTACAAAATCGTTTCCAGTTTTCACGCTTCTCATTAATCAAGCCGCATGAATTTAAGTAACTTGGCCAATCCGAATCAGATTTGGTGTCACGACTACATCCAGAAACAAGGAAAAAGTCAGTACTTTCAAATAGATTCAAACTTACAGTGAGATAGATTCAAACTCCACCTTCAGAAATAAAAGCTATACTTTCAAGTGTAATCGAACCTTGACCAAACAGATTCCTTTTACGAGTAATTTAATCAGAAGATTAATCAATAGTATTTTTAACATTAAAGTCGAACGAAGTCAGACTGTATATATGTATATATTATACATAAACTGTATATAACCTCCTGTGAGCAGGATGTTTGAAAGAATGATGAAAACTTGAATGAAAAAGAAAAGAATTCGTGTTCGATCACACGATCGAAGGTGAAATGCAAGGAGAAAGAACTCATGTACTCCAATGAAGAATGTTTATCAATTTGGAAATACCACCAAGCATAGCGGAAATGCGGTTACAAGGTTTTTATTTCCTCGGAAGACATAGTTAGGCAGGAACATTCATCCGGTTGCGCTACATTTGATCGAGAATCTGGTCTCATTATTCTGCGCAATCGTTGGTTCGTTACGTCATTGTCCGTACACCTTCTAACCAGCCACGATCCTAGAATCAATAATATACACACAGTCACGATTTACATTCACGATATGGTATACCAGGAACAGACTTCTCCCATACGCGTGGCTTTCGAACGCTTTTACCTGGGCACCTATCTAATCCATAGCATTGAAAGAAGCCTAAATTCGCTCCATATATTCCCACGTGTTATCTAACCCGATATGTGTAAGATAGACAGGGAATAACGATATACATAAACATTTTTCGCGTGATCGAAACGAGCATGTTATAGTTTCGTTTCAACGTTTTCCAACATGTGATCGTAATAGGCCGATATTACGTTCGTACGAATAAATCAAACGCCAGGATCTTTGAAACAGTCGACTGGTGAATGCTGGTGATTAATCTTGTAACCGAGAATGCAAGTTTCTTGCGGATAATCGAATATTTCGCGAATGAAAATGGTCCTCGGTTGTCAACGATTGCCATAGTTCCTCGAATAAGGGGGATCGACGTATCGTAATTTTACAGATTATAGTTCCGCGAATATGATTGATAATCGGGCGTGAAAAGCGTATACGTGAAAAGACACGGATCGAACTGCCCCGTATCTTACAAAATGATCGCGCGTTGAATAGCACGTTCCATGGTACATTTACTTTCAATCGAAAAGTCGCGCTAATCGGTCGACCGTTTGGTGTACGATATAAAGCCTAGCCGAAGGAAATCACAGCAAAAAGTTCGTTAAATGTGGAGTAATGTCTATGATGAAACGAAACACGGTTATATGCATCGTGACGGAAAATGATACATTCTTCGGTGTATATATCTGTCAATCAACGGCTCAGTGAGAATTACGACATTAATGCTTGTCACTTGTTTCTACCACACCACGAAGATATGTACACTATTGTACATGCCTGAATAGAGAGCTATTTAACGTGGTTCGCCATTCTTCTATGGCAAGAAACATTCCTCGAAGACGGACGTTCTAGCATAAAACTTGAATCTAAGAAAGGATTTATGCTTGTTAGTAGTTGTACTACATCGTTGTCTAAATCGTATTCCCGACTTATTATTTGCTCAAGGTTGATGAACTATTCGATGAAATCGTAAATTTTGTGTAAATAGTTCGATTCAAATCATCTATTTATGACACGCATGATTCTTTTCTTATTTTTTCTTCAATTTATTTTACAGACGTTACATTATGATCGCTTTAAAAATTTGTTAGGCTACATTGAGTTTCTTCGTTGGTTCTTCTGTACTGAAGTCATAAATTTCACAGGACAGTGCCTTCCCTCTTCGAGATCGCAACACTGATTTAACAATTAGCTGATTTCCAAACGAGAGGAAAAAAATTATTTCATAATGTGCCAGACTTTCACGGTGATAAAAACTCGTCGCGATGATAAAGCTAGTGCTACTAAATTTAAGAGAAAGTGTTAATTAATTTATTAGCTAGGGGATACGTACTCGAGGAAAAACTTATCTTATATATTATCAATTAATGAAAAGAATTTTAAGTTAAAGAAAAATTTCATTTATTAGCGCTATAAAACATTGGAATAACTTTTTTCCTCTTTTAGTTTCAACTGCTTCATCTATTTATATCAAGCAGACTTCACATCGGTAATCTTAGTCAATTACAACGAATAAAAATGGTCAAATGTGAACCAGTCTTCCACCCACAAATCGTTCGAAGCAACCAAACCGGTACCCCATGAAAATCAATAAACTGACTAATAAGCTCTAAGAATTTTACTTGTCCAATTACAGGAACGTACTACGTAATTGAAACGATTGAATTGCAAAGGAGACATTATGGTTAAAAGGAAAAGGAGCAAGACGAAATGTGAAATGTGAAATTCATCTGAAATGTGAGTCAGTCACGTGGATCGGTTCCGTTTACTCCAGCTACGACGACAAAGAATCAAATGAATTGAATTATTTTCAACGTTACTCCATCGAGCGTGTCAAGTGCCAATTGGCATCGATATGCAGAGTAACGTGATCGCGGGTTACCTTTCGATTTCCGTGGAAAATATCGACGATGGCTACGCGAGATCGTTGAAATGTCGCGAAGAATGTTTCGGAAGCAGGTTCTGGCAAGGTATTGAAATGCACCTCGTGTCCGATCTAAATCACTTTTCACTGGCACGCTTCACTCAGTCTATGCAAGCTGCTTTCCTCCGACGTTGCTTTCCTTTTCGGAGAGAAAAGCAACGGTCTGGATAGGCCACGGCAGGTTTATCATTTTCCTTCATTTCCGGCGTTCTTCTTTAATTATCCGTTCCTCGGTTTTGCTTCTGTTTGTTTCGCTTTATGGCTCCTTTCGCTGATCTCTTTTTCCTAGTCTAATGCTCGGAAACTTTACTTAGCTACGATATCAGTCTATGGTGGTGTGAAAGAAAAATTGGAAATTTTCTGATAAGATCTTTTACGTTTTTTTGGTGAAAGTGTTTGAAAAGATATTTTTTTATCACAAATAGGATAAATATGGGAAAGATTAACTTTCAATGAATATATTTTATATATATTTTTTGCTCGTGGTTTACATCTTTAATAGCAAATTTCAAGAATATTCTTTGTATCCGTGGATTTAAGTAACTTCTTTATATGTCATTTGTTAATTAAATCCTTCAGGAACTGTGGTGATCAACTTTATTGTTTGAAACGTAGAGAAACTCTTTCTTTTTAATTTACCTCAGATTTTAATATAAATAGATTACTCGTTTTTGGAGAATTGAATATCAATCACTTATTTATGTAATGAAATTAAATAATTAATAAGATCGGGCGTTGATCAATTCGGTTTCTAAGAAGATCAATTATGAATGTGAATACACATGTAGATATGATACGCGTGTCAATCAGTTTCAACACAGGAAAAATCGAGGTATAGGAGTAACATCAGAACATAACCGTTTTTCAACGGTGGTTTCATTTACGTTGTAGGCCAGTAATTTCACGGAACACTAAGATCGGTAATCGATTCTCGATAAGACGGAACAGGTTTTCAGTGGATTAGATTTCGTCAGGAGGCACAAAATGTCACTTCCTCCATACATCATTCGATAATTACTACCGTTCCTTTTTCTCCTTCTCTCTCGCACGCAACCGGAAAATAGTCTAATATGGTCTCAGGATGAACACGCTACTCTGTTGAAGTTCCTTGACGTAATGAATCCTTTTGATACGGCTCAAGTACCAATGACCAGCTTTTACGAGCCTTCGCTACGATCATTGCCCTGTGTTGGTGTCGCGTGCCTGATCTTTATGGCAATGAATAATTAAATAGTGTTCACCGTAAAACTAGTTGAGTTAACCTAATCGTGGAGCCAAGGAGAAAAAAACGACTAATGTACGAATAGATAATGACATCATTCGAATACTAGTACTTTTATGGGAAATTATTAATATGCAATATTATATAATGTTAGTATATTGCCATTCTCTTGAATAAATAACATCTTTTCTTAGGAATCGTCTATTTTTTTTGTTATATATCATTTTATTTCTATCAATGATAAATGATTACATTTACATTTGCAAAGATTGAAACAAGACATAACTGATATTGATTTATCTTTATTCACTTCTACTTCACCTGTTGCGGTTAAAAAGTTGGTCTTTTTTCAGCAAATTAATTTTCTCTGTATCTTTTTGTTCCAAACAATCATAACAGTTATTCATAGATTTTTCACAATTGGCAACAATAACGGATATTGAATGGTAAAAACGTGCTGGAGGTCAAAGGATCAGTGAAACCACCACTTTGAATAAGTGGATTGAGACAGAACGAAGAATTCAACATTCCTAGCTCTGTTTCCTGAACGAGACGGTAAAGATATCATTCGTAGTTAAAAAATTAATCGACGATCGTTAAGTATTCGATCTTACGTTCCTACAAATTAAAATTACTATCCATTAAAGCGGATCGAAACATATTTTCGAAAAAAGTGGAAAGGAGAAATCGAAGACCGGCAAACCAGCCGCGAAGTGAATATTTTTACCCGACCCAAGAGTACCGGTAAATATGCGTACCACTTGAATAAATCTCGACAGGCGTCGCGTTATTCGACCGCTTTCGAAACGCTGGGTTAGATACGCTGACTTAACGCGTTCGCTAATCCGAGGATTTTTCACCGACCAATAAATAGTACCTGTCCATCGATATTTATGGGTGTATCGAGTAGAATTGGGGACAAACCTATTCCACCTGGTCCCTCGATCTTGGTAACCAAGTTGAAGTTTCCACAATCCTGGACTGTGGTCTCATAGAAACTACAACGATGCTTGTAGATGATAGTTGCCAAGTAGAATCCTCGATGGATTGTTCCTTATTGCACCAAAGTGATCTTCTGGGTATATCCAAGCTGTAAACTACTATCGCGAAAACGCGCAAATTGCGATAAGGGACGGCAGACTGAGGAAAACGGCAGAGTCGGGGACGTGTAACATGTGTCCGTGCGAGGAAGCTTCTAAAAGAACGCGAAACCTAGCTGGAGCGTAGACAAGCTGGCCGGCCCCTCCACGTGCGCCTACCACTATCAGAATCAGCCAGACAGGCCGATAGACGGTAGAAATGGGGGACGTAGAAGGGCACCTAAGAAAGCCAACGTTAGCTTGTCGCGATCTTGGTTTCGAAGCAAGGAAACCCCACCTAAAACCCCTTCACCTTCATCAAGTGGAGCTAGGAGTCTAACCGGGGGGAGAACTTGGACGTTACTTTTCCAGGTCTCTAAGCTCATTATTAACGGCGCCTTCCAAACATCCGTAGGTATTACCACCTACCCGAGTATCGCTACCACCTACCACCTACTAACCGACACTTTCTGCCACCTCTCCGACCGATCCCTCACGTCTCGATCTGAAAAGGAGGTGAATGCGCGCGAGAGTGTATCATTGGACAAGGAATTGGGGCAGGAACCAATAGTAAGGAGCGCGAGGTGGAGCGATAGGTTTTAAATAGATGTACAAAGAGTACACACTGAATTGCCACTAGTCGGATAAGATACCGATACACGCGTGTCTCCGCGGGATTTCGGGACTAAATACGTGACCTCGCCGGGTCCGTTGACGTCGTCGTCGCCGTGGTGGTAGTTTCGCTTCCTTGGGGATACCGGGCGAACGGTGTGAAACCCGACGAGAGAGAAGTGACAGTTGAGATAGAGCGGCAAGCACAAAGAACGTCTCAGTCGGCGCTGAGCCATTGCCTCAGCAAGTCTCACCAGAAGTCGGAGATCTAGTTCGAGAAAGTTTGACTGATTACCAACCATGAGATTCTCCAGTGGCTACGCGATATTCGTCTTCGTGACGATTTTTGCGTACACGCGGATCTCGTTCGCCATACGTGTCACGCAAACCTCCGGTAGGAAGAACGGTGAGTCATTTTCTTGCTCTTCTACTCTCCTCTTCGTTCTTTCTGCGTCTTCTCAGAGCTTGCCTCTCTATCATTATCTACCTGCACCGTTGCTTCTTCCTTCTTCTTCTTCCTTTTTCGTCTTTCTTCTTCTTTTCCTTCTCCCTTCATCTTTCCTCTACCAGTACACGTTTACATTTCCTTCCTCGGTTGTCTGCCCCGGTATCCTCGTCCTTCTCGATTCAAGGTCTTTGACCTTCCCTTGTTTCTCTCCTCACTCCGTTTTCTTCTTCTTTAGCGATTCCTCGGCTAATATCCCCCCCGTTCTATCTTCGGCCTTCTTCCTGCTTTTTTTGCTTCTCCCGCTACACGCTGGGACCGTTTTCCTCTGCGCGTTCCCTGCGTTTCATTCAATCGAGTCCCGCCAGTACGTGAATTTTCGCGCGTCGATCTGACAGGCAGTCGCGAGTGAAGTGTACTCAAACTGTGCGACAAAACGTACATAGGAGAACAGTGCAGAATACTGTGATGTGTTATGAGATTATACTTCGTTGAGGGAACGTGACATCGCTATAGTATACAACAACGAGATGCGTCGGGACTATCATGTTTTCTCACGTGCCTTACAGCTCTTTTCAATTTTTATCCAACTAATACTCTCATAAATGTCACAGTAAATGTCAGACGAGATTCTTATCTGTCGTGATTCTCAATCGACTTAGCAAACCATGTTAGTAACTGGTGCTTTTTTCTCGAATCAACGGAACGTTGTTGTTCGATTCGTGTATAATTGAATCAGAGGTATGATTGTTAATAGATTGATTTGGTTCTGTACAACATGTTTCTTCATCAGTTGAAAATTGAATAGAGTAAAAGACTAATTTGAATTCCATTACACGGCCCATTAGATTTAATTAAATTTCCCATTTTCTAACATTTCCGAAAATAGTGAGTGATATACGCGTCTGCCACTAATGACGCCACATGTTCTAATGTTTTACATTAGCATATCAAATTTTCGATGTCTCGATAGCGGGAGTGATAGTTCATGAGAAAAACGACGAGCAAAAAGCGCGAGAAAGAAACCGATTACCAGTAATCCATCGATTATAAAGCAGAAAAAAACCAGGAGAAAGAGAGAGAGAAATAGTGCGCGTGTTATGTGAAATTGCACCGTTACATCGCAAGCAAATTGCAACTACCACATAGTGTCTCGCAAAGGGGTCGCTCAAGGAATTAAGTTATTAAGCCCACTTTGTATCCGATAGATACTGGATAAATACTATTACGGTAATTCTTGTTTCTTTTTCTTCGCGGGACTTGTTTTGTATCTTTGGCATTCATCAACATTTTCCGTAGTCTCTATCGTCATTCGTCATTCGTCGACTGTGTAAACTTTCCATTACGAGCATAAATTCGATCTAGAGTATTCGACCGAGTTGAGTTCGTGCGTGCGCGCGCGCTCCAGTCAGCTGACGAACTTTTAATGAGGGGAACGGAGGCTCGAGACTAAGCGACTTGCAAAACACAGCAAACGTTACACGATCGCCACCTATATGGAAGTAATTGCTATAATTATACCAAGCGCGACTAATCGCAATATATGTAGCAATTATTTCTCCAATTTCTGACGGTCATGCGATCCTCCGAACGACATCCAGCTCCACTGATCTCCATTAGCGTCATCTAATTGGAAGTCAAAGTTGATAACTGCTTTTGTTGGTTTTAAACAAAATATAACTACGTGATTATGAAATCGTGAAGTATAAATAGTGAAATATAATTAATCAGAGGCTAATTTGTACCTCGCTTTATGAAAAATTCATAGAACTCGAGGATGCATCGATCATATCTCGTGCTCTGATAGAATGACAGGCCGTTGAGAATTATTAACCACGCGATAGTTAATGTTTTACTGTGTAAGCGTTTTTCTTAAATGGTGATTTTTAACGCTAGAATATCTTTGATTTTAATCGTAATTTATCGACGCCTGAACAATTGAATTGATGTTTCAATAAGACGTTTCTGTAATCAAATACACACGTGCATCGTTGAAATTTAAATGTCGTTGCGCAACGCATGTAGGTTGCAGGAAGATAGAGTTCGACGTAACTCGATTTTACGAATCTCTGCGAGATTTGTTTCATGAGTGGAGCGTGTTCGACATTTGCATACAACAACCAATTGTTTCGGGTGAATTAAACTTTCCAGCCTGAATTCATTAACCAGATTTTCTCCTGAAGTATGCGACCGCACCAAATTCAGAAATTATAGAACTATTACGAACATTACCACACGTACGATTGACCGTTCCTTATCCCACCTGTGAACATGAAGTCACGTTGTTCTCTAGCAATCTAGCGAGTGTAAGAATCTAACATCTTTTCATTTATCCAAAATTATCGATCAATTAACGCTAAAAATCTGTGTAGGTATTTACGTGATACGAATGATAATCGACGAAACGCAAGGAACTCGGTGTTCATTAACAAATTAACGTTATCGTGTTTCTTCCAGCAGATCTAATGGTCTTACAAACTTTTTCTCCCATTTTCTTTTTCTCTATCGTAACCCATTTAGCCGTTAGCATTGCTATTAGAAATCAGTTTTATTAGGAAGCAGATGGCACAGCGCCAGTGCATATAACAGTTTATCGCGAACTGGTTGAACATGTTGTTCACTTATATATAGCGACGTTCACTGATTCTTTGTACACGCGTACACGATATCGTGGCCGTAATCATTTTCCGCTGAAATTCTCGAAACGGGCGTAAAAATTGCCCTGTCAGGTACTCGAACTTTGCTCGTCATTGTCTCTTACTCAGGCCCACGAGGAACCAGCGCTTCTGTTTCTATCCTTTACTTCCTCTTTACCTCTCCCTCTTATTCCACTCTCCACTTCCATCCAGCCAGTCTCGCGTCCTTAACGGTTCAAACGGGAAAACGCACGGCGTGTTCCGTGAATGAAACACGTCGGTGGTCTTGACGTGTCTTAGGAGAATCTGATCAATCCTCGTTCCTTGAGAACCGGTCTAATGAATGAACTATGTTTAAATAAGACGTTTAATTTAGAAAATTGAATAGAATGGTTGTATGGATATCTGTTTGGAAGGCTTGAACGAGATTAAAAATTTGGAAAAATGGATGTTAGGGGAATACAGGATCGTTTGAGTCTTTAGTATCTTTATACGATTTGGTAGATTAATTCTTCGATTCTTTTTATTGTAAATAGATTGTAGATTTCTATGCATTTATGAGAAATTTGAAGACGCAAAAATAACCAGAATGGACGGAATGTACAAAAGTGTATAAATTTTTATATTTTATATATTAGTTATAGAATTCATTAAGTGAAAGAAATCGTCGCTTTGCTATCATTTCTTTGCATAAATTTTTGCAGCCTAACTATTTAGATTAAATTAGGTCAATGATCAGTAAATTCCGGACTTTTATGTAAATTCATGTCTTTATGAACGTAAATGAAAGAAGATTCTAACTAGAAAGTTGTATACCTTATTAGGTGTTAGCCATTTTTACTTTACGTTCTTCGAAAACATTTACATATGCCATATCTACACTCTGTACATTACTGTTTGTTTCAATTTTCTGTAAATGTTAAGATAGTCGTATTTTACTAATCAATATAAATTCTGATTAATCAGCTAATATTGAATCACTCAGTCTTCGGAAAGAGAGATGCTGTCCAAATCCATCAAATCACGTCTTACAATCTTCCATTCCATATAAAATTCTCGAAAGTTTGAAACGTCTGAGAAACGGTTAGTTAGGCAAATATGCAAATATAAAATTGAAGAACATGGAAATAAAAAGGAACATAAACAAAATGCCTCCTGACACAAAAAATCTGATGTACAATCTGCGTGTATGTGATATACTTGTAACAATACTAGCTATATAACTTTATAACTATATAACTCTATACTAATATAACTCTATACTGTCCGACATATTGTTAACAGGATGTCATCAGATGTTATGAATATATCCAAATTGAAATCTCCTCATCATTAAAAATTTCAATTTATTTTTATTAGTATATGCAAAAATTAAATTATCTTCAAAAGCCACATAGAATAAATAGACATTTATTATACGTTTATTATACGGATCTTTATACGTTTCTAGGAAGTTTAAAAATATAAAATTGCACAGAATACATATAATATGAAGAAATATATGAAATATCCGTTTTCTATAATACTTGATGGATATTTTCATAAAAATGTATAATTTAATTATGACACTCGATATATACAAGCATAATATAATATTATAATATAATTATAACATTAATATGTGTGTATGTGTATTTTTCGCAAAAAGTTTAATGCAATCAAAACGATCAAAGAAACTGGAAGAAAGCGCGCGTTTCTTTGTCGGAAACGAGAAACGGGCGGATAGACAACAAAGAAAGTACGAAAAGAAACGGATGTGGTAGAGACAGCAGTTGGTCGATCGACTTTTGGCGTGTTTCCGATCGTTCCCTGCTGTTCGATGGATTCTTGTTATGTAGGTTGAATTGTTCGTGTTCGTGGCGAACAATTTGTTGCACTGGCGTGTATGTCTCGGATCGCAATCACCGGTGAAACCAGCAACATCGAGCGCCGCGGGTACGTCACGCGTGCGTTCCATGCGATCCTCCGTTAAGAAAATTGATTCTAATGGATTCGAAATTGCACCTGTTTTATCTCGTGCGCGGCGAGTTACAAACGAGAGATTGATTTTACAGTTCTTTACCCGTTGTGAACGTTTGATCCGATTGATAGGATAATTGACGATCGACGATCGTTTGTTTTTCTCATCACTTGTCAGGTCATTACACAGCTATGGAATACTTAGTAATGTTTCGAATGACGAGTTCGATCGAATTAATATAGTATAGACGTTTTTCAACTCGGTTAGTATAACTCTTAAGTGCAAAAGACTGTATCTTTGTCGTTAACACGGCTAATTTTATATATTTTCCCCTTCAAGGCTGTCAGCTTTAATAGTGATAATACGATAGTGGAGACTATAGTACATTCAAATTTAGAAAGAAATAGATTAAGTGCAATTTTCAAGTTACCATATTTTCATTTCACTTGTACGTACTTCACTACTACGAACGTACGTTTCACTACTACGTATATTTCAATAGAATAGATCTCGTTCTATACTTATAATGTGCCTCGATAGTATAGGTTCCAATGATAGGACATATTGTTCAGTTGGAGTCTAGTTTCGAACTAGACACATAAATCTGTCGACGAATATATGTTACAGTCTTATATATACGGTGTCTCGCCGAATAACATGTAAAAGCGGGTACGATGTGATTCCTTGTGGGAAAATAAGGAAAGTATATGTAGTATAATTTTTTCATTCCCCGCTTAGTTTTCAAGGAAATCGAGGGAATCAAGTATTTATCAAGTACATGGCCAATTCCGGACTGAACAGAACTAAATAACTGACGGGTAGTTTCTCTGCGGACGAAAATAAGTCAAAATCGTAGAATCAAGTTTTTTCACAAGGTGGTTTGTTTCCGACGAAAAAACACAAGTGTCAGACCGATTCTTAGATAAACATGTTCATTCTATTTTCCTGAAAACGAAGCCTTAAAGGGAAAAATTTTATTCTGCATTTCTTTCGCACGTAGGATGATTTTCTGTCAATTATTCAGTCCTGTCCAGTCTAGAATTGGCCATGTTCAGCTATACCTTAACAAATGCTAACTCGATTTTCTCGAAAATTTACCCGGGAATGAAAAAATTGTATTCTGTATTTCATCCTTATTCTTTCACAAGGAATCACGTCATGCCCGTTTTTATATGTTATTCGGTTGGACCCTGTATTTATTTGTTGAGGTTTTTTATAGTTCAAATTACTCAAACTTTGAAGTGTCTAAAATTCTCTAGATGTAGTAATGAAATAAAAATGTAGACTTTTCTTATCCTTAGAGACGAGTGGTCCATAATTATGGATCAGTAGAAAGCCCGAATTTGCTCGCTGAGTTCATGCGGTACTCGACCCTTTGGTCCTCTCGTTTGCTAAATGGCTGATCCCATTAATCGACCTATGAAACTTGATGATTCCTTTCGTCTATAAAAATCAGACTTACACAATCACTGACGCCCACGATTTAGGCCTCTCTATGGCAATAGAGGTCCTCGATTGCGTACGCAAGTTAATATTTGACGTAAAAGGAAAACCAGTCGACGAGGTGTAGTCCTAAAAATTATGAAATTTGAAAGAGCCAGTAAACAAATCGATCAAATCAGGATGGTTCAAACCCTATTTCTTTCTGGCAGCACCGTAAGTAGCGAGCCATCTGTTAGCTAACATTGTTAACGTTGAAAATGTAAGGAACCTGTCATGTTTGAGGAACGGCCGTTACTAACGCAACGGTACAATGGGTCATTTATCGCGGAGCAATTCGCCTCACGAACGCCGTACTTTGTTTTAACGATTCCCTTAGGGATCCATTCATTTCTCAATGTAGCCACGCGACGCGAGGAATTACTCTCAACCGATCGAAACAATTACACTGAAATTATAATCGATCGAAACAAACCCAATTCGATTCAATGGACTTCGAACTAGAAGAATTTTTATGCAAGCCATCGTGAAACATTTTCCTTTTTGTCTTGTTTTTTTTTTTCACGCCAACTCTCACTTGATTATTCGCGGTCCCGTTCATTTCGAGCAATAACAGTAAACTTATTAGCCCTCGGGGCGAGTCTCTTCCTGACTATTGCTCAACTTGAATCGCGCTTACACGTAGTCTTTCATAGTTTACCGCAAAATCACCGGAGGCAAATCCAACGAGCCACTCATACAACATTCACGAAGCCATAAAATCCTCGATCAAAATCACGGAGGCTCGCGCCTCTCTTCGATTCGTTCTATTAATTACACATCATGATGGAACATCATTCGTACCAGTTCGTTTTTAGATTTCGCGATCGTGAAAGCGAACGAAGAAACGAAAAGATTTCATCGACGAGGAATTGATTTCATTGAGAGAAGAAAGGGATCGCCCCGGGAATATGAGTAACTGTTTTTGGGAGAAAGTTCCACCAACGACCACTCTTTTATGTTGATTTCAAATTTCTTATACAACGAAGCGTCACGGAGATCGATGTTCCGCGCGAGTGGTTGATTTCACCCCATCTGCAAAATATACCGTGGTTAAGACTATCGATGACTTCCATATACCACGTCTATAATCTCTGGTCAGTGATTCGATATGAACATCACACAAAGCTGTCAATATTTTTTGAAATAAAACTGAGACTCGTGCGATTTCTAAGCAAAGTTCATTAATTCTCTACTTCGATGGCATTTAAATCGAATGAATTACCTGGCCAGGGAAATACGAATTTTTTTGTAAATATGATGTAATTATAAATTAAGTAAATTATCCAAATTAAACAATTGGTGTATATATATATATATATGTCGGGTTCACATTATGATTAAGGTTAGGGGCGTGAAGCGAATCTTCATTTGGATTAGGCATTGTTGTTATGCAATAGTAAATATCTATTTACTAGCACAAATGTGATTATTACAGAATTTGACAAGCAACCGTGGTAATTAGATACTCGAGATACTAATGACAATGATCTTAGTTTCAATAACGAATCCGCGGTCAACGGGATAACCAAATGCGCTTTCTTCCAAAGTCCAAGTTGTACACTTGCTTGTCTATGGTACAAGTATTACTGAACTAACTCTTTGTTAAAACGTAGAATATCCACCGAGCGTAAAGACGCTACGTATCTCGCTAATGCGCCCTCACGAGAATGACTTTTCGTCACGATGATGCTGCAGAGGAGAACTATGATGGGGTATGTCTAAGGACACGAGATCATCGGATTCGTCGAGGAAAGCCTTCGTTCGGAATGTAAGGGAAATGGACGTTTCTGTTAATTGGTTAATTTCTATGTTGGTGGTTGAAGAAGGATGCTAACCACTCTTGAAAGAAAATTGCTAGCGGGAAGCGTCGTTCGTGAGAAAAACAGATTTCCCGTATCTTCCCGTAGTAGGTGGTAGATTTAGGGACTGTTAGGATAAAGACTGTTTGTCCGTTGAAGGACTTTAGTTAACTAAATCCTAAGATTTATAGCGGCTCCTCGCGCTAGCTGAACATGTACTGTGAAGATGCATAGACATTTGATAATCATCTTGCCCAAAGAATAGGGTCTGTGTGTGGCGAGCCACGGGACAGAAACCGTTGGAATGTTTACTGTCGCGTGCCGCTACAACTATTTCTTTTAAGGAGAGCTATAGAATTACTCCATCCCTATGTTAGGTAAAAACATTCATCCCGTGACCGCGGCTACGTTCAGCGACTTGTCGCCTCGAGCCCAAGCTCACTATCACAAATCTCGGACAATTATAATCGAGTTAAATTATAGAGACTAAAATATTGGGGGTTTTTCGAAGAATTCCAAAGGGAAGGCCCCGGTATCCTTTCATGTCCGACGTATATACAACCGTCTATGTATTTAATAATAATTCTAATCACCAGGAATAATTCATATTTTATAAATATTATGCGTCCATAGGACATATTATAGAGAAATGCGGTACCTATACGTTGTCCTAAATCGATATCCAGAAATTGTAATTAATAGTAATTTACAATTCGTAAGCTTAATTGGTTGCACTAATGAATACCAATCGTTCGCGCAAACAACCATCGATCTTTTGCTCTCAACGAGAACTTTCGATTACAGTTAATTGCGACTTTTCTTGGTAATCCTACCAACTTTTTCAACATTTTTCAGTAATTTCACTGGTATTTCCTTAATTGTCGTAAGTTAATTGCTTTAGATGTAACGTATCTCGTAAATAAAGCTGTCATACGATGTAAAAATTGATTTCCAATTCACGAGAAATTCTTGTCTCTAAACTAGACTAGTGGGAATAAATTTGTGGTATTTTGCTTGATACACAGCGGGAACGATTGACAAATATCCAATGATTAACAGTGCGTAAAAATTATTTGTCAGGCACTTTCTTGTCGTTAGAAACCATCGGTGAAATCTTCGATTACGGTGATCCCACGCTCTTTTGCCTCTATCTGTACCGAGTTTCCATCGTATGACAAACAATTTCCGATAAAAGGTGGTTTTACTTCTGACATTTTTCTTTTTAGCAGTTCATGATGGAATGTTTGCATACCACCCATTTCAGGGCATTATTTGCCAGTGATTGAAATAAGAGTGAAAAATGATAGGAACGCGTCATTACCCTGTCTTAACTATGGTTTAATTTCAGGAAAAGCAATCCCTAAGAAAAGTGAATAGTACACATAGCAAAATGATATTTCTTATAAATGTGTCAGGAATTTCAAAGCTTTTTCGGGTTCAGATCAATTTATGAAAGGACACTAGAGAATTTTTCCCAATTTGCCAAATTCTTAAAATTTTCGTAGCAAATTGACAAATATTTGGGCATGTAACTAATTAGGATAGAAGTCCATTTATCGAAGCGAAATTTTAGTTAATGTCCGATTAACTGATTTTGTTGAATAAATTTACTGATCTCCTCTTACTTGACACGAAAAATCACAAGTAATAAAATGAAATCCAATAGATTAATTCGTAATTGAATGTAGAATAATCAGATACTTTTAGAAATAAAGAATCAAGCTTCGACTATAATCCCGTTTATCATACTACATTTATTGTTTCAATTTACGCAATCAAGAAGAAAGAAGGAAAGCATTCAGTGAAAAAATACAAATTTACGCAATCATTATTCAACATAAGGATAACAATATAAATGTCTTGGTTAATTATTTGAACAATAAATCACGCAGATAACGGTAAGAATAGTTAATCTCGTATTACATAAACTCCAATTAAATGAACCGTCTGCCCTTCATGACGTTGAAATAAATGTAATTCTACCGTACAATCATCCTCTATAATAGGATCCCATATAACATCATGAATATTTTCACACCTATTATAACACACATCTATATTTCAAGCCAGTAATTACCGGTTTCCACAAAACGCACGAGATTCAGATCAAGGTCCCAGATCAATCCAGTAATCGCGTCGATTATCGGTTCCCCTTAACACGATCAAAGATATAAAAACCGCGAAACGGTTACGTTAATTGTGCACATGCTACGTGTTGCTCGTCTAGTTGTCCCATTCCTAACCGGTATCGAATTCCGTTTCAGTGAGGTGTAAAAGGTAGGAAAGACCTGAGAAAGAAAAGTACTTCCCGTCTGGATCGATGCAATAAATACAGGTAATAAAGGTACGCTGGATATGTCCACATATCCGGCCTAACGAGTATTTTGCCACGGAACATAAGGGCTGTTAGCGACGACTTTAACTAGAGCGTCAAAGTCTGCATTTAGGAATTCGCCAATCATCAATCATTCCCCATTCGTCACGGAGCCGCGTACCTTTCCTTCAAAGCTGTTTTTTGGCCTCTACCGTTTCGACATACATCCGTGAAAGTGTTTTCACGAAAAACATCAGACGTTCTTCGCTTCAATTGGACCGTCGATTAAAATTGTCCGATTCGTCGAGTCGAAGTTTAATAAAAAGAAAGTTTTCATTCAATCCGTACGAAAAAGGCACGCGAGAAGAAAGAAAACTGATCGCGCGAAGCAAGATCGAAGTTTCACTACTTTTTTAGTTTTAAACTACTATCGATTATTTTGATTAACATAAGAAAGTGATAAGCTGAGATTGACCTGAGGTAGAAAGAGGAAATAGAAGTTTTTTTGGAATAGTGAGACAGGTTGAAGAAGTGCAGGTGACTATCCTTATATATAACAACACCGTGAGAAAACAACTTTGATTATTCTTCCTGTTCCAGCTGATATGCAAAACAGGTAGATCAAGAACATTAATGACGTCAAAATAGAACGCTGAAAGAAAATGAATGCAATTTGCATTGCAGGTTAGATACTATAGTGTCGGATTTGAATTATGATCGAGAACTGGACTGGTGGGATGTATGTAAAAGTCTCCGGTCTACAATTATACAGTTATCATTCCGATCAAAAATCTTTACAAGTTAATTGCAGTGCTTCCACGATCGTTGAAAACTTATCTAATCTTTCGAATCTTCATTCTATTTTTATAAATGTCAATGACAGGGTTACCATATCCACGATCGTGTCTGTCTTCTTATGGGAAAGCACACTTATTTTACACAGATTTGGTTTTATCATTGGTCAATGGTTACGAATATGGTTGTCAGGTTACGATCGAATGTACGAAGCATCATGTTCTGCTGCACGTCTCTCTTACCGATTTCTCTACAGACTCTACAATATATAGACTCTACATTACGCTACCTGAAGTCAGAAGATCGCCTTGTACCCGAGTTCATTCGTGCCAAAAGCGAAAGGTTCGACCGTAATAGAAGCAAACGCCAAGTCTCATATAACTGGCAAAGGAATAACTCTCCATTGATTTCAACGTGGGGAAAGGTTACGACGTTTGATCGAACTGTCGCGTCGCCATGACTAATTTAGCGTCGTGTCGCAGCGTTCAAAGAGCACTGCCTTGATTCGGTCCGTACTGTTTCTCTGGTATCTTGTCTTTTCTACAGAACGTCATATTTGGCGCTATTTTATCGATAGCGTTCGTCTTTTATGGAATCAGTTAATGAGTTGTTGAAAGTGTTAAACGGCAATAATCTTCCCGATTGAAATAAGAATAGTTTCATCGTGGCGAAAATGGGAAGCAACTTGTGGAAGTTTGGTCTTGGTGAATAATTATAAATATTGATGGACGAATCGTTTAAAAAGGAGGATCATAAATGTAAGTGACGCGGAGGATAGGAATTACGAGACTTATTGTATTGCAAAGTTCAAAGTTCAGACGAATTAGGTGTCTTCATGTTTCATTGATGAGAAATACATGTTATCCTACCTGCTTCATTACGTTCGTACATGAGCGCATATAGTTGCAGAAGATTCGGAACAATAACTTTATAAATAGATCCGTGTGAAAGTATACATCGTAAGAACATTAAAAGGCAGAACCTACGAAACTGACTATGAATGATGATCTTCTAAAAGATGTGATTATGATACTCATCTCAGCAAAATACCAAAAAGGAAAGATTTATCTCTGAGGTCATCTATATAAAAACAATTTATAATTCATTATTCATATTTACCTGACAATCCTAGAAAAAGATGTTATAGAGATACAGTTCTCAGAAAAATACCAACGAAGAAAAAGCTAGAGTTACCGATGATTTCCTTTATATCTAAGAATCCGAATGTTCCGATCCCAGATTGTGATTCGTGTTTCATTAGCCAGAGGCGTTAACAGCCACGTTCTACTCATCTACACATGTAACTTAAGATTTTCTAAAATGCGGCGATTCGTTTTCCGCTTGCTAATTAACAGTTAACCAGACTGGCGGCAAAACTCTGGGAATACTATGATCCACGTTGCCATAAGAGTGGATACTTACCTCACTTCCTGCATTTAATGGGATACCAGTTGGCAGTTGCCCCACTCGAGCCACAATATAAAATAACCATGCGATTCATGCATGTTCATAGAGACAAGGAGCTGTGGTACAGTGGGTCACGCGGCGCGACATGCCTTTATTTTTACTAACCAAGCCAGCCTACATCCTAACATGGGCCTCGTTGCGTCACTTTACTACGGCTCCACGCGACCGCAATGAAATAGTAGAATCGTTTTATTGTGAACGGGCAGCCTACCACGAGGCAGATTTGATTTAATCGTCGTGACGTGATTCCCGTCTTTCCCATTGCAGACTGCTTCCTGCGAAAGGATCAGTTGTTACGTCACGAGAATTACAAATTCAAATAATTATTGAGATACTGAAGATCTTCAGACAGCATTTACGGGAAATTTGACAATGCAAGAATTGCGCTAAATATGTAAAAATGTACATAACGTATCCAAAGTATAGTATTTGTTATGATATAAGTTCCATTTTTTTCATAATACCTATAAAACTGTCAAATTGCATTAACATCTGCAGTGTAATTATTTCTACTAGAAGCACCAAATCTAACGAAATGTTGAATTTTTGCTTTTGGAATTGTAGAGCCTGCAGCAAGAAAGAAATAGCTGCTTCATTTCAGTTATTTTTATTGAAATAGAAAGAAAGATATAGATTTCATATTAGAAAATGTAGAAGTTTAGTGCTATGAATATTACTACACTATAAGTCTTTAGCACGTCTGAGAAAGTGATTTGATTTTGATTGATTCTGAGTTGTTTTATTCAAATTAATGGAAACTAGAGTTGCCTCCTTACTGCAGGAACTCTTTCAACCGCAAAAATTATGTATATTATATTAGTAAAGTTAATATTGATATTTACATGAAACATGATTACGTATACTTTTAGCACAAGTATTTCAGAATTCAATATAAAAACATTTCCCAATTGAAATCAGTAATTTTTTTGTCATTCTTACACGCCATATTTAAACATAAGTAAGATATGATACACATTAGTACTTTTATTATTAAATCGGTTAGTTTGTTTTGCCTAGCATGCTAGAAATTCCACGCATCGGTAAACTGAGAAAGTAACGTGACCCATGGATCGTTTAACAAAATTTATCAAGCCATCTGCGAACGTGAGAAAGACGGTTTCTTCCGGAACGAAAAAGAAAAACGTGTAAGAATTAAAACACTCGAAGGGAAAAGCGTTTCCTTTGTTGACCGAATTCGCTTGGCGAAAATATTACGCCATTTCGCGGCCGTTTCACGCGACAACATTAGATAACGCGCTCTGTTGACAAAAAGGCTGACAGTTTTGACTAATTACCGGCTAACAAAGGCAACCGAGCTGGACAAAAGTACGGGATGCGTAACATTTCATGTTTCTCGGTTCCATGACGACTATCTTCTTGTCACGGTTGTGTGCGTTTTTTCTACATAAAGTGCATGCTTGTTGCAATATCGTGTAGTCAATCAGCCGTTTATTCGACACGCTTGGACAACATTCTAATAAGCAAAACCAAATGTGAAACATTCGCGCCACTACATCTACGCCGCGGTTAGAAAACCGTTCGTTCTGGAATCTGAAAAAAAAACAAATGCTCACTCGCTCTACTTGTCAAATAACTTTAATCACGATATACATTCGATATACGGCATCGTGTTGGTGAGATTAGAAAATTTTACGTACTAATTTTCTTCCACGCCTTCGTTCATCGTATCTGAAATTGCTTACTGATATGTTATTCGCGTTGTCCAGATCTTGTTTCGATAAGAGTATAAGATTAATACGTATAATAGAAATATATAGAATAATTAGAATAGAAATTATATATTCGTGGAATCGAGAGCTACACCAACGGCGGCGGAAAATTTAAGGAAAAGAGATTCATGTGCGTTCTATTTGTCATAAAAAGCGGAGTATCTAGAACGTGAATATTCCAATATATGTATACATAATTCTGTCGCCTAAATCTCCCTGCTTATCTGAATTAATATTATTAGTGAAATCTTACAAGCTTTTCGAATTACAAGTTATCAACTCCATATAACAAATGCTCTTGTGTAATAACAAGTATGATAATGAAACAAATAAAATTTCACGAGTCAATTTCTCCTCATACTGCATTTATTTAATTCTATTTACAAAAATATGAGCTGATCGTAAAGACAGATATATCGTAGTAATTATTGAAATTGAAAACCAAGTAAATTCAAGTAAATATTCCGACAATACAAATAACGATGAGCTGAATAAACAATTGATTATTGATATCGCTCAATTAGCGGTGTAGGCTCACAATTTCGTCACATCTTGTGCCATTTGCAATGACTACGGGGAACGGAAGAAAGCGATTGAAAGAAAGTAAAACGGAGAAAAAGGAGACGAAATCGAGTTAGGTGAGCCTATTGTCCGTGGTATAGCACCTACGTCGTTCGAGGGAGTGGGAAGTTAGCTTTGTAGGCATAAGGAATAGCACACGAGAGTGTGTAAAACGCGGAGACAGCGTGACGAGGTCGGGAAAGTGGCGACCCGTCGTCCTCGATCCTTGCTAAGGTTTATCCGGCATCCACCACACCCTTCTCACGCGTCGAATGGTATCTAGATTTCGATATGTCAAAGTGCATGCCTCATTGCGTTTCTCGCGCTTCTGTGCACACGTTTCTAACCATTAACAGCTTCCTGAATGCGCTTCCTCGACCGCAATGCCGTAACCGCCTGATCGGGATTTCTTATTTCGTTTGCGGGGAACTCGAAAGTTCAGCCTAGGCTATCGAGTAAAAGTGTTGTTGCGGTCAGTTGGAAGCTACGCTCCTATATCTCTGTATGGTTCTTTGCTTCTGATATTGGCATCGTTGTAAATATTGGCAGTTAGATCACGCTGTGAATTTTTTACGTTTTATTTATTCCTTTCGATGTTACATAAGACAGCATTCTACAATTATGTCGCTCTTCTTAGTTAAAACCTTCTATCTGGTTCCTTTTCATTTTTTGAGATGTCATACGTGTATCTCAGAAGTATCACGACAGAAAATAATTCAATCTTGTGCTAAAAGAATATCAGAACCGTGGAAGAAGGGTTTCAAGGACTGCAAGTGGGAAATTATAAAAGTAATATTATACTAAGTAATATTCGAATGTTTTCTGGAGGCCATTCATTTTATCAGCACTATGTGTTTGGTAAACAATTTTTTTTGTAGGTCTCTAAATAGTCAAATGAACGTTCTGGCCAACCTAATAATTAAGGGGAGCAATATAGATCGTTAATAATTAATCAAAAATAATTTCTCCACGGGATAAAAAGATATCCGATCTTGAAAGTGTTATAGATTATTAGTCAATTAGAATATCGATGCTGAAAGATTGAATTATATATTAGGTCGACTGAAAAGTTTCTTTCGTTTTATAAAGAAATAATGGATGCACAACATTTTCCGTTTTATATTATTCTATCGAATTACGTATGATCCATTTTGTTCTATCAAAATAAAGATCACAACAATTTGACAGATTAGATTTCATGTTTGTATAAAGATGCATCGTTGTAAAAGACGTGTCTATAAAAGAAAGACACTTTTCGGACAACCTAATATAATTAGTATTCCTTAGGAGAAAATTGTCATGTATAAGTAGTACATGTTATTGCGTTGGCCTATAGAGTTCGATCACATGTTCGTTTATTTTAATTAATTTAGTAAGCTGACAAATACAACGTTATAAGGAAGTAGACACTTGGTCTTTGAATATACATTTCACAGATACAGTACGCGATAGTGGATCTGATTCTATATATTTACATATAGTATATATATATACACCATGTGTCAACATAATCGTTTGTATAATATATGCGAGATATTACAGTTTAATAACGTTAACATTGCAACTAAAAGCAATTAAATTTTCTTTTACGGAGGAAGACGTGGATAATTCTTGAAAGAGGAAGACTAATTGAACGGGTACCCATTAGCTGTGTAGGTTTTCACAGAAAAGAGAGATTTATTGCTTTGTAGCATAGATAACGAGGCTATTCACTACCGAAAAATGTTAGCCTAATTATAACAATGTTACACACGCACCACTTCACAGAGGTACAACGCTTCCGATGTCACACAATTACATCTACTAGGTGTTTAACTTTCTCCAACGATCTAAGAAATTTGACCAATGAAATTAACGAGCGACAGAGAAGAAACTGAAGTAAGAACGAAATACGACACCAAGGAAACACTTAGTAGGTGCTTGTTCACTTTCTCATTTTTAATTTCTACCCACATATTACTGAATTACCACGCGTGTTTCGCTAAATATAATACAAGAATCGATCGCCAATCAACGTAATTGACACAACATTACAAATTGTTGACATCAGAAATCGTGGATTTCTATCACATATACAACTACTTTTCGTTAAAACAAAATTCACGATAGAATCGCTAACGTAACGCGTTAATTAATATGCACCCTCAAAGTGAAAATAGATTTGTCACATGCGGCGCAATGCATAAGCGCGAAGAAACACGCGTGTTTCGCTCGAAGCATTGAGAGATCGCGAGAAGTTCGTGTTTGAATAGCTTCATCCTATTCCGCGTGTCCCAGTTTATTCAGATTAAAACGCACACGTGTTTACACGTGAGAGCACACGACAATTTCTTTGCACTTTTGCCTCGCGTTCAGTCTTTCGCACGATTTTATTCTTAATATTATTATAATCGTCAACGAAGATGTCTTACAATATACCAACGTCTTCGTTATGCATGGAGCTTCGTGTATGTACGACGCGATTGCGTCGGTGATATCAATGAAATCATAATTACAGCAATGATCGTATTAGCCAACAGCATGTTTATTACGCATCCAACGCTTTCCAAGGAAATAACTACGTCGTTTCGTTGAAATTTGCAATGTGCACTTACTTACATATGTTCCTATATTGTAAAGTGTTTCGAGATAAGTATTACAGTTGGACTAATAATAGAAAAACACAGAGGCATATATGATAAGTCACGTTTCCCTTTATTAAGCGTTTAAAATCTCGTTGTATCTGTATCTCAGTTGTATTTGTATGTTGTGCATTATGGTTGTCTTATATGGATACAATCTTTAAATTGAATATATCGTCTAAAGATCTTATGTTATTGCCCGTTCTAATACCATTTTTTTATCTGATGTAAGGGATATGTGTTTTTATTACTCTCTTGAATATTTAAAAAATATGGATTGTCAGGACATTTGTTCTATCATTGGTTTGTCGGAGAAAGTCTTAAACTTATCACCTACATATTTTTAGAATCTCTTACTTATCTCTGGATCAAACAGATTGCTCCCCTTCTTAATCTTGTGTTAAAATATTTTACTTTGATCAGAAAATAGCATTCAAATCAATGAAGCTGGACTTACCATGCCTTTCTCCTGTTATGTTCAATTACATAGTCATATAGAATCCCAAGCATTACCAGAAACTTTATTCAAATATAAAATAAGTATTTCATACAAATATCAAATATAAGATATCTTTAAAGTAAATAAGAGAATGCATAAAAAAGTTTGATTTTAACAAAAATTCGTGAACTCTATTAACAAACCACCACTTCTTTTTCCAACGAATAACTTATGCCAGAATTTCTTCAATCTCTTTCTCAGATCATTCTGCGTGACAACAGTCACCGCTAGGAAATCACTGGCGTGTGAAACACGTTCGATTTCACGACGACTTGTATTACACTAGCGGATCTTGTATTTGCGGTTGATCGGCAGACGACGTTGATTATTGTCTATATCCCTGACCCGATGTGATAGGTTGGAACGTAACATGTTCGCAACGTAATAAATCCATAACGTACGAGATGCATGAGACATAAGACGAAAGACTTTCTCGATCGGAATTTCCAGGGGGAATTCAATTTTTCCCCTTTCGATGATTTCCATGTTCGATAGTTAACAACATTCTCTTAGTCACAGGAAGAATGAGTGTCAGCTCCTTTTGCCATCACGATGATTCAATTTAGCAGATGTGCGATTGTCATTTATAACGGGAAATAATATGTCTTGAAAAATTCGAAGAAATGCAATTATCGCAAATACAGTCGATGTGAAAGATGACTATTGACAATGATCGATGGTAAGCCCGTGTAGTACTGAGAATTACTCGATAATTCTTTTTTCTTCTTCTTTTTCCCTTTAGTAAATCATATAAATGGTAATCAGTTTCGAATTAGAGAGAAATTGGCGAATGAATTGATAATTTAATTGATTACATCCGTCGTTCGAGAAGTTTTAGAAGGTATTCATAGTGGATTTAGTGTCATCCCGGATTTTAAACGAGACAACCTGTCAAAAATAATTAGATACCTATCTAAAATTTGGAAAGTTGAGTGTTCCGGAATTTCCGTAGATGGATTTGTATTCGAGATAAAATCAATCAGCGCCTGATTGGAAGAAATTTTGTCGAAGATAAAAGAAAGGAAAGGATGATAGAAATGTGAAAGATGTACTTCCTGTTCTATTGGTGGACTTGTCAGCGAAGTACCTCGAATAAGATAGCAACAAGATTTCGATGTTGAAATCGACGGCAAGACGTAGGAATAAAATCTCTTAGAAAGTTCTGCAGTGACAAGTACAAAAGACACTGTAGTAGAAAACATCTAATTGAAAAGCTTCGAGACCCGTAACAATTTAATTCGATTAAGCTGTAAACGTGTCAGTTTCAACGAAAAAAACAAGGCCTTGAGTCAGAAAACGAATCCTGCATTGTACAATTACTTTCCTGTATTTAATTTACGTCGAAAGTATGAAATCGCAATCCACTATATCCACCAGCAATTAAAATATAAAACTTGTACTAAACAATTAAAAATTGATGATATGTGAAAAAGTGCACAATGTAAAGAAAAGAGAAACTTTATCCGTGCACATACTTCACAATGAATTAGTTAAATTCTCCCCTCTCTTAAAAATCCTAAAATTTATTATTATACATATGATCCATGAGAAATTATGAATTAATCATTCTAATCACTAGTTCTAGTATAAATTAACACCAAAGTAAAGTTCTTCGTCGTCAACTATATGCATACCGACTAGTAATCTTTGGCAATAGATTGAGTATTGTTCTGATCAGACACTTTTCGTTCGATGGTCGCGTGCAGCTCAATTGCTCGAAAGTGAGAAGTTCTGGACCAGCGAAAGTCGCGTTTCAGTGGGCGTGAAAATTGTCACTTAAACGAATAGTGTGTCGTGTCCTTTATTTATCGTCGTAAAATGCTGCCTTGTAGCTCGTGCGGTTACTAATCATCGTTTTCAGTTATTGCTGTTGCCCTCGTTGTACCATAGCGAATACAGCGATACAACCGTGACTCGAAGCTGTTATCCATTGGCGATAGAGCGAAGAAATTTACCGTCGATTAAACGGCGAAATTGAACGAGATAGAAGGCGATATCCCCCGTGAAAAGAAAGCGGTATAACAGTAAACCAAAGGTTACGCAAATCCACAGCTATGTGCTCTATTTACGGAATACAGTGTTCTAACAAAATTTTCTATCCAATTCGATACAACTGGAGTCACGTGGTGAACGAAAGAGTATAGATTTATATACAGTAGAACTTTACTTATTAGAACGAAAATTTATTTAATGTTATTTAATTGCACTTTTACCGATTCAACCTATTTATCTGAATGTAAATTCCTATTAAGCGAACGAAAAGTAACAGATAATTTGAAAAATTGGTGAATTTTCTATTATGTAAACCATCTATCTTCCAGTAATACGAACCTTCCGAAACCAGACCTTTCAGACAGAATCGAAAAGAATTCAACATCACGAACGTAAAATACTTGGATTAACTATTTTATCCTAACTTTCGTACGAAATTCATTTACTCGGGCAACAATGCAATGTTTTCGCGCGAAATATTCCGCGGCCTTGGCAACCTTCTTCCACCACCGCGTGGAACTCGATCGATAATATTTATGAGCTGGAATTGTACGAAATTATGTTTGTTCGCGGTTTTATTCGCATGGGATTGACAGGAAATCACGTGGAGGGGAATGCAATTAATTGGTGGATGTTTTTTCTTTAAGTCTACACAAAACGAAGGGACTTTCGGAATTTTTGACATTAATATTGTGTTCTGCCAAGGCAGCAAATAATGAATATAATTATGGCCACTGTTTTAAGGTTACACAGAAATATGGATGTTGTTGTACTATTTGTGCTACTCAGGAACATAATTATTCTTAATTTATTCTTAATTCGTTTTATTGATTAACTTCATAAGGAAAAGTATGTCGAATATTGTAATTTTTACAAAAATTGGAATTGATTCAATTATTCAAAGCAATGGCAGAATGATAATTGTTTTAATTAATTCTACCATAAGTTTCCCACATAATTTCAAGATGAATTCCTACGTCAGAAATATTTGACGAAGAAGCTAGGAGATGCAAGGTGAAACTTGTTCTATCTAGTGAAATTACACTCTAGTTCCTGGATGCGAACACTTTTTTTCCATTGACGACGCGATCTCCTCTTCCTCTGAATATGCGAGGAGAAAGTCATCCTTCAGCATATCGAACCTGAATGCACGAAACATCGCGATAGATGATAATATTAGGTTCATGGGACGATACTCAACACGGAGTGCGCTGTAAATCGACGTCGTACCGATTCCTCGCTTTCTGCTTAATTTATCGCATCCGCTCGTTTTTGTCGTCATCGAGATTATGAATGCATGTTCAGTCACTTTGTATATAGATAAATTATTTCCTATAGCATCGGTTAATCTTGTTACGTGAATTGATGACGTGAATATTCACGAGAGTATACAGTTGAATAATAGCGACGATTATGTGTGAAATACTGTTGGGAGTCTCCGTCCTTCTTACATAGAACTGTGATAAAATTTTGCTTTTGTTTGTAGAAAGTATCTTTTTTATTTTAAATTCTATTTTAAAACTTTATTTAATTTTTAACTATTCCATTATTTTTGTGTAATTATTAGATATCGTTGTCGATTAAAGAGCATTTATTAATTTGTGTTTTAGGAATATGAAGTAATTGATAATATAAACTAAAATAAAATTATAGTAAGTATAACAAATTTTCACTTTCTAATATATTCGCTGTGATTTGAATTATACGAACAGTTTTATAGATTCTTTAAATATTCCTTCGTAAGTTTTCCACGAGTTCGAGCAGTCCGATGCTGCAGTCCGGTAACAGCGAGCTAGGTTAGCTCCTAGTCATGCCTTTTACTTTCAACTTGCTTCAAGTACACGAAACGTAATCAAATTCCAGTTACGTACGCTTCTAATTCGCAAACTTTCATGCTAGTCATGTGCTCGCTTGCTCACTGGACAAGATGCCCTAGATATTCTATTGCCTTCTATGTTTGCTCCATTTCTCTATATCAGATACACGTGTTCTTCTATTTTATCATAGAACGTGTGTCTGTAATTATCGATTTGCGTTTCGTTCATTGATCAAATGTCAAGTTTACACGCGACGTGCTTTGTATATCATCATGGTCGACGAATTAAAATAACATTAATTCAAGAGAAAATTAAGAGAATTAGTACGCATGTCACGTATTCTTTGACGAGTCGCACGCTCTGTTGATGATCAAAGAACACAAAAATTTTGAGCAGTTATAATACGTGGTTAGCATTATAGAAATTTTTTGGTGCGTGTCTATCTTAAGCCGATGAAAGTTGCTGAATTTTCGTCTGATTTCGTTTTCAGTCACATGTCTCTGATGTAAACTTCCACTTGAAGCCATGTAATCTGTGCCATATTTTACCCAGAACGATCAGAGATAGAGAAACACTGAAAATGTGTCTCTGTTAAGGTCCAGTAATATTTAGTACCTCTGGAAATCTTTTCCCTTGATATGCCGCTAAGAGCATTGCGACACGAGCGAAAGGTGAAAACAAAATGAAAGAAATATATTCAAAAATATAAGAGCTAGATATCATTATTAATCGAGGAATTTTTTAGAAAAAGGGCTCATAAGACAAGATGAAAAATCGAGTCTATTCTAGGTATTGGAAATTTCAGTTTTTTAACATTAGCTACATTTGGATTGGTGATTATTAAATTGTGGATCTTTATGCATTTGTGCGAACGTTGAAGATGCAACGGTACGTATGCACATAACATAGGGGAATATATAAAATATAAATTTGCACGAATACCTATTATAATGGTTACTAAAGAACTTTCTTCGTTTTGTCCATTTAGAAAATAAATAAAAATCGGAGAAAGATACCCATGTCTCTTCTATATATAGTTGCCATCGATCTGTAATTTATGTTTTCAAAAAGCTCTTCAATTCAATGACTATTTGATAGTTTTCTTTTCCATAGTTGTAACGTTAGAAACGTTTATCTCTGACAAGAATTGCATCGATCGTTCATTCATCATCCATTAGAGTTCAATTAAGAAAGCACGAGGTCTACCACCTAGCGTTCCGGTGTAAGGTATGACCTAGAAACGACTGTTCGCAAGAAGTCAGGTAAATCGGCGCAAATTGATTCAAATGTCTGCAATTGAGCCGCATTACGTTTTCATCGGTGGGAACGCTTGGAGGGACGAGTTGTCTCTGTGTTTAATTCCCCTCGAGCAGATAGGAACGTAGCTGCAAAAGTAGTGGCAGAACAACTCTTGAGATTACAATGAGAATTTATTGACTTCATTATTGATAAAAGTACTGTTAAAGGTCAGTAAATGTTGAGACGAGGTGGGCTAAGTCACTGCAGTCACATAAAGGTTAAGACTTGTATAACACGATATATATACAGATACACGAGGAAAACTAAGGGAAACGAACGCACGTTGCGTTTCGTGGACTGTCTCTAAAGAACGCACAAAAGGCCTTTCACGTGGCCTCGATCCTTGTATCTGCACGGAAGAACTTCGAGTGAAAACTCGTTCGTTTCGGTGATCAAAGCGTCCACGTACCTTCCTTCCGGTTTTGCGAACAATTAGCTCGTTCTATTTGCTAGTAACACACTCGACACCGAGAAGGGGACCGAATTGTTTGCACTTCTCTGTCATTGTTCTTCGTCTGAAACGTACGATAAAATCTCTTTGTACTGTTTGCAGGGTTTGCAGCAAAGTGTTAGTACTGAAACTATCAAGACATTCACAGAGATAAATTGGTAATTTTGCAATACAAATTATATATGTATATAGAATGGTTTTGATATTTATATTTGTTTGGAGAATTTTACTATGAGTCTTAAACTTTTTATGAAAACATAATCTTTTTTTAATTCAAATGTAAATTTATTAGTAGTTCTTCCTCAAATGAAAGATTTTGTCATGTGTGTCACTTTTCTTCTTTCCCAATCAATCTGTTAATCGAGCTGTTCTTTAAGTAATACATCATTTATATAGCCACGGGATTAAAAGCTAATAAAGTTAATTTTTTATATTGAGTTTAAACCTTGTGAATCGTATGTATAATTCACTTTTAACAGAAACGAAACGATACGTCAAAACCAGGAAATGTTTTAATAAAGAAATTATTATATTGAAAGAATTGGAATCCAAATGATAGATAAACTTATATTCCCAGGTTAAAAGATTGATAAAAGACTTCCATTGGCCAAGTAAGTTTAAATAAAAGAATCATTAAGAAAGAACGTTTGTTTTTACTGCGCGTACCATTCCCGATATAGTTTCCATAAAGGTCTGAAAATTAGTTAAGCGTATGTTGGAAAAACACCGCGGTCACGAAGAGACAGAAAAAGTGAAACAAAACAACGATCCGTTTTCCCTCCTTGTTCCACCGATTAACGATTCCTTAGTTAACTAACCATTGATGTTCCACTGGATTTTCAGTAATCGAATCCCATGTGTACCACCTAATTGAAATTATCGACGTGTAAATAATTCACGAGAGTCGCAATCCCCGTGGACGCTCCGTTAGTATCGATTAATTACACGAACTCCCTAGGAACCAACGAAAAATCCCTGGTCGTCGGCGCGACAGTTAATTATAGCGCGTTATCCCTGAATTTGGACCAACGAGCTGTTTTCAATTAACCATGCGTGTCTCGATTGCAACGCGTAGCGTCCATTCCACGTATCAAAAGTTCGCCTGCTTTCATTTGGTCGGGCATAAATTACGTCTCGTCGTGGGTTCATTAACCATACGAAACTCTAGTTGCTTAATTAAGTTGATTACCAAACAATTCGCCGTACTTGGACGCATCTCCTTAAAAAGATAGCAGCCTTTTTTCTTCTAGGTCTTTTATTTCTTTTTTTATGTTTCTTGACGCTCACGCCAAGCTCGTTTATGTACCTCTGTTGAATTCGAATGACATTGAATCGTTGGCATCGAAGCAAGTTCGAGGTTCTTGCACCGGTCTCGAAAAGAGATTCGAAGGCGAACAACGCCAGAGCAGAGAATCCATTAAAGCGGGTATTAAGCAAGAGAGACCCGGTCTTCGACCGAAGTCCGTCGTGCACTTGACATTGGTGAAACCAGTAGGCCATGATTCGTGCATACACAAAACTAGTTCGACTGCTTTTCTGCCGGTCGTTGACTGTCGAATGCCATCTTTTATCGGCAAATGAGCCTCGATGTCGTTGGCCAAGGTCAATGGTGAGGATCGAACCACTGTCGACTCGATTCATCGCTTACAACCAGTTGGTATTTCGCGTGTAACGTAATACACATGGATAAAACACGATACCTACCGACATCGAAACGCGATAGATATCTGTAACGCTAGATCCTGTAAGATTGGGTGCTCTCAGTAGAAAATAGTTCATAGTATAGTGAGAAACTAGACCGATTGTGGTCAAAACTCGGAATCGTTAAGTAAAAGAAAGAAGATGCAAACTTGAAACTAATCTGATTGCGGTCGAGGCTCGGGATCATTAGGTAGACCAAAAGAAGTGCAAATTGTAATACTGATATCCAATCTTTGGAGTATAATAAGAAACTAATCCGATCATGGTCAAGGTTTGGCATCGTTAAGTATACGAAAAAAGAGTGACAATTTTTGCGAATGTTTCAAGTTCAGGAGGATGTCCGTATCTTGTTAATAGCGATGCTTGAGATTAATGACTGGCATGTGAGAGAAATGTGCTTCTGACAGTTGTATGATCGCAAATTCGATTAGTCATAAGATAATTTCCATCGCGCTTAGATTCCAATATGTTTCTCAACAGACCACCGTAAGACTTTATTAAGTTTTATTAAACAAATTTATAATACTCGAAAAAATCGAAGAGAAAATTAATGTCAGAATATAAAAAGCATCGTTATTGCCACTCATAAATGAAGACTAATTGGGTAATATGGGTTTGTTGTAAATCAACGTAACGATCGATCGACTTCATTACAGAGATCGAAAGCACAAATCTACTCGAAGTCGTCAGAGTTGGTATTTAAATTATATATCTAAAATAATACTCTTAACGTTAAATGAAATATATATTGCCAATGAAATAAACAGAAAAGGTAACTTGCAATTTCTATATATTAATAACATAATCATGACAGTTGTATCTCATTATAGCGATAATGAAATTTCAAACTGTTTTATATAATATATATAATACAATTATATATATACATAAAAGTTTTCTATACTAAATGATACACTTGGATGCATCGAAAAAATGTGGTAGGCTAGTGTAATAGTGAAAATATAGTAGATATACGTAGTTCGCCGGATCGCTCTCCATTTCCGTGGCGACTGTCCCACGATCGCTACTTTGAAACTGTGTCACGCTTTCTGCATCACTACTCGGCCAATAAGTAGCCAATCAAACGCGAACGAAACCGATCTCAGACTGATTCGTTCCCGTGCAAGTCGATCGTGACAACAGTACCTGGCCTTCCGCTTTTATCAACGTCGATAGAACTTGATCGAAGCCTTCTGGCAAGGAATCGAAGGTGATTTGGTAGATGACTGTCGTAAAGGAATCGACGATCGCTGCGATTACGGGCTAGAAAAAAATCGAATGGACTGTTACGGTACTTACTTTCAGCAACTCTGTCGTTGAGCTAATCGAACGACGAGGTTACGTGCTCGTTATGAAAGCGTAATTGAATATTCCTTCCGGCTAACCGATTCGTAATACTATGTAATAAAAGTATCGATCTTATTCATTTTGATGTCATATCTCGATCCAATGAGATTTAACCTTATCGCATTTTTTTAACCGTAAAACCAGTAAAACGCGTGCGCCTCTTTTTGTTTTACTTAATTAAGTGAAATTCTTAGTATGTCGTTCGATGGTATTTCTCTCGTTAGGTTCTTCAAGGTGAGGTTATCAGAGTGAACGTGTTTTACGGTAGAAAGAAACTCAATTCAAGAAACAAGTGATTCCTGATCTCCCTTGGGTATGCAGCCAGTCGCTTTTTCATGGGGAGATGATGAAAAGATAGGAACGCGCCTCGTTAAGAAAACGATGTCAAGCTTCTACCTTTTACGTATTGCATTTCACCAGCAGCACGTGGATTCATATCGACTTCTCGTTATTGAACATTTTGCAATACCATCTTCAAATTGGAACTTCTCTTTCTTAAATTGTCCAATTATACTACAATGAAACTTCGTTTACAAAAACTTATGGCACATTCCCATAATTAGAATTCGTATAATAAGAATTCTCTCATTCTCCCTATTATTTACGACTTTTCGTTTATAAGTAGCGCTTAGCGTTCAAAGCAAAAGTTCCTTTAATCGGATATTAAGTAAAATTTTGTTAAAAAAAAAAAAAAAAAAATGGTCCATATAAACGGAATCCTATAATATTTCTTAAGCCTACTTTTCAAATCGGGAAGATAAAAAGAAAGAAATTATATAAATAAAATCTGTATGGTTCATGGACGTATAATAAGAATTCCCACGAAGGATCGATTCCTTTCGCCAAGTCGGTGGCCTGTCACTCTTCCATTTTTCTGTCGCGTTTCCCCACCCGCGAAATTGTGCAAGTAACACTCAATTTCCAATAGTAAACTGAAAGTCGATAAAAAGGAATAGTGTTCGTGATGTAATGTCTTTCTTCTGCCGTGCGGTTTCACCAGAACAAATGGTCGTAAGCGATGTTTGCTGTTTTTCAAACGGTTATCAAGGTTCGTGTTGTGAGAAATAGCGACCGAACGGAAACTGGATTTCCGATTCTAATTGACGAGAAAGCTTTATCCCCTTGTCCACTATTTTTTCCCGTGGGACAGCTGCCAACAATATATCAACCTAATTCGCATCCTGCGAGCATCAAGCGAATTCATATCCTGCAAGCTCAAAAAAATAATCTGACATTAAATCAGCGAGATTTTTCATTTATTTCGATGCATAATTATACCGATTCGTGTGTAATGCTCTTCTTGCTGGATTTCTTGTTATTTCTTTCTACCTGTCGAAAATAAACTAGTTACAGGAATCGCAGCTGCTTCAAAAGAAAATATAACTAACCCGCACTCGTGTACCACGTGTAATATTCGACGAGATCAGAATTTAGAACACTTATGATCTAAAGTGTGATGTAAGGCGATGTTTTATTCGATGTATTCGCGTTTAAATTGCGGAACGGTCGTTTGACGCATACTTCAAAAGTGATACGTTTAATTTAATCGTATTTTCTAACGAGTTCCAAGCGTATCGCAAACGATTAGCGCGTATGAAAGCGTAGAAGTGCCACTTTGGTTTCGTAATACGTAAACTATGTAGGTTGTATGCACTTATGGAAATTTTAAAAATACAGAAACATAGATAGGGAATGCATAAAAAATAAAGTAATTAATTTATTCTATTTAGGCTTTCTAATTAAGTCTAGGATTTCTTATTAAATTCGTTTAAATACAAATTTATTGAAACATCCGCAGTTTGATAATAACTCAATTAACAAAACGATCACTGCGCAATAACCATCGATAAATTAAAATTATTTAAGCAGCTAGTTTAAGCAACTAATGATTTGATTACACTTGAAGACTGTATTCTACCGCTTTGACAAGGAACTATTAACCAAATACTTCACAATGGCATAATTCTTCAAGTTGCACGACGTTTGTATTTGGATATTCGTCAGGATCAATTACACCATTTCTTTGTTCATTTTCTGACTGACGCGGCTCTTTGTCCCGTCAAAACATTTGCACGAAGAGATCCGTACGTTCTATTAAATAATCTGCTGGCACAGTGTAACCTTTGCCACGGAAATCACGAAATCTCATGAACCTCCCGCCTCATCTTTGCATAACATCGATGGGATGAACGATGCCATGACATCAGAAGAATCATTCCGGCGTGGTGAACGACATGTCGAGGGGTTGTTTACATGTATTTCGTAGGCAGCAATCATGATTCATGTATTCCTGCGAGCGGTATCCTGGCGAAAATAAACCGCGAGTCATCAACCGGCTGTCTGTCTCGCTAAGAAACGAACGGATGGAAATAAAAATGCAAACGAGAGAAAGGAGCAGTCTCTCTAGACGAGATGCAAACCTAGACGCGAGCGCGTACATCTTCTATCATACATTATTTTTTCCAACATAATTGTCTTGTATCGACGCTGACAAAATGCTTCGAGTAGTCTTTCGTTTTACATTGTTAGCGGACTGCGGATATTTATGAGAATTTGAATTTTTACGAATGTAACTAAATGAAAATAGAATCTAGACAGAAACTTGTTTCACTTACTAAATATCGTAATTATCGTTCTAAAATCCCTCGCAACCATTCAGAGGCTCCTAAATTTTCATGTTCGAAGTTAGCAATTTAATAGATTCTGATGTCTGAAGCTTCCTGGATTCAATGCTTTAGACTTTGAAAAAATTCTAAAATTAATACATTTTGAAATTCCACAGTCGTCGATCTTTCAATCGGCCTTCGTTAATCGAATATTATAGATATTTAGTGAAATAGTCGAACACAGTCGGGAATAAATTTCATTTACAATAACGTCTCTTTTTAATCAGCTCTTTTCATTGCCCTTCCTTTTTCTTCAGAAATAAATATTTTACTTTGAACGTCCTATTGTATATTTCGTATTTTATATAATTTTCCACAAATGCATCAACATTCGTACTGCATAATAACTATAATAGAATGTTCTTTCGATAATCTTTGGAAACTTTATTGCATTCGTTACGTAAAAAATTAGATCGATATCTGAAGTAATTTTCGAATAACTCCGCCAAGCAATCAAAACTAATTTCCACCAGGTATATCTGATAAAGTGAAATGCAGTTACCGATCACTATCATAGTCGATATTACGGATGTGAAACTTACCTCGAAAATAATAGATTTACAAAGCCATATGTGCTATGTAAAGTGTAATTAAGTCTCAATGGTTCTAAGTTCTAATAAACGCTTTCACGGCAGAATAAAGTTCAAAAGTGTTTTATCAAGACACCTACTTGAATAATCGCCCAGAAAATTACAACGATAAAACGACAAACTTTTGATTAGCCGAGAAATTGTTTATACCAATTCGCGTATCCGGGAGAAAAACGAAAGGAAACGCATAAAATGTTCATCGTAAAAGTTGAATTATGTCTTCGTACATAACTCGCGGAGACAGTACGAACGACTATAAGGAAAAGTATTTGGAAAACATAACGGAGTTCAGATTTTATGACTCCGACATTTACAGCCTCATTAAAAGGGGCGCGTTCTGTGAAAGAGCCAATTTGGCATCACGTAAAAACCATCGACTTTCGCCGCGTAATTAATAATTAAATTATTAAACGTTTAAAACTAAAAGAAAGAAACAGATATCCTTCAACTCGAGAAGACTTATTTTCAATCTAGGAGATGTAGATACTATTTGATCGTTTTAATCAAACCTCTGTCTGGAGTGATTAAGAATAAATAAAAATATGCATCGCCTATTAATTATAGAAGTACTCGGACGAAAGGACAGAAGGTGTCTCAATAGGAAGGATCAATTTTTACCCACTAGAAAGTTTGGAACATTTCTGATCGTTTTAAGCAAATTCTTTGCGTGCAGTGATTAAGCATGTAAAAAAATATACATCATCCATTATAAAAGTACTGAAACGAAAGGATAAGATGTATCTCAATGTACAGGATCAATTTCCATCCACTAGAAAGTGTAAAACCGTTTTGATCGTTCTGAACCAATCTCCACGCGAGATGATCGAGAATGAGAAAATACGAACAAAAATATACGTCATCCATTACAGAAGTAGTCGAACACGTGGGAGGAGCTATAATTTCACGGAACATTTCTCGACGAAAGTACATACTTATACATTTTGTTTCGTCTCTGTGAGCTGCCGGTGTCAGTATAATACCTGTGGGGAATCAAGGAAAGCGAAGCATTGGACGTTAGTAGGGCGATTTTAACGATAGAATCGGCCGTGAAATTTCATGGCGAGCTCGTGCACGCGTACTTCCGGTGTCTCATCGCTTGAGATCGTAAGCCTTTCACTTGCGTCAGCCGCTCCACCAAGTCATTAATTTGACCAGGCTGCGATTGCCTCGTTTATACGGTGAATTTATTGCCGGTGTACACAACGAAATCATTTAAACCCGTGCACGTTTGATCACAGAGGGGACGTCTCTCCGGGAAACGGCACGTCGTATAAACACGCGGAAACGGAACTCAGAAATAGCCAGTTATACGCCTCGTTAAAATATCTGCAATCTTATTTTGAAAATCTTTGAAATATATCTTGCTTGAAATATACAACTGTCAAGAGTTGTTTGCTTTGGAGCGATCTGCAGGCGACGCCTTGACAAACAAAAGCATAAAAAACAGATGATAGATGACGAAGGCCATTCATCTCGCGTCAAACGTTAGGAAGCAAATGAACAAAACGACTTAATAACCCTGGACAAGAAACGGTGGCTTTTATTAAACCAACGCCACGCAATGGTGCCGCGCGAAACAACAATCACGTTGACGCATAAATCATGCAGATGATAGGTTTGATGAAAGCAAGAGAAAAGTGAGACATAAAAGACGGCCGCGTTCAATTGTACACGGCAATCTATGTAGACGTAATTCCGATGACTAGAAAGCTTTCGTTCGGAGTGAACTGTTATTACATTCATTAGCGCAATCGAAACGGTGTTTATGCGGCGCCGACGTTACGAACGAACGCGATGCAACACTCGCTGAACCTTCCCTTCACCTTCTGACGCTCTCCTGCCGTTTGCACAATACCTAGCTTTTGCACAACTCGAGGAACGCTTGTCGAGCGTGTTCCGTAAGATGAGACGAGGACAAGGACAAGGCCAAGTTCATTCGCGGATCATCACGCTTTCTATCTTAGCTTGTATTTCAAGCTATACACAGCATCCTTTAATCTCCTCTTTTTCACGCCACTATCTATGACATTCACGTGCACTGGAATATATATACGATATTCTTATTTCTCTATTTATTGTGCCGATAAAAAGTATCGTTAGTTGAGTTCTCGAAGGGCATTGCTTGGAAAAGAGCAAGGAATGTTAATGAGATAAATGCAGTAGCTTTTTGCAGCGTGATAATTAGGATAGAGTTTTTAGACTGTTTCCATCTATAGATATCGAGGAAATAGTTGGACATGATTGTTTGATCTATTCGTGAACAAATGTAAAAACGTCGAAATGTAAACGGGTCAAGGTATATGGAACAGATTGAATCGGGCGAGTAATCGATGGTTCAACAGTTAGAATAATTTCATTCGAATAATGGAACGGTGTATTATAATAACAGATAATCGTTATTATCTAATAGTCTCGAAGGATAGTGAGGTAATTTTTTACAATGTCAAGACATGAAAGTGTCTGTGTAATATAAACAGTTTGACATTTTGATCGCTCGATCGTCGACAGTAAGAACGAGGACGCGAAACCACGATCAAGGCGCAACATTAAGCCTCGAATCAATAGCATTCCGTTACGATCTTACTTTGTTTGAACTTTACCTTTTGTTTGAACTTTAGAGCGATGAGCCTTTGTGACTATGTAGTCTCGTGACTACAAATATCTTGCGAATATCTCCGAATAACGGTCCGCCTACGAAACGAATCTTATGCACAGTTAGTCACTTCTTCGTCGATTATTCTGCGGTTCAAAATAATCGTGTTAGAAAAAAAGCACCTGAGAGCATTTCATTAACGTTTTATTTACAAAGAAATAAAAAATATAGGTAGATTACACAACAGGAACAATAATTCAATCATCTAATTGTGCGGGAAATAATTATCGCGATCATTAACGATACGTAATAAAACGAAACCGTAATATTCTCACGCAACACGCTGAATTCTGCTCTCACTTCCTTACGCGCTTGCAAATCTAGCCGCGAATACGATATATTATCGAATGACCGTTGCACGTTGCGATACTCACATTTATCACAATTATTAATAAACACCGTGAATAAACTGCGCTTGATAAAAGTAGTCAGATCTATCTGTAAATTTTTTTACTTTAATTTTACTTTTCTATTTTTATTGTTTGCAATATTATACTTATAGTAGAACTCCATTTATATAAACTTGTCGGGAAGCAACTAGTTTATATAATTGGTCACATTCAGATAACTGGATTCGACCGACAGCAGTTCATTTTATCAAGCATTAATTAAAACTTTATTCAAAAAAATGTGGTTCATATAAATGCATATAATGTATAATGTATAATAATATTATAATTACAAATAATGTAACGTTTAATATTAATAAAATAATATAACGACGTGAAACTATATAACATTCACTATAAATCTCGAAAGAGCAGTTTAATGTCTCGTTAGATCTGCCCGAGCAGTATGAAACGTACGACCATCCATCCGATAATTTAATTAAAGGTTAGTCACCGAACCGTTCGTTTTGCGTGCATCAACGTTCCCCTGTTTATTCAAGTACGACGCCAAAGTTCAATCGCATACCAAAGGAAAGGACAAACTTTGACTCGTGACACGATCGACGTCGAAGGCTTGACATTTAAGCGTTGCCAATGGTCCCGTTTTATTTCCTTTGTCCCAGTTCGGCGTCCTGTTGTTTCGAACTATCCTTTCGAGCGTGTGAAACGGACCGATCGCTTATAAGAATACTGAATCAGAACAAAGAACACGCGCAAATTACAACAGTTTAAAAGCGACGTATACTATTCGAGAGTCTCATATCATGAAATCTACGTGAAAACGATGAAATTAACACATTTTCAACTGGTAATTTTATGGTAATGCTAAACTAAAAATCCTACGTTCGCAAGTTTCTACAATTAAAAGAACGTACTATTATTAATTTATATAAATGAAAGGAATTTTTCTTTCGTGAAAATTTTTTTCCATTTCAATTTCTCTGAATATTTATCTCATTTTTCATCAATCCATTAATCAAACTATTAGTTTCAATGGAGTCGATCAATTGGTTTATTACATCGTACAGTAATCGTGAAACTCGTCGTTAATGTAATGAAACATGGAAGACGGCATTGTATAACCGATGAATTACAGCATAAGTATGGCGTAACTGGAAAGATTTTCTAAATTAAGATGTTAAGACGACGTGGAAGGTTTCGACGTATACCAAATTAACTACTCCTTAAATAGAGGTTAATAAGACAGCACAGGTGTGAAATATACTTCGTTGTGCATGTTATTAACCTGACATGTTCGATGAAAGAAATGAGAGTGAAAGATTTAAGAAAACACATCTCGAAGCACGGCTTTCTTGTTAATTTCTCGGCTGCTCTGATCGAAATTCGGCGTCCAAACCCCAGTTTAATTTATTTACTTCTTAACCCTTGTTAACCTTATTCGAATACCGCTTGTTCACACTAATCCTTCGAAAGATGTCTTAATTTTAAATCTCTTTAATTGCTTCCAATTCGTTGATTCGCATCAGCTTGACAGCCGACGTGTTCATTTATGTACGGAACGCCACAATTCATGTCTTGTAGAGGCAAATTACGAATCTAAATATCTCTCATGATCTGTCCAGACTACTATTTTCTAAGTCTTGTTCAGACCAGTTAAATTACTTTATTAATGTAAATCTGTTATTTGCTAAACTGAAATTATTCTTTCAAATTTTAATATCCTGGTTTTCATTAGCCAAATCACTTGACTTTTATAAACATAAATTTGAAATCGAGTTACTTCGAACTAATGTGAAGTAGTCTTAAAATAAATTATTAACAATTTCTCCATCAATCCAGTTTTCACACGAACATATCCTTACTTTTTAAGCAGGCCTTATTGTACCAGGTATTACATTTAATTTTCATAGTATCAAATTATTATAGCTACCCGAAAGAACTATCAAATCATACAAAATTTCATTCACTTTGGCCTAAGTAATTAATATATTAAATGTCATAATAAATGCAATAGTGCGCCAATACCTTTTTTAGCCGCTACAAGTGACCTAAAACCCTTACAAAACATCGTTTCTTTCGTCATTTCATTTGACTCAGTTCTATCTTTCTTTCATAATGATCCATCTTCCCTTCCGTAACCGTACTCTTACCTTGACTAACAACAAAACTAGCATTTCCCCAACGTAGGACTGAAAGAATTGCTGGACACATTACACATTCGTATTGTTCTTTCCTCCCATGACGTACAAACTGGACTGTCACGACCATTGCTTTATCGCAGTATCATCATAAAAGGCATTCGCGTGACAGGGTTTCTAGTCAGCCGACGTAGGTGGACTCTCTAACCCCGGTCTGCGAGTTCGACCATAGACATGCGGCCGGTATATTATGTAAACCGCGTTTCCTTACGAGTTCCATCTTACATAAACCTATGAAAATTGCGTAATAGAACACAATCCACGAGACGTCAGATGATGACACATCGAACTGGAGATCCGTCATTACAGGTGGCGTGCGAAATACAGTGAAAGTCTGCCGTCAGGGCGGCATCGCAGCCACAATGTTGTTTTGACAAATTTGTTCGACCGTTTCTAACGATAAGTGCAAGTCGTTTAAAGACCAATTGAAACACGGCGTAGCGCAGGTGACTTTGACGTTTTCTTAACGCGTCCCGTGCCTTCTCGCAGGACCAGTTTTCACGTATTTCAAAATCCGAATCACAGAAATCATTAAATGCGTGAATTTATTCACGCTTTCTACTCTTACCACTCGTAAACGTCCTCGTATATTATTTGTCTTTACCGAGTTTACATCGCTTTTAGCACAGAACAGTAGCCATACAATGTTCGGGCGATAATCTCGTGGCATTAGATATAAAACGATATTTTGCGAAATTACAATATTTCGACGATTACCTGGAGATTCGTAGCTTGTAATTTATCCAAGGAATTATCGTAATCTGACAAGTTATCGCAGATCCTGTAAATTTCGTGTTTCACGTTTTTCGTCCCATTATCTTCTTGCTAATGGCTTCCCAGCTGCGCAACAATGTGGCAAATCGTGTTCTTCCGGACGAACGATAAATCAGAGAACAAATGCAAAACTTTCTACATTGGACTGTGCTGAAATTAAGAGTTTTACCGACCCTCTGACAACAGCAAATTTTAATCTACATTCTTTTCTTACCTACTCAGTTAGGTAATCGAATGGTTTACGAAATTGCTACGAGAATTGTAGAAGAGCGAAAAACCAGCTTCACTTATGCTCTTATCTATTTTATAGACCTTTTTTTTTCATTGACGAGAACTCATTGCGAGTTCAAGTATCGATTACTAAAATGCCGTTGCGACAGAATTCCTTTTCAAGCGAATCGTGCTTTGTTTTATCGACCATTCGTTTAGTACCAATCGGTAACAAGTAATTTGCTGGTAGCGCGAACGAAGCTTAAGGAAACCCCGTGGAATGCAATAATTATCGAACATTATATATGTATATATATTATAAATTTTAATTTTTTCATCGACAGAATAAGTCAATTCAAATAGCTTAGAAGCATTAGAAAGAAGAAGAAATCGTGATTCTTCAGAGAAATTTCTCCAGCAATCGCATCGCTGCGAACTTTTACGCGGAAACGTTGCAAAACGGATTGATCGAACAGCGATTTGCATATACTTTCGAAGAAATGTCAGGCGTGAATGTATTTAGATGCGGGAAACGATCAAAATAACACGAAGTTCGTAGTGCGGCCTAATGGATGATAATTTACGTTCAAATTTATATTTGCCTTCTCGATTTGTGAAAGATGGTTCGTTCAGTAACAACAGTTTTCATAGTCACGCTTACTTAACGTATTGAGAAAAAGAATGGAGATAGTGTAGTTCCGTACTGCTTTCCGCTGCATTATTTTCTGGCTTCTTCGTGGAATATTCAAAGAGCGTGGTTGCCATCGTGTTCACCACGAAAGCCACGGTACAGTTTAGACAAATGGTAGCTTTCAAGCTTATACGCGAAGTTCAAAGCTTTGTAGATGTACCGCGGTTGTCTGGGAAAAAAATTCGCATACCAAGCGAGCGGCATAATTCATCCGCAAAGAATTTTTACGTCACGATGTCTGTTCGGTGTAGGGTCGTAAATAATGCACGCCTATGCCAGTTGCGGACGAGGCCGACCGCCTGGCGTGCGACCGGATAGAACGCTGAATTACAATACTATAAACCTTTAAGAATAGTTGCGCAGGATCGTTAAATATCCAAAAACAGTTCTTGTGTCAATTTGTTGCTCAGTCTTGTTCCCATAGAAAGGTACAGGTAAATAATAGTGTCGATCGTGCATGGAGAATTTGATTAATTAGTCTATCAGGTTATAACGTTTCTCGTACCAGTTCTAAGTTTTACACAATGAAGGTCATTATTAAGAAATAGGAAAACGCTTCTACTGAGAAATTTATTAATTACACTATTACGCCACACGGTTTTGATATTGCTTATGAGTTTTAAACAGCGGAAGACGTTTTGAAATAAAACGTAACATTTTCTCATAGAAAATTCATATGATCTTAATACAGATCGATTAAAACATTTAAGAACTAAGGCATGTTTCGACGATTACTTATGAGATGATATGATAATTTTTTTAATGGCAAATAGTCATTTGTTTGTAATAGTCATTTGGGAAACTATTTATCCCTTAGATGAACAGTATTTGATACAGTTCTAAGAATAAAGAATTTCTTCCTTATCAGATAAAATAAGTATGTATGAATGTATATCGAGCTTTCGAATTTTTCCAGTGTTCAATCGATGTATATTGTATGTATATTTAATCGACGCTGTTTTATTGATAAATATTTAACTTTCTCTACTTTCCATCAATGTCATTCTTCGCAATAAAGTATTGTACACTCGTTATATGAGTAACACTAGATTTTCCAGTTTCATTGGAAGTCCCACGCGACATCGACGGTTTTACCGCGGCAATGAACAAATACGGTGAGGCAAGTGTACCGCGTGATTTTTATTCATCGAACGTTACCCTAGATCAACATTCTACGAGAACTTTAAAGCCGCGGCGAGTGCTACGCAATCCGAAATTCCTTCAGATCCTTTTTTAATATTCTCGTGCTCACGATTTTTTTCGCGTGGCAAAACCGGTTTGTAAAGCACCGTTTAACTCGGCAATGATTTTTAACCGAAACTATGATATTCATAGGAGTTCCAAATTATCTTCGTTAGAATTCTGTTCATTTCGATTTCAGATAGCAACGGATTATATGCGAAAAAATTGCTCAAGATTGAGTTTCCTTTTGTAAAAGAACCAGGAAAAACAATGTTACAAACGTTAACAAAAATTTTGCAAAAGGAAACTGATTTTCCCATGAATATTTCATAGAAACCAACAAGTAATGCAATCGAAATAAAATCAGAATTGCTTGAGGTATTGAAACGAAATCCGAGATAATAACAGAAAAATAAATTACGAATACGGTGTTCTATAATTGGGTATCCGAGTGGCCGCGGGCCGTGGCATCTATGTTGTGAAAACCGCTCGCGAAAGTCACTCGAGCGTCGCGATAATTAAAGGGAAAATATAGCACGAGGCGTGCTGCTAATGTGACCATCAAATTAATCGTGGTTCGCTCGCGCGTTACTCTCATTCTGGGCCGCACACCTCGTGGTTATAACTCGACCTGTAGCCGTTATAATTAATGTGTTAATCGTTCTTTGTACCTGCTAATAATTATTGTATTGACTAATAATGCTATCGTGTTTCAAATTCGGGGACGGTGAATGTTTTTCTTTCTCAACGTTTGTCACGATCGAAGCAACGAGGACAGGATTATTAGTTGTACAACGAAATCATCTATTCGCTATCTTCGTCGAGGGTCAAGATAAAGATAACCGAACGATAACGTCCACCTTGACTCGCGAGAGTTTGCGTCTGTACCTGAGAGCAATTTCTCTCGTAAATCGCCTTCTCCCGCATACTTTTGTAGCATTGATCCGACAAGCACGCCCGAGATAAATGATCGTTTTTAGGACTGTAAATGTGCATTAGGAGCCGGTAGCGCGTTTTAATCGGGGCTATTTTTCCTTATAAATCGAGGAGTAACTTTTACACGTACCACGTGAAACGATACAAGAGAACCTTTCGAATTTTTTGCAAGTCTCGTTGCTTTCTTCGTGCTACGCTTGTTTCATCTATCGTCATAATGGTAGCGTTGAAACAATATTAGACGCCGTATTGCACGTGTATAGTATGTCGCATCACCATCGTCGTAACTGTTATAGTTGTGAAATGCTGTAGAGTTGAAACGTGTATTTACCTGTTATAAATAGCAATAGATTGTATCGTTTGCCCACTGTTAATTATCTACATTTGCTGTATTGTACCTTATGCTCGTTCTGCTATAGTATTTTTTACCTACGCGTTATTATATCGCGAAAAACCCGAAGAAAAGCACCTTCCAGTTTACCTGTCGACCGTTTTCTTAGTCTTCTTGCTGGCAGCTTCTCTCTTCGTATTGAATTCTACGTTTACTCGAAACCTTTAAATCACCTTTGCTGATATCCTGTAAAACCAGTTTTCTTAATTTTAAATTAAATAGGACACTGTTGTTTTAATCGTACCATTTATGTAATTTATTAGATATAGCGAATTAAATGTTAATTTAAATTCAGATATTTTAACTTTCAAATTCAAATTCTAAAATTTACATTTTTTAATTTTAATTTTAAACGACCAATTACAGATGTGATCGCCGATCAGACACCAGCGTCTTCTTTCTGGACTCCAACTATTAAGACAGGCAATATCTTTACCGATGATAGCACCGACTTTTTCCCCTCGAGTCATGGCTTGGTGCAGACCCATCCGACCGGTAACGTATTTAGAAGTGGTTTCGGCGGAATCGACAATCTTGGTAGTCGGGGGGTGACTGTCAGGCCGCCAAGGACGAGACCCCTTGACTATAGCGAACGCGCCACGGCCGAATTACGACGAAATCCGGCGCTTTCCTCGCCGGACGAGTGTGCCAGAGCTTGTCGCGAAAATGAGCCTCCGAGGATATGCTACTATCATTTCACCCTTGAGTACTATACTGTACTTGGAGCGTGAGTATCATCTTTCAGAATCTTCAGCCAAGAACAAAATTCATGAATATAAAAGTCTTTCTTAACATCTTAGCTGCGATAGGAAAACAGAGATGAGAATAATAAAGAAACAAATCTACATTTAAATTCTCAAACTTTCTAATTCACTTTCAAATTTTTAATCTATTAGACACTCAAACTTCAAATTGAGACATTTGAATTTCCAAACTCAAATTTATGCAATTTTAATATTTTTCCATAATTTATAGGGCATGTCAAATTTGCACCCCCAACGCAACTAACGTCGTTTGGAGCGACTGTCAGTGCGTTTTAGCAGATGGCGTGGAACGAGGTATTTTAACAGCAAATAGAATGGTTCCGGGACCAAGCATTCAAGTCTGTCAGGGTGACAAAGTCGTGATTGACGTGGAAAATCATATCGAAGGTATGGAAGTTACCATTCACTGGCACGGTGTGTGGCAAAGAGGAAGCCAATATTACGATGGTGTACCGTTTGTAACGCAATGTCCTATTCAGGAGGGTAGCACATTCAGGTAACTATAAACCAATTTTGTTTCTTCATTTCGCGTTTCTTTCCAAATTTTCTTTTCATACATTTATTACGTGCTTGTGTACACATAGGTACCAATGGTTAGCTGGGAACGAAGGTACGCATTTCTGGCATGCTCACACAGGATTACAGAAAATAGACGGTCTCTACGGAAGTATCGTAATACGTCAACCACCGAGCAAAGATCCTAACAGCAACCTTTACGACTACGATCTCACTACCCACGTCGTCCTCCTTAGCGACTGGTTCCACGAGAATGCGGCCGAGCGTTTCCCTGGTCGTCTTGCAGTTAATACCGGTCAAGCGCCTGAAAGCGTATTGATCAATGGGAAAGGGCAATTCAGGGTACGAATCGTCAAATTTATCCTCGTTATGTTATGTCTTGTTTTTCCATCTTTGACAAATATCTACGATACCTATAAATTAAGTCGTAATCATATATGTCCTTACTTCGTTCACTTTTCCTTTCTCTCTGAGTCTGTTTCTAATTGTCACTACTCTGGACATCCTAATAAAAATCTCTTCACCCAGAACTGGAATCTTATTTACGTATAAATTTTCCATCATTTTAGTGAATCTTATTTCATCAGTTTCAATTTCAGTGTCTCAACTATTTGCAAGAATTATCCATAACTACATAATATTTTATACTGTGTTTTCTTCTCCTCATATTTTTTAATGATTACTTCTTTACCCAAAATAGGATCTTGACTAATATATAAATGTATAATTAGTCTACTGACTTCATATTTCAATGTTTATATCGTGTAGAAAAATTATTTACCACTGCACATACCTTCTTTTACTTTCTTTTACTTCTCTTTTACATCTTAATAAATCTTGTCACCCAAAATAGTAACTTCATTAGCATATAAATTTCCAATCATCCCAATGACGGAATACTACAGTCACTGCATCTAAAATCTCTCACTCTTCTACTAGATTTTAATAAATCTCGTCACTCAAAACACGACCCCCATCAGCATATAAATTTTCAATCATCCCCATGATCTCATATTTCAGTCTGTAAACTAACTGAAAAAATCCTGGAACTCTGATGAAGCCTCATACAAACGACGCGAGACATTCTAGAACTCGTTTTTGTCCGCAGGATCCCAACACCGGTTTCATGACGAATACACCCCTGGAGGTGTTCACTATAACTCCCGGCCGTCGTTATCGTTTTCGACTGATCAATTCCTTTGGATCGGTCTGTCCATCTCAGATCACGTTCGAAGGTCACTCCCTTACCGTGATCGCGACCGACGGAGAAGCAGTCCAGCCAGCCACCGTGGACACGATCATCTCATTCTCCGGTAAAAATCCTCTAACCTCGATTACTCGATTTTTTATACCCTCCGAGATCAGAGGGAAAGCGCATTCGCTTTTATTTTCCTAGACTTTAATTGAGGTACGGTTGTGAAAGTAAAGTATCTACTTGCATGATTTACAGGCGAACGATACGACTTCGTAATAAATGCGGATCAACCGGTTGGCGCGTATTGGATTCAAGTTCGTTCACTCGGCGAATGCGGTATTCCGCGTGCTCAACAGCTAGCCATACTACGATATGCTCGTGGTCCTTACCAACCGACTACTACGGCACCAACTTACGATTTTGGTCTCCCGCAAGGTGTTGTAAGTGTCGCAAGTGTCATTACTTAAATAAAGAGGCGTACTTTGAGTAGAAGTAGTTCCTTTAATTACAGGAATTTAACCAAAGTAAATGTTAAGTAAGCAAACCAAATTAGTGCAATAAAGTACTTCTCCAAATCAAGTAATGGAAATAGGCTGTTTCTATGGATGGAGGGGATCCAAAAGGATTCAATAAAATAAAATAATTTTTAGAATTTTATAATTAATATCTATCTATAGGTAATTGATAGAATGAAGAATATGCCTTAGGAAATTTAAAATAAAGCAAGAAACTAATTTGTCAATGATCTATATGTACCGTTTATACTTATCAACGACAGTCAACTATAGATAACACAGAAATCGAAGAACTCTCTGTCTTACCAGTAGTAGATAAAGAGACTCGATTTTTCCCGATTACCAAACCACTTACTTGCAGGTATTGAATCCTCTGGACGCGATTTGCAATCGTCAACGAGATGACGCGATTTGCGTGAGCCAGCTGAAGAATGCTCGTCAAATTGATCAAGGAATTCTTCAACAACGTCCAGATGTGAAAATATTCTTGCCATTCCGCTTCCTCTTCTACAGGCCAGAAGAAGTCTTCCAGCCTCAAACGTATAATCGATTCTTGGGTAAGCGGCCTTACGGACGATTTCAAAATCGCACTCGGTTCCTTTCTTAAAGGATGGCTTCTTTTTCCTTTGATCTGTCGCAAGAATTCATTACCATCGAATCCATTAAAATGGAATTCAAACCAAACCGTTTATCATTTTGCGTTTGTGCTTTTCACAGTCGCCCCGACCGGAGATCATGTAATCTCTCTCGTCGATGAAATCTCGTTCACATTTCCGCCGGCGCCTCCGCTTTCGCAAATCGACGATATCCCGCCCGAACAGTTTTGCAACGGTGACAACAGGCCTGCTGACTGCGGTGCTAACTGCATGTGCACCCATCAAGTTGATATCCCGCACAACGCGGTCGTCGAAGTGGTTCTCGTAGATGAAGGTGCGATCTTTTTCTAAAAAAAGAACTTTGGAAGTATATGAAGTAAAACAAAAACGTGATGAGTCATATTTTTCATTTTATCAAGACAATATTCTTTTATTAAATTTTATATACATATTTTCATCATTCTCTTTTTTCATAAAATTTCATAAATGTATATATATCATTAATACTTCAATTTCATACTAAGATGATTTCGTGTTAATTTCGTGGAGCAATAATAAGTAACGTCAGACATTCGTAACTCTCTTGTGTTCGATGAAGACGAAATACATTTAGGATTTTCTAAAGATGTATAAAGTCCTAGAAATATTGAGTTCTAGAAATAAAACCCAGACTCGTGGCCTTTTGATATTGTATTGCTGTAAATCAAATTCCAAGTGCATATACCCTTTACAAATCTAGATACATAGAAAGTAATTTTATGGTTTGATTAATTTTTCTACAGTTCAGCAACCCAATCTGTCGCATCCTTTCCACCTACACGGTTACGCTTTCAATGTAATCGGTATCGGTCGCTCCCCGGACAAGAACGTGAAGAAGATCAATCTGAAACACGCATTGGATCTCGATAAAAGGGGTCTTCTCAATCGACAGTTCAATTTGCCACCTGCCAAGGACACTATAGCTGTTCCAAACAACGGCTACGTCATTTTCCGCTTCCGCGCAGACAATCCTGGTAAGCGAAACTGCGCAACGCGATTACACGTTTATAATTCAAATCATTGCGATCATTCAACGTCATTTCTCCTTTTCAGGGTACTGGTTGTTCCATTGTCACTTCTTATTCCACATCCTTATTGGAATGAATTTAATTCTACACGTTGGAACACATGCCGATCTTCCACCAGTGCCGCCGAATTTCCCAAGATGCGGAGATCACCTACCGCCCATAACACCGCCATCGTTATTAGACTCATTTCACTGATCCATCCTAAAGAAAGTGAGAAATTAGAGGCGGTCCAAAGCATACACGATATTTTTAGCGTATTCCTGTAAAGTAGTCAGTATGCTGTAGCGAATTTATTTCGTAAATCTTCCTCTCGTTGGGTCGTTCGTTAGAGAACGCTCTACGCGAGAAACAAAAAAATGGAGGAACAGAGCGAGCGAAAGAGTGTATGAGAGAGAAAAAGAGAGAGAGAGAGAGGGAGAGAGAGAAAGAAAGAGTCAGAGTGAAAGAAGAGAGTAGAAGAGACTCATGGTCCTCGAAAATACGAGGTTCATGAATCAAACGATAGGAGAACAGGCGGAAAAAGAGTTCTTAATAAGGCACACCAACAGACATCCATTTGCTGCCGCAATAGCGATCGTTCCCAAAAGCGGTAACGAATCCACTCGCTGGCAACAGCCAATATTTATTATGTCTTAGATGCTTTACTTTGCCACTTTACGCGAATCAACGCCCCATTTCAATTGCGTGACAAAAAAGAAACGTGACAAGAAAGAATGTGACACCGGTAATCTATACACCGTTACTCGAGAATATCCTCAGCCGGTTGCCGAAAGGAAATCGCGAAAAGTTACTAACATTTATAACTGTGTACATAATGTAGAAATAATTGTGTTACATTTTAACGAGATATTAACGTGGGAGTTGTTTGGGATAAAATGGCGCGCGGAGGAATCTTTGCGAAAACAATGCACATGGCGTGGAGACCTTTCACCGTGAGATGATCGATTGGCGATCATTAGAATAACGCTGTTTAAGGAAATTCGATCCGTTTCATCTGGATGAGCATAGACCACTAGCATGAGTGAAATGGCCCGATACACGAGCGACGAAACGCTTCGCTGGATCGAGTCCAGGTTCCTAAAGCGGCCTTTTTAGTTAGGAAGGAAAATTCGTGCCCATAACTAGAGCACGTGGCTTTCGTTCTTGTCCTTGTCAGCATTTCAAGTAGTGCAGTTAGGGTATATATATACTGGAGGAAAGGTAACTTTAGCGTATTACCTAATATGTGTAAAATTAAATTAAATGAGAAAAAAAATACAAAAAATATCCGTAGATAATTAGTGTCAAAGAAGATGGTAGGAGTATCGAAAAAATTTCTCGACGTAGCCGCGGATGTATCGGTATTTCCGTTCACCTTTTACGAAATACACGCGCCAGGCTGCGTCGTTACTTGCCTTCCTCTTTTTGTTCTAGAAATTAACGATTTACGATACTATTCATTATTTATTTTGCTCAGCATGAAATTTCGACTTAATCTCGGGCACGTTCGATTCCTCGCTGAGCTAAACACAGCGGGCAAACCATTTCATTGGTCATTTGCGAACATTGAATCCTTGAATCAATACTCGATCAACTATAATGTATATTCAGGCTGTACTTGTTCTTATAGTACTTAACCATTTTTCGAATGACAGTCGATATTTTATCGTTAAATAAGCAAACGTTAGCACGTAGACAGATTTGCTGTCGCTGATTTATACATACCTATATATTTCTACACTTTTTCATGGTGCTTCCATTTTTCCTTCTACTATTTTTTTGTTTTATTCTATCAGGATATTAGAGAATTCATGTTAAAACAACTACTCGCAACTCACAATTACAACGCTTGATGACCATTGAGAGTAATCACGACTCTGTGCTAACTGCATCCTCGCGAGTCACACACGACAAACACACGTGCACCACGTCACGATACTCGCCGTTTTGTAGATAATACTCTTCTATTTCACTTCGCTAAATACACTCGACAAAACCGTTAAAACACGAAATACTCGATCGTGGCGATACTTAATCACTGACGGATTAACATGGTGTACGTCGTCTATACAGATATGTATTTTATGACGTCGCTTTTTAGCGATGATAGCATGTTTGTTTCGTAGAAGAGAGTGTCTCTGACGTTGCACGGCCCGCTATGGAACCCCCGTGATTTATTTCACGTAATTTATGGTGGAGAAACTCAACCTTTCTAACAGGAAAGAAATAACAACCAGAGGTACTCTCTTTGGTATTGTTAAAGATAAAACACGTACGCTAATCTTCGTTTTCAGAATCTTTTCTGCGGGACCGTTTATTTTTATTGGCTTCAATTTCTTAGGGCAACGTTCTTTGATACGTGTTCGATAAGGGCAAGTTTTCGAGAACGAAGAACTGTCGTTAGTCAGACGTTCAATCATTATTTATTTATGAAAAATTTATTTCTCTACGCGAGTTTCGCGTTGACAAAGGATATTGAGATATTGCATGTTATTTCTGTTATGAATTAATTTTCTTCCCCTTTTAACTTATTTATACACTTTTGATGATGGATCTATAACGTACAAATACACTTTTATAAGATCAACTAGCAGAGATTGTCACTAAATGTTCAGAAAAGTGTCACTAAACACGTACTGTATGCTTAACCAAAATGTTCACTGACAAAATTACAAAAAGTCGAACATTTCTAATAATAATTTATGCAACGAAAATTTCTGACAGATTCAGAGGTTATTGTCCACATGAAAAGATGAGTTTTCGTGTTTTTTGTACAGGTAGTATTTAAGCGAGTAATTCGCATATATGCCGTTATCAAGTGAAAATGTACATTTAATAATAAATTTTTTTTTTAAAGCTCGACTATCTTTTTACTTTTGTCGATGAAAATCCCATAATCCTATTGCACGGTCTATAAAAGATCATTTCATTCTTTTATCACTATACTACATGATACGATGCTGACCTAACTTTCTTAAAAAGCCGAGGACAACGACCATGCATGAAACTAGAATACTGTTATCGTTAACGTTAACAAGTTCCGCGTTAAATGAAGTTGCAAAAGTAGCGGTACTCAGATTCAGTCAATTAAGCCAGAGGAGAACAGCACGCTTAACCCGGATATGTGATCTCTTCCGAATAACTAACGGCGTCACATTCAATGAAAGGAACATTCAAGAGATCTCGTTTCAAAATGTATTAGTTCGTAACTTGGTTAAACGTGATATTTAAACATTTTCAATAACATTTTCCGTTATTGGTGTTTAATTTTATTTGATTAGACGTTTATTAAAAAACTGCAAATTTTTATGCACTTATAGGAAATTTGGAGACGTAAAAATACACAAAGATATATAAAATATCAAAAATAGAATGTTCGTTATAATATATATTTAGTAGGTGAAACAAATATCTATTTATGTTCCATTTCTTTGCGTTTATTTAAAGATAAATCTGCAGAAATTTGTCGGAATTTTATGCATTTATGGGAAATGTGAGGATATAAAAATACACAGAATGCAGACAATAAACAAAAATATATGAAATATCCAAAGTAGAATATCCATTATAGTATAATAATATTCAAAGTAGTTATCCATTATAACAATACTTAATAGGTAAAATTTAGTAGTGCTTGAGTTTACAAAAGCACGAATCTGCATAAATGTACGTAACCTATTTATTATTTATATATTAGTTATCATTTATAAATCTGAAACTTTAGATATGTTAACTGCAGTTTACCATAATGGAGTATCGTATTCGTCCTCCATGAAGTAGATATTTAGTATGACAAAGCGAATGATGTACGTGCGTATTTACGTGACTAGATGTATTCATGAACAACTGGTATGCAACACACCCCAACACCCGGTGTCGCATACTTTTACTGATAATACCATCTTACGAGAACACATACAGATTTAATTACAGAATAACTGCATCCATAATATTTCAAAACGTTTGATTTTCTTCATAAAGTAGGTAAGTCACGCGATCCACGTTTCACTCCTGCGTTCATTCACTTGTGCATCGTTTGCTTGATAGAAAAGAAATTTATCATACTTATGCATCCATTGAATTCGAAACGTTACTCTCCATGAAAACGAAATCTTGTTCGTGGAATAAATTTTAACATCGTTCGAAAATTGGGTCCAGGTAGAATAAACGTTTCCAGAAACTTTTTCTACATTTTTACTGTATTTAAAAAGGCATATACTTGTAACTCGTTGAACATGGAATATTTCATTGAGCTGTAACAACAAAAATTCGTGTCAACGAAAAAACGGAGTAACACTCTAAGTCTATTTCTTGTTCCATTGTCTAAAATTCGTAGATTTTCTTGCTTCTTTCTTTGTACAAAATGTAAAATTTATTCTGTTATCCGCGACAGATTAATTTTCAAGTTACTACATTCTTTGTTCCAACTATTTTTTAGAATTCGTAGATTTTTTTTCTTTTCTTTATACAAAATACAAATTTTGTTCGTGATGATAATACCTCTAGTTGGACGGTGCGAGAACCATACATGCGCACGAAAGAACGTTCCTACGCGTCGCTAAGACAAAGGATGATGTTTCTGATTAATGAATTTATGTACAAAAGCGTTCGTCTAATTCCATCTTAATTAAGTAGGTATTACGCAACATAGTAAAAAAAGAATGCTAAGTACCTATATTTATGACTATCATATGATACATATACGATCTAGTTGAAGAACCTTCTCTCATACAGAGATACTAAAAGTAAATGGAACGGATTGCCATATATCTACGAATGAAACGTGTTATTTCATTGTAGAATCCGCGTACAAATTAATATTTGATCTTTCTCAAGTTTCCTGCCTTTTTGAGAAAACCGAAGTACGAGTCAGACAATAGCTGAATATTAATACAAAAATACTCTTTGAAGGCAGGAATTGCGAACTAAGTGTATCATATATTAGTAGTAACTATTGAGGACGTATCAAGCTATACGTAAGTCAATCCTTAACGCGAAAAGAATTCCCAAACAGTGTAAGTGTTCATTACTGTTCTTTGTTAAGAATATAATCAAGCATATTATTGCAACGCGTCTGTATGCTTTTGTTTCGAGTCAAGGATCAACCATTGTCTATTATCTCGATATTCGTGTAGTTTGTCTTTGAACAGTGTGAGCAATGACTCTATCGATTCTAGATACCCGTTACGCGTGGTTGCGTTGTTATAAAAGAGCTTCAATTATGTTCGAAACATTAATCAAAATGATAGTTTGTTTTATACATCTTTTCTTTTTTCGTTATATATGTTAATTTGATGAATATTATTTTCCAGAATAGTGCGAGCCGATGTTCGACGGCGGCCCTCTGTGATGGTGATGATGCTTCTGACCTGGTCCGGAATATCTGCTCCCTGGCCTTGAATGGACTATGGCGTAGTGATCGCTGTTCGTCGATATCGACCTGGTTGAATTCATCGTCGATCCTCCGGAAGCATATCCTTGCTTCCCGTTTAAGGAGTACCTAAACACAGACAATGATTCAGTCGAGTGTTCGATCGTTGCTAAAAATAATCTCGATGACAATACGTTGATAGATCAAACACGTAGACGATTAGTCATTTTGAATACAAAAGCAATAATTAAAGGCCATAGTATTTTTTAAATATGACGTACGATGTAGCATCAAGTTTCACAAGCAATGCTAAATTGACTAAAACATGTTTGAAAAGAAAGAAGTATTTTTTCTTCGCTATGCATTTCATATACTCGTTTAGCTCACGCGAGCAATATTCATTATTTCGCTTCAACAAGCTAGCAATCGATGCAAAGAATTCACTACCGTGTTTCAATCAATTCGAAGCACGCAAATTCCTCGAATCCTCCTTTTCTAAACATCTCAATTACACTCCGCACTAAAAGAGAATCTCTTTCGCCTTCGGGGTAATTACAAGTTCCGTGGAATTTCAAGGAATCTTTCGTCTTCGTGTTCTTATGATCTGAAACGTTGTTCCAATGAGAAATAAAATCGAACCTCGAGCCGTATTGGGAGCCATGCCAGCTACGATACGGATCGTAGTCCTCGATAATCGATGGCTCTTTCTCGATAATGTCCGTCCTGGTGCAGCTGCAGGTCATCGCGGAGCAGAGGAATATATTGATTATCAGCATGATGAGGAACAGAATGCCAAGAGCTACTGCCAGCCACAGCAGCCATAACGGGTGAACGCTGCCATCCTCGTACAATGTCTGAACGGCTATGAAACAAGTACCGCGTTAACAACTATAAGAAACCTCTCCTGTGGAAAATTAAGAACAGAGAATTTCATCGAAATGGAGAAACTGCTGCATGGTGGTTAATTAATTCAACTCCGGAGGTAGGAGTTGAAGTAGAAGGTATAAGTATAATCACGCAGTGTTATCCACGGAGTAAGCAGGAAGCGATGGTATAGTATGAAAAGTATGGTGCGATATTTACATGGTGTTTGACCAGGGTCAAGAACGAACACGCTCGTGCCAGCTAGGAGCACTCCTTCCTCGCCGCTCACGCTTTGTCCATTAATTAAGGACGCTCCCTTTATATCTTCCTCGTTATCGCCTTCGCAAACGGGGATACCGCAGCTTCCTGGTGGAAAAGAAGATAAACCGTTTTACGTTTCACCTGTTATCTATTACGACGCATTATTTACCGTTCGACACTCGCTCGACCACCGCGAGGAAGGCGTTCTGAAATCTCTTCTTGCAAAGTAGAAAGCGTAATCGAACGAACCTAGACGCGATACGACTATGGTTGTCGGTGTCCGTTCGAATAACGCGTTTACTAAATGTCCAAAGAAAGTTTCGAGGGTATATGTTAATTGCCGAGCCGAGTTGAACGGCACGCTGTAACCCAGATCGAAGCAGGCCGTAATCGGAAATCATTCAGCGAATCAGTTTACCTCTGCACACGGCGATGTCACATTGAAAATGCACCTGCGGACTGTCAGGGAACCGGAACATCGAGAACAATGTCGCATCCGCCAGGCCAGTGTTTCGATCGTAGATGAATTTCGTCATGACCCGAGCCTTTACGGGACACCTTTGTCATGGAAAATGAACGTTACGCAACCGGTTATGATCGTGATCGCAGCCGTGACAGCTTGAATCGCGTAAAATTCATATCGGGATTATGTAACTCTGTTGGAATTATCATTGATCCGTTCGACAAAAGTAATCGACAGTTTTACATAACTATTATAGATTAGATTTCCACAAACTTTATAGGTACACGAACGATTTTGATAAATGAATTCGTCCTAGAGGACGAACAAATGAAGATAAACGAGGTGGATGTAAAACGTACCCTTTATCGTCGATCAGTTGTACGCTGCTGTTTCGTTTGTTGAACGCAAAACACGACTTTACTTTGATTCCGTACATTCCTGCAAACGAGAAAGATCGATGAGAACGCGTGAACACGACCGCGCGTTCACGCGCTACGCGTGCTCGTTAATTCCAATTAAACGTAAGGAGTGAAACGGAGTAAGAGACGCTATGTACGAACCATCTGGTCGCGAGATCTCCGCACGCAAAGTGTAGTTGTGACCATAAATAGCCTCTTGCACTTTGTGGCCTCCGTCCAAAAGACGCAAAGATACTAGCGAGGTCTCGTTCCTGAGCAAAGAAATTATCGTATCGTGTTAGGATATTAAAGTCTTTCTGTGTAGCAATCCACTCTCGTGGATTGCTGGCGATTCCACCGAGATACAGGATAATATTAATAAACTGTGATATGTACTTGGCGTTTTTGAATCCAGCTTTTCCGCACGTGATCACGTAAAATTTATCGTCCGCCAGCTCTAACGTCTTGTGTATCCTTACTGCGATAGGAATGGACCGCTCCTCGGTATCCTGCAAGAATTACAACGGGATTAAGGGGAATTTGTTGCGAGTGCGTTTAATGAAGGACGACGTTTTCCACCAAACGAATAGAGTCTCCTGATGTTATCGGCCGAAGTAATAAGAGTTGAAGCGGTGTTCTATTCTGATATTTCTGTGATATCGTTTCGTGAGCATAGTTAAACAGAATGTTTCGTTATATCTGAAGATCAAGAACGAATTTAAAATGCGATAGATTGAGCATTTGTCTTACCTGACCTTACTTTTCGATTTTAAAGCATTTGTTTCAGCAAGTAGATCTTGTCACATTGAAAAGTGCTATCAATATGTGTTTGAGTTTTAATTATAGAAATGGAAAAGATCGCTTACGTTGTTTACCAAAACGCCACAATAATCCGGGGAGCCTTTGGGCGCGAGAAGATTAATGGCGAGCGTGGCGTGTGTAGAGCCGTTTCCGGGCGCCATACATTGCGGCGTCCGAAAATCTCTGGCATGAATAGCTCCCACGAAACTTTGATTCAGGTTCACTCGTATCGTCATGTGGCCGGCCTTACATGTTGCTGTAACCGTCGGTTGAAACTCCGTGTCCAATAATTGCCCGGTGACCTGCGATTGAACAAGAATTACATTGACTTTTGACAGCAAACAGCCTGATCGAACGAAACTTTGGTAATGAATTCAACTACTGTAGATGGTTACTAAAGTTGTTTGCTTGTTACCGTAGTTGTTTCGATGAACGCTAAGCGATATCTAGGACAGCTAGGAATCATACTAATCGACTCCATATATTGGAAGGTGAAGAAAAACGATGGTATCACAAATATTATTTTTCCAAATTTGTGTTCAAATTGAGAACTGTTTTCTGCGTATAGTAATCAATCTTCGATTTTTTTTAGAGCCGAATACTTATCATGTATGAATTTAATGAATTAAGAAAAAGAAACGTAATTGATTAGTTTAGTTTCTAAGAGATTCACTTGCAACTAGAATATAACAGTACAAAGATATTCTCTACTCTGTTGCAAAGATAAGCAGTGAAAACGAATATCAAAATATGTACTCATCGAGATGGTCGATTTTCAATCTGAAGGAAGACTCGCTGGTAAAGCTCGTTTCTCCACTTTCGTTTTCCAACATTTGCGTATAGTACAGATATATCGACAGCTGGAGATAGCAACAGTTGGATCATAAGAATCGCAGTTGAAAAAGATACGAAAAAATGAACCAAGACACAATTAATATTAACATACCAGACTAATTAGTCTGCCAGCTTTAATTATACTCAGTTAATTGCCCCTTGCCCTTTAAAGATCGCATACCAGTCCTCAAGCGTCCACCGTTCGTCTCGTGGTTATAAATTATTTAATTAATTACAATCAGACAAGGGGAAGAATTCTCGTGACCATGGCGAATTATGTACCGGATACCCCTATAGAAAACGATCGAAATTCACGAGTTTTTGCTCGGCCGTGCATACCCATCGAAGCTCTTGAGTCATAACGAAAGATCGGTGATATTTTCTCGTGCCAATCGCTAACTTAATGCCCAAGTAAACTTGGACCGGTCTGGGCGGCAGCTATCAACCCACGCTAACTTTCAATTTCATGTGGCCTCACCACGTTCATGCCACGGTATATGGTAGACATGTATACATATAAGTATGTCCAGAAGTGCCAGACGGATATACGCCAACAATAAAATAGAACCGAACTAGAGACGAGCGAAAGAGATGCCACCGCGACAAGCATCGAGTCTCTTGGAAGCGAGACAAAGGTCTGGAACGTAGGCGGTTGCAAGGCCAACGGTCCTAAATGCTTCAGTGGCCTCTCTCCGCGGAGAAAGAGAGAAAGATCAGAGACGTGTTGGGTTACAGAAAAGGATTCCTCCTTCTCGCGGACGGTTAATCGATTATGAGAACACGACATGGTAACGTATACGCGCGTCCTTGCGTTTTGCTGATTGCTCCTTTTTCGGTCTCAGTTCTGCATGCTTATGGTATCCCTATCTCGTTCGCCATCTATATTCTATTATCCTTAGAATACCAAAACTCAGACCGCCTTTGTCTTCCTTTCGACACTGACGAATGACATCCTTCCGAATTTCTTTTTATGCCAACTTCTTTCGTTCGGAACGATTAGTTCCGTTGATTAATACGATCCTCGTGGATCCTTAGTATTTTCGTAATATACCTTGGCTAAGTTAACTGTGATCTTAGACTTGTTATTTCGTTATAATCCGTTATACGTTTAGCCTACTTATCTATTTACCAGTCGTATTGCAAACAACAGCAAATTCATTTTCTTGAGACTTGTGATTGCTGGAGAAAGGAATGCGTTAATTATAGGCTGATTGCGAGTATACGCTTGAGACCCGAGGCTTTACGTAATCGATACGGTAGCTCCAATTAACGAATACTTCAAGGAGAGACCGGCAGGAGAAGAAACGAGACCAGAGGTCCTCGAGGCTTCGAATGTGAGACGAGCTCCAATGAAGGATACGGCTTTACCATTGCATCGTTATAAGAAACGCAGAGGTCTTTTCTAATTTCTACGATCTTAAGGAGGATCACGATATGTGCGTAATTACTATGATTCACGATCATTGGGCGGGTCGTAAATGCACGCAACATTTGATATTGCACGAAATCTTTTATACATCTCCTCTGGTGGATTCACGCGAAACTATGGTCGCGTGCTAGACGTTAATCGAAGTCGACATTGTAGCGAGCGTAGCTTTCTTCCTGCGTTGGAGACGTAAAAAACGTGTGCTCACGCCGTGGAACACGCCCCCCCCCCTCCCCATTTGATGTCTAAAGTGACGCAATCAATTGCTGAGCACTGTGCCTTGTCCAGGTAGCGGAGAGACGAGAATAGTGGGCAGAAGAAAATGAGGGTGACATCACGGAACCGGCTGCTTATATAAACGAAAGTTAACGCGATCCGAGCTAGCGTGTTGGTTAGATAACATCTAGAACGTGTCGGGTTGTTGGCGAATTTCGCGTGGGACACGAGGAACACGGGCTGGAAGCGGCGTTCGAACGGATCAACAATCGATGTAACTCGCTAACGAGCGATTTTACTCGTCCACAGGGAAAGCAACAATTAGCCGGCGCGGACGCGCGACGGCCGGTCACGAAATAGAATAATTCATGTACAAGGAACCGTGGCGGGCAAGTGGCCACTTAGTAATTCGCTACGATAGAATGCACGCTATCGACAATCAAAACCCCGGTCGATAAATCAATGAATTTTTTCGGCTTCGTCTACATAGGCGAAACTGTGTAACAACATCTTCATAGAGGTGTGTGTGTGCACGAGAGCGCGCGCACGAATTTTACGCGTGGATAGCGGCAATGTATCAAGATTTAATCCGACCGCCTTGTGGCCGCAATGTTTCAACACATTCCGATAGTACACACCCATGGGGCAAGTATGCGAGCCGCTGGAACGAGGGCGGAATAGTATCGACTGTGAAGCGGCGACTATTTTTTCCGAATCGAATGAAATATATTGGCGGACTTATCGAAACGTCGGACATACGCGAACCTTCGCTTCGCCGTATCGCTTTTATTAAATACGTGAATAGGTATAGGGTTTCGAGTACACACCGCTGCTAAACCGTGAAACTTCTGCTTGTTCGAGATAAAGGGGTTTCGAAAGAAAGTTTTACTGTTCTCTTTGGATGGCCGTAGTTTATCAGGATTTCCGATTCTTTTTATCGTTTCTTCGGGAGGAATAGGAGATACGTATTGCACATTTCGATCCAAGTTCGTAGAAGTAGTTGGAGGATAGGTCGGGGTGTTGTTTAAAACTTTTCAAACTCTTCCTTTTTTGGTCACAGTGGATACTTACTTGTATCGAAAAATAGACAGTTTATATGCAGTGACTCACGAAAATATTTGAATATTTACCATCAAACGAGGCGGAGAGAGCAAAAGCAGACTAATTATAAATCGTATTCTTTCTTAACGTAATGTATCATTCATTTTTTCCTAATAACTTTATTCCAATAAGCTATATGAATCATACAAATATGAAATAATTTGGCTTGTTCAAATCAAACCCTTCTGCAGGTAGCATAATGAAAACAGTTACTGCAGTGAATATTTTCTGCTCACATCCATTTTAGACAATGAATTACTCAATCTGTTGAATATCGTGGTTCGCTTTTACTCTCAATGTCTCATTATGTATGTACAGGTACAGGTTTTTATTGTGTTCAATGTGTTCAAGTATATTTGTGAGTCACCGTATCTGGAATTCGCATAATAGGAATTCAGTGATTCTCTTTACTACCTACGATTTTTTATTTTTACTAAAAACATTAAATGTACGATTAATTGGATTCAATTGACAGTAATTCATTTAATCAAGCACCAATTAAAATTTCATTCCAGTAAATGGAGTCCTTCCGTTCTGAAAAGTATGATCGCTATAAAACTGTCGTTCGTTCGTAGAAATAAATACCGTACATAGAACAGTGATGATCTTTTTTGATTCACTGAGAAGTCTTCCAAGCGGAAAGTTATAACGAAGCTCTGGAAAAATACTAAACGTGCGCGGAACAGCACGTGGTGCGGCCGAGTAATTGAAAAATACGAGGAAGTCACGTCTCCGTGGAACAATGCTGCTGTGTCACACTCGCAAACTGTAATATACTACAGGCGCTTACAATGCCACCGGTCTTCCTGAGGAAGCAAGTTTTAAGAAACAACTTGCAGTAATTGTTTACATGCCTCCCGACCTTCTTTCACGTTCGATGTACCATTGTTTTTTCTTGAAAACGCTCTCTGTCCCTCAATATGTTCGCCAACGCACAGGAACCTGAACTTGAAAAGGAAATATATCAGTTTCTCACCACTCATCGCCTGCATTCTTTAAACGTTCGAAAGTATAGAGCGTCTCAAATTTGCACGATTGAGAACTTATACAAAAAAGGAGGTACATATTAGCGTGGTAAAATATGCATATAATGCCTTAAAATATCAGTGTGTCGAAAGTAGAGTCGTGATTTTAATGAACTGGTTATTAATTAATTTTGTCTGTACCATCGACAGCACAACAAGAACAATAATGAGAAATGCATCGTGAAAGTTTATTTTTATAGAGCGCTGAATTAATTAGTAGAGAATTCGAACACCTTTTTCGTAAATAAAGAGCGATCTCACGAGTTGATTTCACTTAAAAAGAAAATCCGTGGTATCTCTGAAGTGTCTGTTAAGAATCTTTCCCTAACTGCTTAAGTTTATAGCTATGATTCCAAATGATTCTTTATTTACATGCTCGATTAAACCAGAAAAACACATACTTCCGATTAATATACAGTTGGGCCGTGTTCGAAACACAAATTATATCATTACGAAGAAATACGTCCCTGAAGGTAACGTGGCGATCATGCAACACCTTCGAACGATAAAATTACGTACAAAGCAGACTACCAGACATTAATATAACAATTACGACGTTATCAGATGTATCGTTCCTTTTTGTTCTTTTTCTTTACGATTATTACAGGCAGAGCTCTAAGGCGTTTGTCAATGCGAACTGCTTGCACGTACGCTGCATACATGCAACGTAGAAAGCGCATTCTTTGGCCAGAGGGCTCGAGCCAGCTCACGAATTATCTTGCGAGGAAAAGGGAAGAAGGAGACAGCCGAAACGTATGTTATTGACCCTGCCTTCTTCAGGTTCTTTCGTCTAACCGTCTGTGTCGTCGATTTTCTCTCCTTCCTTTCTTTCTTTTCTTTTTCCCTTTCTTCCTGTTCTTTTCCTTTTCTCCTTTTTTTCGCGTCCACCGAAACCCAAGCCAGCGGCATTTTCGCCAGAAATGGCACTCACCATTTCGTCGTACAATTTGCGATCCGATCGTTTGGCAAGTTTTATGCCTGGACGTTTAACGGCACATTGTTTAACACACACATTGTTTAATAATGACCGTTTACACGGAAGCATTCAGGGAAAACGGTTATGTCGAACGGTACGCGAACAAACAAATGACTTCCGAGAAGGAAGATCCTCGAAGAAATTTCTAAGAGGGGGACTCGGTAAAACTTCGATTTCCTTCTCATCGATAAAGAAGCATTCGCCATCAGTAAATATATATATATACACATATAATAATATACATATATATATATATGTCGGAGATGCAGAGACATCGAGCCTTTCTTTTGGAAGATTTCTCAATACTTGGGCTCGGGGTGACATAACTGGTCGCCGAACGTAGCCACGGTCACGGGATGAACGAAATGTTTTACAAAGGAGGTTCCAGTGTTAAGGGATACGCTGTATAAACAATCAAGTCTTGATCAGGAGCAATGCTGGTTTATGTGGAACTGCCTAGTTACGGCGCTTGGGAATTTGTTGATATTCCCGATCGATATGTATTTGATATATGTAACTGTATCTGTCTTTTATTTTGCAATCTCCTTGGAGAGTTTACTGTCATCGTCTTGGAGTCAGTCTTAGAGAAACCCTGTGCCAGAGTGAACGTGTCAGTGTGCTATCAAAAATATATTAAAACGTACAGAAAGTTTCCCGTTGACCGTGGATTAGTTACAGAACCCAAGAATATTATTTAAAGCATTTGTTTACTTATTGTTTGATATCTTAGTTAACCGATAAACTAACTTTGTAAAGAAATATAATTTTATGTAAATACAACCTTTATTGAACATCATGATGGCAAATGCTAACGAAGAATCGTCTCGCGCTCGAAATCCAAACGACAATTCGACATATATATATATATATATATATATATATATATATATATATATATATATATATATATATATATATAAATACAATATATATATATGTATATTATATATATATGTACATGTATATATATAATAATATACATATATATAAATATAATATATATATATGTATATTGTATATATATGTATACATTGGTTTTATAGCCTCTTTGTCGTGAGTCAACATCAGATGTAGTTTTGATTGATTGGTCGAAGAGAACAGACATATTTGTCGTACAGTTTCTTTCAAAATATATGGTATATTGTTCAAGGTAAATTCGGTTTATGAGAATTACGAACTTATTGGGTTCAAAACTTAGGTTTGGATACCGTGATTGTGAAATTATCGAATGAAGTCTGAAATGTAGAAAGCTATGTACAATATTATCCATCTTATCGTAAATGCTCACACGTATGTTGTTAAAATTATCTTGTAACTAACTTGAACTACTAGACAAGCCAGCTATAAACTATACGATTATTTAAAATAAAAGTAGCATCGCTGTATTATATACTAATAGTATTTTAAATGTTGAACATTTGCCCATACTATTTTCCAAATTATCCCCATTTTACAAAAAGAAACGTCATAACCCAACGCAGTCTTCGTTGAAAACGATGAATTAAAATCCGAATCCCATGTATATCCCATAAAAAGGCCTCAATGGCCACGATTGGCTTAATTGTTTGCAATATTTAAGGACTGGGAGAAGCCTCGCAAAAGCTACAACGCACTTTGTAAGAGATGAAACTCGCTCTCGTCCGTTCAATAATTCGACTCGGAAATTATCAGATTAACCATCGTCGGAAGTAATTGTAAATTTAAGTTTCGCGATATCTGATCGAGCGGGCGCGTCATCTCCTCCCACTTTTACGGGAGCGCGATCCTCTCGAAACCCGAAAGCGTGTAAGTGAAAGCAGAGTGTGCACCGGGCCCTGGCACGCTGTCTGTTAAATTTACGCATGGTAGAAACGGTTCGAAAGAAAAGCCGAGACACGTGAAAGTGTGCGATCCGCAGAAGATTCCGCTCTGTGTACGAGCGAGCGTTCGACTCGCGGGAGAGCTCCCGCATTCCGTTCTATTATGTTTCGCGTCGTTCACGAGACAATGCGCTCAGAGAGCCTCCGTGATTTTCTTCTAAAACATCAAGTGAAAGCATATTTGATGCACTCAACGCAATTAGTGGAACGATGAAAGGAACGTGGTGTACGCGCGTAATATATTGAGTTACCTTCGTTAGACCTTGTAAATTTGAACACGCTCACTGCCGATGGATATCGACTTAATTCGATAGAGAAACATATATGTACTTTTATAGCCAACATGATCGGTTGCATTGGTAGTTAGGAACGATACAATCGTTTCAATAAGCGTTCCTCTAATCAGTTTCCTCGTGGCAGAAAAACAGCCCATAAAGCTTGCTCTGTTGAAACCGAACGATGTCTACATGATCCTTGTATTATTACCACTTGCAATTTTAACGATGGAAAATATTGATTTCACCCCTTCGTTCTCGACAATACGTATAGGATATCGGTCACGTTTTTATGAAATTTGTATAATGTACCATGAAACGTTAGACGTTAAATTTGTATAGTGGCTAATGGTATTCCGTTATTTTACTCTTTTGTCGTGCGTCATTGTGTTTCAAGCGATCGATTCTGTCGTCTTAAGTTACGTAAATCTTCGCGTCAAGGAATCCGCTTTCTTTCTGAAAAGTAACCGATTACGCCTTGTGCAAATAACGCGGAGATGAGATTCGCAACGAGTTTGTTTCTTATCGTATATATTACGGACTAATAGAAATGCACACGCACGGTCATGAATACATTCACACGTATGTCCGCGTATCGTAGGTTTAATAACCGCAAGAGATCGCGCGAACGCATTTATGTATACATATGTGTGGTATTATACGTCGGTGTTGGCTAATGGTCAGTGTATGGGTGTATACTATACGCTTTCTGCATGCGTGTTATTGAATGGCGAAAGTGAATTGCGTGAAATTATTACGATTATACGAAACGCGCGTGGCGCGAGAGCAACGATGCTTATTACCTTCACCACCTGCGTCGATAAATAGATAAACGATAAGTTTCAATAATGTTAAGGTGTTTGAACGGGTGGATGCCGATGCTGTTCCCTACAGCATCTACGATGTTACCTATCTCAGTGAATTTTTACCATAATGATTTTTTATCGTGAAGCGAACAAAGGAACTATGGCGCCAGTTTAATACATGTATAGTATATGTATACTATATAGTATACTAGTATATATGTATACTATATAGTATATGTATACGCATATACTACGAGATCGTTTATACAGCAGATTTGTAGGAAGAAAGAATACTCAAATGTATATGGCAAAATAAGATGGTGAATTTAATCAAAATGAATTTTGAAATTGGAAGTGAATATAAGTTAATGATGAATTAATAATCAGAAGCTGCGTTTACTAACATACTGTAGATTTAAATTACCCATTGAAAGATAGAAATACTATATTTTGCTATTTAATGTATGTCTGTATAGATCTGTATATATCTGCATGTATTTAATATTATATTTTATAATATCCCTTGCATTAACGTCAGAAGTCTTTTCATCTAACTAGGAAATTTTTCTTCATGTAGATCATAATTCACAAATTAAAATATCTAAGAACAATAAGCTCGTGAGGTACTAAAATATTTCCAACAATTTTAAAAATTACAAACGTCAATTTAATTATTGCGTATAGTATATTTAAAAATCAGTTCGATAGTGACATAGTATGCTATTATGCAAAGTTATTATAATATAAAGAAGCAAGTGTCCGAGTACTTTTGAACGATGAAGTATCACACGAAATACAAATTCTGTATAATCATATGGCGTTTAATCGATGAGATCGATGTTAATATCGTAGTCCAGTTATCGCTGTTTTTAATTGAACTGTTAAAACCTGAATGAGGAACGTACGTACGGTGCAATCAATAAATCTTACAGCGGCGGCGGTCGATGTAATTTCTCGTAGAGCAAGCAGCTCTTCTTTAATAATCGCGGGCACACATGGAAGAAATTAAAATGAACGATACATGGCGAATAGAGCCCAGAGAACCTCGGTACCTCGACAGCCTTTTCTACGCGGTTTTAATTAATCTCTGACACGATTGCAAATTTCGTAGACTTACGCTCGGACCCAGGTATGCTTATTAATAAATTGTTGTATCAACGGCGGATCGTTTATCGCAGCTGACTGTATAGTTGCTTAATCTTCAACGATAACTCATTAGACAGATTGAGAGAGAATCATCTTTTTGTGTCTGGGTAAAGAAAATCGGATACTTTCCGATGTCGCGCCGTTAAGACTGCGTCGAATATAAAACCACTGAAATGAAAATAACGTATGTTTCCACAGCTTCTATCGGAATTCCAAGAAAGGGAGCCTCTCTTTCGTTGTGATTAATTCTACATCGAGTTTAAGCAGTTCGTGCAAGCGCAATAAAAGCATAGCAATTAATACATATTTCATCTTCACGTGCAACTTCTGCTACTCTGTCGCTAGCCACTCATCATGCCGATTAAATTATTAGAATATCATGATATCGTTGCAATTAGTTCCAGTTCTCTTATCAGAATCTAAAATGGCTAGAAATTGCTAGATTCTTATCTATTATCATTAATTTTATATTCATTTCAAATCAAATTATTCAAATATGCAATATAACATAGTCAGAATAAAAGAAATAATTTAAAAAAGATGTTATTTATACTTGATCATAATTATAAAATATTTTTTCTACAACTTCGTTGGCGTGTTTGCAACTTTAAATCTGAATATGAATTGCGTGCTGCCTTGGACGTTTCTCTCAGAGCCACATTCCGATTAATAAACGGGATCGAGCGTTTCTCGTCGTCTCGAGAGAGAAACATTATGAACGAAAGGGTTCGTCGAAGAGCAAGATAGAGTCGCAGCCAGTGGCCAGATGGAAAAGTATGGCGAAAAGTGAAAGCGACGAAATTTAAAAGCAAAAAGGCAAAACTACGCTGGATTTTATGACCGGTTGAGGTCACTGGTCCAGCTATCGTGTCGTGGCGAAATCGATGCTCCCGTGGCTTCGAAAGCCTTGACTTCCAAACATAAATCTTTTGAAATTGTTCTTAAGAAGTTAAATGCACTATTTCTTTAACTACTCAATTTCGAGTTGTTATATTTATTTTGTTTTTTATTTATAAATTAACTAGTTTACTTCTAAACGACCGTCCTTTAGTTTTTAGGTATACTTCACAAGAACATGTTTTAAAAGCTTCGATTTTACGATATCTTTCGAAATGTATAGAAGTATACTGAATAATTTAATTAACTATGAACACGAGATTGCAAATGTGTATGTAAATTCATACGTTCACCCATATTAAAGGAAGATTGAGATCTATTTTATCTACCAAATGCTATAACAAGTATTTTATATATTCTTCTATGAAGTGATTACAAGAAATATTTGCACGTATCCTCATTATGCAGTGAAGCATATCTTTAGCAAATTCCACATTTCATTCTGAATTACTTCTTCCAATCACTGTATTTAATATGTCACTGTACATTTTTCCATAAACCTGTAATAAATACACGTAAACATCCACATCTAATTATCAAAAATCTACTTTCATGAATTTTCATTTAAAATTACCAAGCATAGAAGAGAATACGTTTCATCAATTTCATGGATATCTTTTTGACGCATAGAATTTTCTACTACAACATAATCAAATTACTATATTGCAGATGAGGACAGTACCCAAACATTCGAAGGAACAAGCGTACAAAGCTGGATGAACACGTTTCAATAATTTCGCACGACACGGATAATGAGTGTGTATGACAACGGGACGGAGTGATATCACTGCTCCGATACTATTTTCTTAACTGTGCCGTTTATCTTTCGCGAAACGGTATCATTACGTTTGCGAACGGCAACACACGGCGCGGGTTTATTGTTCCAGTAGAACAACGATTCCGTATGTGGCGAATACTGACGTATTTTACGGTATCCAACGAACGATTCGATTGCAAAGGGTGACGCCACATGAAAGGAAGTACGAAATAAAGAAGGTATCGAAACTCGATGGGACACCGAATTTACGGGAGATCCGACGTAGCGATACGTTTCCGACGATTGTGCTTCGGAACGACGACTCATAAACCGATGAGTTAACCGATGGATAATGGCGTCGAACAGGAGAAAGAGAACAGCAAGAAGTTTGATGAAGAAGGAAGTAAAACAGCGACGCGATTTCATGCGGCAGTCTGGGCCGTTCTACCTCGTTTCCCAGAAAACGATGAAGAATTCAGAGCCCAGGTGAATTCGATTTCGAGTCGAATGGTAGAACCGGGGGAATTCGAGGGGTACGATTCGTGGTTTTACAGGTTGCTTCAAAGCTAACATGATTGTCACTGAAATGAAAATTGCACTATCTGTGATTAAACAAGGGTGATCATGGCAAACATGCGTATAAAAGTTGGCTGTTTATACTAATATAAATGACCTGTAAGACAATGCGCGTTTTAGTCAGTTACGATGCATTTGATTTTTCACACTTCCTTCGCATATCTAACAGATACGTTTATATTACTCGCAGAAACCAGTTGATACGAGGAATCGTATAATCTTCTAATAAACATTTCTATGATATCTATTCGATAATTATAGATTGAGGATCATTACTATTCGTATCTTTCAAAAGTTTACAACTCCTTTTCTCAAATACTCTCTACGTTCATCTTTTCTCTTAATCCGTATCCCTTTTCTCTGATTTTCAGTCGTATAATCTTTCAAATAGACGTTTTCACGATATCTACCGCCTATGAATTATGCATCATTATTCGTATTATATCCTCCAAAACTTTACAATTCCTCCTCTGAAACGCTCTGTATGTTCGCCTTTCTTCTTCCTCCGTATCCCTTTTCTCCCCCTGGTACCACGTTGGGTTCCGTGGACCGGAGCCCATAGGTAGTTTAAACACTTGACATGGTTCGATCCATGGAGCAGTCATATAGGTTTGCCCACGGCAGTCGGCAAATCAGCCATGTCAGTGGAGATCGTGATTTATATCCGTAGTTCTCCCGAGGGCGACGCCAGGACGAAATCGACGGAGAGGTACGTTCTTCACGCTTCGTGTGCAGTACCTCGGGTTCCTTTTGTGTTCGACGTGTACGTGCACAGCCCGTTCGCTGGCAACACATCTCGCCGCGTACGAAATGGCATTGTCGTAAAGATGTAAGCGTCCGTGAATCCTATCTGGAAGTCGAGGAAGCACCGGTGAAACCACGAACCAAGAGAATCAAACTTTTGTGGCAGTGTTCCTCCGGTTGGAAACGAGCGAGTCTCCTCCACCGACAGTGGTAATATTAAATACGCGGTTTTTCATAGGAGAATTTAACGATCTTGCATTTTTTTCGCTATATAAAATGACGAAGAAATAGCTACTAGTCCTGTTACAAGAAAGTCAGTATTAGAAAATGGTAAAAGTTGCTGGATGCCGTTAAAGTTGTTTGGTAATTGAGAAGTTGGAATGGCAAACGATTTATTAATTTATTCGAGCTTTTAAGAGTACCGCTATGATAAATGCTAATTACACCGTAATTGAAAGAGATGGAAGTGTAAAATACAAATAAATAAATTTACCCAATCCAATACACTTTATTTATACTTCCTTGAAATTTCTGAATGTGATAAACGCTAAAAGTTCATAGTTTTTAAGTAACAAATAATATAACTTATCAAATTAAGAAAAATGCGTTTTCTTGTATCTGTTTGAAGCTTTTGCTTCTGGTATTTACTTCGTTTACGATTGCAGTTCCTCATATTTGGAATGATATCGTTATCTATTCAGCAGTCGAGACATTAATTACGCGACTATTTCCTCGTGTTTGTCCAACGATTTGCACGATGGTGATAGAAGGTGTGACTAGGTGGATCGCCTTTAATTACGACGCTTCCCGAGAAATATTTTAACAAGGTATTAACGCTTTGCTGGCCTTGCGGCGTAGGAGGAAGACGAATACTCGGTGCGGTGCTTATTTGTCAGCATCGCTGGCATTAAGAAAACGAGAATGAGGATGAAGAAAGAATTAATTGCGGCATAGCCGAGAATATTCAGAGCTCGAAGCTCCTTTGTCTTGGGCTTTGCCACCCAAGAAGAATAACAAAAGATATGGTGCACACCTTGTTAAAAATCTACAAATCTTTGTTCTAATGAAATGATAATATCAGGAGAAGATGGTGCAAGTGACGATATACTTAATTTGAGAAAATTGTAGATAAAATTTAGTAACACAGTACTGTGGTACATAGTTATAAAAGTTTAGAAACCCATAGTCTCTAAATAAATATGGATATCATGTATTATTTCATGCGCGTGTTTTTGGGAAAAAGAGCACTTGCATTTCGTCTGAACTGATCAAACTTGGAGAACAATAGTCTCGAGATTTATTTACTTCAGAAATTACGTCGCTCAGAAAATTACACTGGTAATGTCTCTTAATTTCTAATAAAGATAAATCCATAACACACCGGTTATCATTGGACTTTGAATTTACATATATTGATAGGAAATTTAAATGTGCAAAAAAAAGATATGTTCATGGCACTCCATATTATCTTTTCACGATCATAATTTTCATCGCGATGATTCATCAATAAATGAATTTCGCGCATTATACGCATTAAATGATATATGAAGAATTATAAGCGACAGCATTGTTTAAACATATTCACTTTCATTGCCGTTTAGTAATATCTCGATAGGCGGGAAAATAATGAAGCCGGGAATAGCGGTGAAATCGCGTATTGTACGTAGTACGATGCATAGTATGCACGCCGTGGCTGGAACGCGTCATCATTAGCACCGTTTCCGTTCGCTCTGATACACAGCGCAGCTCGTAACGCTGAAACGATGCGTGATTCCCAGCGGCCAGATCATTCTAGAATTTACCAATGCAAATCGATGAAAAAACGACGCCTCGCAGCGTTAACGCTGTATCTTTCCATAGCCTCGAACATCTGCATTCCTATGTAAAAGAACTTCGTACCAGTCTGTTCGAAAGTGCAGTGATGCCAGAGAAAAAGAGCAGACTGGCATGATGGTTATAAACTGTTCGGCCATATTTGGTCCAGCTACCTGAGTGCCACAACATTTTTTAAAACGTAATAGCGTAATTAATCAAGATTGTACAAATTTCATTTCTTCAACTGGATTTGGGTAATCAGAGTGTGTTGTAGGTGATACATATTTGATTTGACTAATTCGAACATTAATTCTACTTCAGATGTGATCCTCATTAATTTGAACAAAATTTAGCAAAGTAGTAATTCTGAATAATTTATAAGAATCTGTAACTACTTTGTACTTGTTTGTAGTCAATCAGTTATGAGAAAATGAAATGATTCAACAAAAATTCTATAACATGGTCCATATCTCTATACTAATAACATTTGACATAATTGTTCAAAAATTTGAAATCTTATTATCGTCATTCTCACTTCGGTCACACTTATTGTCAGTCGTGTAGAACAACTTATTATCACATCGTCATTCTTCAATAATTCAAATTCTTCCAAATTCCAAACATGCTTTTTTCACAGCTAGTTGAACATCTGACAATTAGAATTACAATTACACTTATTCCAAACACATAGAACTTCCCCTTAGTTATTCCTGAACTAAATTCATATAAACCTATCTCAATAAGTCAAACTTAACAAAGAACCGTGTCATATAATCAACCAGGAGGATCGACAAATATCCTAGTTACAAAATCTCCAATCTCCATAGATATCTCACTGTTATCATAATAAAGAAAGTATTTTATATGCAACGTTGGAACATGTTTCTGTCGTCTAAAATCGAACAATACGCGTTATGCTTCCGTGTCGCCGGTCGTGTATACGTGTTTGATCTTCGATGTAGATATAACGTATGATATACCAGCTACGAGTAGTTATAGCCAGCCGTGCGTTGGGTGGATCGTCGATATTCTCCCGGCGCTCGTAACCCTCTCGTACCCGTTCTCGTACCTTTCGCAATCTCAAACGAAAGACATATTATCGCGGCCGAACGTAGGCCGCCCCTGTGGCGTAGGCAGAGACGCTATCTGGTCTGTACTCGTTCTCCCAAAATGGACACGCCAATGAGAGGAAAAGTATGCAACAACAGAGGTTCTGTCCGTTTTTGTACAAGATTCTGTATATGGCGGCGCACTTACACTGCAGCAAAACGAAAAAAATCCTTCAACAACATTTGCTCGTTCTTTACCCATCCTCCTACCCAACCAGCGAATTCGTTCAAAGAGATCCAAGTAAGAGCACGAATTCGTTGAAAATCTTGTCGATTGATCGACCATAAGTAATATGTACCATGTAAGAATTAATTGTGCGTTGCATCATGCTTTCGGTGAACCATGGAACATTTCTGAAGAAACCATTCCGATATTATTGCATCTAGTTAAGATTTGATATTCTAATTCGTCAAACTGCTCTTGTAACCAGCATGATCAAGCTAACCGATTAGAATATTATTTTCAATAACATGTCTACGTATTTACTGTTACATCTATGCATTCACATACTATCATAGTTACGAATCCGTCGGTTTGATTTAGCTTTTAAGCTTCATTTCAAAAGGAGACGCAGTACGAAACCGATACGAAAATATAATCCTTAAGCCTAAGGTCTTAGACGAAGTCCAACGTATCAAAAATGGATAGAATGTCATCGTTGGAGCATTGTAGTTGTGATCCGACTGTGATTTTCGATCACAGTTTGTGGACTTATAAACGGCTGAATTTACGAACCCGCACGGTTGTCTGCTCGACGAGAAATGTCCGACGTAAGAGGATTACAAAGGTGGAATAAACGCGAGAGATGCCGTCACGCTTTAAATTCTGTCGATTGCCACAGAAGGAACGATGCTGAGTGTACATGCGTGATCGCGGATTTCACATAGCGCCCCGTGGAATTCTCGCGGAAAGTGAGAATTCCTCCGCTCGTTGAGAAATAAGATAGGTATATGAGAAGCATAAGATTTTCTGTGCGAGACTGTCGCTCTCGAGGACGCGCAATGGTATGTCGCGTACACGGATGAGTGCAAGGATGAAGGAATGGATTTTTCTTTCGACGCGACGATGTCTAGTTTGCGTTGCGTCATTTCGACGTGATCGAATATTTAACTAAGAGGATCGCGCTCTCTTTTTCTACCGTATGTAGTCATACCAGTAGTGACACACATCTGTTACTCTGAGCCATGAAAAGAGTAGATACTATATAAGTGAGTAGAAAAAGATATTTGTTCGCGAAAACTACATGTTAAGCTTTAATGTATATTTTATTGTACCATGCAGGAAAAAAATTTATTTATATTTTTATCTCATAAAAATTTCTGACATAACCCAGGTTTTGCAATTTCTGCCAGTATGCAGGTGCTTTCATGTTCATTCCACCGCAATGAAAATTAGCGTTAATTTTACTAAAAGCACCTGCACGATTTTAATAAAAACAAAAATCTGAAATTTTGCTGATATTTGCAAGTTAATAAAATTAAACAGTAAGCTTAGTATTCACAGTGTTTTTAGATCCGGAAATTCTCGTAATCGGATCATAATTCGACCATACAAGAATTATTCCATAAGGTATGTTGCCATAGCTGGAATTGGATGACGCGCGTTAAAATATCTGTTGAATAAAGTGTGGAATTATTAAGCAACGTTAGCGCGAGTTTACGATTATCCTCGTTTATTGCGTTCTATTCTTCGAGACGGTAGCGTACGATTCGCGATCGCGCATACACGCGCAAGGAGCATAGCGAAACTGGCGCAAAATAATTGCTCAACGAACCCAAACTTGTCACCTCGGCGTGTCACAGATCGAGCCCGTACGTTCTATATTGCAGTGATATGGTAGGGTGACTCATAAATATTAATAAAGCGGTGTTGTGTAAATTGATCAACGCGAGGCCGTACGCTTTAATAAGGTTACCTACTATTACGAATGATCAGTAATGCCCTCGATTGACAAGCATCGCAGAGAAATGAGAAGAACTTTAAAATTCTTGGCAAGTTCGGTACAAGCGTTTGCAATTAATTCGCTGATGCTCAGCTCGGCAGCCGGCGAACGTCATTAAAATTCCCTGCGAGCTTGCGCAACTTGCTTTCGAATCTCTTGTGTGGCGAAGTTTTCCAAAACATATCGCCGATTTCGATAACATTCGCTGTGTATCCCTCCGATGCGTTTTCTCGTCGCTGACACGAACGTAATTGTGCGTACGTAAAAAGACGACGTTCGATTCATGGAGAGGGTCCCGAGAGTAAGGTCTATTTATACGCGCGGGATTCGAACCAAAGCCAAGTTGTATCTACGATTTACGTAGTAGATAACCCCGTATGAGGCAAGGCCAGTTTCCTGTTAAATAGATTTTTTAATTAAGTAAAAGTTCGGTCCGCGAGGAGTGGTATACGGCCAAGCGGCTGTGTGCATCATTGTTTCTCACTGCCCACTTAAACGGTACGTGTTTGCACGATACATACCGGGTGTTCGTTGCATCGGGCGTTATGTACGCGTTATGAACCAGTCCAGACAAATATCTAGTCACCCAGAGATTATGATATTTCTTGTAGAAGCAACTTACGCTTTTGCATTATCCATAATGGAAAGTTCGCTTATGAATAGCTTAAGATTTCCTTTATATCAAGGTAGCTCTAAAAAGAATCATTTTCTTAGGAGAAGAGATGAATAATGCTAATGTTTTTCATATTCACCCAGTATTTACATTCCATTGGTACGAGCTTTAAACACGTTTCTATATCTCCCATTCAATTCACGCATAAATACACACCGTTCGTTTGTTCGTTCTTTTATCCAGCACACGTAATTGTGCAATTCACGCATTCGATGCCCGTCCCATCGATACACGCACACGCGTGGCCGCGTTCGTGGTAGCCCGCATTCTTGCTGGCCATAGGCAGATCCAGAGGATCCGCGGCATTTCGACGTACAATATATTTCGACTGGAACGAGACAGAGAGAACCGTGCCATCCAACGATGCAGCCCTCCCGCTGGACATGCATTCCTGTATCGCGTTCTCGCAGAAACCAACGAAGCTGGCCATGCTCCAGCCGGTCTATCTGAATTTTTCTCGGCGAGAGAGCGCAACGTTCTTACCGAAACAATGTGGAAAGGCAACGTTTGCGGCCGTTAGCGTATCTACTTCCCGATAGATTACTGTATCATATCGTATTGCGTGGTGAGCACGCGAATGCCTAAACGATCTGCTTTTTTTCATGAACGGTTTCGCAATACTTTCGAGTACCGTTCAGTCCTTGTGGATCCTTGTGGTTTTTCCTAATTCTCCTAATGAGATTTATGACTGCAGTTTATTGTACATTTTTCTAATTTGTTTAACGGTTGAACGTCAGTGACACCGATTTGGAAGCGACGGGAGTGTATTTGCGCGAGATGAATGAGTCAGCTGGAGACTCGGCACTCGATCGTGGCGATTTATCGTCGGCGAACGTGCGTTTATATGTATCTCGCGTTATCCCAGCAAGATAAAGAACAGTCATCTTCCATTTCGATTTGACCAGTTTCCCGCGGTTCTGTTTGTCCAACGATGATTGCGTATCGCTGATCTTAACTCGTGCCGATACACAGATGAATAAACGACAGCGATACAGGTAACAGCACAACTGCATCAAGCCTGCATTCCGGCGGGTATAATGTACTTCTCGATGGGGACATCGAGAGAAAAGTCCACAAAAGTCTAATTAATACGTAATTCATAACAGTTGATTAAAATCATCGGATATTGAGGTCTTATCTATCCAAGAAACCAATCGTAATATGCTTGGAGTAAAAAATTATTGAGATTTAAACAAAATTACCTCCAAACATTTGCATCTATGGAGAGATTCCTTTGGCTATCGATTAATAATGTATCGTAACATAAAAGTATTTTGCAAATAAAAATTACTTCAATAAAAACAGCTACGAATATTTCGTGAAGCATTTCATTTATTGATAATGTAAAAGAAATCGTTGCAAAATGTATTGTACGTAGAACTTCGTGACTGGACATTGCCAAACTTACCTGGCCGACGCGAAGCGCCACCAGAACCAAGAACAGTACCGACACAAGTGCACTGGTGAACGCGTGAAAATTGGTCCTTCTCACTGGCATTTTGGCAGAGTGCGTGCCACACTGAACGACCGACTACGAAACGTGTCACGTTCTTGCCAAGGCTCTCTTAAGGCCAATCTCACGTCACATTTTCGTTATTTGCCGAGAACAATCTCATCGTATCGCGCGCGTTCAGCGAATGATGGGACGGTTTCGAGGCGGCCACGCGGTTTTTACTTTCCGTAACGACGAACTGAGGGAACGTGGCGATCGTAAGCACGGCCGTATCGTGATCTCGTGGATGGTGTCTCGAAAACTCGATGGTTCGTTCAAGAGAACTGGAAGCGAATGTTATACTGGCGCAATAATGACTGTTCCTCCTGAGCTGCTCCCAGGGACGCTCAGGTGTTCAGCGTTTTTGGTGGGGATAGATCGTGCCGCAGCGGCCATTCCCTTTTCATCCGATATTGTATGCGATCCACGCATTCATGTCTCCGAATCCGGCAATGAGCTTTGTATATTTCTCATGGTTGCTGCGCGAGGCCAGCACTGTGCACACTACACATGGTTCGCGTAGAAAATCTCTTTATCGACGTGCCTGGGAAATTCGAGAACGTTCTCATATGGTTTCGAAACTATTTTCTACTAGATGGTGACCTTAATTTGCAAAAGGTGATCTTTCATTTTTTCACAGATAGGAAAATGTTTCTCTTTATGGTAATTATATTTGATTGTTAATGTCGATGTAAAAGAAAACAGAATTTGGAATTTTCCATTGAATATATTGAATATTTTTAAAGAGACACTCGGTTTAAATTGTCAGATGTGAATATTGATTTCGGAAAACGATTCATCTGCTTTAACACTTAAATTTCGGAAAGTCTAAGCCCCATGCCTGAAAAATGAAATATTTTGGCTTTTAAACATTTGAATTAGATGTTTATTATTTCGCCTGATTATATGTACGAAAATTTGAATGCATTGACAATAATCGAATAATTACGTCCAAGAAACGATTCCATAGATATTGATTGTAGGAACGAAGATTGTAGGAATTACAGAATTGTCGATAGTCGTGACGCTGGTAAGGGTATTGTCGTGGCATCTCTTAAGTTTGTCACAATGCGGATGAAGGTAAATATCGAAGGCAATACGATGATTATGAAATTATTCATCGATAATGTGAAAACCATCTAAGATAGTGATGCATCGTTACCTTTACGCACAGATAATTTTTTTATTAATTTTTTTTCCAATCCACCCAACAATTGTACATAAATATATACAAGATGTAACGGTATTATTAGATTGCGTATGTTTGTGCAATTTCATATTTTTATAAACGTAAGTACAAAAATGGAACCTGAATAAAAATTTGTTTTATCTATTAAGTATCAAAATAGTTTGATTTGCATATTATATATATTTCTGCATTCCTTTTTACAGAGTTTAGTACTTTTGAGTTACCCATAAATCCACAATCTACATATTACGTATCTACAGTTAATGACATGATGTACAGAATAAATCACTAAATATATGTAGACACTTATAGCGATAAGTGGATAAAAAGTATTCATTTAAACGCGGTAATAAAAAGTTACAGCTATGAGGATAAAAGTTTTACTGGGGCTATTTTTCTTATGTGTTAACGCGAAGCCACCTACTCAAGCCGAGTGGCTTAATTGGTCTCTCGGGAAACTTGAAGGCGTGAAAAAGGAATAAAATTTTCATTCAAAGAGAAGGCAGTGCTAATTCATATTTTCTTGCGCAACAAGGCGAGACGTTATATTTAAAGCATACTGAAAATGTAATCTTAATGAAAATCCAGACGTTTTTGTTTCCTTTGAAGGTTTTTACCTCGGAAAAATGTTTGTGACCCACTTCCCCACAGAAAAAACAGCTCTAACGTCGACTTCCCTACGCGAAGAGAAGAAAAAGGGGGAAAAAGAAAACGGGAGAGAAAAAAAGAACCGTCTTCTCGCGTTGAATACTATCTCTATCTATAGTAACACGCAAAAGGGCAGACACTGTTGCGAATATATCAATTTTATTGCGTCCGCGTGAACGTAAACCAGAGCTGCCGCACTGAATGCTATAAACAATGAAATTTTATTCCAAAAGAAGAATTCGTTTCCGTACTTTACCTACACGCGTCCCCACGCCTAACTAACACAGCCCCAAACAATAGAAATTCTATCTCTCGAAAGATTTCAAAGTACGATCTCCATAGGCACAAAAGCTCCGTAAGTGCAACGCCGAGGAATCATGAATAACTGGGTCGCTGCATTAATTCTTTTATGCAGCTCGAGCTTGTGAAACGCAGAGCCGGTCGAGTGAACAGCAACGATAGAACCGGGAAATCAACATCTCGCCGGCACGCTATCTATAATCATTAAGATATCAGGAAAGAGAACGTCGCAGATACAAAAATAAAGTACAAAAATAATATTGTCGGATTTGCTCCCAAGTTATATCTCATACCCTGCTTTGATTTCATTTCATATGCAGACGCTTTAGAGGTTCGTCATAGGTTTTAAAAACAAGCTTCGATCGTGTAGAGTTACGCAACCCGGGACACGAAATAGTATCGCAACGGTTCGATATAGACACAACCACGTTTTACCAATGCGTAACCTGACATTTCATCTTCAGACGACCAGCAGGTGGGGCATGTTTGATGTGCATCGAACAACATCATCCTATACAAACACGAGAGAGAACCAGGCCTGGGCATATCGGGAAACCAGGGGCTCGTCCAGTTTCCCCCTAGTCGTTAGCTCGCGACACGCTGGAGGGGATGATAAGAAGAACGCAAGCGCGAACCTATCGACCAGCTAACCCTCCGGGTAACACCCTTGCGATCCTCAGCCGAAGCTCACTGCTTCTCCGGCGAACTAGTGGGTAGTACACGCACGCGACACAGGTGAGTACCAGCTTCTCAAATTTTGCCTTCTAAGTGTAATCTAACAGAGAATGTTTGGGATAAAATCGACGTCTAAAAAATTCTTCTAACCGAAAGATTGGCCGAAGAACAAGTGATTCAGTTTATAAATTTGTTTTTTATGATCAATGATATTTTCTTTATTTGGTAGTTTAGTGTTTGGTATCGTAGTCGGATCGGTTTTTGGCTAGGTCGTACTTCTCTCGCGGGGTACTCGCAACGGTCATGAGGGAACTGAAAGGAATAAGAAATTGATTTTTAGCTAGAGAATATTTTTGAGGTTTCTTTGTCATATTAGTAAGTAAATAAGGTTTCAAATAGATAATTGATATCGCGTTTTTTCGCTGTTGAATAGAGTTTTTCGAAGTTGATAGAGTTATTTATTTTTCAATCATTTAGTAATAGAGATTTATGTGAAATAGGTAGGTGTGGCAGGTAAGAAATATTTTAATTCGAAAATAATAGTGATTGATAATTGACCTTGCGTTTTAACACTAAACCTACCAGTGCTGGTCAAATTGACCGTTTTCAAACTTCTACACAAATTTAACCATATTTAAACGTTATCATATTGCTTCATAATATCTGACTTTTCCTAAAACATGAATACAATATATTTTTCGGTATCTACTTCTAGTTTGCTTTTTTCTTTTCTAAGAAAAAATTGTATTCTGTCCTGCCTATCGCGGACGCCCAGTTTAACCGAACGATAAAATATTTTAGTTACTCTTAAAATAAATACAATCAGTACAAAGAAAAAGCTATATCAAAGTCAGATGACAAACAAAATCAGTAATAACAAACAATAATAACTGTTACACCCGTAATCTTGTCATAAACCATAATTCATCCTTCGATCAAGATGGTCACCAAATATCAAAACATATTAACTCAGGCCTATAATAATCCTAAGGAACCGCCATAAAATTTAGCATCTTTTACGGTTAATTATTACAAACATTTTAAAAGTCGAGAAGTTTCTTAGGGTTGTTGCTCACTCTGATAAAACACGGGAAAAGCGGGGTTTTCCAATAATCAACGGTCAATTCCACCCTTGGACAACCGTTGGTGGAGAACGGCCAGCATCCATTAATATTTTCGTATAAATATTGCCGTCACAGATTCTTACTTGCTATCGTCCTTCTGACCAGAATACATCTCAGTTTGTCAGTGAATCAATCGACATCTAAATTTGTTATCTCTGAAACTCAGACAGAAAGCATCTCAGGGCGTTTTGTGTAAAGTTGTTATAAAAGAAAAAGCACATATAATAACGGACATAGAAGAAGACTGTTCAGAATGCGATGAACAAGAAACTTCAGCAACTGAAAACAGCATGGAAACACTTGAAAAACTATTTACGACCGAATCAGAGTTGAATATTATAAATAAGCGTTCACGTCCAGGGCAACAAGGAAAGAAACTATTATTGACAGCAGAGAATGAGACTGATGTAGAAAACCAACGTATCACAACTGGGCCTGATGGAACAGTTTGGAAAGAAATAGATGCAAGTTCCAAACCTGGCGGACATCAGTTCATAATATTTTTAGGGATATGCTAAACGGCATATAATGAAAGGACAAGTAAAGACGACATTTTATCTTACCATTGATCACTGTATAAGAGATCATATAATAAATTGTACGGAAGAAGAAACATTTAGAGCACTGGGACAAAACTAGATGCATTTATTGCTCTGCTATATGTCCGCGGTGCATATCAGATAAAAAATTTAGATGTTTCACATTTGTGGAATAAAATTTAGGGACCTGCATTTTTTTCAAAAACATTGAACAGGAATGACTTTGCTGAAATTATGAGGTTTATACGATTTGATAAGAATAGCGAAAGAAGTCAACGTTTACGAACCAATAAATTTGCAATGGTACCTACGGTATGGGACTCATTTATAGAGAATTCACAAAATTGTTATCAACCTGGTGCATACATTACTTTAGTATAAAGAATCGCGGGGAAAATCATGCAATATAACTATCAACAAGTTCAGATACCTTACTACAAAAAACTTGTCAAGTAAAAAGGTTACAAAACTACGAAAATCTGTTCAAGATGCAGGAAATATGCATGTGGCAAATGTACATTTGATAATAAGATAATTTGGAAAAAATGCAGTGAAGTTGAATAAGATATATCTTTATATAAATAAATGTGTAACTTTATTTAAGTCTATAACTGAAATTAAACAAAAGTAAATTTGGACGAAATTTTATGAAAGTTCATCATTTTATATACATTTAGTTATAAATTAACCATTATCTAATTTAAATCATAAGAACTATTACTTCTTTAATCACCGGTCATTTTGACCGGACACGGCACAAATAGGTATACACGAAGTGTCGGTAGGTTTAATGTTAAGTATGTTATTAGTCAAGACTCGTATTCATTTTAAATTTACGCGGGAACCTATAAACGCAACGGTACTATGTTGATCGAAGAGTTCAAAGAGAGATCGAAGAGAAGATAACAATTTATAGTGCCCATAAAGTGACGTGACCGTTCTCGTAGGTACGTTGCACGTTATTTTCACGTAACGTTTCGATTCTGTGATTTCTACTTTTTTTCCACCAATTAGATTCTTCCAGTTCTTCGATACCAGAACACATCCTTTCGTACGCCGCTCGTTACAAAGAAGTTTTTATTGAAATGTTTGATTTCTGATGTACGAAATCACCATTTAAATACGTATATTTAATAATGATAAACATAAACGGTTTTTGTAAAAAGAATTGAATAAAAAAGAATCTAGTTGAAGTTACACGTTGTTTTACGTTTAAAGAACGTTAAGTGATTGCATTAAATATAATACTACGCCCCCTATCACAAAGAATAAAGAATAATTAGAATAAAGAATAATTAGTCACTAGAATAAACGTGGTGTAAATACAAATATAAATAATTTTACAGTTACTCAAAATTAAATATTCCATGGTAAGTATTTGTTCTTTTTTTTCAACTTTTACGGCAGATGCACGTTTCTATATACGCAGCTTTGAGCGGTCAATGCGCCTGCCCTTTCCTAACGCCTAGGGATTTCCATCATCGATTATTACTAGAGTCTAAGCTAAAACCCCTAGAAATAATATGATCAGCGTAGATCCGTGAAAATACATGTGCGTACAACGTAGCTATTCCCATATGTCGCATGTCGATTAATTAAGGAAATTATGTCTAATACATTGGAAAGGAAGTTTACCCTGACACTTAATTAAACATACGGTATATCCGAATACGTTTTGTACACAATAAATGTTTGAACGATGGGGTGCGCCAGGAAATCTATTGATTTAAAACTTTTTATCACTTTATCCCTCATGACAATCGGCTGCGCAGTACTGTCAACAATGTGGAAAATTGTTATTCCACCTATCTATATTAAAATTAGAAACAGTTGTCAAGATCTGCTAATTGATCAGTATGACGTTTAGTACATTCTAAACATAAAAATAAATAAAGTGAATCTCCCAAGTTACATAAGCTGTCACGAGTTAATAAGATCGAGGAAAAGAAGATATATCTAAAAGCACGTGGAAATTAGGAGGAAGACCGAATTTCGTAGGAGTTCATTTAAAATTCAATTACGTCTAGAATCTCTGACATTAATTGAATGCAAACAGTTCGCCAAGTTGTCACATGCAACGGCGAACTTTGTTAGTTTAAAGTTTCGAGTTATTCTGATTAGAAAATGCTTTCACGGGGAAAGCGTCTAGCTGAAAGTTTCGGCTTTAAAGAAATCACAAAGCTTCTCTCGACATTTAGCGAAAAGTTTCCACTTTTCAATTCTTTCTTTGCTGCTGCCACTTTACGGCCACGAAATAGCGTGTCGCGTTCAACGAGTAACACCAGTGAATAATTCCGAAGAATTTGAACGAGACGCCACTTTTATCGTAGAAACAAATTGGTGGCCCACCATTTCCTGGTAGCCTTGGTAAAAATTGTACGAGGCAATACAACGTTATCAGACGTTTCTATCGCGGTCCGATATCGAAGTTAAAATCATGTTTGTTATCGGAGAAAGCAAAACACGGTTCGCGTAAAAAAGTTCTTCAGCATGTAAAGTCACGCTGAGTCGGTATCGATCAGCGGAATATCAAGCTCCACCTTTACTGTGCTAAATTTCTGTGAGGGTCTCCATCTCGCGCACTCTGAGTGTTCGCGTGGACGTTTTTATCGCGGACCTCGCACGAGCACTCGTTGTTCCTTACTAAGAACATGGAGGTTTAATTATAGCGATACTTCAGCATAAAAAAGGAGAGTAAAAAAAGAATGTATCTCCTCTTTTTTTAAACCGGTTGCCAGATATTTCCATGGCTTTCAACAATCTATATCCGTAACTCGTTGTTTTAAATATGCGAGTCACTTTCGAAGAAGATTTTAAAAACTTGAATGACACTTTTGTCCTGACATAATGCGTATACTATAGTAACACTATAGCTCGTACGTTTACGTAATCCCTTACATGTATGAGGAGTGCTTACGTAGTTGTAGGAACTTTATATTAATCCAGCAGTATTCCATCAATGGACATTCATTCAATATTACAAACCAGAAACCATTCTAACATTCTCTAATCATCATGTACCATTCCCTTTGCAGATTTCAACTTGGATTGTTTAGTTTCTCCTTCCTCACCTCTCTTATTTCATCCTTTCCTTTTGGATTACCTTACGTTGAAGTGTTATTTCACAACTTGGGAAAAAAAAGGGCACAACAAAGAGACGAATCGATAGTGAACGTCGTCGAGCAAGCCACAAAGCCCAAGACACGAAATCTCCGCCTCCATCTCCCGTTCCTAAGCCGCTCGAAGAAGACGAAGATCGTCGCATACGGTGACCATCCGACCACCAAAAGCCACCGGAATTCTGCGGTTTTGGTCAGGAGGACGAGGTCGGTGTTAAACCAGCAAGATTACCGGCCGCGGCGGTTGCGCCAAATACTGTGGTACAGCCCCTTCACCCGGCAACATTTCATTCTCCAGCTTTCGACAGTCCTTCACTTCCAATGTTAACTACCTGAAACGGAGGTGAGTGCCTGTCTCTTTCTGTGTCCAACAGCGCGATGCCTATTCTATTGTCTCTTTGCATGCTCGATAACACTTGGCCAATGGAATTTCAACACTTTCCCTTCTGACCGTCTCGAGAGATTCGAAGAATTCGGAAGCGAGGCGCTTCGGATATCTTCAGATTTCTATTTGTTCGTTCAATAGCTTCAAGCCTTGTTTGTTGAATGATTAATACTAAAAGTACTAGTCATTAGGAAGTCGGTAAAAGTTAATTTCCCGCCTAACGACTGGAAATGCTTAGAGGTTTTTATACTCGAAAGAATGACAAGTGCTGTTATATGAATTATTTAAAATAATTAAGTCAAGATAATAAATTCGAAATTTTTCGGCTATTGCTTTTAACATATAATAAAAGTATAATTGAAGGTTTTACGAGAAAGAATCTCTGCGTTTTCTAGTATTAAATCATCATCAAACATCGTTTAGATCGAAAGGTCACTGAGCTTCTTTTTAGAACATTATAATAGATTAATATCCCTGTCAACGACGAAAACTGTAACTTTGTTTCTCGTAGTTAAGAACGTCCAGATACGTTCATAACAGTACATTCCAGTACATGGAAATGTATAAAGCAACTCGAAACAAAGAGTTCGGGTCGTTGTACGATAGATGCTTGCAGAGGAGTACATTTGTCGCAGCCTTTTCATTGAACCTGAAGACAGAGTCTCATAATAGAAGCCTAAAATAATGAACGACCATCTTGATAGAAAGCTTAGTTGAATGGTCTTCTATACATATATGTTCCGAATGGTGATATGTCGTATAATATCTTGGCGAATAAATTGTTCGTTCAATTAACCCTGGACCGACTATCTGATTTATCCATTGAACTATAATTAACAGCCGGTATTCGAGTTCCACGAGACCCGAGCGAAGGGCCGATAATTCCAACTACATCATAACGGCTATTATTTAATTATAGCACAATTAAGCGTAAATTAATACCGCAAAAAGAAGTGGAGTAAAATACCATGCAAGCATCTCGGTGTTTCTTCATATTTTATAAATATCGATGTATGTATGCATGCAAATTATCCAAGAAAGTGCTTTTGGCATCGTGCAAAATCAGCCTTAGGCCTCGACGTTTTCCATCTTGGTATTAGTCGAGTGATTTAAATGCTCTAAGAACAACTTTTTGTGTCAATTACAGCCACCGCTTCGTATCATTTAAACCTGTAACGATATTACGCTGAATATTTCAAATTATTTCAAGCTTACCACACATTCCATGTCTTCGTTACGACTTATTGTCCAACCAAGCAAAATGCAGCTATCGGGTATCTGTCATCCGATTGTCTCGTCGTCAGAGAGAAGTCGTCTCCTCCTGTACCTTGCAAAGCACGAGCGATCGTCGAGCCGTATTTCACGCAAGGCACCGCAAGACGAGACATGTCCACTACTAAAAGACACCATTCGACTACCAGCTACGCGCATCAGAACCAAATATGTCATCACATCCCGCGTCACGCATGCAAACCAGCAATCAGCAATCGTCCATCATCGCCGGCGCGCCATCTATGCCATTTATACCCCGAGCACCTCTGGCTGTTCGATGTGTGCATTATGAACTAAGCCGTGTGAACTGAAAAAAAGCAACCAAACAAAATAAAAAAATGCAAAAAGCGTGAAATCACTGGACGATCGGACCGATTGCCACTATCACGACCACGACCATAGTTTGTCTTCCAGGTTCTCGTCAGGGGATTTGAGCTCGGAGCTCGACGATGAACCAAGCACAGACTCCGGGCTGGCCTCCATGGCCAGGGATTCGTCCCAATCGTATCAAGCGGTACCGGATCGGCCATTGCAGTCTCAGCCGACTCCTGTTCCACCGGCTAATCAGCCACCGGTACCTGGGGCACCGCCGTCTGGACCACCTCAACCCGTTGGCGGTGATCTAAGTCTCAACCTGAGACCCGGATCGAGAACCACCAGCGCTCCTTCCTCACCGGCCAAGACACGGGAAAGTTTACTCCAGAGAGTTCAAAGTTTGACCGGAGCTGCTCGCGACCAGGTACACTTCATCTTCTTTTTTAAATAATTAGAAAAACTTAGTACAGAAAAGTTAAGCTGGGGTACGAATTTTGAATCCTTATTACTAAGTTATGGATATTTATGCATTATATATTATATATTATATATTATATATTATATATTATATATTATATATTATATATTATATATTATATATTATATATTATATATTAAGGAAATTAAAAGCTACAAAAATACACAGAATCCACATGCATAATAGACGAAAATATATAGTACACGTTATATTTAGTGGATGGAACAAATGTCCGGGGCAAGATTCTATTTATTAATTATAAGCATACATTTTTATAAACACTCACAGTTTATTTATTACCCTACTGTTGACAATTAGGGTAGAACCCTGGTTTATATTTGATAGCATTGCAATTGATCGGAGTGATAAAGGTTAAATTATATAATAGTGAACGAAAGAAAGATATACATATATATTAGATCTGTTTTATATTAGACTCTTTTTATCATATTAGTAACAGCCATCCGTTCTGGCAGATATATTACGTCTATTCGTATCTCCTGTCAAATATAATATCGTTTTCTAAAATTACAGTGTTTTTCGTACCATTTGCCTTTTAAGTCTCCTTTGGTTTATCACTGTACGAGAGAAATATATGACTAAGCATGATTACTTCCGTGAACGAGTTCCATCTTCAAGTCCAATTTCACGAAGGTGTACACACAGTGTGTAACATATAAATGGTTACTCATTCTCAAACAGTCAAATTACATAGAAATGTAATCGTAGAAACGTGCGGTGCAAAACCTTCGATAGAACGACGTTAGCCAGATTTCAAGCTAAAATTGCGTTCTTGCATGTTCAACGCGTTATCTGGTCTTTCTAATGCTTTCGAAGAAATACGCAAGCATTTGCGTGCACGAAATCCCATTAATCTCTTCAGTATTCATTATCCCATTATACCATTTGGAGCGTTTGGATCTGTTAAGACGTAGCCCTATATGTGGAAGAAAAATTCTTTCTTTTTTTGCGTGTAAATTGTGGGAATGCAGTAGTGTAACTAATTGTTTAAATCTTCTTTACAAACAGGGTGCATCGATTCTAGGAGCAGCGGTGTCAGGTGCAACTAGAGGGCCATCTTACAACAAAGATCGGTGTTTCACCCTGCTAGTCATCGATGACCAGAATACCGACTGGAGCAAATATTTCCGGGGTCGTAGGCTTCATGGTGATTACGAGATCCGTGTAGAACAGGCGGAATTTAGGGAATTGTCGTTAACTGCGAGCGAGACTGGTACTATTGTGTCCATGGCGGTTTATCGTAACGGAACCAAAGTCATCCGGTAATTATTAATAATTATAATTATATATTATCTTTCAATTTACGTATCTCTCTCACTTAAATTTATCTATATATATATATTTTTTCTTTTTTCTTTTTCTTTTGAGAAATTTAAAGGTGCAAAAATGCATAGAACGTATAGAATATATAAAAATGCATAAAATATCGGAAGTATAGAATTCACTATAATATTTAATAGAAGAAACAATCATGAAAATATGAATTTACATAAACATCCGCAGTCTATTTGTTATATGTATATGTACGTATTCTATTTATTTTAATCAATATGTATTGTTTGTTTTCACTGCGAAAGTAAAGCAGACAAATTCTGTTGACAGATCTTTCAAACCTGATTTCGTCCTGATACGACAGAACCTAAAGGATGCCGGAGAAGACAACAAGAACCTTCTTCTCGGTTTAATGTACGGCGGTGTCCCGAGCATTAACAATCTGACGGCGATTTACAACTTTCAGGTATGAACTTTGCGTGAGCAACGACCACATTGAAGATACTTCGAATAAAGGAAACGATTAAGAACTTTATCAATTTCGAACGAAAATGGATTTCTTCATCGTGCTTCTTCTTTCAGGATAAACCATGGGTGTTCGCACACCTATTGGGGCTTCAACGTCGTTTAGGAAAAGACAACTTCCCCTTGATCGAGCAAACTTACTATCCCAACCATCGTGAAATGGTAAGTTATAAGATATAATTAAAATAAGGTAACTGTTTAGGTCTGTATATTGAACGAACGAATATGAGTTTCTCGTTTATTTCCCATCGTTTAAGTATTATAATACTTTACAAAAGTTATCAAATGAAAGAACTAAGACTAAGAACATACATCGTCTCGTGTTACGTTCTCAAGCTAGGAAATGCCGGCTAACTTCCGTCCCGTCGCGCGTTTTTTAGTGTTTTGTACTAAAGTCCTACCCATGTACAGGGTTTCTGTTTCTCGTCACTCTTATCAAGAAACAATACGTGATTACGCTTAGATACATAGTTGATAGGTTAAAGTACCTAACTTGATTGTAACATTTCTAACACAACGCTTAGCATCTTTGTGCTATCCTTCGAATAATGAGACAACATGATCGTTAAAAGGAAACTTGAATTTTTTTCGTAAGAAATTATATTTCTTAAACATTGTTCGTTAATACTATAAAATATCTCCTTTTCTTTTATTTATTCATTTATTTTTTTTTTTAACTGACTCGATTGTAACTTAGTTTCAAATATTCAGAGACCTGTACAAGACTTTGCTAAAAATTAAATACGTGTTAACAGTTTCTTATATAGAAGAAATAAAAGAAGAAGAAACTACGTACAACAAAATGAAAATGAGAATAATTTAAAAATGTATAATATACATCAATAGCCTAATATATACAACTAAAAAGATGGCCAATCATCTGTACCTGCTATTTCAGATTTCACGAAATTCAGTCGATTCATATTGCGAATCAACGTTAGTCTACGATTCAATTAAACGAAATAAGGTTAACAGCGATGATTAACGGTAGAAGAGGAAAATTTCAATCTGAATCGATACGAACAAAGTTTTTTTTACCGATGATTCTTCTCGACGCGGATTAATTAAACGTTGAATACATTTAACGATGTTTATTATTCGGTTTGTGAAAGAAGTCAACGATCCCGGAATAAATATTACCGACAACCGGTTAAATAAAAGATGAAAATAGAATATCAATTATTACAAACGCGATGAAACAGACATCGAAACATCAAGGAAGTAATTTATCATGAAAATGCAAGCAGTTTCAAGAGTTCGACGGTTTATATTATACCCCTGAATAACAGCTTCCCCTCAGCTAGCTGTGTACGATTTTCTCCAATCGATTCCCTGCTTCGTGTATTTAATCAGTGTACAACTTTTGTACTCGTCGATATATCACTACCCGATTAATACTTCTAATGGAACGCAACAATAAATAGAGCATGACACGATGCAGAAATGAAAACGTTACATTGCGAATTAATGCTATCCCGACCATTTGACTTGGAAAATTTCTTGAATATTTAATTATTACAAATATTTCTGCTTTGAAGATACCACACCGGGTACAGAGTTCGCTATAACACATGTTATAAGATAGCATTAATTTGTCAACATGTTTACATGGTACAGCGCCAGTTTGCTGCATATTGGAACGCTCATTGCACACGAAGTAACATTATTCTCGCGGGGATTCTGCGAAATTTCACAAATATGTTCATAAATCGAGGTGTGCTACGTGACTTGGCACGAGCAACGTCGATTTTTCGCCAGCGTGATCGATTTTCTCGTTCCATCGTAGAACTTTCGCATGCATCGAAATAGAAAGATTTAAGGTTCTCGCGCCCTCTGTTGCTCGCGTTTCTGTTGATACTCCTTGATGCAGTTCTTATAAGGAACCGACGGGACCCAAGAGCATCCAGCTGGTCCTGGCATGCAAACGCCATAATCCCTCTGGCACTCTTCCGGACCAGGTTTGCTCTCCCATAGACATTCTTTGCCATCTGTGCCTTCTAGAGCGGCACCCTTGGTCCACCAAGGTGTGTAATAGATCTGCAATTCACGAAACGAACAGAGTGTAATTGAAAGAAAACAGTTGAATTCTTGGTCAATAAGAATTCGATATTATGGCCTATTGGTTAAAATGTATCGTAGCTGAGATGAGAATTCAGTCACATGCAACTGTCTGTGTCGTCTTGTACTATTGAACTAATCATTATTAGCAAAATTTTACAAGTCACAAATTATAAAGATGGAAAAATGTGTCATGAAAGCTTCATATTTGTACAAATAAAAATTTCTCACTTACATTACACGGGCAACCGTAACGATACAAATGCCTGAAACCTTTTCGTTGTCTGCTCGTCACAGAACGCCAGGCCATCTTTATACCACACAACGATATGTTCGCCTTTTCACCATCATAAGTTTTGCCGCTAACAACGTAAGTTTCTCCAACTTCGAGGTCCACTCCACATAAAACTTCCGACGATGCGGTCCATAAAATATTTTTCTTCAGGACGGTGTACGATGTCTTGTTGTTCACCTATAATTAAAAAACAATCAGGTTTAGGTTACGATACAAAACTGATAAGTAAAAATAGTGTAACTGCCATACGAACCTTGAAGATTTTATTGATTTTCACGCTATAGGCGATTTCATGCTCGTTCACGTTCATCATCTTCTTCACTCTTACAAGAACGACTATTATAGAGGAGAGAAAAAGCATGTTTATAAAGTAACAGAAAAGATCGTATTTTTCTAGCAAATTTCATACAAATTCTTACCGAAATCTGAATTGCAAAATAGTATTTGAGGGTGACTGCTCATGCAGCTACAAGCCGCGACCCTCTGCAATGGAGCCAGCGATAGCGCTATGAGCAGAATGTACATCCAAAACCTTAATTGCCACATCTGGAAACAGAAGAATCGATTCAAATACATGGTGAAAGTGAAAAGGAATTTCTGGATGTTTTATTGGTAGCAATAAAAAAAGATGCATTAAATCTTATCAAGTATCATCGGAATTAGATTAAATGTTTATCAAAGATAAGAGTGAAAGGTAGAAATGATACGATAAGAGGCAAGGTAATGAAACGATCTTGAATCGAAGACGCGTAACCATTGTAAGAAGATAATGAAACTTCTGAGAAATGCTTGTGCTCTCAGACAAGATCCATTTATCTCCGAAATCTGATTAAATGTATCCGAACGATCCGAGACAGTTGTCACCTGTCGGATACGGCGTAACGTATAACTCTATTCAACGAACGAGAAACTGACTGACTAAGTCATGAGAATACGTGTCTCGTTTTTGATGCAACAAACGAAGCATCGCGTCGAGGTGAATCATGACTGTTCCTAAACGACTAATCTGAATTTGCTATTGCTCCATCTAAATCTGGTATCTCGGCAGCCTACCTGCAAACCTCGTTAATGCAAATTTATTCAATCCTTGCAGAGCTGTAATGTGTGGTTAAATTGATGTGCGATTCTGCGAAACTGACGATCAACAATTGTTAACACGAGGTCTTGAATAAGCTGCCACTGACCTCAAACACGAAACTATCCGAGCAGAGAATAGTTAACAAAACTTGTTTAAATGGACTCCTGAGTCACGCATAGTGACTAAATCCTTTTGAATCAATGAAAATACGCGAAAGTAGTGTTACGAGTAGAAACATCAATCATGGAGGACAATGTTATAAATTCATTCATAACACCGAGTATAATGGGGAAGAATCACTTTTGGACCGACAATAAACGTTACGGAAGCGCTGCAATTCGGCCTAGTTTATCGACATCAGCTGGGCCAGGTCTAAACATAGATGTAAAATGGAAACCGAAGTCCAACACGGACCAGAAACGCCGTGAGCCGTTTCAAAGATCGTATTGACGATACGTTTCCTTGGACTGCGAGAATAGACCGGTGGACAGCTTAGAATCTAGGCATTCCTAACGGAACCGACTGGCTGCTGCAGAACTTTCTTCGGTAACTATACTGTGATTATGTGCATCGATAATTCCAAATGAATTGTTGGTATTTACACACACACACACATACACTATACTATTTTTATAACTAAGTTTTAACTAATTAACTAATACTTTATACTATAACAGAGAACTTAAAGAATATTAATACTTTATGCCAGAAATCTTGAACTACTTCTTCAATTTCTAATAAAAGTTTCTAATCAGAAATAGATCCAACGAACGAATTAACAAAATATTTCTTATGTTGATGTAATAAATCAAAGGAGAAAATGGGGTGAGACATATACGCCCTCTATATATATGTCTTCTATGAGAATATATAGGGTAAATCACGGTAAAAATGAGATATTTTTTAAACATAGATACGATAACTATTAACAAAACATGGAATTGGAATACGAATATGCACATAAATAATCATAGCAATTCAGATACTGAAAATGGTTGTGCGTATTAAACAAGACAAGACAGCAATGGTAAACAAAGTAATTTTCCGATGCCATAAAGATTTCTTTCCGTAATGCTCATCCATTTGTTAGAGAACTCACATCTTTCACTAGTAACGCATACAAATTTTGATCAAGAAATTGTATTTACAAAACGAACGATAATGCACGAAAGCATGTAGTAGGCTCAGCCTATAAATAGTAAAATCGTGAAACATATTTGTTTCAGTAGGAGCAAAGAGGTTAAGTCACGAACACGAAAACGATTTCGGTGAACTATATCGCCATCGAACTTCAACGGAATGTACTGAACGTGCACAGATCGTTAGCGTGCTCAGGCAGTCACGATATTCAACCCTGTATCGATACATCATGCTCGAAAATATATGTTTATGAAGCGTAACACACAGTGTTACTTTAAAACGCAAAGTACATTTATAGTAAATGATAGACAAATTCGTAGGTGTTGTTGGAATCATTGTTTAACACGCTTTCCAATAGTACCCATGCACTGTCATTGAACCTTTTATGTGATAAGCTTTCGTTATGCAATGGTTTTAAAAAATTTATTGGTTAGTTGACAACGAGTTAGCCATTTCAGGCGGAATGAATGTTAATAGCAAAGGCAATTTGAGTGAATTGAACCACGTTACGCTAACGTCAGGACGCTCGTAGAGCCACTTGCTCAACTGTGTTTTCTCCGGCTTGCAAATTTGATTTTATTTGCGTTTCCAGTCTTATTTCGTGGTTTTATCATTGCCGTCGAGGGAGTATTATAGTGCCACTGACAAGAAACAATTTTACGTTTGAAGATCGTAAAGCTCTGTCTGATTATTGTAATTACGTACGGAATATAGGGTGTCCCAGAGTTATGAGTTCGAACTCGAGTGGATAACGGACAATTTGCAGTAGCCGTGACTGGAAATTTTCTACGTAACGCAAATGAAAAATTCTATTTGATATACTGTGGTTGAAAATAAACATAAATTTAACTCGCTAGGCTTCATTCTGGATAGCATTCTATAAGTGTCTGCAAACTCACTAATTCAAATGTCTTCAGAATTCATATTTTTATTTTACATATTTGTGCACTCCATGTGCATTTGTGCACCTCCAAATTTCCCATAAATGCGAACAAATTCGCAATCTGATGGTTACTTTCGAAAAATATAATAGCCAATACTTTATTATAACAGAATTTCCTTTGTTAGGACGAAATTTAAATTTAACGTTATTAATTAAACTTCCATCGATTGAATTCACTTACCTGAACATGAACGCATATTGATCAAAGAAAAAATCATAGATAGTCGAAACAATTATTCAATTCCAATTACCCGAATAGTCTGCCGTGCAACAAGTTCAAATAAATGGTGTTTCGCCATTGTTATAAATTCTGCCAACTATTGAAGTTTACATTTCCAATTGGCGGACATGCGTTCATGCAATTATCGGGAAAATGAATGTAACCAATCGAGCGCAATGTGTATCGAAACAGTTAATTGCGTGCAAGAATTTCAACGGAGCCACAGTTCGTAGCACCCACACCCAAATGATGGCACCGATACTCTCACGCAGCATTCATCCGATGCACTTCATGCATCATCACGCAAAACGAATTGTTTGGCTGATGTCATATAGGCAGCTACGTACTTGCATTATTTTTATTTCCATCGGCAATAATAAATATACACGAATGGATCGTTCGTTCCACACCTCGTGACGCATCGACATGACGACCTATTGCGCACCCAAACTATTATTCGTCAAACGCATCACGATTTACACTAAAAGTACGAGTATTTGAACACTTATCATAGAAATCTTTCATGTCCATATTGTATATGTTATATAAAGCGTTTTGAAATTTCATTAGCACTGTAAGAAGACACGACTGTCATAATTATATTGGTCAATTTTGAAACTCTGAAAATATATATACTATATAGAAACTAGAAAGATATTTATTGCATAGGTATATATATATATATGTATTTAGTAAAAAATTAGTATACACCATGTATAGATTTCTTAACTGTATAATAAGTGTCAAAGTTCATTATACTGAATATCGAGGTTTATTAATATAATGGATAATTGACATCAAATAATTTTATGGTCTCCGGAATATATACTTCTACCAAATATGTCGTAGTTTCTATAGATATTTTCAGATTTACTTCAAACATTACAAATACGATTGCGATAGTCATGTCTCATAATAGCGTTAATGAGATTTCAAAATGTTTTATATAACACGCAAAAGTTGTCTACAACTGCTTAAATATTTTCGTGAGCCTGCGTATTTCGTCTGAAATTTCGTTATGACGCGGCTTTGTTTATGCAGTTGATCATATAATTATTTCCCGATCGAACTGTGCTAGTTTGGTGTTAGGTTTGCAACCCGGTGTAAAGTGAATATTACCCGATACGCTGAGGACGGATTTGATTTCGTTCTGCTCCAGTTCGAGCGAGTTTTGTTTCTACGCGCTAAGTTGTGGTCATGGTTACATTCAGAAGCAATGTAACTGTTTGAAGATTTGTGGACTCGTTTCAAGTTACAAAAATTTCTTGGTTAACCTTTAGTTGAAGAGATAAAATTAAGAATCTTATTTCGTTTCGAACTTCCTGAAAATCATACTTTGGTTGTAAAGTATCAAAACTTACGGAAGATCTGTTGGTTTTTTTGCGTGGAGAATTAAGACGTTCGAGGCTCAATTCGCTAAAACCAACGGAGAGACATAAAAATGTTCGTTTTACGAAGACCGAGAGCAACCAAAGGTGAACAGTATTACCATTTCGTGTTAGCAGAACGAGCAATCCGACTGGCGTACGATGTACGAAGTAATTTACGATCGATAATTCTGGCCTGAAGATTTGTGATTGCACGGATGTAAATAAGTGCGCAAGGCTACGCCAATTAACCTTAAACTCCGAATAAGTTTATACACAGCGTAGCGCTGTTGAACGTAAATGAGCGTCAGGCCACGCATACTCGCTACAACTCATACTTATGGTAATCTAAAACGAGCATACATATAAGTGCAATAATATAACTTCGCATTTTTCTCAAGTCTAGTACAAGCGCAAGGCTAAACGTTGCGATAATTCACGCGCATCGTAGCTACGAACGACAGATTATCTAGAAAAATCTGTAATGGTCCAAAATTGGCAGGAATGCATGGTACAAATACCAATCAACTACACGGACAGAATTATTAAGACGAGTAATATTTTAATACCTTCGATATTTGAATATAGTCTCGCACGATATCTAAACAATTTTAAATTGTAAACAAAACAAAAACAATTGTTAAAAAAACAGACGTTTAGCTCAAAAATCAAATATATTTAGACAAGTTTAGTAACGTGGGCTGGTTTGACAACGGACTGAATATTTAAATTGTTTCCCTTATGAAGTAGGAAGGTTTTCGCTTGGTTTACGTTTACAAAATCACGATGAACTACAATATTCAACTCTCATGACTACTCTTACGGCTCTTCGATGATGAAACATCCGACGGATCAACTAAGTTACATAATAGTCCTATCCGAGTTAATATCTATTGATTCAGCATTTCCTTATCGGGAGCATTAAAATCACACTCGTCCCGCCTGCACGTGACTTTACGTAACTTTACCGATGCGTCCAAATACGTGCCGATTTATATCGGGTATACCGGCGAAAGGATTGCCTCGTGTCCGGTCCGGTCGTAACGTTTATCGCTTTCGTATATCTTCATTAAGACGGGAACATCGGAACGATGCTGTGCGTGATGATGTCGAACGACCATGTTTAGATGGTGCACGCTTTAAAAGGTCATCTCGACGTAGAATTCCACGAGTCACCGTGGCAAAACGACTTGAAAATGAACGCGATGCGTTGTGGTGATTCAAAGCGATCAAAGCGCGTCATAATAACGTGTCGAGTGCACTTCCCGTGATTGTAACGACGTTAACACGTTTACCAGATCTTTTCTTACCTACATACGTGTGTCTACTTTCTCCGATCTCGCGTTTTCATTTGCGGCGTATCGTTGCAACTTACAGACTCCCTGCTACTCGAGTTCCTCGCGGAGATCGTTATTCCCCATCGCGTCGGACTGATTAATTTACGTTACGTTTCCGTCCTATTCACGAGCGTGAACTTGAGCTGATTTTCTTGCCAATAAATATCGCGCGAGCATGACTCTGCGAATAAAAAATTTGTTTCGCTTTTGAAATCAATGCAGTTTAAACCGAACGCAACTTGAATTATGAACAATTGAATGTTTAAGGTTCAAAGAGTAGTTTGAGAAATATTACGTTTGCAGAGAAGTAATTTCGATGTTAGATCATAGTAAGAAAATCAGTTTCAAATGTTTCATGTTTATCATAGGTTTACAATAAGAAATTGTGTTCTATATTTATAAAATATTATAAGGTATAAAAATGAGTATAGATCGAGCAGTTTCTATAGTTAGACGTAGAACACAACAAAGTCTCTTCTTGGTCAATTATATTATGTAAATTTAGAAAAGGTAACAATATTGTATTAGTCTTTCTCGTCCTCACTATACTCCAGACGGCACTGTCAGATTACCATTGTTTTAGGTCATTAAAAAATTATTTCAATGAAATGGCGATAGTACCTACTAAGAAACTTCCAAAACGATGACGCAATCGTAGAAAAATTACACCAAACAGAGCGGTCAAATAAATTAACATCATACTAAGTTGATTTACTGCTACATCCTCAAAATCGACATTACTTCTTTATCTACCTAACATTATACGATGATCCGGAAGTAATATTACACACGGTAGTACAAAAGAGCATCTAGGAAGAATTTCTTTCAAAACAAGGAAGACAATCGCGGCAGTAATTGAATACCGACTTGCATCAGGCATTCTTGCAATTGTTTACAAGATACAGTGGGCGGATTTACGTGACCATTAGAACGCGTTCTCAGCAAGTTCTTGAAGTTTTATATTACGTTACAGCTGACAGCAGCGGCAGCGACAGCAGCTCGTATCAAATATACCGGGGCGTGCACCGGCTCACTAGTTCCAAGCGTGAAAATGTTCATCGTCTTACGAGTTTACAGGACTCCGATCTCACGAATAGGAGAAATATATCGTGTAAACTATTATCCAAGCGGCCAGATGATAATATTGTGCTTAACTCAACGAGTATATTTCCACCGAGTGGCTCAAATGTTGAAACTTTTATCAGAAACGGAAGAGGCGTGGAATATAAAACCCGTTCGATTAACATTTTGCCACGGTAACAAGATTGAAAATTAGCGATGACATAAAATCATAAATACGTCTATAAATCGTGAAGGTTTATCGAAGCGTATATTGAGATATTCGAGACGCTATTTGGCTTTTAACATAAATTATGCTTTATAAAACGCTTTCTCATTGAGTTAAGATTAAGTGAGAAGGAATAATTGTTTACGGATCGAATGAACGATTGTTCTTTTGATTATCAAGACTCGCAATTAATTATTGCTCGCTTCAAGAATAAACGGATTGCATATCGTTCGAACGAGTTCCAACGTTATGCTTAGATTTAACGAACTGCCAATTTCGAAGTAGCAAATACATTAAGCCAAGAACAATTGTTCTCGTTATCGTTACCAGAAGTCGTTTCGCTGGATTAGAATTCTTGGAAATCTTTCTGAAAATACGCTCGCTCTATTTTTGAATTTCAAGAATAAGAAAAGGTTAGTTTCCACGTTTCTGGGTAACTTCGCGGATATTTGCAAATTCAATAAACAAAAAAATGAGATAGATACCATGTAAGAAATACAGAGACTCGTTTCTTCTTTAATTAGAGGTAAGCATATAGCGTTAAACATTCTTTGATGCTGCAAAAAATTGAAGAAATATATTCGAACATAAATTTTTGTGGTCGTCGATTTTCGAGCTACGAGATTGCCTCGTGGATGTTGAGTGGAATTTATAACGAAATCCATTTCATTAAAAGTTAATAACAACCCTTTAGTGGCGAAGAGACAGATTAGGCTCCTGTACGGAATCAACTAAATCGACGCGATGTAGAGAAGAAAGTTATAAAAATAAATTGGCGAGCATTTTACAGTAAACGACGTATTGTACATTTTAATGGTAATCACGATGTACTTTATTGAAGAACCATCATTTTCATCAGTATCTACTTACATATTCATTAATTCAGCGCTACGTTAACACGCGGGAAATATGATGCCCAAAATTTTCTCTCAATGAATTGGCTGGCCTTTTCATCTCGGCCTGGATAAATAGATTACTCGCTTTCGTCGCGTCATCGACCATGAATACCGGTTTAGTCGCTTTACACCAGACAAATTATATATATAAACTTCATATGTAAAATTTCAATTTTTAATCACCCTCGAATTCTATTCTATTTCTGAATATATCGTTTTTTACAGAATGTACAAAATTTCATTAATTAAACATAAATAATCCTAAACATTTCGTGTTTACTTGAAGTAGTATGTCACAGTTAGTAGACAAAGTAATGTCAGTAATAAGAGCAGCAAATCAGAGCGATGTAATTTCTGCGCACACTTAACAAGAGTGTGAAGACTCAACGTTTATGTGGATAGCAATTAGCATCTCTCACAATCGGGCGAGCTAAGTGCTGTACAGAGGCTTTCAAACACGTCGTTTGAAGTTCATCGCTGTGTTTGCTAACAGTGCATGTAATTAATGCGCAAGAAATGACGTCTCGCATTGACGTGCACTTACGTAATTTCATGCGAACGATGTGAATTGAATTGCATGAAAAACATTGCCAAGAATTCTTAGCGGATTTGCAAAAATATTTTTGTTCAGAAATATCATGAAATATTTAAAGAAAAGTTGAACGATTCTTCAAACGTCTTCTCCCCAATACGATGCTCCCTTGGTTCAAATATTCGTTATGTTTATCATAATTCCGGAATGTGACATCAGTTGAAAAGCCATGCAAATCTGGAAACATACTGCGTAAACGAAATAGATGTGTATGTACATATGAAGCACTGTATTCGCATGTTCTTTAGCGACTTATCTTTTACTTTCTATTCTTATTTATCTAAGAAAATATATGAAAAGTGTATAATAAATAACAAAGAAAGGGCTCATAACAAAAATGACAGGTTTGTTTTTTTTTGCAGGTTTGTTTTTCTTCAGAGAAACAAAAAATACTCTGACATCTTTCATTTTTCTTCTACATATTCAAACTGTTTGAAATAAAACATTTATCATATTTTACAAATGTTGTCAATGTATTTGTACTTATTGTAGATGGTTTAGTTCATTTTTTCTTTTTTTCTTTTTTTTTTTTGGCTGTAAGACAGAATATAATCTTCTGAATACTATATTAAATATATTATCATCTAAATAGGCGGAAAACTTGACAGAAGCTGTTTTTGCTAATTTGTCCCTCAATTACCACATTTAATATTATTTAATTATTAAATGAAAAATATTTTGTATAGCATCGATTAGTGAACAATCAATCTATATTCTTAGCTCCACGTTTAAAAGTGATCTAAGTGTCGAATAATGCGAACACAGAGCAACATTTTGTTACAATCTAGATAAAAATACACTGAAGTAACGTCCAACGTCTGGCCATGCGTCGAGTAATAAGATAAATCTGCAGTTTTCCTCAGAAACAGTCGAATCATTTACGTTCTAAATCCGCGACTGCAAGTGCAGATGCGATGCAGACAAGTATTAATTATACGATCGATCAATCACCGGCAAATGAATGGTCGGATGACGACCGCCACGATGTCACGAAGCGCGCGTGATTTCGAATCATCGCCGCGCGAGAGATAAATCGACGATGGTACCGATCGCTGATTTACATTTTCCGAGCCATTTGTCGCAAACAGCGTTCGATTAATGAAAACAATTTAATAAATGGCTGCTCGATCCTGAGACACGCGGTACTACCGCGAACACTGTACCATAGCAAGTGTTGCAAATTGATAATTGCACCGAGGCTAATAACTGAGCGGCATCACGCGTGCCGTGAAATGCGCACGAACACAATATGTCACGAAGATAATCAACGTATAAATACACATCGCTTATCGTCATTATCTGACATTCATCTAAAGAGCAACTAGTTTTCACCTGAGGCGGTTCATCTTCGATGAAAGTTCATGACTCAACTGGTGCACTGGCAGAAATTAAACATTTGAAAACAAGCTTGTACTTCGAGCTAAGGCTTCGAAATATTGCAGTATTCCGATACCAGCCATTTGTAATTATTTTATGGATTTTTGTTTCCCTATCTTATTTGTGTACATGTGTAAGTGCAAAAATGGACAAGTTTGAGAGAAGAAAACGATTAGTGATTCCAAGAATTTTCTCGTTCACCGTATCATGCGTGGATAACGTTGATTGAAAGTAAATATTGCTATCTTTTACGCTACTACACCGCATATGTAATATTCGTCATGTGTACTTAAGCGATAATCCGTAGAAATCGTTAAGAAGTAAAACGAAGAAAACGAAAAAGATATACATTAGCTTTCGTAAGATGGGAAAAATAAATCGACGTGAAAGTCGACAGTTATCGCTTGCGGATGTCTATCGCTTCTGTCATGTTAACCTTTGCTAGTTTACACGTGACCGTCTATTAAATTGAACTGGATGAACTCACTCTAGTTTCCACGGAATGTCGAAGCTTTACTTGGCCGCTTCTAATACAATCCTAACCTACCGATATTTCACTCGATTTAAAAATCTCACATCTCCAAATTCACTAGATCACCCAAAAGAAGAAAGACGAACAAATTACGAATTTTTAAAAAAATTTGATTTCTAAAAAAAATTCACCGTGATTCAATTATCAATCATGAATAGACTGCGGATATTTATATAGAAACAAATTTTCGTGATCACAACTAAATAAATGATATTTCTTTCACTTAATAAATATTATAACGAATATTCTACTTTGGAAATTTTATACCGCATCTTTAAATTTTTCACAAACGTATAAAAATCTGCAGTCTAATCGTAGATATCGAGTTTTCACAATTCACAATTCGTCCCCAGTATTTCGCGAACGTCAAATCGAGTAAAAAAGGAACGAACCTCTAGAATCAAACGTTTCCAAAAATAAAAATTTGCGTGACGATGGCGAAACGGAGCAGTAGCCAGGTAGAGGCTTCTAAGACGCCCGTCAAAGCAGGACTGCCCCAGTTCCATCGTATTACCGCTATTATATTCCGCGGCAGCATCCGTACATGCGTGTACGCATGAGCTCTGAGCTCGTGTACACTTGCCAGCTCACTCACTCGCACGTTCGTCAACGCGAATATACTGTCGCGACGTGCAGAAGCTACGAAACCGTGCCGAAAGAAGGAACGCGAGACTATCTGAACAGCGATTAATCATAAATTTGGACGTTACGTCATGACGTGACCGACGATACGTAGTCGGAAGTGCAACCGACTAACCGACGATTACGTCGATTCTTCTCAGTAAAAACGATGGATTGATGTTGCCGTCGATCTTGCAGATTTTAATATAAGCCCGTTTCATTTATTATTTCTGTTTGCTTGTTATTATTTATGACCATGTCACTGCCATCTGCGAATTGCGACGTATTATTAGAATGAAACAACTGTGAAATCGATAGATCGTTAGATTTGAATTTCTTAAAAACCACACTGATCGTCTCTAGTCCTTACATCAGTTACGACAACAAGTTACGACTACAAATATGGATTTTTATAATCGTTTATGCTATCCCTAATTCGTTTCTTTTTTATGATATTAAATACTGATTATATAGTTGAGTAATAAGATTAAGAACTTCGTAAGAAATGAAGCTGATTAATTTGGCTTCTAAGAAGCTTTTAGAACAAGATGATTTTGGAGTTAAAGAAATTTGATAACTTGGGAAAGCGTCTGGCAAGATTTGTGAGTCAGTTAGTGATATCTGGTACCACATAAATCACGATTCTTGTATCTAATATTAAAACGAAACCATGACATAATAAGTATATTGGATATGTGCATATCTCTGATATTTGTATTATATTTAAGCGGAACAATGGAAATCAACATTGTATTGGTTCATATATTTATCGCTGCTGATAAGTATGTAGTCTGAGCTTATTAAAAAGATTAAAATTTTATAGACATACATGTAAATACGTTATCAGCGTGTCGCGCAATTTTGGGTGTTTTGTCAATAAACTCCATCAAAATTTCATCAAAACGAGTTGCAAAAAGATGATAACGAAATGAATGATATTATACACTGAATAATACGCACAGAAAAAAGTATTACGAATTCCTCGATACGAGATTCCAGATACATATATCTTCATACTTGTGCCGAGATTTTGCATCAAATTTGATATTCTTAACAATGAAAACGGAGATAGCGATATGTCTTTTAATTACATTTCGATATCGATGCCACTGCTCGGGACGATAGCACGATTAATCATGTATTTGAACATCGTGTCGTGTTGCCCGTTTACTGTGCACGAACACATAGGTACGTATACTGAAGAATTTACTACATTTGACACATACGTAAGTACTTTGTTATGAACGCTACCAGAGGGAGTACGGATTCAAAATGAAAGACGAAAAAAGAATCGAAGAGACCTGGCATGGTTTCAAGCTCGAATGGCAATGAATCTCTCTATGGTTTTGCATAACTGCTCCACGATACCCGCTATTATTAATCCAATGCGTAACATTGCAATTTCGTTACGTTCAGCGCAATTTTTTTCCAACCACATGGAAGCTCGTGAATCAAATTCCTTCGTTCGAAAGCTAATAAACAAATTTCCTACTGGAAACATGCGTAAAACATTAGATACGATTATGACGAATCAGTCTGTTTTTGTAACCATCTGAGATTCGACTTTGTAGATTTGTTAAAACCGATTTCAACCGTTAACGTACCAATTTCCCACAGAGGTTTGATCAGCGGACAAATTGACAGGTCGAAACGTTTTATTATGGTAATCGAGGGAATTAGGCTAATCGCCGATGCAACGGGGAAAGTCACGGCGATAAAAGTATCCAACGCTGCTCTCGTGGTCTTCGCGTCATGAATGCGTATCTATATTTACAGTGTGACTCAGTGTAAATAACGAAGGAACTAACGCGATACTGGTGGTCGACAATTTGCGCCTCGTTAAATCAGCCGCTATTGCGACCCGATAACAATCCGCCAGTCTTCATTTACCGGTCGAAATAAAAACGTAATCGCGCCGATTCACCGTAATGCACGCACGAGCTGCATTAATTCGAAGATTCGTAAGCGCAGAATAATGCACGTCTCGTACGCTTTGGAAGTCTCTACGTATGATTCAGCATCAATCCTGGAGGATTACGTTAAGATGCAATTTCGTGGACGACTATCGGGAAGAGAAACAAGAGGGCGGAACGATTGTCAAGTAGATTTAGGACGGTCTACGACAGATGCACAAGACAGTCAGGCCTTGAGTGCGATCGTTATTGATAGTAAACGAAATTTTATCGCTTCCACAAAACACGTGTTTGTAGAATAAAGAAGAAGCATGTTCATGGAAGTGTTCGCATTTGTGAAAATAATCGTTGGCAAAGAAAACGTCTGGCTATAAATTGCCAAGAGGAAGTCGTCGCAAGTTGCATACAACCGGTTGGGGAAGCAGAGAGGAAACAGAATCAACGATCAATTTGCGAGAAAAATCTGGCCTTAGCTTTGCCACGAAATTGCGTGCGGGCATGTTTCGTGCACGGTTTAATAGCGATAACCGTACTTTGCCTTGTATGTAAATTGCGGTTGGTGAACAATGAAGTGTAATTTCGTAGTCAGAGCGCAACTGGGAAATTTGACGTGATTCGATTCTAAAAACGCGAAGTCTTTTTCGAAACGGTCTGGTTGATAGGACGTAGCTGATAGAGAGCTTTTACCTTGTAAACAATGGTACAGATTAGGCTATTAGCGACACTTTCTATTTTGTGAAACTTTTGCTATATCATTATGCAAATTCGATTATTACGGATAAAACGTTGAAAATTATAGTAATAACGAATCACTCACAGTATAGAATGAAGAAAATGATCGACCTCGGACGATAGCGCGTAAATGGGTACGCGATATATTTATCAGAATGTTTGGATTTAGTAAATTACTGGACCAAAAATATGGGGCAACTAACGACACAGAAATAAATGGGCAGCTATTTTCACGCGCATCGAAGAAATAAAAGTGTTTCAAAACAGCCCGTGGGTCACAAACCGCTGACACGGATTGTCTGTATCTATTTTTAACCAGACAGGGAAAAAATAGAACCGCTGACTGACGAATAGCTCTATCTTTGGTGCGAATCTACCGCGAACAATTACAACGATGTACTTATCTGCGTGCCAACGAGAAACATTCTAATCCTTTTATTTACCGAACGAACGACACGATGTTCTTCTTATTGGAATTAAATACATACGTTTCTATATAGATTAGACGACTATATCTTTATAGTTCTCAAACTTTTAACTCCGACATTCCAAGGAATGATGCGTTGAAAGTTAATTGGAATAGGATTATACGATTCTGCGTAAAACTGTTTCTTATTAAACAATATCAATACCACAAAAGTGAATGTACATAGGCGTATCAAAGCAACCAATATATTTTAGACCTCGAGAATTGCCTACCCACTGACGACAACTCATGAAAATAACAGATGAAATCACAGCCGATTATTATCAAGCGTGCACTTTGAATTGCCAGCTCGAAGCGTGGGTAGAGGAGAAAAATGTAGACTTCCTTTGACGCGGGTACACCATTTGCATGGCATGATTTCACGGAACATCTGTCAAAAAGGGAGCCGCGGATCGCGTCTCCTCCTTCGCCCCGTGAAAGGAGCCGCGCGACTCCGATACTGGCTACAAAATATCGCGTGCTACATGTGAAGAATGTATTCGGGAGAGTTACATGTTTGCCTATAACGGGTAATTAATTCTCTGTACGGATTTACCAGGCATCGGGCTCGGTTAGAATTTCAGAAAATCAAATTTATCACTGAAAGTTCACGTGGCTCACGTTATATACGAATGGTAAATCTGCGTGTGTCGTTAGAGCTGTCGTGAACTAACTCAAGATCGAATAGACTAGAGAGAAATAGAGAGAGATGGGGGGATAAGGGATGTGAAAAATAAGTTGAATACACGAAGCAACGACGAGACGTCGCGTTTAACGAATGGCTCTAATTACTAAAACGCTTTCCCATCCTAGAAAACATCTCGTTCCCCGAAGCGTCGTTGCAAAAGCGTTCTATACACGCGGTTCGCCGCAATACTCCTCTTTCGCGTCGATGAATGAGATTGCTGGCCGCTGAGTCACTCTGCTCGTAGTAGCAGCGTTAGCTGGCCCGCGAAAGAACGCGGCAGACGTCAGAGAACAGAGAGAGAAAGAGAGAGAAAGGGAGAGCTGACTACCTCTAAGTATCACTCGTAATAGTCGTAATACGTGGCTGAAATTTTTAAAAAGGCCCGCTGATTGATCGTGCACGACGCACGAAGGCTTTCTGCGTATGTACACGAACTTGTCGATCGCTAACTTATGGCAATCGATGCCAAGGACTGACTCAACGGCAGCGATCCGTCTGCACTTCAAAGCGGCCTGCTTTCTGCTGAAAATTCATTCCTTCTGCCAACCGATTCCGTACTTTCCGCGAACCACGACCACAAAACATCGCGCTCACCAGACACTGAGGTGGGAATGCAAAGTCGTACGAGGAATTGTTTCCATCGATACGAAGCCACTTGTAATTTGATTACCCAGTACTAAAGAATGTCGAATAAACAGTTTGTTTAAAGAATACCTTTTGCCAAAGAAACCGCGAAACGTGTACCTGATTTCATATTCATACGGAATTCGCTGTACGAGAATTTCACACGATTCTGGAATACCAAGATAGTAGAAACGCGACTGGGAAACATCGTGATACTATTATAGGAACGTAGAAACACAGTGATTCAAGCTGCTAGGATCTTAATCAATTTTTGTTGCGAAGGCTTAAGGAAATGAACGTTTCGTTGGTTGAAACTTACGAATATACCTTTTGAAACGAATGCAACACGTGCAAGGGTTGTCGTACTCTTTCATTACCGCGGCTTAATGCTTCAGCCACGCGTAATGCGATCGGTTCTTCGTGCCAACGAATAATAGCGAGCGTTAATTAAAGCTCGCGCACTCGATTATGTGTGCCACGTAATCTTATACGCGTTTACGGGTGAATCCTCCTGAGCGCGTGCAGAGACTCGCGAAGAAGATTAAGAGGAAGAAGAGAAAAGGAAAAGGTAAAAAAAAGAATGCTAACCGCGGGCAGAAAGTGCATGACTAGACTGACCATATATTTGTGATGATGTAACGGGAGAAACCGCAAAGACCACACCCCGACGATACCGCAGCCACGTGCTGTTTCGTAAGCTACCGACTTTTAGGCAAGGCCATTGCGATGCTGCTTGCTCCCCATAACATGTTTTTGGCCATTCCATGGTGTACATCCTGGACATTACCTTGAGATGCGGCAAGTAAGATTCGTGGTCTGTGATTCATGTCGGTATTTTCAGAATTATGTATTAAATGTATTTTTATGGTTATGTAGTGTTAGATGTTTAATGTGGGGCAAACTGTACAATCACTTTTTTAAGATATCCACGACTTTCATCCTGGCTATTACCTTGACATGCGGTTAATAAGAAATGAGTAGATGCGAGTGTTTTGCAAATTATGTATTAAATGAATTTTTCTGACGAATGCTTAATGTAGTTTAAACTGTAGAAATTATTCGAGTTCGCGGAGTAACTACGTTACCATTAATCTGCATTCTCTGTATTAAGGACCACTGGTCTGTCGAAGGTTCTTGAACCGCAAGCGAAGTAATTACTGCGTGAGAAATATAGCACCATGCGATGTTTCCGGGTGGACAAGACGAGTAAGTTTGTGGTCTCGGCAGTTTCACGAGTCCGTCGAACGTTGTTGCTCGTTAGTGCAAACAGCAAGACCGTGTCTCGCGTCTTGGAATAGTACAATTGGGAGCAGCTACGTTCACACAGGGTGACAATTTTAATTGATCGAGAGAACACGATCGAAAACAGTGACAAACAATGTCGCATTCTATTAATTTGGCTGACCTTCGACTCAATAATGTCACGTTTTGATAAAGAAAGAAAGAAATATATATCAGAGAAGGACAGGTATCGCGAATTCCACGGAAATTATTAATTTATTATTGGCGCCAGAGACACGTATTGGATAATAGCCAAGAATGGAGGAACGTCGTTAATCACCAACATAGCTCGCGCGCATTCGCGTAGTCGAAAGTGCACAGGACCGGTTCGAATGAGGTCGTGAAATAATACCAGAACTACGAAAATAACGGATGTAAAACGTTGTTAATTCGCGCGACGTAAGAATATAAGTATAAATATTACCAAACGCGCGGTAACAGGCGCCGGATAAAGAACGCCTCTCGTGCACACTGTAATCAGGATCGCGGGACGGACATAAAGCAGCGCTATAGGCATAAATAACAAGAATATTGCCAATAACTCCGAGACGTACGTTCGAGTCTGTGGTGCGTTTGATCTCGGAATAGTTCAGGATTTATCGACCAGATTCCCAGATTACGCTATCTCCAGTTGCCATGAAAGAATAGAAAAGAAGAAAAAATCCGGAAGAAGAGGAAGGAGAAGAAGAAGAAGAAGAAGAATGGATCGCGAACTCCCGTGGCGTTATCGAAACGCAACACTGTACACAGGCACTGTGTCCCCCTATCCTCTGTACATCGTTGAACGGCGTGCGTGCGATCATGAAAACGGGCTGCTATAAATATTCGATTCGCTGTTCTAATCTGTTGGCGGACGAGGTATACCAGGTCTACCAAGTCTACAGAGAGCCGTCGCTTATTCTTCGAGTGGAAATAAAACGCGTGTAGAGCATAGGTAGACACAGCGGACGGGTGACCATGCGAATACGCGGGCCTAATACACGTTTCTGAAGAAACATACGTAGATAGCTAGGTATACATAAGCGGAGACCGGCTGGTTGGCGCCACTCGGTCCTCTCATAGCGTATCGGAGAAACGCGTAATAAAAGTAATATCGTACACGCCGATATGATCCGTGCATTACGTTCCCTTATGAGAGTCGAATCGGGGGATTATATCTTCCTCTTCCAATCTTCCTTAATCGGTGTATCACAATACCACGTCGCAACGTGGGGAGGTCAGAAAGGATTTATAACACGTCCCAGGCGAGTCGTCCCTGTTTGTATACTTCAGGGAAATCGCTTTAGTCTAATGAACAGCGACCACGATCATTCTCGATCGTTCCACGAAATCGTTCCTGTACACAAAGAAAGTGCATGTAGAAGATTTGCAATTGAAACTTTAATTGACGATATCGTAAGAAATATTGAGTATTTTGTCCTATGATGGAATATTTTTGTTGTAATTTGAAAATAAACTGGTATCACTATCAAGTTAAAGAGTCTTTTTCTTGTACAGAAAGTATTTAGATTTTGTAGATGGAAATAGTAAATTGCATTTGATTAAACTAATAATTTTTTCGGTTAAATTAAATAGTTTCTTTAGCATGAAATAATATAAAATTCTTTAGTTATAGTTGCGTGGTACCGTCTTCTGAATGGAGAAATGCTTTCAGAATTCCCTTACAAGTTTTACGAGCAAATTGATAAAGAGGATAAGAGAGATAAGAATGAGAAACTTTGATTACAGTTACGTGAAGCATATCTTCAGACTCCATTCAAACAGAATACCGTATTCAATTGTCACTATAATAACTTTGTCTCCAATGATGTTTGTTTGGAAGCGTATACAAACGGTCCACGCGAAAGGTTCAATCATTAACTCGACGTCACAACGCGGCGCCGCGCCGTGCCGGCAGGTACATTCCTCCGTACGAGAGGTACGATATAGTCAACTCGAAGTTCGTATCCTCATATTTTCTGTCGTCCGCTTTATCGAAATCGATTCCTCGACAGCATACCGAATTCAATTACATGGATATCGGTTTCGCCAATCGAACATCGAACGAAGCTTCTCTTGAGTTTTACAATATGCGATCTTTCTTTGACTTTCCGATCGAGCGTGGAACATATAATCCACAGTTAACAACCGGTTAAGTAAGATCGTCAAATTTTGATATTTAATAAAGTCGTTGGACGTTTAGTATCTATCTAACGTTAATGTATGATACTTAATGAGGTGTGCTCCACACGCTGAAAATGATAAATAGGACAAGCTAACGAGTAAATGGTTGTTCACCGTCCTATATCGAATCGATGAAAAGGTGGATTGAATTTACGAGAAAATTTGTTCTCAAGAAATACCTACACATCCATGAAATTCCTTTTAAACACATGTTGGAAATACTAACATGTAACAAATTGAAATTAATTCAATTCCATCACCTTCACCTTGTTGACAGTAATTGACAACAGATTATTAGAATTTCGTTAACATAAATTGAGGAACTTTTGAAATTATTCTTCGCTACGTATTACCCTAATAATTTTTATTATTTTGTTTATCGTGAGATATTGAAACTATAATGTATGTTAGCAAACAATTAATGTAGACTTCTTAATAGTAACTTTAAATACGTCTCAATTTGCAGTTAATTAATTCTCGTTCGCTGGGTAAATAACTTCTTACATTTCTATTATCACAAAGGTATTCGTCGTTATCAATATCGGCAAAGCGAAGAGAAAAAGAAGGAGATCATAGACATTACCGGACACGATAGGTCGAACCTCGACTAATTAGTATCATGAATTATTCATATCGTGAGCTGTCGTTTAAAGAACATAACGATGACAGAATATAACTAGATGCGAGGGTTTTATTTGCGTGTAGTAGCGAGAAATAGCAGGTAGTCGGATTTTTTTTCGAAAAACGCTGGGTACACGAATACCAGGAACATAATAGATGTCGCTGGATAGAATTAACATAATGAAACGATCGTAAAAGTCTATGTCTCTGTTATTTTCACGATTCGCGTGGATTCTCGCGTTTCAACCATGGCATTCGTGGCTGGAATGTCTGTCTTCGCATAAGGTTCATATGACACAGTCTTAGAGCTAGCATAAACGATCCTCTACCGTGCTCATGTTGTCTGATTTAGACTTATAGTTTTATTTATACAACTAGCGCTGCAAGATACCCAGTATTTAACAACAATGCCTTGAAACAACGCATAATTTCTACGTTTCTATCTAAACATCGGTAAATTTGCTGCCAGAAACGCGTAAAACATAGACTGGATTGTCTAGAACACATCAGTCTATTCGATTGAATACACTTTGATTAGAAAAGAGGGCCTCAGAGAACGCGGTTCTGCGTTTCCTCGGTGTACGATTAGCGAAGTTTATTTTGGCTCGCGAGCGAGTATGATGTCATCGTTTTGATTGCTACTACGATTAAGCGACAAATGTATAACTTAAGGCCAAATGGAGTCAAAGTGCAGCCACTTTTAGTAGCGAATGTTATTCTCGTATCTACTAATCTTCGAACGCTCTGCTAGAAAGTTTTATTGACATAAAATCTATCTACGGATCATATAGAACAGTAAATTGTCTGAATGATAGATAAATAACAGAAAGTCGTAAATATGTCGATAAAGTAATATATCGATTGATAAATAAGAAGCGAGTAGAGAGAAGTACGTTAGAGACACAAAGGTATATACAAAGGTATATACAAAGGTATATCATTTGAGACACGATCAGTACAGGAACACGAAACCGCTTTCAGGTACAACGTGAAAATCGTACATGCGGTGCACAGATACCTTTCTTCGTGACCCCGCGTAGATCCTTCCGCTTCGGCTTTCCTCGTAAAGTTTACTTGCACTCTACCTTTCTCTCCGTTATTCTCCTTGACCTCAAAGACGCGCAATCATTCTTCGAAACTGCGAATGGTTGTACCAGAGTCCGTCGACGGGTCGACGTAGCCGGTAGATTTTTCAGAAGCGACCGTCTCTCCGTGAGCCGGCGAGTTCCGCGTGATTCGATTCGCGTGCACCACGTTTTTCTCCTTCGTTTGCGGAAACTACGATCGAACTGATAATCGAATGAACACGAATCGTACTTAACGATGAGTGGAAGCTTTCCCGCAACCGTGTTATAAATAAACGATCTCGAGTTCGCCAACTATATCAGCCGATACACCATCGACCGTAAACGAGGACCGACTGGATTTTCACGTGTGTTTATCGATCAGCGCACACGTATACGTCCAACAAGAGCGGACCGTTCGCGCGCGAGCTTCGAAAAGCAATGCAAGCGCGAACGACACGGGAGCCTCTCGTTCCTTCCTACGTTCTTACGTCGATCTCGCTGCTGTTTCTGTCTCCCTTCCGATCCACTCCTCCTCTCTCTCTCTTTTTCTCCTACCCTGCTATCCTCCTCACTCCCGTTCAATCATACCTGTCCTCCGTCTCTGTCCCCATTTCTGACTTTTACCATTCTCTTTCGCTCTATACCGTGCTCTTCTGCTCTCCCTTCCTCTCGGAGAACTTTGCTCGTTCCAGCGTGTTACGCTCTTTTTCTCTCTTTCCAACTCGATCATCTTTTTTCATACCTTCCCCCCCCCTCCCCCTCATTTCTTTCGTTTATCCCTCTTGTTTTCTCGTTACCTTCCTCGTCTACTTTCCTCGTGTCCTTGCTCGCTCTTCTGTCCTTCCTTCTTCATCTTCCGCAGCTTCTTACCTATATCTTCGTCACGCATTTTCATTATCGTTCTCCTCCTGTCCCGATCCTCAACTTCCCCTACCATTGGAGTTTTCCCCCTTCCAACGCTCTCATCCCCCACTTTGTCGGTATACCTTGCTCGCTTTGCGTCTCCTGCCGGCCACCCACAGTCCTCTTTCTCTTTCTCTCGTCTTCTCTCTCCGTTTAACCGATGCTTCGTCTTCCTCTCTTTCTCTCTCTCTTATTTCGAACTTCGTCGATCTACTTACATTTTTCTTGGCCAATCGCCCTCCTCTTCCCACAACGCGACCTCAAGTTTCGCTACGTGCCTTCCTTGTTCGCCAAAACGCGCTCGCGGGGGTTCCACTCATCACCGTTTGATCCACGATTACTATCATTTAATACGTCCGCCGGCCTTTTTTATAGTTCCCTTCACGAAACACGAGCCAGGAAGGGCCAGAAACATATTTTGCCTTTGAGACGCCCGCAAACGTAGAACAGATCGATTCTATTAGCATTCAAAGAGCCCTACCATAGCCTGCTCGGTAAACAGAGACTGGTAATATATGTCCATAATGTTTATTCGCTTGATAAACGGTAATTCACATAAATTCGATAGCTTGTGGTTTCTTCTTTGAGTCTGATGATGCTTTTTAGACGAGATTAGCTACACACATTATATAAGCTTCGTGGCTGGAATGTTGGATAGCGGGAGGAATGCAGATTTGATTGGTTTATAGTAATAGGATCTTTTTTCGTTACACGATTTAAAAAAAAACGCGGCGTGCGTATTCTTTCTTTATTGAACAAAATGGTAGTTGATCAAAATTCATAGAACTCTGTTTCTAACTTTTCAGTAATCAGCATTTCTAAAGATACATTGAAATATCCAAAATAAAATTATACATTAATTAAATTGTGAGATATTAGATAAGATATTTTAATGAAAACGGAATTTGATTTTTTACGTTTCTAAATTTAAAACATGGGCAAAAGTCGATGATGGTGCAGAACGATTAGAAAATCGGACAAACGTTATCGAAAGTGGGTGTGACTCGTCAAATAACCTTGGATGGATTATCACCGAAAATTTCGCAGCAGATATAAACGTTGGTTTCGCGGACATGAACGGCGCATTATTTTTAGTGCGTTCAAGTACGACGAACAAAATCGACGGCGACACCCCTGTGTATGTCTGCCCTCGGAGTCCTCGACAGTCCCCTCGAGCACGATAAATGATTTATCTCCGTGTCCCTCGCCGTTGATCCCCGTCGTTGGTGTTCGTGCCACGGGGGAACGGACACGCGTCCAGCGGTGCTCAGAAAGTCACTTTTGCGACACCCACGTGCCGACATAAACACGTGGATACGATACGGTTTGAGCACTGTCCATCGGAGAATCAGCGCAGCCAGCCTGTGGTGGCCGGACGTACGCCCATGAGACGATTCGTTCAACAACCACTTCCTTTTTCCACGTCGCTTTTAAATAGCTCCGTCATTTAGTTTCCTAAATTGCCATGCGTTTTGTAACTATTAAATATTTCACAAACTAATTTCATAGAAAATTAACGATCCATCAATATTTGAACCATTTGTTTCCACAAATCCTCTCATATGTCCACGAAACAGAAAGTGGAGAAAATTGATAAAATTATATAAGATAAGCATCGATCAAATGCTTTGCTATTATTTCAAAATTATTTCAAAAAAGTTGTAACGTCGAGTTATTTAACTTTGGCCTGAGAACGGCTCATCTCGTAATTTTATTGTACGTCGCGAGTAAAAACAAAAGCTGAACAAGTTTTATATCGTGAAATTTGCAAGGAAGAATTCTGAGGAAAGTAGAAAATATTGAACGATCAACTAAAATTTTAAATTCTGAAAGAGAGAACGCGGTAGATTTGAAAAGAAATAAACTTTGTGTCTATTAAACGTACGAAGAATTTCATGGGAAATGATATAGATCGAAGAATCGATTGACATTCCTCAAGTTGTCCTAAGTTCTGAGAAAAATTAGACGAAGGAGATTAAGGTTCAATTTAAGTGGAGTTATCCACTTAAGCTCGGCTGGCTCCGATTTGTTTCTTTTAACAAGGAATTCCTTGGTTATCTGCGCTAACGGGATAACCAGGAGAGAGCGTTCACATTTTATGTCGCCTTCACCCTTTTTTCCTAACTCGATTACCGTGGAATCGGGTGAAATTTGTGGTTGAAGATCGTAAGCTTCGAGTGAATCTTAATTACCAGGAACGAAACTGGTACGTATGGTTTGCAAACTTCTGACGGCCTTACGTTTCAAAGAAATTATTTCAACATCGAATGAAATACCCATCTCATATCACGCATATTTTTAGCATGCTCCGGTTCGCTCTGGTAAGAAAAATAAATCTCGAGAGGATATGTTTCACGATCCTGGAAGATCGTTCCGAACGAATCGACTGACGGATGCAACGAATACGCAGCATCATCGTTTAATAATCTCTTGCGGCCCACGCGAATATCGTAGACTGTTTAATCAACCGCCTGTATATCGGCTGACTTTGATCTTCATCCATAGATGTCGGTTAATGTATTCGATTATTGAAGACTAGCCCGAGATATTGCTGTAGGCGTCCCTTCGGACTGGTTTCCGTCGATTAGAGCGGAATGCAGAATACGCGTGCATTGTTAATCGATTCTCCACGCAGAAATCTCGATACCACGTTGAAAATGCATCCGAGAAGCATCGAATATATTCAGAATTATAGAATGTTTGAAGTTCAACGTTTGAAGAGTTGTCGTTATGCGACAAGTCGTTTGGTGACGTAGTCGAAGCCAATCGATTCGCGATCGAACACCGTGTACCCATTAATTCTTTCTCTTTTTGAACGTTGATCGTCTTTGCAGGTGAGTGCATCTCGTTATCCGGTTGTGGTGAAACTCGGGCACGCCCACGGTGGAGTGGGAAAAGCCCGTGCCGAGACGAATCAAGAGTTTCTAGATCTCGCCTCTTTGGCTGCTTTGGCGAACACCTATTGCACGTCGGAGCCGTACGTCGACACCAAATACGACGTTCACGTGCAGAAAATAGGCAATAACTATAAGGCGTTCATGTGAGTGCCGCGAAATGTCTGCCAGATCGATCCCGTGATCTGTCGTTGCAAATGTTACCGAGTAGCTTGTCAATGGATACTACGGTTTCCCCACTGTACAAAAATGGAAATTAGAACGCGTAGCTTAACTCTCGGCTGGTAAGGTGAAACGTAAGTTATGTAACGACCAGTGCCGGGATCGTTTCAAATCTATCTATTTTTTTCACATTTTACGTGACTGAATATGTAAGCATATTTATGGTAATACGCATTGTATGACTCACAGAACAATACAGGATCCTGCACATTGTCATTCGATTCTCGAAGCAGGATCAAGAAGTTGTCATGTTACACCTTTCTAAATATATCTTTTTGAACGATCGAAACTTTAATCCATCCTTCTATCAGTCGAGGGTTAACCAACTAGACAATTGCGACAAGAATAGCAACGTATTTAATTAACAACCACGATCGTCGACGTTCCTCTCAGGCGGAAGAGCATAAGCGGAAACTGGAAGTCTAACACCGGTTCGGCGATGTTGGAGCAATTAGCCGTGAGCGAAAGACATCGCACCTGGGTTGATCACGTGGCCCAATTGTTCGGTGGATTGGATATCTGTGCGATCGAGCTGTTGGTCGGGAAGGATGGTCGAGAATACATAATCGAGGTGAATGATAGCGCGCTGTCGTTAATGGGAGACTCACAAGAGGAAGACCGTCGTCACATTGCAGACCTCGTCACCGCGAAAATGCAGGTAAAAAGTGACAATTTAATATACTTAATATAAAATTTAATATACTTAAACTAAACTAATTGGTATGTAAATGTTATAATCAGACTGCGGGTTTGTATATATTTATAGAACATTTTAAATTGCAAAACTGCACAAAATGCACATAGTATGAAAAAGATATACAAAATATCTAAAATAGAGTACTTTCTGCAATAATTGGTAAAGCAATTTTCTGTACAGATTCGATTTTCTTAATCGTATTTTAAAAAATATTAATTTACATAAAAATCCATGGTCTAATTATAATAAATACAATAATGTGTCAATACCACTTTTAGCCACTATAAATCATAAAAATTAATAAGTCGACAAATTTTTATCATATGATGTATTACTTTTTCCAATAGGCATGTTGTCGACCTCCAAGCGTGTTGACGAAAACGACATCCAGAGGATCGATGTCTGGCTCCAGTCAGGCAACGAGTCCTGTAGAAGATCGCACTGTGCCACCAACAGCTCCGCTAGGATCGCATGGAAGCATGGGGTCCATGGCTAGCATAGGAAGCTTAGGTTCTATGGGCTCCACGACAGCAATGGCGGGTGATGTAACTAGTTCTGATAGCCACCATCAACTGCAACGACGCGATTCTCAAGGTTTGTAAGAACTATGAATTTGGTTTACAATTATTGAAGTATAATTGAAACAAGAATAACTAAAACATCGAAATATTTATTTATTTATCTGCAGCATCGCAATCGAGTACAGTGAGCAGCGCTCCATCGGTTGGTCGACGCCAAGAAGATGTTCCAACATCGAGAGTACCTTTCCACAGACAAGGCAGCCAATCTCAGAGCGAAGACACCGAAGACACCATGAAGAACCTTCGGAAAACGTTTGCAGGAATTTTTGGAGACATGTAAATTTTTCGAACGAAAGTGTACTGGAGCAAAGGAGATCATTTTAGGATTATTATCAAATTTAAGTTAGTGAAAAAAAAGTATTTAAAATGTAAATGAATTAGTTAATATTTTTAATGAAACATCGTATTTTTTTATATAGCTTCTTCATTATCAGTCATGTATAGGAGTAATTTTGCAATTATAGGATTTTTGTTAAACAGTTACAAGATGTATTTAAATTAATTTGTCGAATATGAAAATGTACTGGAAAGGAATATATAATATAGTCGATATATTTGTAGATCATCAAGCTCATCTAAATGACGCTCGCGTCCCACACTGGACGCCATATAACAATGTAAATTTTGCTAACGGTCCACGGCGATGTGTATAAACATAAACATAACTTAACTTTTCGTTTTTTATCAGTTCAATAGTTCATCCATTTCTTGCCATTCGATTACGTTGAGCGAAATAAAATATCGTTGGAAATTTATTCTTCTAGAATTCTTGCTAATCGCGTTGCTATTGCTTTGTACTTGATTATTAATCGATATCGCGTATTCAACGCATCGGTTGCTATTCAAATATTAACTACGTATTTTCGATAAGGGGAGGGTAAGTAAAAATTAATGGGGGATTTAAAGAAAGAGTCGTGGTCGTTTATGTATATTAAAAAGTAAAAAAATAAAAAAATCGTAATGTAGATTCTATGTATTCGATGTATTCAGCATTTACATAGTGGCTAGGGAAAATTCTCTCAGGTTAAAATAGTAAAAGAATGAATACTTTTCCAAGTGTCCAGTTATGTTTCGTTACCATCGACGTATCCGTTCTGCATACTCGTCTCGTTTACGGGGAACGCCGCCACTTGGTTTTTCGATTCCAACAGGCAACAGTACCATAGGCCCCTGTCATCTCCTCATCCGACTTTACTTCAGGCGTCCACTTTTTAGGCTTAACTTTCGATTATAGCATTGTCTAAAGGCGAGGGAACGGGAATGATGCGGAATGAAAAGAACAAGAAAGCTGGAGAGAGGAAAAAATGGAAGATGAGTTATAAATTTAAATGGCTGATGGAAGTCCTGCAGTAAAATACATATTTGTAAAATTATTAAAAAGTATTTGTAAGCCGACGTCATTCAAAATGATTGAGGAAAACAAAAAAGAGGAGATTCGGGCATTATACTGAACATTTGGCTAGAGAAGACTTCGGATCGATCGTCCGGCACTCAATGTCGGGCCAATGGAAGAACAAGATCGACCAGTCTGTATCTTAAGCGCACAAATAGTCATTAGGATTTCGAGACACGGGCAGTACTTTGACATCGTGCATGTGAACAACGCAAACGTTTGGTCTAATAAACGGGACTTATGGTGAGGGAGAAATGAAAAAAATTCTTCTGCAGAGTCGCCGGTTCTTGAACAATGATACGTTTCGGCCTGCAAAAAGTGTAATTCCTCGGCCGGCGACCTTTCGATTTGGATTATTCAAAATTCATTGTCTCGAATAGTATTGAGCATCTCGATGTTGAAAACTGTCCTGCATTCCGATAACGAACTGTTTCTTTTTCCTAAATTTTCACGCATTTGTAGGTCATTTGTAAAGGAAAAAAGGATTTGCACAAGGCGACTTGGCACGCTTGCTGAAAATTCATGAAAAAAGAGATGTTCGTTGCTCCGTAGGCTTTAAGAACAATTACCGATGAAATCAAAATGTAATAAACGGGTTTGTGAACTAGGAACGGGAAGCGAAAGGGAAGCGGCCGCTAGTTGCCGCGAGAATGATTAAAAAAAAACATGGGCATTCAGTAAATCGCGATTCTTTGCGATCGTGCAGAAAATCCGAAGCACACCAAGCAACCTTTTGATGATCTGCAAATATAATCGTGTTTGCTTGCCTGAGTTAACTTGATTCTATTGAAGCTCCTTTGATTCAGTACCCGCTGGAGAAGGATCTGGATTTGCGAAGTAAAAACCAATCGACGAAAGCGAGAAGAGAGAACGAAACGTCTTTGTCCAAATTTTTCTTTTTTTTTTTTTATTATTTAATTTGTACTTTACAATTTGTCCAGCTGGATATTCGGTAAATTTTTTTAGCTTTACTGCTAAATAACATGTGGATGGCTATCCCCAGCGGGATACCATCTTCAAGTTTGTCTATTTTATTTCTTTAGTGAGGTCAGTGGAGTGTTTTCTCTTTAGTCTTCTTTTTATGAAAGTTTTGCTCGCTTCAGCAGCTAGCTGGTTTGGATGTGTTGCCGTTCTTCTCTTGTATTTTTTTTGCGTACCTACCGATTTCTTCCTTGACCGTTGGTATTTTTAAGTCTTTGCGTATATCCTCGTTTCTGACATACCATGGGGTGTTGACTATTGTTCTGAGTATCTTCGATTCTAGCGACTCTAGTTTATTTATGTGGTTCATTGCTGCTGTTCCCCATAGTGGTATTTCGTACGCCCAAATTGATTTCATTATCGTTTTGTAAATTTTTAGTTTATTTTCCATGCTGATTTTAGAGTTTCGATTGGTTAGGCAGTATGTTGCTTCCATGTAAGTTGTGTGTCTAAGTGGAGTCCTAGGTATTTAACTTGGCTTGTTCGTGTTATGTGCGTGCCATTCAATTGAATATTTGGTGGTTTCCGTTTTCTTAGTGTAAATGTAATATGGTTGCATTTACTGAGGTTTGCTTTTATTTATTTATTTTGTATCCATTTTTCTATTTTTGTGATATGCTCTTGTAGTAACGTGACTGCTGTTTCTGGATTAGTGTGCCTGACTAGTACAGCCGTGTCGTCCGCGAATATCAGTATTTTGCTGTTGATAGTTATTGGTACGTTGGCCGTGTATAGTATGTATAATATTGGTTCTAAGACGCTTCTTTACGGTACCCCTGCGTTGATGTCTTTAACTTCAGAATATGCGTCCTTTATTTTTACTACAATTGTCCAAATGATCTCAATTTATCTTAGCGTAAGAGCTGATAAATGCATTACGACGAAAGATAGACCTCGTGGTGTCAGCTTTGAAAAGAACTATAATAAGTTCGGCCGTTTAATATTCTGTTCTAATTTAATTTCACATTTCGATTATGCGACTTTTGTCAAAGAGGGACTTCGGAAAATTAATTTTACTTAAACCTACGTTAATTGCAAGAATATAAGGAGATCCCGGGGCATCCCTGTTGAACGTCAGCCTAGCCATCGTGGAGTTTTAGTCGATATATCCGGCACTATCCCGCCGTTCCACGGAAGAGCGGCGGGGTATCTATGACTATTTCCTCACGTATAAAAAAAAAAATGTTGCAAGAATATAAGGAGGTCCCAGTGTACCGCTGGTGAGCGTCAGGCAGGCCACCGTGGAGCTTTAGTCGGTAAGTCCGACACTACCCCGCCGCTTCCCAGAAGAGCGGCAAGGTGTCCATGACGATTTCCTCACATATAAAGAAAAAAGTGTAGTTTGTTCCGTTACATAGCGGTTCGAATACAACCCCGGGGCAACCCTGGCGTTTTTGTCGATAAATCTGACACTGCCCCACCGCTGCACGGAAGAGCGGCGGGGTGTCTATGACTATTCCCTTACGTATAAAAAAAAAGTTGCAAGAATATAGTAGAGGAACGCATAGAATCGTAAAAGGAATGTATTGCCTCCTCTCGTTCTGATTTATTGTCTCCTATTATCAACACATTGCTTTATCGAATTTAGGAATATCAAGTAAATGAACGCAAAGACGTGAACTTGATCAATTCTCTATTGCACGACTAATTGATCGATATTCCTGTGTGTGTATATAGATGTAAATTAATACATTAGTCATTTGTTAGAAGATACATGGTACACGAATTTAAACGATTACAAACGGTTACATAATGTTACAAACGGTTACATAGTGTTACAAATGGTTACATAGTGTCACAAATGGTTACAAACGGTTACGAGTTAATTTCCAAGTAATAGACGTCCAATGGTTTGGTTTTTGAAGTGCCTTGAATACTTAAGTGCCCTTCTTGTCACGTTTCTTGCCCATTCGAAGTAGTCGAAGTGCGTGTCAACGTGCACTTTTTACTATGCACTTAACCATGAGAATCTCTCTGTTGTTTGTACTTTTTATACACTAAACGCGTGCATCATTTTACCTTTCCGCATGATCATCTTTAACGAGCTGCTTATTGATTCATCAGGCACCTCGATACCGTGGATAAGTGCAGGTACACCGTCCAAAGTATGATCAACAGCGAACGAAGACGTTGGTATCACTCGAAACATCAATCGATCGGACAAGCGAACCTATTATCGTTCGTCGATATTTGCGGTAGCTCGATACTACGACTTTATTCTTTTTCGTTCCTCACCGTTCACGATTTAGTGCATTTAGATTCACGTTCTTTCACGCTTAATTCTTATTTAAAAATTATTCATTATTACGATAGGCAATGACACGTAGAGAAAGAAAATAGTCTTAAAGAGTGTTTAGAATGAATAGAACAGTGAGAGAATAGAGCAGAAGCTTCTGGAATTAACGTTATAAAAGGCTGTCTAATTTCGGGATTTAGTTCAAAAACTCTTCGCAACTGAAAAAGTTGTAGTTGCCCGATAAAGTACAAAAATTATCCTCGAGGAACGAAAGCTGCTGCTGAGACTGACTTTCAGAGCTGACGCCACGACGCACGAGAAGAAGCGAAATGCGAAAGCTTGATAGATTTGTTAAGATGGATGCATTCGATCCGATACAGAATCTGTACTGATACGTAGACGCGGTTAAAGATAACGAATATCTCAGGGGTGCAAGTCTAAGCACAAGGTAGGATAGAAAAAGATGAGATAGAAGAGGCAGTTGGGTTCAAGTGTTGTTGCAGCCTAGACGAATTAACGGCATTGACTTCGATACCTACAACGACTAGTCACTTAGCAAGCACGCTTTTTCGGAAAAATCACGGCGATTATCCCTTTAAGGATAGAACTTGCGGAATCGAATCCGCAAAACGATCATCTACATTTGTAACTATTCGAGAGAACTTCTTTATACAACGTTACAGTGTTTTGTACAGATGTGTTAATCGCATATTTGTCGATTTAACGTCAATTCTTACAAGCATATCAATCATTTCGTTGACATTGACAATATTTGCTTGAAACGAGTTAATGTTTAATTTAGTTTTAGTCGTTTAGACTTTTAAATTTACAGATATAATTTGAAAATAATTAGTTATTCGTTAAAATCGAACAGATGATCAAATCAAACAGAACACCAAACAGAACACAGAAATCACATTGTTAGGCATTTCACGCTGCTTGATCTTATAAGAATCTTTGATCGACGACATTGTAATTTGTTCTAGTGCCCGTGTGATGTAGTGAGCAGCACTGTTACATCTTCCCATTAGTTTTAAACGTGTTTATGTGTCCATACTACATTTGATTTCGTCGCAACCACGTGTCAGCTTAATTTGGCACGCTAATAGATTCTTTATTCCATACGAAGACTCGCATCGCTTTGTAAATTCGAGTCTAGTTTAAAAAAAAGCACAGTGCTTTTTTGCGCAAAATTTTCGTCTTTCAATCTCTGTTTCCTTTTTGCCGGAAGTAATAATATTACTACTAGGCTAATCTTACTTAGAATCCTTGCATCACTGTAATACCGTTGTTAGTTAAGATTTACCATTCTTAGAAATACTTTCAAGGTCGTGGAACTAATTTAGATGTCTTGGATTACAACATCGTATAAGGTAAGCTCCAACAGAAAAATAATTAAAAATGAAAAAAAAAAAACGGAAAAAAGAGAACGAGAAGACAGGCCAGGCTCGATGATAACGCAGCGGTAGTGTAATTTTGTGTTACTATCGTTGCTTCGTAGCTTTTTTCATGGTGCTTGAATCACCGTAAGATCATGTGACGAAGCTTCGAAATGCATTCGATCGAATAGCCTAGAGTTACACTGTAGAATATGGCAAGTGACAATTCTAATCATCTCGCCGAGTATCGAAAAATATCGAGCGTTCGATGCAAAAAATCGGGGCCAAATCCTGTCGTGCGCCAGTCGAATTTGCGATCTTAACTCATGGCGTTCGCTGTCAATTTAGTGCCTCGTTACTTTCTCTTCTTTTAGCAATTTTCTTTCTAGTGACTTGGAGTTCAAATCATGTCGCAATATTCTTGTCTATATAGGTTCACTTATGCCTATATTAATATATTCCTTCGGTTGCGAATCGAACAAAAAGTTACGCCACGATCGAATCGTCCCTTTTCCTTACTCGACTTAAATGATGCGTTCACGAACACCAATAATTTTCTTCCATTTTCTTTGTTCCTTATCGATACTTCTCGGATCGTGAAACGAAACACCAAAACACTATACGAGACTAATTACAACGAATATGTGGAAGGGGTGAATATTATCAAGCAACCTTCTCATAGGAGTAGAATTTGGCCGGCTGGACGATATTTCCGGATTTCGCCTCGATCAACGCGAACGTTCGTCCTTCTTATTATAATTAATCAATGTCTATGTGTAACGAAACTTAAGGTAATAATAATAGCTTTAACAATAACAATCGTTAAGGTGAGATTATTATAGTAGGGTAGTTAAGAATACGGTAGGCTCTATATGTAACCGTATGTTACCTTCTTGATTTCAATGAGTGCTAGTCACATGTATTATTCCCGGGGCACTCCTATTAAGCATTAGGTAGGTCACGGTGTGGTTTTAGTCGGTAAGTCCGACACTACCCCGCTGCTTCTCAAAAGAGCTGCGAGGTGTCCATGACTATTTCCTCACGTATAAAAAAAGGAAAAAAAACGTTGCAAGAATATAAGGAGATCCCGGGGCACCCCTGTTGAGCGTCAGGTGTGCCACCGTGGAGTTTTAGTCGGTAAGTCCGACACTACTCTGCCGCTTCCCAGAAGAGCAGTGAGGCATGCATGACTATTTCCTCACGTATAAAAAAAATTCACATGTATTATAATTACTTAACACTCGTATTCTCAACACATGAATATATAAACACGACATATTATATATACACATAACATTATTACATAAACAACATAACATTCTATGTCTATTATTCTAGGAATGTATTAAACGACGTTGTAAAATGTAAGGGTGCTTCAGGTCTAATTAATTGTAAATCGATCAGAATGCTATTGTAACCCGAAAAGAAAAGCGAATACAGTTACAGAAGAAAAAAAGAAGAAAAAGAATGAAAATGGAACGTTCTCGTGCGACTAGCGCTACATTTCGCTCGGGAAATGGACCGGCGCCTCTTATCGTCGATTAATTTATACCGAATCTTCGACTAGAGTCACCGTAGCACAGGACGTACCATTGTTATTGCCGATATTCGATATCAATTGTATGACAATACAAGGTATCACGAGTAGAGTAACGCGCCACGAGCGTTCACCCTTCTCGAACGAGACAAATGTGAGAGAGTAGCAAGTTAGTACCTATTAATCTCGATGTTCTCTTTCGCGGTGCACGTATCCTAGATGCGTCGCGAAATCATTTGGAACATTCCTCTAAGACAGCGCGCGATCCAACTATCGAGATCTTTGCAATTCATTCGTTGATTATTTCACTAAAGAATCGTCGCTTTACTGAACGATCGACCTCGATCGTTGGATCGTGCGTACTGTTCGCGGTCGCCTCGTCGTCGATCGCGTTTGCTCACTTATTTTTCTCCCGTGCTCATAGTCAAGACCGCTTAATATTGATGACGGGTGTTTTAAGCGTGTGATTATAAGATATCAAGTGAACAACGAATCATCGCGGTCGAGTGGGCAGCGATCACGACGCGGCGTCTCGCCGCGATGATCGCTCGAATTGAACACGATTATTACGAGTTCTCCGATCGTACGACCATTTATTACCTTTATCTAACCGCCAAGTATAAGAGAAGAAGGAAAGAAGGAATGTTTAAAAATTAAAAATGCGAGTAAAATGCGAGTTCTATCTGTCATCGTTTTAGCTGTTAAGGATTCATCATCAAAGTAAATGGGGGTAGTTCTAATCCAAGTAAGCGTACCACATAAGTGCAATACATTGAAAAAATACGGGAAAAAATAACAAGTAGTACAATGTATAGGTTTGTGTATAGATACTCAAGGACATATGTAAAGAGGTATCGGTCTTGGGGCACACGTCGAGCGCTCGTTACCGATCCCTGCCCATTGGTTCAACGTTAAAAGGTATTTACGGACGAAAGCCTAACAAGATCGTTCCTCTAAGCTTCTTGAGATACCACGAAAACCTTCTCGACTGTTTTCTATTCACTATCCGTGAGTAATGGAAGTGCAACGGCCCTTTTCACCGAGGGATCTCATGATAACCTGGGGTGGTCGATAGGTAACGAGCACGCCGTTTCATGGAACATCAAGAGAGTCTTCCTCGCGATGGCAAACGACACTCGACGCTCGGTGATCATTTCATGGCCTTAATCAAATTTTCATTAGGGGTCAAGTGTCTTCGTAATCGTGACATCGTGTTTGTCGCGATAAAACGAAAAAAATGTTTATGGCGACGACACGAATGGCAAACGCATACCAAACGGAGCGAAAGGTACTGGTGAATATTATATTAAATTCAGTGTATTTTGCGAACTTCGTTTGCGATACCGACGGGCCGATGTTTTGTGCTAACTTCGTGTAAAATTTCGATCGACGCTTTAACGTGCCCCACGACTCTTATCGTCAACTGATTCGATTGATCTGGAAAGATTTTATACTGATTCTGCGTCGTTCTTTTTTGCGCGTTTCTTCGTACGAAACCGCTGAAAGAGTTTTGATATATGACGCAATTATGGAAAATTTTTCAACGAATGAAACACCGAATAGAGGAATTTTTCGAAAAACAAAGTTACATATGACTGAATAAGAATGAATTAAAGGGGCCACGTGAGGAAGAATAAACTGTCGCGTTTCTGATTATTGTGATTATTTCTGACTATACTGGTTTCATGTCGTACTATCAAACATGGAATATCTTTATGGTGTCTCCGTAAGACGATCGACGTGGCCTGTTAACAAACGAATATGGATATACGTTACAGAGTTTCTTCAACTAGAATCGTGTATTCATCCATTGCATTCCAATAGAAAATAAAGAATATTGCCATATTGGACTGTGAAACGTAGTCAAAAACATTTTCGAAGTCGTCATATAGTTGTTAAGACATTATTTTAAAAGTATTAAAAACTCTTATATATATATATGTGTTGAAGTTATAATTACTTCTATGATAGTCATAGCAGCGTAATGGATGAATGACATGCACTTAAAAATTATAAAATGTCGTAATTACTTCCGAGGTCGAGTAACACAGAATAACTTTCAGGCCCTGATTACTAAATCCTAAATGAAGCTGTAACGAAGACAAACGTTAGTGAAAACAAGTACGTGAACGATAAATCCCAGTAGTCGGGATCATATGAGAAGAAGAACGACTTTCGATTCTGTGCTAGATTTCGGGACACCGTGTAATTCTGCGTAGCCCGACTAGGTTCTCATCGAAATACGATTACTGCGATACGTCAAGCTAAACTGTAACAATAAAAACAAAATAAAATATTATACTTCTGACTGTCGTCAATCTCACAACCTCATCACCAATTAATTTTGAAATATTTTTTAAATATAAAAATTACCAAAATAATTTCTAGATATAAAGACTTGAAGTATCAAATTATACTTTCTTAAATATCAAATATGATTTAATTTTTAGCGCCTTTCAATGCACAAGCTTCACATTTTTTAAATTTATTGGATACATTATGTATAGTACACCATCGATATTAAACTACGATTTACTTTACAAAAGATAGTGTGACCTAAACAAATTGAAAAAAATTATGGTTAAAGAGGATGTGCAAAAAAATTAAACTATGCTTTTATCCAGTTCCGTATTGAGCGAGCAATTACGGTACATGCCACCACGGGCCTGGTTGTCGCTGAAACAAGTATTTCGTGGATAATAAGAGGTGGGCACGGTGTGAATCGTCGGTGCGTACCATCCGTAATCCATCGACGTGCTCCTGTAACAAGGATGCGGAGGCGGACTCTCGTCCTGTCGGTATCCTTTGAACACGCCTGGAAAAACGACTTTTATCGGATAAACTTGTACTTTACCCCTAAATAGATTAATACAGTGTAACGTCTCTGTTTCGTTGTATTAGTATATTTTCCAATACTTTACATAAATCATCGTTAACAAGCATATCCTATATAACTAAAAATTTGTCAAACGACGTTTCGAATACAGATTCGCGTTTCCATATCGAAGCAACACTGTTCACTCTGTAAACCGTATTTTAATGAACTTGAGACTCGATCTCTGTGCACTCGTAGGGCAGCTGATATTCGACGTTGCTGCACTGAAATCGTCCTTGCACTTTGGAAACATTATCAATAGTCGCCCCGGCAATCTTGAAGCCTGGGTCAGTGGTAACGTTCTTCATCTTGACGAAAGCGGACATGTCCACAAAACGGAGTTCGTTGCTGTTCAAGAACAGAAGTAACAAATTATCCAATCCATCGAAAGCGTCCCCCTTCAGCATGACAATTTGATTCCCGTTGAGCCACAGAGAATTTAAGTTTTTCAGATGTCGGAAAATTCCTCCAGACACGTTTTTCAATCGATTTCGTCCCAGGTCTAGTTCGTTGATTTCACCAAGACCACGAAAAACCTCGGGTTGCAGGGACGAAATTTTGTTTCTCGACAGATAGAGGAGATCGATGTGAGGCAGTCCATTAAACGCTCCAATAGGTACCTCCGTGATCCCGTTACAATCCAACGCCAAAGTTTCCAGGTGTCGAAGTCCTCTGAATATGTTTCTCTTCAAGGCAATATTGTTATTTGTGGCATACAATTCACGAAGATCGGCGAGACCCTTCCACATTCCAGGTCGAAACGCAGTAATATTATTGTTATCCAGCAGCAACGTTTCTAGACTGTGCAATTTGGCAAAGGCACCGTCTTCTATCTCGGCTATACTGTTATTCTTCAGATCCAAATACGTCAGTTGGTCCAAACCAACGAAATAGTGTCTAAAAATTGTAGACAACTGGTTATCACGAATGTACAAGGCGGACGAGTTGCTGACTTCGAGAAAAGCGTCCTTGGCTATGTCGATGATCCCAAGACCCTCCAGGTGTAGTTCTATGTCCTCGATCGTCTGCACCGCGTTGACATCCTCGAACGCGACACTGTATAACACGCCGTTGGCCAGACAAACGTAAAGATGGTTATAAACTTGGCAGTCGATTTCCTCCGCGCGAACGTCTTGAGTGGTGACCGATAAGAGGAGATAAACGAGCAAGAGGAAGCACATGGTGTGCTCAGATGCTGGATACGCACTGAACGCGTGGAAGAGCAGAGTTTCGATGTGCAGCCAAGGGAACAAACCGACGGTTACCGTTCGTCAGATACGATTGGACAAATATATCAGCCATACCGTGTACAGTATAACTCGACGATGAAGTTCAGTTCCGCGGAAATTGGATGTTTTATTCATTTTAAACACACGCCCCGCGGTTGTCCGCTTTAACAGTGGCTCTGTGACCGCGGATGATACGGTTACATAGCAACGTTTCATCTTGAAATTCAATTTTATTGAAATCAACGTTTGCACATCGGTCCAAAGTAGCTGTTTCTTCGTAGCTGATATTCAAATTCATAATTTCCACGGAGTTTTAGAGAGATAAGGACCCTTCACGGGAACCCTGCCTGCATTTTTATCGATGCAACGTTATGTGTTCGTTTCGCGTCTATGAAAACTGTTCTTTGTCGCTGTTCTGGAAGCATGGCTGGGATTTCAAAGGACACATTTATTCACCGTCTCCCGCAATCTCGTAATTCGAGGTTTCGCGTCGGGCAAGTTATTTTCCTGCAGGATCGTTTCGCATTGTTCGAGACACCGAGAAACACGACGCTATAGAATTTTGAATCTAGCGTTCACAGTGTTACGCCGATGTTTCGCGAAATGAATATTCGAACCAGAGACGAACGTGTTCTTATTTTAAACAGATAATTTCCAAATGAAAATATTAAAGCGACGTTTTTAATATCCGAGAGCGTCAGATACACGCTTCACTCTTATGGCAAAAGAAACGTATCTGAGAAACATGGACGTTTACAAGTGAACTTGAGCGTAGATATATGTATTTCAAATCATCTTTTTTCTTTTATCGCGAAACGAAGTTAATCTCTTAAACGGAAAATACATGAAGTGACGGAATTGCGTATATTTTAAGCAAGACCTATCTTGTGAAAGGTTCCTGTGACATGTGCAAAAATGTCTGTATTACCGATAAGCTTCGACGAATGTACCGATCGTCAACACTGACTTATTAATAGCAGAACGTTATCGTTTTAGTACGAAGAACTTCTTGTCGTGTAGTCTACCGCGAAATGAGATGTTTTCACGACACGCGAAATCAATCTCCGAACCAATTCAACGAACTTCATAAAACGTTTAAGAGAAACATTTTCGTAAAAGAATAAAATAAGATTAAAAATATCGATTGATGTGTGGAGAACCAATCTGGCTGTACAATTAAGACCATGTCACTTGTTAAATATGAAAAACGTCACGTTAATAAATTATACAAACTTACGTGGGTACATAAATCGTGTTGGAAGATTACAGGTTCGATAAATGTCATCGGTGCGTGGACCGAAAGAAATTTCCTCTCCCTCCGCATCCTCCTTTTTTTCTTTGCATATGCACGGCGTTTCGATCATTTTGGATTATGAGCGGCTCAATCGATTTATGAACGTATCATAATGCTCCCGAACAGCAAAGCATAATCTTCACAGAACACAGTGAAAATACGCTGCAATTTCTGCTGCGACATTGACCATAAATGTTTCGTTTCTATGGTGACTGTATCTTGTACGCGACATTGGTATCGATCAAACGGGCATCGATTTACGTTGCTCGGTCAACTTCTCGATGATATTCGTTTCAAAATAAAAATTAAAAACCTTAGAATATAAGTGACAAATTCTGACAGTTTGAAATTAAAAGATTTAGATTCAGAAATTTAAATTTAAAATTTCAAAATAAAGAACAAGAATTTACAAAAGTTAGATTTAATATTAAAAAGTTCAAACTTAATTCAAATTCAAATGAAAATTCAATATTGAAATGCAGAATTAAAAAATTTGGATGTGAAATTTAATTATTCGTCTGCCGCTGAAGATATATAATTCTGGTTTCTATGTCCGATAAACGTTATTTCCAATCAAATGGACATTAAAGTGAAGGGTTCATTGAAACTTTTTGTTCATCGTGCACTGTCGTTTTAATTTCTTACTCCATAAAGAATATTTTATGCTTATCTGCACTCATGAGCACAGAAACGGGGTCCGCTTCTTCGATGAGCAGTTTTTTGTTAGGAAAAGGGTTATTGAACCGACCAGGTGAACGACTACTGCACACCCAGCAAGCATTTAAAATTCTAGCTGAGTATGCAGTACATTACATCGGCCGCGTTATCAGTAACAGTCGATAACAGTAGCGGTTTCGATGACCGCCTTGAAATCACACTTCCCCTCATGCCCCCTTATTGAGAATTTAAGCAAAACAAACAGAGCGTTATGTAATTAATTGTATAGTAAAAATCATTCCTTGTTAACAATCTTGCGCAATCTATGAAGAAAGGAAGTATGACTGGAGAAATAAGTAATACAAATTTTAATCTTTACTTTTCATTCAAATATTAACCATTTTATGAGAATAATATTTGTTTGAGAAGAAAAGGAAATATTGCCAGTATTTACTAGCGTAAATTTACTAGTGTGATTAACATACAAAGAGATCTTTGCGTTTTCGTTGGACACATGGCAATTATAAATAACGACAGCTGTTTCGTTTGTTGTGTACACCACCTCTGTCAACTAGTTGGTCGACGACGTAAGTGGAGGTATGGACTTAATGAAACGATTATCATCGCCGCCACTTCCAGTTGCGGTCTGGCCACCAGAAGCGAATTACTGGCCTCGCGATAAGGGTTACGACGCGTAGAGAATGCAATAAAACAGTCTCGAAAAATATTCGTCGACGCCAAGACTCGAAAGCTGTTAAAAAGACAAAAAATGTTAAGAATAAAAGCTGCTATTAATAAGAGTAAATTACAAATTAAAATCACGACAAGGAAACATAATAGTAATCTTAAATGTATAAACATCGTCTTTAAAAGTTTTGAAGTGGATATGTGTACTGTGATGACAACTGAAAAGTGAAATAAAATTTCTCTTAGAGATAGACACCCAATGACTCTAATTTAGTATTATAAATATCCCGCGCGATATTTGAAACTCTTTCTCGCGGAAGTATGGAACGTGTGACATTTAAATGTAACATAAATTTTCTGTATTAGTATTTTCATACGTGTGTGCATTAAGTCGCCGCTTTCGTTAAACGAATCCTAAACAAAAACCAAGACAACGCGTAATATATTTAATTTATTATTTCGAACTGCGATCAGGTGGTATTCGTATGGAATTGTTTGTAAATATTATTCCGCAATTTACAGCTCCTATTCTATCGACGGCGATAGTCGCTTTCATTTTATAAACGCAAATGAAAACGTGTGCGTTTCGAACGTTTCTTCAGCCTTGATTTTTGCTAATCGCAGTGGAAGCAATTACGAGTGCGCGTGTATTAAAAATGATAAATGTTAGATAATTTCAATTGTAAGAAGGCCATTCATTATCTACATCCTCATGCCAATGTCAAAGAAATATTGTCCTGCAATTTATTCGTTTATTTAATTACACTTGGTGAATTTTTATTATATCTTCATATGCACCACTTTGTGTACATTCAATTGTGGTTGCTGGTAATTTATTTCAAGCATTCTCGGCAATTAGCAGGCACAAAGAATAGAAATTTATATCTAACTAGTCATTCATATTTCTTCGCATTTCACTTCATTCTCTTAACAGTGACAAGTTTAGCAATAAAACAAATAAAGCTCTATAGGTCAACTTTACAAATTATAATTATATTCTATTGGATATTTCGTTTTAAATCTTTATCGTTTATTTGCCATTTGTTACAAGCAACAATAAATAAATAATTTAGTCCTAAATTGTTAATATCACTAGTTATTAAAGCATTGTGTGAAAGGTCCTGCTAACGAACTTTCGCATTGAAGTTGTCGAGCATTGTGTATTTGCAACTTGAAACGAGAGTAATAACCAAGAGAATGAGAAACTAACATTCTGTCACGTTGACACGCGCGAATTCCGTTTGAATGTGAAATGTTTTCCTGGCGAGTCAGACGTAAACGTATTCTCAATGCTCTCGCGGAACAATATTACTGACATTTCATAAATAATCAACTCTATTGTCAAAAGAGGTGAAACGATCGTACGCACGATGTTTCTTAAACCTCGTACCACCCACAAGAAGTTCCAGTGAGCTCGAATGACTATACTAATAAGTATAATAGCTTAACAGTCACGTTGATGAACCATGAGCTGTAACGTGATGCCTCTGAAGAAGTACGCGGAAATTAGTTACCGCGTGAAATGTGTGGCCGTGGAAAATGAGCGCGTGTTTGGTGACGTGTACGTCACACAACAAACACGAAATTTGCTGTATTGCGCAGATGGATATCAGTTTCCCTCGTTGTATAACAGAAGCAGACGCAATCTGATTCAGAGATCATGGGAAGGTCCGGATTTCATGGAATTGAATCGGAAAAAGCCGATCAGAAGGGCTAGTTGCACGCCGACCAAAGTGGAGAGAATAAATTTGAAGAGGTCGAAATCGTTGGGTGACACGTGGGACTTGATCGAAACTGATTGCAAAAATGCTAACAATTCGAAAGATGAAAATAGCATTTGCAAGCCGAAGGTAGGCTTTTAGAAAAATATTAATCTTTGTTCGGCACAGGTTAGATCATAAATAGGTTGCTGTCACCAATATCGAGTATTTTATTCTATAGGGATAAAGCAAAGAGAACAAGAGAAAGCTTTGTATTCATGTTTTATATCGCGTAAAAAATAAAATTATTCTTGTTATTTAGCAGTATTTTCGTAGAACTACAAATATTTGATATTTTGAATATGAAATGTAACACCTAATGAAAAATGTTTCAATGAAAAATAAAGGATGTGCTCTAATACTTTTTGCAGTTACTGTAATTGGGTAAAATATAGTAAAAATACCGCGTAAATGTAACTGAAAAAGTAATAAACGTAAAATATGTTTCTAAAAAATTTGGCTCTAAAATCCCCATGCAATGCAAATAAGTATATTATTTCTTTCATTCAGACATATCCATCACCGTTACCGAATCCACCCGAGAAAAAAAAAGGAACCGTGTCTTCGTTAGTTGATCAATTGTTGCTAGATATTTATGGATTGCCAGACGGTGACAGAAGGCGATCAGAAAGTGACTCGACAGCCTCATCCCTGAAGATACGTCCGCAACATCAGCATCTGCAGAAGGCGCGTTTACTCTGGAAAAGTAAGAGTAATTCAATAAGAGTTGGATATGTCGGAGAAAAGAATAGAGAGGTCGTGGGTGGTGGATAAACACGTTAGCTCGAGGACATTTATTGTAAAGCATATTTCTCCCAAAAGCACAGTAGCTACTCTTAAAAATAAAATTAAGGAAGAGAAATGGTTGGATACGTTCCAGTGGAAAGCATTTTATTAAAAGAAATACTAGCTTCTATTTTAAAATAAGAATACTTTTGCTGCATCGCGTGAAAAATCGCAATTTTCAACTAAATTTTTCGCGTTAATCACAGCGCCACTTCGTTTATGATATTTAAACGTAATTCAACGCATGAAGTTTGAAATGAAACCGGATTAGGCAAAGATACTTTGGCAGGAGCTGACGAGACAAGAGGTCGTAGAGACGAGACAGACAAGCGACCTCGTTGACTTCGAGGCACGAAGGTTCTTTGACTTGGAGTACTACTTTTTCCTCCTTTTTTTCCTTCTCTTTTTTTGAAGAAGAAGCACTTCTTTTATCTCTATACGCGATGCTGCTTCATTCTACTTCGTTGAACATGCATAAGGAAATACAGAGGAGAGATTACACGTCTTAAGCTAAAACATCACGAAAAAAACGTCGAAATGATCAAATCGATATAAATCGATATATATATTTATTTCATAAAAACATTAGAAACGCATTAAAACAAACAATTGTAAATAATTATAAATAAAGATGAAATATATATTTGATGGATCAATTTTATCTCCTGCTACGTGGAGAAATTAAATTACACGACATTTCATTAAATTTGTATAATTTATGCGTGACACGTGACAGTTATTCTTTTCAGATTCTTTTTGAGCATCTTACGTATTATAGACGATGAGTCGTTCCCTCAATTTCTACCATCTAATTTTTAACGCGAAAGTTAACATAATTTAACTTAGTTATCGAAAACTTTGACGAATTTGCGAGACGAACATGTTTCTGGAATGGCGAAAAGAAACAGTCGGAGGGAGTGCACGCTCATTTCATCGAAGTACGCGAGGAGCATAAGCGGAAGGGTTGGGAAACTTTAATCTTCGGACGCTGTGTACAAGGGGTGAGCCCTTTCGGGCCGTTATCAAGATTGCAACGCGAATTCAAAGATTTCTCCAAGTGTCTCGCCTTTTATCCGCGTCAGGATATAAAACACGCGACCCCCAATTTCGAAATAACCCCGTGCAATTCGGAATATTGTACGTGCTCCTTACACTATAACCCTCACAAGATTAAAAATTTCTTTCCTGCTCGTTATGTAATGCATGTTGAATTCATTTCAGGCGAGCACGAGCTTCATGTTTTAGTGCAGAATTTACGCGACCATATTAATCACACTGGTGAAATACTCATTCGGCAGTTGCGTCGTAAAGATTATCTCGCCACCAAATGTGAGAAACTATGCGCCATAATTACGGCTCACCTTCTGGCAGTCAGCCCAAAACGCGGTGAGTACACATTTTTAGAATTTTTACAATCTTGTTCTTGGGTTTTTCGAACTTCAAGCATGACATACGCGTACACTTGTACTTCGGTATTCCTTCATTTAGTTTTAAGTTAAGTGATCGTATCGTTTCATGATTTACTCGCATGACATTTATAATCACTAAAATTGGCTTAGGGGAAAAGAAGTAGCGTTTAAACAAACAGTAACGTTCTTCCAATGTCGACGATAATGTCGCTGGACAAACAATAGAGCTTCATATAATAGGGAAACACAGCTGTTCGCGTAGAGTTGCTTCAAGCTCCGTATTTCCCTTTCTGACAATAAAACCGTCGCCGCACAAAAGCGATCTTCGTGTTTCGTCTCGACGCGGGAAACAACCGCGCGATTTATACTGTCTCTTCGTTAACCGCTGGCAACTTATTGTTTATCTTATCGTCGTTTTGCATTTATAAATATGGAAAACAGTTGGAACAGGAATTCGGACCGGTGTTCAGATCTGTGACACAGATACGCAAATTATGTGCATTTTTAAGAAAGAAACAAAGTTATATTTTACGAACTTACAAAATTATTCTTATTAGAAATTGTAACACAATATTTTTTTGACACGAACTCCTATGTCTAATATCTCTAAATTATAAAGGGGGCCTTGGGTTCGATCGTCATCTATTTCAATGAAATTTGTTACGTCAATAGTTCTATATACAATGATTAAAACATAAAATTAATTAAGTTCAATATTTCATTTTCATAGTATGAAATTTTTGTAGTCAAAAAGCGTCACTAGATAATACGAAATATAATATACTGGAAATTAATTAATTAATAAGTAAATTCTATAATAAATACAACAGTATGTAAATACATTTTCTAGTCACTACTTTACTAAACAACTTTCAAAGTTCGTGTTTTACGCTGCGTCTGCTGCGCATGCCCGAAAATTCAAAGTTGTCGTCCAACTATATGGATTTTTGCTAGCATTTTTTTGCAGAAGGATTTTTTTACAGAAACCTTGATCTCCTCGCTATATTTGAAAAAAATGCAGAAAAAATAATACTCAGTACGTACTGTTATGAAATAAAATTACATTATTAACACGACCATGTTACACTGTAAATTCATGTCCATTTTGGAACAGGAAGGCATTGCTCTAAAATTGTTCATTCTTCAGAAAATGTATTATCGATACTTTTAATGTGTTATTATCATGGCGTATCGCGAAAAATATTACGGCTAATGGCCGACTCGTCCGGAAAACAAAGAGGGCCTTCTTTTTCACGTGGCACGACGCGCGCTCGGTGATCAATAATTAGACTTTGCCGCGCGTATCGTGCGCAACACGCATGCCCGGCGTGCGGTAAGTGCGGCTGAACCTCGCGGCATAGCGTCATTGATAAAGTTTTAATGATGTTGCGCCTGCGAACCGGAAATGCGGAACTTTCCTCGGTCTTCTCTTTAACTTTAGATCTGCATTTAGTGCGATGAACCCGTTACATCGCGCGAGCCGATGCACAACTAAACTGGCACGCTCCGACCACCAGGCAAACATTTCATATCTGTGTTTACCTCCAGTTTTGCATAGTTCGCTTATATCGTGTGATATTTTCACATAAGCAATTTTATGGTTGAGTTTTCACCACATGAACGAGCTGTTATACTTAAAGTCGCTGAAGTGTACTTAAATATACATTATAATGACATTAAAATTTAAAGGTCGTTTACTTGGCTTCACTTAATTTTTATTTTTTAGTAGTTAAATACGTATTTTAAAATATGTCAATTATTTTTGTCAAATGTAGATAACATTTCGCATTCTTTTTATTGGTATTGTCGTGCCTATTATTGAAATCCCTTTTTTTATTTGTCTTTTTTAGATGCTCTTGCACTGCAGTTTTTACTGTTGGAATTTTTCTTTTCGATGTCTTACGGCGGATCTCCTGTATATTGTATATGTGGGTTTTTTCATATTGCTAAAATTTCTATCTTCTTGAAAACAGTTCTGTGGTAGGATCATTTTTCTGTATGCTCCTGTAAACTTCTCTAAGTCCTCGTTTCATTTCAAGGAAGCTCCTGCAGTAATAGATTATTTTCCATGATCAATTTTAAATGAATCACTATTGTCAGAAATAGTTACTGAAAAAGGATCCTTCAGACGTAGTTAGATATTCCGAAAAGATGATTTTGGACAAAGTGACCACTAACTGCCTACAAAGTGCACAATGTCCCGGGCAGGTACTCGATCAGTGGATTGGTTCAACCTGACCTATAAAGGTCAGTTTCGACCTAGGTACACATAGAAATTGAAAAAGTAATGGATTCGAATAACCCTCGTGAAAAGTGCTGGGAGCCACACATCTTTCCATGAACCTTCGTGTGCGACATTTAATTTGGAAGAGCATCGTCGACTAAGTGCTTTGTGGTTCCGACTTCCATACTTCGTAAAGATATATATAAATAGTAGGATCCTTATTGATTTCAGATCCTAACTTCACCTAATTTGCTTAAATGTAATTATCTATATTAAGAAGTTTAAAACTACAACAATTCTTTAAAAAATATGCGAATGAAATGACTTTATATCTAATTGTTGATGTAATTGTTTCTCGTTCTCATTGTGTTTTAATCAATGAACACAAATAGTTAATTAATAAATGCATTTTTAAGGACATTTTCATTCTATATGCAATATCGATTTTTGTATTTATATTACTCAATCTTATAATTTTTCTCCTTTAATTTTTGCATTGAACAGATTGTTATCTGAAATAGGAATATGATAGACATCTCAAATAATTTCATTTAGTGTTCAAAATAGGTTGTTTTAATATTATATGCAGTAAGTACGATGAGTACGGCGAATAAATTATTTGGGATCTAGTCTAGGTAATCAAAAAATCATAAATATTTTTCTGGAACGAGTTTGTACATAACAGTTTGTAATTCTACATTATCGACTTACGAAGAATTAATCTCCTTCCTGTCAGTTATCAATTTATTAGTTTTTACTACCGATTTCACCGTTCCTTTCACTACGATCCTGGTCATGGTATTCGTTTTACTCGGGACAAGATGACGCTTTCGTCGAACAATTTTTCATCCTTAACTCGAGAAACTTATCGACCTCGCACAATTTTTCAAACACAGCTTCTAAACTCTGTCCTTTGCCGGAGTGCTTCAATGGGTCAACCGAGCGTGCAAAATATTAAGTAACTGTTTCCAAGCCATTACCCCGATGTGCTTGCAAAAGCGGCAAAAACATGGTCTTGCGAAATGAGCGTATCTGCTGAATATATCCGCGCGGATTATGCGTTGATGATTGCATCGATTATCGTGATACCCCTGGCTCGCGTCACGCAGAAAATGCAATTTTTTTCACGTAAACTGTATACACCAGTTTAGTTTTTATATTTAATTCACAACAGCTCAACCTTTATCTTTTAACATGTTTTAAATATTAAATTCTAGCGTTAAATTATTCAAATATTTCGGATTATATTTTGATATAGATTACAATTCTATCATCTCGAATTTTAATCTACAATTTTATTTGGATTATTATATTCTATCTCGAGTCATGTATTAAACTTTCCTTTTTGCAAATAAGAAAACAGAAAGCTGGTAAAAAAAATATTTCTTTCGGTTTCACTAAATAACTACACGTCAAAATTACTAACATTGACTTGGAAGTATCATCCATTGGAACTCGACGATGATGATGGACAGAAAGAATAACCCTGGAAGCTGAAAATAAGCGGTTAGACGAGACTCCAGCTGGATTGAAACGAATTGAATTGGGTCGAATTCGCGCGAAAAGGATCGCGTGTCTCAATCGAATATGGACTTGCAATGTAGCATTGTTGATACGGACAAAGGTAATTCTATCTACAAACGCTAAGCTCGTCTTTAATTCATATTCGATCAGATTTTCCATATACGAGATGGGTGTCCTGGAAACGCGATCGAAAAACGTCGATAACTTAAATTTTTCCATTTTCGTCGTTTCTTCCTGTTGGTTAGTTGTAAAAATGAATCATATTGCTGATATCTTGACATTGTTGTTAATTATTTCCGACAGTTGTCAATATCAACGATAATGCCTAATATTAATGATCATTGCTTCTGATTGAAAGAAAACGAAACGATATACATAGTTCTTTCACATTGCTATTCTTTTATCAGAAGCAAATATTTCCATGCGCATATTTCAGACTCTCAATATTTAACTACGGAATGAGTTATCATAAATTTGACTATAGAGTGAATTTTGAAACTCCCAGAAACCTCATTAAATTTGAATGAAACAGATATGTAATGTTGGGGGAGAAAAATAGGGGGAGAAAAATAGAATGGTTCATGGTAAAGTAGATTATCAAGTTCATGCACAATGTATGTACGTAAATACTAGTTCGTTAACTATGCGGCAACGATTCGTATCAGTTAGAACACATCAGTTCACACGCTGGCAAGGTTATTAATAATGTAGAACGGAACACGAGCAATATAGCATTACAAAAATAACAGCTATTTTTCAGTTTTTATCTTGAGAGCTTTATTTTATACTGAAGAGGATCGTCGAGATAGACACTATATCCATGAACGTATCTGATGGCCTTAGTCTCTTCGTCGTGTTGTTACTGACTCTGACGACATTTCCGACTGACCCATAAAGGACCGAGTCGATAAGTTCATCGATCCAAGGAACATGGCTTTGTTGTGTACGCGGATTAAAATCGACTGCTGCACCGCGATATGACGTGGCGATAGAATCACTTACTTCTACTGTCGCGCACGCTACGGAAATACTCATTTATGATGAAACATTGCAATAAAAATAAGTGAAAAGTTAAAAACTATCTTCAAACGAACACAATAACGAGAAGCAACGTACAAAGATAACAAAAGTCATTGAAAAAACTGCAATAATTTCTCACGACGACTAGGGTAACTCTATTTAAGGATACTCATTTTCCTAACAGAAGAACTCTCAAGGAAAGTACAAGAAGGAGAAAAAGAAAGATAATGGAAGAGCTCCTCCAATTATTCACTCGCAGCACTCGTCCAACAACGAAGAGAAAGTGTACCCCGAAGTATTCGTGGAAATGAAAGATAGCAGCAGGACAGAACAGGAATAATCGCGGTAACGTTGTCGAAGACGCAAGGGAAAGAAGGTAATAACCGGATTCGAGCCACCCCTACGGAGCGGTCACGGCATTCCCGTTGGCCGCGAAGACGTTAGCGCACGCGAGCACCCCCACAGATACAAATTCCTCTCCAGTGGGGTGGTGCGGGGGCGTTAGCGCATGCGATCTAACGGGAGTGGCTTGATCGCTAAGGCTGCCACAGCGAACGGTTTGTGGAACGGCTTCAGTATGCCTATTGCAGGGTTCCACGAGACAACTACCCCTCCCATATACGCCAGGCACCGTAGTTATTTTCACGGCGGACGTACGCGCGCGCGCGCGCATCTCTGTGCTTCCACCGGCGTAGTGGTCGTTCAGCTAACTCGACGTATTCGTCTACGACCACGTCGTTGTCGTTGTCCTGATTGTATACTCTCACTCAGTACAATTGTCCATAAAAAAGAAAGTTTGGTCTGAATCAAAAAGTGAAACATCACGTCGTGTGCATTGTCGTTACAGTGCGTTGTATAAATTCCAACGATTTGTGTGTCTCTATACCCTCGACTTCTTTTTTCTTTCTCTCTCCCTCTCTCTCTCTTTCTCTTTCTCTCCCTCTGTCTCTCCCCCACGTACATAAGAGGGTGAACCAGTACGCGTCAGTGTCGGAGGTGTGCACTACGGGGATGTGCTTTTGGTGAGTGTTCGAGGAACGTGTGTGCTCAGTGACACGAGGCCAGATGCGTGATACGACGTGCGGTTTTCCCGAGGACAAGCCGTCCACTTCACGTTCACGACGTTGATTCGCGCACTGACAATGGTAAGACGTCCCTGGAGCAGTCTCGCGGGGATGTGTTTTGGTAGCTTCCTTGACCGCGTCGAAGCACGTTGATTTATCGAACGACAATGATCGTACCTGTGATCGTACCTTCGAGTACACGCGAACACAGGACGAAGGGAAAGAGGACGTTGAAAGTTTCGTTAAGTTCTATTGCTTCTCTTTGCTTGGAACGTTCTATTCGGTAGAGGAAGGGGGACATCCTTTTCCTTGGCCAAGAAATAAGTAGGCCTTCAAAGAGCGGAGAAATCGATGTGTATTCAACGGCTGAATAGGATTAGATAAATCAAAACGTTCGATACACCAGTTTGACCGATGTTAATGCCTCGTTTCAAGCTGCGATTCGCTGTGAACGTGTACGTGCTCGCATTGATGTTGGTTCGTACTTGTGTACGTGTTCGTGGGGTGCGTAGCAACCATATGCAGCCTTTTAGACCATTCTCTAAGTTTTTTCGGATGAATCTAGAAGATATTTATCAACTTTTTCAAACGACCTTTTGCTATTTTTATCGTTAACTCAGTATACTTTGAGCATTATTAAAAATGTCTTCACTTTATGAAGAAATTTATATTGAAAATAGTTATGTGGTAAACTTATTCTTTTTATTTCCAACGCAGTCTAAGGACAAACCGCTTTTATCTTCGATAATGATATTCGAATCTGTTAACTTTTCATCGTCGCCAAATGATTTATATTATACTAAAAATTTTCGTTCCATTGGAAGACTAGAGATTTCCAATGTATACGTTACACTCCGTGCGTCACATGCTTTCAATTGAAACACTGATAACCAATCGATTTGTCCCAGTATCACCAACTTCTTCGTAGAATTGAGCGCGTGCATTACGTATCAGTGGTACGTCCGCATTAAACGCTTTGTAACAGGTGGTATACTTCATGTAGACGCGATTAACAAAAACCACGCTGAGAACGCGGTTTCGTTTGTCATCAGGATCCCGATCTAGAAAATTGCTCGTGCTTTCTGAAAATTAATGCTTTCAAGCTGACCATTCCTTAATACGCTTTTAAGAAATTAATAATTCCTTCGTTATTTTTAACAGTGGAGTAGCTATTTAAGTTCGTTTGTTCTCTACAATACCTAAGCTTTATGTACATTCCACCATTTGAATAAGCAAAAGGCACATATGTTAATAATCGGCTCCTCTCGGTACATATATGGTTACCTATTATTTTATCAATACACAGCATATTCGTAACCGTAACTAAAGGAATTTCTTCGTTCGATTTTCACATATAGTTCTCGAACGCTATCGTATACGATACGTGCGTGTTGGATAATAACGGCTAGTTGTTCTGCTCATAACTCACGGTGTATCAACTTTTCAAACTGGTCGACAACCATGACGTATCAGCGTCGACCGCAGCGTTATCGAGGAGAAACTTCCCTTGAGATCGAATGCGCGTAACGCCGACAAATGTTATTTTTAGAGAAGGTTTTGCTCGAGGTAAACGTTGCCATCGGGATTTCAGACACGTGATAAAAATGCATCTCGCACGACAGAAGGTTCGCAGAGCGCGACTAGCGAACATGATCCCGAGGAAATAAGCAGAAGGTCGACGGATCATGAATCACGAAAACGGCTGAAAGGCGGCTGCACTGCGTACAACAAGAGGCGGCTGAGGTGAAAGTGACGATGAAGAAGAAAGAGCGGCGTTCCTAATTGGAGAATGAGCGGATTTTTCAACTCCCTGAAAAACTTCGCGTCAGGAGCCGCGTACGCTGCCAGCTCTGCCTCGAAGTACGAAGAATTGGAAGGTGAACAAAACAATTTCAACGTCCGGTGCATGTGACTGTCTCTGTGTGCTCCGTTTCTCAGCAAATGGGAATCAACGTTTGGTTTCGTTTCGTTCGACTGTGCATGCGAATTTCAATTAACTTCCGCTTCACGACTTTACGTTTCAAAGCTCTGTTTTTGTTTCGGCTGAATCGCTTTTGCTTTGAAAACGAGATCACCGAATGCGATGTGATTTCATTTTTCGACTTGATTCGAAAGCGCCGTAATTGCTGCTTGATTCGTTCGCCACTGATCGAAATAGGATTTTTAAATATAGATAGAGTCAGACTCTTGGGCGATTCTTTACGATCGACTATGGTAATATTTATTGTGTAACTTAAACGTTTGCCGAGATTGATACGATGCTTGCATTGGCAACTTCTTGGAACGATGGAATGTAACTTTGTCTCCGTCGTTCCGAGAGTCAACAACGATGCTTTTGAAGGAGTCTTTACTCTTGTATTAGTAACGGGAAATATTATTTCGTTGTGTAAATTCGAATACTTTTTAATTGTGTACACAACAGAAATCTTAAGTTACGCTTCGCTGATTATGAATTTCCTCCTAAGGCACATAAATTCCAAGGATGCAAAGTATGTACCCCCACAAACTACTAGAAATTCATGAAACGTTTGACGATTGAATAAGTTAGAATCGAGTTTCTCGAAAAGTTGATCACACGCACTGGCGTCGTACTTTATTACAAGTCGAACGAGTCTCTATTAATGGACTTTTCGTTCAAACAAAATCCTGCGGTTCAAAAGGAAATTCGGTTACGTGTACTGGGTGATTCGAGTTACAGAATTTACGGAATTTATCCTTGGACAACAAAGGGATAATGGAAATCAGTTCACATGTGTATTTGTAATACATTCTGATAGACGAGTTATAGATTTTATATTTATCGGAGCGCGATTGCAAAATTTATAATGAGGCATATGGCTATTTCAACTTGTTGACGCTAAATACATTTATTTAGTTAATGATTTCCTATTTAACTAAATTAGATTTTAATGTAAACATGTTCCCCTCATTTTAATCCGTAATAGGTTGAGTGATATTTCGTACCTGTACTTAAAAAGAAAAGAAAAATGTTTGTGTGGAACAATAAAAGTAAGGAGACATACATTTAGGGAGTAATTAAATATATGTTAAATAAATATACTACTATATGTTCATTAATATATTTATTAAAAAATAAATTTTCAAGTTCAACTTTCAAAAATTCAAAATTTTGAATGGGGGTTTTACAAAATCGAATGAATCAATCGTAAAAATATCGGCGGAGTTCAAGTCGTCCACGCAGAGTGTGTCATGTATCCGATTCGAAGATTCACGACGGCTAATTAAATAATAGGTTTAACGACGATAAAGCCGTCTGGCCGATAAATGTATTAATATGCTTCGAGGTTTCATGATGATCGAAGCATTCAATTCCGATTTAACTGTCCATCTTTCGTCGTTTGTTCTGCGCGACGCCTTGTGTTAGATCTGACGTTTAATTGCAAAACTTCGTAAACCAAGTTGAATGGGAGTTGACATTTCGATCAAATTACAGATATTAACGTTTCTGTTTGTTCAACGCAATTTATACTACTCGAGCAATTTAACGAGTGCCTGTGTACTCTCTATCCTCGATCCTCTCGTTTTTCATTTTGATCTTCAATGTTTAACAAGTTCCATATTCAGTTAGAGGATTGTTACTTGAATATCTTTGTATTTTTCTCTATATTTTTCGTTTCACTTCTTTTAAATTTCATTGTATTCATAGCAACGTCGAACTGCTGTTTGCACAAATTTCTTCATCAACCCCAGATATTTCTCGAGCATAAATTGAATTTACAGTCGAAGACACGAAGATGAGATTTAGCCTGACGCCGCAACCAGGAGAAAGTGGTTTTATACAATGGCTGGACGCGATGAAAATGGTTGCCAGGTTACCAGGAGGAATTCCGCCGGAATTTCGAAAGAAGGCGAGTATCAGACTAGATTCCAACATCTACAAGCTTATTGTCCTATAGAATGCATCCTCATTTCTCTCTATTCTCTTTTTTTCTAAATATTTCACAGTTGTGGCTGACATTGGCAGAACGTCATTTAGAGCAGCGCGGCGTAGATTGGAAGCAGGCTGAAAAGATCTGCTTCAACGAGTGGAGCAATCCTGACGATGAAGAGCTTGGTATACAAATCGTTAAAGTAAGGCTGCGGAACGTACATACTTTTTATAACAGTTGCCCATGTACATCGGTGTTCTTATGAACTTCTTGCTCACCATCTCTGGCTGTCGTAATGACGATAGCGATATGATTTTTTGAGAGCAATACCTAAATTTGAAATGTAAATATATATCCATGTCTTTTTATTTTTCTCCGTGTATATATTGTTGTTTTTACATCTTTAATTGACGCATTTTTTATTTGTTTTATCATTAACGAGTGTTATTAAGTACAAGTTTATTTAGATAGCGAGGAAGAAATAATTTTCCGTTGCTTGTTAACTAATACGTTTTCAAACTGACTACTAATAAATACCTGTTCGTCGTTCGTTTACTGAATTATTCACTCGCCGTATAAATAGCTATTAATATTTTTTATCGCTGTCGTCAAACAACGTTCCAAACCACGCACTTTAAATATTTCCCAACTTCCAAATAGCTTTCACTCTCCGTTACTTTTCCCACGTTCCAACCAAATACTTTCCAAATAATCTTCGTTTACAGAACGAAAACAGTCGAAATCAGTTTTCCATTCACATTTCACATGTCCACGAAAATCTGACACCACTACTACGATTCCTTCCTTATACTCGCCCTCGTTCTTCGTATAATTTCGCGCAATTAAATTTCGATCATCAATCACTTCGACGCCGAGCAATTAAGTGTCGCCAATGAGCCTTCCAATTAACTCGCTTGCGACGAGAAAAACTGACCTTTAACGAATCTGGCCCAGTCACCAGCCAGCTCGTTTCATTTTCCTTCGGTCTCAATCGGAATCGTAATTCGTCCCGTTAGAGTTCCATAAGTATAAAATCCTATGTACACCGCTTGTTATAAATATTATTGCTATTGGAAAACTAATAAATTTTATTTTATTAAGTATTCCACATTATAAATATAATTATGAATGGTTCACGAAATAGTGATTAAATCAAACCTAATCCTGTTTGAACACTTGTACAAGCTATTTCTGAATATACTACGCAATATATTTTGAAATTTCATTAGCACTGTAATATGACATTATTGTCGTGATTATATTGCTAAAATTTGCAACGAATCTGAACATGTATATAAATCAGAAATGTATAGAAACGTCGAAGATCATGAAAATATTTGAATAGTCAATTATCCACGATTATGTTATATTAGTAAGTCATAATTTTAGAATTTTATAATATTGAAGCTTAGGTGATATTGCACGTACATGTACGCCGTATGTATATACACTGTATTTGAACAAAATTTTTAGGACCTACATAGAACGGGCTGCAGTCTGTTTTGCGGTGCAGCTGGCAGAGACAATCAAGCGGTGCTTCGTCGAGTTCTGCTCGGTTTCGCCCGATGGAACAAGTCCGTCGGCTATTGCCAGGGCCTGAACGTGTTGGCCGCCCTCGTTCTGCAAGTAATGGATCGCGCCGAGTCCGCCGCGGTGAAGGTGATGATCTACTTGATAGAGGGTGTCCTGCCCGAGGGTTACTTCGCGGACAATCTCCGTGGCCTGTCGGTCGACATGGCGGTATTTCGAGATCTCCTCCGGGCCAGGCTGCCCAAGCTCTCGAAACATCTGGAGGCGCTGCAGAACGACGCGAAGGACAAGGCGACAGGTAACCAAACTGGTTGTGCAATCGTAACTCTCTGTTCAATTCAGTTGTAGGGACTGCGAGATCGGTCCCAGGGGCGTTGTACTGGCTTATCTTATTCGCGAAAAAACAACAAAAATTTGTTCAGGCAGCAGTTACGAGCCACCTCTGACGAATGTGTTCACGATGCAATGGTTCCTTACTCTTTTCTGTCACTGTTTGCCACAAGAGGCTGTCCTGCGCGTATGGGACCTCATATTTCTCGAAGGAGATGAGATATTGCTTAGAACCGCACTGGCCATCTGGGAAGGACTTTCCGAGTAAGTAGAATCGGATTAAATATCTATAATTCTATAACTTCGTTTGTTCAGTTACATATAGAGTGATATTATTTGGTTTCAGTCGTATTATGACGGTGACATCGGCGGACGAGTTTTATAGTATAATGGGAGTGCTGACAAGGGAGATGCTCGAGTTCACGGATACTAATAACCTCATAAAGGTTTGCCAGAACCTTTTATAGAATTATTGAAAGAATTATTAGATCGAATACTTGACGAATGATATAATTGTGTCACTTTGATAGAATATCATTAGTATGGGATCTCTGCATGGTGTAACGGGGCTAAGAGAGAAACATAGATACAATATCACTCCTTGGGCAAGAAAATTGAGCGACGACGAGGACAGCGACACGGAGGAGGATGAAAGGCTGGCCGTGGCTGCTGCGATGTTCAGTATGGCACAGCGACTGAAGAAAGGTACGAAATAAAAATACGTTAACATTGTAATCATTGTACCGTTATGATATTAGCTGTGGTTGTTTCACATCGTAAAAACATGTTCGCAGATCGTATACCTCAAACGATTGGAGCGCTGCAGGCAATGGCACCCAGCAGCGACCGAGAACGGCTCGCTTTAGACATTACTACTTTGAAACAGCAGTACGCCAAGCTACGCGAACGTCAACGACAGGCGCATATTATACTTTCTGGTAATTACAGATTCTAATCATAGAATTAAATGTATTTTGCTAAGGTTTAAGGCACGATAAATCATCTCGTTTCCTCCATCGCTTTTGAGATACGTGCTTGACATAAATGTTTCGCATATATTAAGGCATTTGACAGTAGAATAAGACCAATGGAAGTATGTCTGTTGCAAATTGAACGGCTACAAGAATGCATATGTTACTTTTTTTTCCTGGCGCAGCTGCATGTGCAAGGCAGACCATGGTACCACCTCCTACTTCTCAGGCCATGAATCATCTTTTAGTGGGCAAAAGTGCGCTCGTGAGTGGGAAGAATCGACCCCTGAGCCTACCTTCTGGTGCTGCAACGACGAAGATAAGACCTACGACGCTAAATCAAAACCGAAGAGACAGACAAGGCGTCACGCTTCACTGGAAAGACACCAAAAAACCGAAGCAGAAACCCTCGAATTTACCAGGTACAAATAACACGAACAATACTTCCGTAAAGTGTTTTTATAAGATTTGTTTGCAGATAGCAGGTAAATTTCTGTCTTTTCTAATTCACTTGCTAGTTTTTAAATATGTTATTTGACAAAATAGTTTACTTATTGATTAAAGGTAATGAAGCACCGATAAATGGTAATACAGGAAACTACAGGTTGTATTCACATGTATCATCAGTTGGTAAATATTTCTTACCAACAGTTAGTTTGTATCTGCTTTACCTACGATAGAAAGGGAAGTATCCTTGAAATTAAATAACATGCTTTGCATTTACACCACTGATTTAGCATGTATGTGTTAATTTAGTATTATAATGAAACAACAAGAAGCAGATAAATAAAAATTATTATAAAACTTTAATGAATTGACAGAAATATCTCGTCCTTTATGATAATCAATTTGAATTGAAGTGTATATAATGGGCCAATATACCTTCATGTACCTTTCAGAAACGGTGGAATGCAACGTTGTAACAATGCAATCCACAGAAGCTGAGCTGGCTTCTCCGAAGCGGAGTAACGGTGACAGTGATAGCGACAGCACATCGACGGAATTGTGCGACGAACCGGACCGTCTCAGTGACGTTGACAGCGAAGACCTGACGTCAGCATCCGAATCCTGTGTCGTCGGAACAGACGAGGAGAAGAGCTCTCGAATCACTGGATCACCGATTCGCGACAAGCCACTCGATCGTTCGTTTCTCGAGGAGAAGATAGAACCAATCAACGTCGAAGATTCGAAGGACTCGAAAAGCTCCGAGGAAAACCTTGGTGACATATCAATCGCTAAGATCACCGACCAAATAAGACGATTATCGGCAGAGGATGACAATAATTCCATGGTTCCTCAAAAATTTAGCGTGCAGAGCAAAGAATCACCGGAAGAACAATCGACGAAAGAATTGAAAAAAGAGAAATCCATATTAGATCTATCTATAGATTACACTTCCGATAGTAATATCGTTAAAAAATCGTCATTGAACTCGAACGAGTACGACTATCTAGGTTTCAGTGGCAGTAAGATCAGTTCGAAAGAAGATGAAGTATTAGTGCACGAAAGGCATCGATCTAAACAGACAACAAACGAGATTGTAGATATACCTCAAGACGAAGTTGCGACAATCAAGAAAGACCAAACTGAAGACAAGATAACTACGACTATGAAACAAGATTCTTTAAACATATACTTGGATTATTCAGCATCCTTGGACAAGAAATACGATAGAATCACAGATAAATCAAGCCTCGATGTAGAGATAGAAAATGAAATTAGGTCGGATCGATATAAAACATCCTTCGATTTCTCTAGTAGAATATCTTTGGACTTGAAACCGTATGAAACTTCAAAAATAGGAAGTTTAACCAGTGACACTGCAGACACAGTGAATACTGAAAGAACGCTTTATGGCAAGGCCTACGTTGGACATCTTCCTATTTCACCTGTAACAGTTGATCAAAAATTAAGCAAAGTGACACCCAGTACACATACAACGCATAATACTACTGTATTAACTCCTGAAACGCCTGAAATTCTACATAAAACGTTAGAGAACACATCATATAACGATAGAATACAAACGAAAATATATTCAGACCTAGTGAAGAGTCCTAAAACACCAGAAAGCAACAAATCATTCAGTTCAGGTGAAACCATGGGACCTGATTCAAAACCATCGAGTCTGACAGTTAGCCCAAGGACGCCGGTTAGATCAGAATCTCGAGATTTCTCTATGGACAAATCGCTGTGTTCGTCAGTTAGCTCAGACTCGAAGACTTTGGTTCTTCGTTCCGCAGATTCAGACAGTACGAGGGACAGCACGAAAACCGACGCGAAGAAAATGTATGAGATTTCCAATTCGGCGACACCTATCAGCATGGACTCGTTGCAGAAATCAGAAGCCAGCCCAAAACTAGTCGTGAGCAGCTCCAGTGAATCGTGTAGCCCGAGTAAATTAAAGTCTTCCGAGAGGTCGTTCAGTTCGGACCTGCAATCGCCAATAAGTGCCAACTCCATAAAGTATACCTCGAATTTCAGTAGACGGGGCCAAGATGACGTGTCAGGCTCGCCAATGGACTTGAGCAGCGCTACCTCGCCGTTTTATCCGATCTCGAATCCGAATCAAAAAACTCCGACGTCCCCGTACAGTGTTTCTAGAAGAAGATCCAGTTTGGACAGCAACGAAACGTCACCTGAACAGAAATCGACCAGTTCGAGGGAGTCGAACAAGTTCCTAGGTTATCAGTCGACATTTGACTCTCCCATAAAGACGTCTGATATGAAAGATGTAGACGGTATAGCACGAAAGGGTGACACATTCGTCAGACCAGAGTTCATCACGAGGAAAGAAGACTCGAGTATTAATTTGACAGATAGAAGAGTCAATGTTAGTGATGTTAAGTATTATCAAACAACGAGTACGGATTACTATCGCAAGGATAAGGATATTTTAGATGACGGAGGGGATGATCCGTCATCGGAGAAAGACGTGGTACCTTCTTTGCCTCAGGAGAAGCTAGATAAACATTATTTGAACTATCGATATAGAGATAGATCGAAGTTGTTGGAAAGAAGTTCAAGCAGTTTAGACAGTAGGAGGTACGCTGATATGAAGTCATCAGCTTCCACCGATGAATTTTCAACGTCGATCGCGCAGAAGAGATCCAGTGACATTTTAGAAGATATTAAACACTTGGAAGCGAAAGCAAACGATGGGTCGTCGGATAATGGGATGTTGACGAAGAAGAGCAGTTATATTTGGGAGGATATGAAGAATTTAGAGGCCAGGAGGCAAGATACCTTTAGTGATTCAGCGAGGAACTTCTCGAAACATCGTCTGGAGATACCAGATATAAATATAACCGGAGAAAGCAGAAAATCGTACGTGGTACATCCGAAGATTAATATCGACGAAAATAGCGACAGCATATTGAAGACCATGGCCTGTGGTAAGAGTAACGGCACAGATGATGGCAGGGAGTCGAAGTTGGGCGTGTGGACGAAGGTGAAGCCTCGTAAAAAGAGTGACAATGGGCGGAGGAACAGCGACAGGGCGTTGAAGATCATTCAAGAAAACTCCGCTATACTTCAGAAGATTCTTGCGTGTCAGGCAAAAAAGCGTCTGCCAGACCTGGAGGAGATATCGAAAGAAATTACCATTAGCCCTATAAACGAGGAGATTTCGAAGATCTTTAGTCCGATATTAGAGAAAATGGGATTAAACGAACACGAGATTAACGAGGAATTGGCGAGAATCAATTTCAAGGATTTCGACAACATGACCGCTACCAGTGTGTCCGAGTTTGATGCAAAGATTAATGAGGAATTATCGAAGCTTTCTCTGATCGACGAGACGGAGCAGATGGACCATTTCGACGTGGACGAGGTGATATCCCACGAATACTTGAACACGAGAGAAGCTCTAATAGATCGCAAGATAAACGAGGAATTGTCGAAACTATTGGCGAACTACGACGATCATTCTCCAGCTAGTATGGTGAGTTTGGACAAAGGACCATCCAGCCAGAATATTAGCGAAATCGAAGGACTGGATCTGTCCAGTATTTCAACTAACGTATTTTCCTATAAATCATCCAATGACTCCATTGACACGAGAAGCGACTTAGGCTCGACGCAGGAACCGTCCATTCCCGTTGACAAGTTTCCGAAATATACGGCATACGCCGTACCGAAGTATCACGTGGACGATTCGTCACCTAAAAGCGACATAGACATCTACAGAGAATTGGAGAAACTCGATAAGATCTCTTCCGCACAGGTGTTACCAGATCCGACTCTGGAGCTTCCACAAAAGGAATTGTCCTCAATTCCGTACGTTCCAAATACGTCGCCCTTCAAGGATGTGTCACCATTGAGGTACACTTCCAAGCCGGCCCAATACGACACTTCACCCCTGAAGACCTCTTATGATCCCTACAAGACCTTCGACTTCAAGCCCAAGTTGTCACCTAAACACGTTTCCACTAATCCATTTGTGTCAGCTACGTATGAGAAACCTGTGGTGGATACCGCTTTCGAGTACATTAACCATAAACCAGAGATCTCGATCAACACGTATGATCTACATTTGAAGAGTCCAATGATGACGAAAGAATCGCTAGAGTTTCGTGTCAGATACGACGATGATCCAGTCAGAGAAGTTAACACCGATTACATGTCTCTCCAGCCAGAAAGTAGATCGATCACTACCACGAGCAAATCTCCTTATTTCAGCAATGGAAATACCGAACCGTTAACGCCTACGAAATATATTTCTAAGGAGGAGAGAATCTTGGATACTGGTGGTACCTCGTTTTTGGATTATCCCAGCGAATCTCCCGAGCTTCTTCGTCGAAAATACAACGCTTTGTCTCCTAAGGAGTACACTCATACCAAAAGTACGACGGATTATGATAGACACTTAGGCACGTTACCTCCTATAGAACCTGGAACAGAGACAGGATCGTATTTACCGACAAGACACCGAGATTATCATTCTCTATCACCGAATCGTCAGTTTCCTGATCACTTTCCTTCTACTATCAATCATCACTACACCTCGAAACTTTCATCAGGTCTCTCTGACGAATCGAAACGACCGGTTTCTCATCCGGAATTCCCTGGCAAGATGAATTTTGGGAAATATGCAGAATTACCCGATAGAAGTTCCAGCAGTTACAAGAAATCATCTCTTAGTTTAGGAAACATAGGACACTCGAGTAAAGGAGCTGATAATAACTTCAACACTGTGACCAGTCCAAAAACGCAGTTCAGTCCCTTTCCCGTTAGAAACGCTCCTAGGAAGCCGAAAGAACTCACGCTGAAACTGGGCCTCTATTCGCCCAAAAGTTCTGATATAGGACAGTTAAAAAGGTCATAGTGTAGGATGATAAAAATTCTGCTTCTGGTTTATCGCGTTGATTTATCTGTTCTAAATGGTTGTTTGTTGTTGATTCTGCGAAATGTATCACATGAATTGTCCTTGTTAAGGGAATGTTCGCATTGACAGTGACTACGATATTACCAAAATGGGCCTAACTTATCGTTTGTGGTGCCTGATGTTGCCAACAGCTGAAGCTAATTGTTACCAGCGTAACACGTTATATGAGTTTATGCACGGATATCGATCGTAGAAATTGCGAAGTCTGCCTTCATCTGACACGAACGTACCATGATTACGACAAACGATTGTTTGTTCTAAGTTGGCGTATCTTGTCTAATATCTTGTCGGTTATTAACACATTCCCTGTAGATTATATTTCTACAGATGCTTGGAAAATTTAAAGATACAAAAATTCATGGAATACACACAGTATCCGTTATAATATTTGATGGATGTAACAAATCTCTGCTTAAGCATGTGTTCCTCCAACCGTATCCATAAGAATATGGATTTATATAAAATTATCTACGACGGTGTATAGAAGGACGTGTCAGAAGAAAAGGCATGACTTCGAGGATATCGCTCAACGAAATGAACGTTGAACACGAGTTTCACGATTTATCGCATACTTACTCTTTAATGTTAATCATTAACTCGTTTCCTCAAACATTTATAGTCTACGAATGTTGAGTAATTAAAAATCATTTTTTTTTTTCCATGAGCTCTGCTTCATACAGCTTAACACACAAAAATCTCTTCGATGTAAAAATACAAATAGAAGAAAAAAATATAAAGTGAAGAGAAAAGAAGAGAAGCTTGTGAAAATAGCGTACAAATCCTTGGCGAAACGTACTCGTGCGATTTCTAATGCAATGCCTTCAATCTCCCTCCAATCACGCAGGAAAAACCTCGTTATTGCGTCTCGATTATTCACTAAATTTACGCTAAATAGTCTGTGGAAGCGCACGAAATTTACTAGTGGAAGAAAGAGGAAAGTAAAAGGAAAAAGGACGAGGGGAACGTTATAAAATGCCTTCCATTCCTTCGAACGCGATTCGCTTTACTACGGTAATCTCGCATGCGATCGTAAATCATGACACTGATCGCGAGACCGTGGTAACGTGAAATTTCCTTCGAACAGATACGATATATAATACAACCACATAGATTGTATAAAATTATAGAAGTTGTTACGACGGAGCAGCGATATAGAGCTTAATTTGTCCGTACGTTTTGCGCAAAACCTAGACGTGCAGTGGGCGTATCGTTTAAGTAAGGATCGAGTAAGTACCATTATTCGAGGCTAGAGACACAAAAGAGGCAGTAATTCAGAAAAACAAATTGTACATAACTACTTAGACGTTAATTGTATATTATTAAACAAAAAGAGGTTGGAAAGAGAAAGAAGAAAATGGGGTTGTGTGGAGGTTGAGAGTCGTTCTAAATCTTTTTATATAAAAAAAAAGAAGTAGTATTTTTAGATGTTTCTAATATGAGATAAATCTTCGTATTGTCGCTATCACTGAACGAGCTTAGCTGACAATGAGCTACGCTTGTCGCGAGAACGATCGTTCTTTTTGCATATTCTTTGTTACCGGTACGACTGAAAAGGAGGCAATCCATTGTTTCAAATGAATTCAAATTTAAAATGGTCTACAAGTTTAAAGAAAAATCTTTCAATTGAATATTATTCAGTTACTTTTATAATATATATTATATATATACATATATATCTTTTAAACTATAGTATCTTTTATATAATTATATATCTTCTATAGAGGATCGTAACGCGAACCTCTATACACCTTCAATCGATATTTTATAAATACAGGTTTCATTCTATTGTAATTTGAACTGTCGTTCAAGTCGATAATCAGAAATTTCAAAATTGCCACGAAGGTAATCTGACAGACAAGAAATAAAAAATCTAATCTCAGAATTCTGGAACATGCGTTAACGAGATAACACCACGGAAAGAATATACATAGGCTGATAACATGCAATTTATTTTCATCGGCTTGCATAGCGATATAGATGACAGTCTGTCGACCATTACGTCCAATTTAATCACTGATGGCAGGTAGAATCGTCAATTCGCAATTCGACGCGTGCAGATTTTTATACGCAACGGTTGAGCTGGAAGAAACATAAACTCGACGGTTAACTAGAAGCAGAAGCGAAGATCGTCGATAAAATTTACCGAAGTAGCTGGCTGCGTTAATGTGCCTCTGCGATCAACCCGCGTCAAGTTTCGGCTAACTTACAACGACATGTCGAGAACTTGGACAAGCAAAAAAGAAAAAAAGAGAAAATATCTGCGCATCAAGAAAACCAGAAATTCTTTTCGACGTCGTGTGACATCGGTTATAGTTCTTTTTATCTACGTCGATTACTCTAAGAAAAAAAAAGTCACGCTTGTAGACAAAATTCTACGCGTATTATAAACTAGCTTCTAGATACAACTCGCTAATTTTATCGCGAAGAAGAGATAATTCTCAAGATAATTCACAGTTACCACGATCTACGAGAAAACATGTGAATCATGGCACGCGAAGCTTATGCGATAACTTTGCACTCGATTAAACGATGCATAAAAAGAAACCTTTTCTCCTGCGTAAAGAAATTGTAATCGTAAGTACGAATCAGCGTTGTCTATGATGTTACAACATAATATTTTTCATGGCCAACGAGAACGCAGACGAGGAATGGCCGTCGTCATGTTCTTCCGCTGATGAGCAAACAAATCCAGTGAAACGAATTCGTTTCGGAAGCCTGTGAGGGATAGAAAGTATTCGTAAAAGGTGCTTTAGCGAGGCATTTGGATGCGTTAGGTAAACAAACAAGTATAAAAACTATCTAGGACGTAGGTAGCTGGTAAGGAATCGATGATATATCGTTTGTTCGTTGTGTTTTGCGAATGGTCGTTTTCGAAGGGCGGAATACCGCATGGTTCACGTTGATTCCCAGTATTCGGTTCGTAATAAATTCGGTTTACTTCGTTTGTAACGACTTTCCGGATGTATCGTTGATCCGACAATATAACAGGCGTTCTTGATTCGTTTTCTAAGGTTACTTTTTAACGGCAGGAGCATTTTTTAACGTACATACACAAGTTAACACATGAAAATTATCGTAACAGACAGCAGTCCGAGTTTTTTCTACGCAGGTAATCGAAAGGGAAAAACGTAATCGGAAAGTGAAAAAATGAAGGGCGTGTTAAGCGGAATGTTGCCTTCGTGTGGCGATCGTTGCGGAGAACGTGATTGTTACGAGAGGGCACACGAGTCCTATTAGAAAAAAGTCATTTATAAAGAAATGTTATATTTACAAAAAAAAGGGTATGTATGATGTTGTTACGTGACGTTTTGTGAGACGTTGTTGTAAATATCTATCGGTACGAGAACTATGCCAGATATAAGACTGTATATTTGAAGAGCATAGAGATGTAAGTCGTTATGAATAAAAAATAAACGGAACAAATATATTGAGGAATACACTTTGTCCTGATGTTTCTTCGATTTTATATGGAACCGGGATAAATTCCTAGTATTGAATAACATTCACGATATCCTTTAATAAAAATACCATTCCGTTCCTAGAATTTTCCTCTATCAGAAAGGGAAACAATATTCTATTTTAACATGGAGCATTTCGCTTCGCTCGCAAAGGGGTATTAAAAGAAGAAAGAGGAGGAAAAAGAGAGAAAGAGAGAAAATAGAAGAAACGAGCAAGGGAAGAAAAATAAAATCTATCGTAGAAAATAGGTTGAAACTTATCGACTAAAAAGCTCTTGCCATACCTTTTTCCGCGAACAGTACCACCCCGATATCTTGCGCCAGAGTGGACATTTCATTTCGTTAACACGATTACGCGTATTCATGCGCAGAGTATCGTGAACTCATTTTAATTGGGATTACGTTTCAATTAAAACTCTGTTCCCCATTAGGTGGTAGCGTTGAGTTTTGGAGAATAATTGATACGAACAACACGTTATCCGATTGCGAGGCCGGATAAAATATGCATGTTTACCAATCAAAAGGTGTCCAGTGTTATACACCTGCTCGTTCTCTCCTCCCTGGATAAATATGCGACTACTATGGGTTCTTTGGCTGGTAACGTGCGACTGTGTGTACGTATGCGCCGTACGAGATGTATATAACTGGCAAACACTGATACCTTTGAGTTGGCCCGAATGAAATTTTAATGACGCACAAAATCGGAAACCTATTCGCCTTTCGTCGATTCTCTGTTGTTTTGTGCGGTGGTTTTACACCGGCAACACCCCGGGCGACCACGTTTTCATTCATAAATTAAAACGTGTTCGCAACAATTACATTTCGCCCCGCTCCCCGTGTGAATTAATCGGGCGAATTTTATCAAGCGCCCGCTGATTTTTATTTAACGTTTGTCCGATATTTGTTTCGGAATTCCTTTCATATTGAAATCCTCATCAGCCCGATTTTAAACGTTTTAACGTTTCCCTCAGGAATTTTTCTATTAACCACCGTTTCGTCGCTCAAGGATCTATTTTAATTTTCCCGAGTGCCTCAGCAAATGGGCTTCTTTGAATTCGGATATGGAATTAAAATTAAAACTCGATATTACTCGATAGGTTTCTATCCATGTTATACAAATATATTGAATTGTAGTGGCGTTAATACACTTCGCAGTGAGAATATTTTTTTTTCTATATTTCACTCGATTATTTAACGAGTGAACGCTGATTTAAATGTTTTAAAAGTAGCAAGTAATATTAACGAATATTTTCGAATATTAACGAATTGAAACAAAACGGTTTGTGTTATTACAAAAATTTGCGCAAAAATAAAACAGCCATCGGTGAGGCAACTAAAAGTGGGATCAATCGATTCATTTTATTTTTAGAAATTGTTTTAAACTCCTAGAAATTCAGAGATAATTTCGCTTCTGCATAAAACAAAGAAGCAATTTGCGTTCTTCGATTTTACGTGCTAACGTTACATCTTTCAATTCTTCGATTTTCCATTGGAAAACAGTGAAACCATGAAAGAAAGGATGGAACATTTTCGAAAATATACACGTGGAGGGTTAAACGCATCGAAATGGATCCGATTTCATGAAACATTTCTCTCCTGCCTCTTTCTTTCACTATTTTGTTTTTTTTTTTTTTTTTTTTTTTAATCGAAATCATGATCGTTGCGGTGGCTTTGAGAATTTCAAGTCAACGCCAACGCAACGCACCGCTCCAAAGGATACAAAAGTTTAATAAATCCATTCATCGCGTTTAATACGAAGAGAGAGAAAGAGGCATACATACCTGTGAGCTCGCTTATTGCCGACACAACATATTCAGCAATTTGTTCGTTCGATGAAATATCTGTTCTCGCAATTTATCCGTTTGGCAAAATGACAATTCGACAGTTCGTTCGTCCCGTGGACGGAGAGCGTCGGTCGATTCGCCGATTGAACAACCGTCCTATCCGTGTTTCGATCCTTTCATTCAATATTTTTTTTCACTCCCGTAATAAATTCGTTTACCTTCCCCGCGTTTTTTCACGGTCTCGTTTGATTAACTGCGAGCGGATCACGTAATTTCCGGAAAAAATTCAGGGACTACCGACCGGTTCGTACATTTTTTTTAACCCAATCCATCCGTGACAAAAATAAAAAGAGAAGATGAGTCCGAAAATGGATGAACATCGTTACTTTTTTCCATGTCGATTGTTCCAATATCCACTTTTGTATCTCGCATTTTTTGATTGAAATATACTGCTGGTTAAGAAACCAACGGGAATATCTGAAAGGCAGAAACAAAGGAACCAGGCAACGAGAAGTAACGATAAAATGCAGGCACTAAATGTTAAGGAAACCGAGAGAAGGAAAACTACGGTGACTAATCACGGGCATTTTTTCTACCAGCTGTGTTTAAAACAGCTCGACAAAAATTTCTTCCGACGCAGATTGTTTCGCGGAATAGTAGCAGATGTCCTCTTGAAACTTACGATTTTCAATACTGCCAGTCTTGTTTCAACTCTAGTCCGATGTTGCGAGAAATTTCGCTCCGATTATTCTGTAATTCCGATCGAGCATCTTCAAAAGCGCACAAAGCTACAAAAAAAGAAAAAAGAAAAAAGAGTGAGGAAGAAAGAGAAAAACGAGAAACGGTATCCGCTCGATCGTATGAATTTCCATCTTGCATTTCAACCCGAACTTCCGAACTGGTTATGGAAGCACCAGGCAAGTAGTGGAAAAGGGACAACAAAGAACTCGGAGAATAAGAAACGACGATAAAGAAGAGACAGTAAATGATAAGAAAAACTAAAATCATAGAGGAGTACAAAGGGAAAGATGGAAGTAAGACAGCGTACAAAAACCGGGAAAATAGAGAACGAAAATGAGAAACACAAAGCAAAGGTGGTTGGCCACAGAAGCGAATGCACAGAGTTGTGGTTACGGAGAGTAATATGTACCTATTCCGATATGGAAATGAGCATGACCGAAGGTGTGTAAACACGAGAGCGCGCGAGCACACGGGAATCCGATCAGTAACATCCACTGCATCTGTAATGTCGCTCCAATGGCTCTGGTTCTCTTGCTTCTTGCCCTCATATCACGCCCACTGACAATACATCTTCGATAGCTCTGAATCTCGAGTTACACCCAAGAATCCCATCACGAAATCGGAATAATCGAAGAACGTGTGCTGTTTCTTGTCCTGCCGCTTCGTGGTCTGAGAGTTAGATGGCGGTTGGTTCGAGGAGAAATATAACGTGTTACAAATTGTTTCCATAGTTTACACTCTACTCTGATGTATACGGATTTAATGGTAATAATTTCAAAATAACCGCGCTGGATTCTTCGTAGAAATTGATCGAGAATAAAAGATTCTTCGATTTTTTTCATTATAACAACTTGAATGTTCGGCGAAATTGACCGACTGTTTGCGCCAACAGCGTCCATTTTTTCGGCGACAAATCGAAGGAAATTACCGGGTCGCTATAGCAGCACGGAATCGGCCAGTATGCATTGAAATTTTGACAATCCTGTAAAAATCGTTTTCAGAGAGGCGGTCAGAGAACTATGGAGGGCCGGAGAGCGCGATTGATCTGCATTGTAATGGGAAAATTTGAAAGTACCCGCGCACTTTGGAGCGCGCGCGAATTACCAAACCATTTTCGAGAAAATTCCCGAACAAAAAAATGCGGTTGTATTCGAACATAGGGTACGTCGATCTGCATTTTAATACGAAAACACAGGTCGATGGTAGAAGATAGAAACGTTGTAACGAGAAAGATAGAACGGTTTCACTTGCGCCACGACGCACCGCGTAAAGTTGAGTGCAGTTTTAGAGAAATTCGCCCATCGAAATTCATACCTCGTCGCTCTGTTCTCCATGTAAATTTTATATTCTGAAATTAAGGATTTTTTTATTTTTCCAACGCAAGAATTTTCATTTTGCCACTGTGCTGCCGGCGTTGAATTAAATAGAATGTATCATTAAATATGAAACGAGCATACTCGAATAATAACGGAATCGTTTTAAAAGCACTTTCGAAATAAATGATGGCTTTTCTTTCACTGTTTTATACGGTCGAGGAGGAAAGAAAAAGAATAGAAGAATCTCGTGTTAACTCGTATATTTTCGCGTTGAAAAGGAAACGATGTACAATAGGTACGCGAAAGACAATGCGGCGAACGTTTATAATACGAGGGCGTTAAAGTTACACGAATATCGATCAAAATCTGGAACGTGAAGTCCCATCCAGCCGGGATCTAGTCGTAATGAATTGATATTAAATTGATGGTAGCGAAGTATACGCGGCTGCGCGTGCACGTTACACAGGTCGCTCGTTGTCTAACTGGAATTATGCAATCAAATAACACAATGGTTCAACTATTATGTATCAGGCAAGCGACCAACTTGCCCGCAATGAATGCAACGGTGACAATACCAGACCTCGTCTCTTCTCCTGTCTGTTACAGCGTTGGCATGCTCGATATTGCCGAATTCTCGTGAATAATAATTGTCGTTGCGAAAGCAATCGCCGCAAACGTTGATCTTTAAAAATCATTTACTATTCGTGAATGTAAATTTTGGGTTACAAATAGTACATTTTCAGACCATAAACAGATATTGGAAATAATCCAGAAAATTTTATGTAGATTGTCAAAGTTTCATTTCAAACGTGTTTGTCCTAACGCATAATAGTAGCCGTGACCGATCGTCAGCGAGTATATTCACTTAATAAAAGCGACGCAGTTCGAGTGATGGTATAACATGATTCCTTAACAAGTCTGTTAAAATAATAGGAGACATTATTTTTCACTTCGTTATCGATTAAATTAGCTAGTGGAAGTACTATGTTCGTTTTTTTCTCTAGCTGCAGCTTTCTTCCCGGTGAGAAAAGCCCAGGAGTGAAAAGGGACAGGTAGGAGGAGGATAGTAAAAGAAAAAGAAAGAAAAAAAGTGGCGAAGAAGTACGAGGCACGTGTTTGTGAGTAAAATCATGGCTGTAATTATGTACTTGCCTTCTGCCTTGTAGTTACGATTCATTAAAAAATCGCCGGAATTTTTATGAATGTTCCGAACGAGATCCTCCCCTCTGTCGGCCTCTGTTGGGGTGTAACAGGGCGTGCGAGGGCCAAGGGAAAGTGTAATGGGATGTTTAAATTTGTTCAAGGTAATAATCGGGGGCTGACGGTTTTCAATTGAGATAAGAGCGGTGCCGGGGTACGCGTTCGCCTTTTGGCAAAAAACATTAGCATTGAAACATCGACGCGGAGCCTCCGCTGATGCGGAAATGAACTTGCAACGCGGGGGAGAGGATAAAAAGTTGCGGGACGATACGCCGTCTGCGCGGCTTTTTTTCATCCGACAGAGTGAAATCGCCAACGCATCGCCATTATTGAAAGATGTAGAATCGTGTAACAGAAGGAGGAGATGCCGGACGCGCCGCTTGAAAACTTTTCATTCGTTTGAATTACCAACTCGATGAATACGCGAAAAAAATGAGAGAGAAAAAGAGTGAAAGAGGAAAATAGAAAAGAAGAGAAAGGAAGAGAAGCATGTACATTGCCCCTTTGCGTTGCGTGATCTCGGAAATGGCAAATGAGAACGGGGAAAAGAGATTATCATCGCGAAACGCTATCGCGTGCCTCGCGTCCTGAAAGGTAACTCTTTGAATCTGAGCTTGATTAGCGAAAAAACCTATTATACAAAACCAGAAATGCATACGTATTATCACGATTATAGATGACATATCGCGACGGTTGTTAGGAAAAGCAACACGGTTTCCGAATCGTGATACTATATGAGAACTATAAACGAGAGAACATAAAAATTCACTTGGGAAAATTGTAATTTCTTTCGCGATAAAGTAAGCGCATTTAATAAGAAACGATCATTTGTCTTCGGTTAGACACCTGAATCTTGGAACAGAACATTTTTCATTCTGGAATCAAGACATTGAAAAGGTGAACGCTCTGTTTCTAATAGTGTCATTTTGTTCGTTGGCCACTACACTTCAGCGGCTCACGTTTAACTTGGGTTCTTAATTATTATTAGTATTACGCAAGATAATCGTCGCATGACCGACATAATTGTCTTATTATCCCTAACCGATTTCTTATTCGGAATCGTAGGAATGGTAATACGTTGTTGATCAGTGGTATCAAGAGTTAGCTGGAGGCGAACACCGAATATTTAATGTCGGTTTTTAGTGATCGTTTCAGCGGCGTCTAATGGCGGTCGAGGAGAACTTCGCCATTATGTCTCCAAAATTCCTTCCTCCACCTGCCGACGATGATTACGCGTAGCCTGCTGTGTTCGTCAAGAACCATCAGGCCAGCGTACACGCTCCGGTAATAATGCAAATTTCCGTTTCGCCTGTCCAGCATTAATAAGGATCAGCGTGGCTCGATTAATCTAAGAGGTAGCCAGAGATTTCGAGAAATTTCGGGCCAATCATTGCTCGTATAATGCGCAGCCTGTATGACGGGTAAGGTAGCGGTGTTACACGACAAACGATCGTGGCCTCGGACGAATTTTAATCGTGGTACCCTGCTGGAAAGCGAATGCGAATAGAAACGGGCCGGATTTCCAGTGTTAATGGCGAGATAAGTGCGCCATAAGATTTAATCCACCCCGCATGAAATTGGAGCTGACATCGTAAAGTATCGCTTGCAGCTTTCGACCTCGCAAATTAATTTCTGAACTTACTCGTTCCTGGCTTATATTTCGGGTACCTAGCGCCAAGTCGGGCCATACTGATTAGAAAGCCATTAAAGTCTACCAAATTTATCATTTTATATTTGTACTCAATTATTTTGAAAATAGAATTAGTTTATTCCGCGAATAATGTCATCTTTTGTGTTATAAAAATTCGCGTGTATTAGACAAATCAAATCTTCTGTAAAGTTAATAAATACTTGTAATCTGAAGCATAAGATTACTTCTGCTTCAATCCTAAAAGGAGCAATGGTATATATTTCTTTTTCTCTCTTTCTTCTCTTCTTCCATATCTTTTCTTATTCCTCCACTTTCTTCCCTCTTTTTTGTAGCTCAATTCCAAACTACGGATAAATTATATATTATAAAATATTTATAAAAAGGTTTCATCCCTATTTATTAAATCAACTATGATCTTTGCAGTTTTAATAACCAGATCGAAGATAACAGTCAAGAATGTCAAAACTACTTGCAGGAAAAAAATTCGAGATCGTCGAGCCAGGCATTCGATCGTTATCACGCAAATTTGCGACGTTTCCATGATCTCTGCATTAACTTAATATTCATCGGAAAAACGACGCGTTTCTTTACGGGAACTCCTTTCGGAGTACCCAGTCCGTTTCTCCAGTGAACTCGGGTTCCAAAGTTTTTTCGAGCGAAATTGGTTTCACTGACAAGTGGTCTGGCTGAAAGTGCCTGGGAACTATCCGAAAATTATACCTTAACCGGTCAAAGCGAACTTCCACCGACGATTCTTTCCACGGAGTACGGCCCCCGAAACCACTCAAACCTTAAAGGCAACGGCAGCCACTAGGACAAAAGGATTGGTACGAAACAGTTTCCGTCTCGCATGGTGAAAGAATGAACTCGCACACCCGTCAAACGAAAGTACGAAGAATCACGCGTGCATCACGCGTCTCTTTGTCGTGATTGCAAAGTTTCTCGTGGAAAACTTGTTCTAGTCCTGTCTCTCCCTGCTGAACTATTTGCTTGGAACATTTCTGGAAAGCATACCGGAGAAATCCTTTTATTTCGGCGAGACTGTCGCAGGATTACCTTCCTTTTTCTTTAGTTCATTGGATCGGTACAAGATACGGAGGGAATGACACAGAGAAAAGAGAGAGAGAGAGAGAGAGACCTTGTGCTTCCTTCAAAGCCGACGGATTCAGAGTAATGTAATATCCGTTTTCGGACTCATGAAAATTATCTGGTGGGTGGAGAGAACGCGGGAGCAAGGCTTCATTATAGTTCTAAGGATTTGTTCAGTCTGAAAATATGCGCGATAACGACGCGACAAATGACCCTTACGTTAGACCTGTTTATTTATGAATATCAATTGCAGTTTTATATCTCTCAGTATACCTTTGAAACATTTAACTCGTCTGACCCAGGAAATAATAACGCATTATTCAAATTAAACAGGAATGCGAACGCGGTATTGTCATTTTTGAAAATTTATATACGAAGCGAAAATTAAGCAGATGCAACCACACTGGGCAACACTTGTATGCTAGATCTCTTTCAGTGGTGCATTATACGGTCTTTTATATTCACCGAAGTTTTTAATGATTAACATACCGAATATATCGTATAAAATGAGACGAAACGGGGGAGGTAGTATAATAAGGAGGATTACTTCTTAGTTCAAAGCTGTCGAAACAATCATATTCTGTATTATCTTTCACAAAGTTGGACTTAATAACTTACAAATATGAAGCATATTAATGGATATTAGAATCTGGTGTATAAAATATTATAACTTTACAAATTATACAAGAATCAAATAATTCGCGATTATATTACACACTGAGAACTTTTACGAATACATTGCGTCTGTTATATGAAACCTTTTGAAATTTCATTAGTGCTACAACGTAATTCAACTATCATAATTATATTGGTAAAATTTGGAACCAATCTGGAAATGTATAATAGGAGTTGCACGACATTTACGGTGCATATATGTACATTTGCGCCTCTCTGAAGCTAAACTGATCAAACCCACAATTGATATTCAATTCTAAAAATAACAAATTATACAAGTTTATATAAGCTTATTTTCATAAATTCGTTTGTGATAGAGAGATCATACAAACAATAGCAAATTGCAAGATAAATTTTAGAATCAATACCCGTGATAATAATATGGCACTATTCTTTATTTTCCAATTTTGGAACTGGTCAACGTGACTTTTGAATGGCTCATACATCATTCCTATATGGAGTTACTGCGGATATAGTAACCTAAGTTATACGCTGTCCACACTCTTTCAAGATCGTAACGAGAATCTGGCCGTGGAAAGACACGCGCAACACGAACGAGCCACGATTCGCGAGCACAATGACACGATCTTAACCTGCGTGTCACGATGCCGAAAGAAGGAAAAGCAGCGAAGTTTTGGACAGGGTTTTCAATACTCGAGCCACACCCCGGTCGACGAAGTGAAATTCCATATCGAAAGTAACAAAAGAACGTCAACTCACTGGGCGAGATTCGTATTCACGAGCGTGTAAAGGAAGGTGGCCAAGAGGAGAAAGAAAACCACTCTTGTATGTGTTTCCTGCGGAAAGCGAGCAACCTGCGGATATATGTTCTCACGGAGGAAACTGGCAGCGCTTGGCTTCGGCGAATAAATTGCGTGTCGTTTTATTTACGTCTTCACGCAAACTGGATACAAAGGCGGACAAGAAGGAGAGCGCGTTGCAACTCTCGAATGCAGCGATGGTAAGGTAGCGGATGCAAACCGAAAGAAACGCTTCCACTCTCGCTCAAAGACACGCACGGACACTTTTACTTTTTTTTATTTTTCTGCGCGCCACCGTTCTTCCCGTTCCCGGCATTCATCTTCTGTTCAGCTCATTCAAACGACGTTGCCGCCACGGAAGCTCCTGGCAATTTACGTATTTAGATATCGTTGCACGCAGATGCTCATGCTCCCGCGCCTTCTTTCCACTTTTTTACGACGCTTTGTAGGTACGCGTTTTAATGGATTCGCATGTTCCGTGAAGTTTCCTTTTTGGTATAAAAACCAATACCTGGACACGACCCATGCTTCACTGAACAATCATGATCAATCGATGATTTAGTTGGTTTTGTATATAGATTGAATAAAATGTATACGGTGGTTACAATAACTATTTGTACTTTTACTTTCCAATGAAACCTTTTGTTTATTAGGTACTACACATTTCATTCTCACTTTAACTACTATATTTTTGTAGTGATATGAAAATGTGTAGGATAGGAAATATAATATACTTAATCAATTTAATTAGACAATACACATTATAATGAATTTGTATGTTTCACGGAATTGTTTATCAGTCTAAGTATTAACATTATGACTTCTGTCTTAGTGAAAAATCGGAATTGTATGATCCCACCTATGAAATGTAATTGTTTAATCGTTGATTTAATTGATCATGCGAATAGATGAAAGCAAAGAAGAATATATATATATATATATATATATATATATATATATATATATATATATATATATATATATATATATGTCGGGTTCACATTATGATTAAGGTTAGGGGCGTGTAACGAATCTTCATCTGGATTAGACATTGTTGTTATGCAATAGAGGAGATATTTACTAATACAAATATGATTATTAGTACAAGTGTGGATATTGCAGGATTGACAAGTAACCGTGGTGATTAGACATTAATGACAATGATCTTAGGTTTGATAACGAATCCGCGGTCAACGGGATAACAAATGTACTTTCTTCCAAAGTCTAAGTCGGACTCGATTTACTTGTCTACGGTATAAGTATTACTAAACTAGCTCTTTGTTAAAACGTAAAATATTCACCCAGCGTAAAGACTCTATGTAACTCGCTAATGAGACCTCACGAGAGAATGACTTTCCGTCACGATGAAGGTGCAGAGGAAAACTATGATGGGGTGCGTCTAAGGACACGAGATCATCGGATTCGTCAAGAAAAGCCTTCGTTCGGAAAGTGAGGGAAATTGACGTTGCTGTTAATTAGTCAATTTCCATGTTGGTCGTTAGAGAAGGATGCTAGCCGCTCTTGAGGGAAAGTTGTTAGTGGGAAGCGTCGTTCGTGAAAAAAATAGATTTCCCCTATCTTCCCGTAGTTGGAACAAAGACCGTTTGTCTGTTTGAAGGACTTTAGTTAACTAAATCTTAAGATTTATAACGGGTCCTCAGGCAGCTAAACATGTACTGTGGAGATGCGTCGAGATCTGGTAATCATTTTACCCGAAGAATAGGGTCTGCGTGTGGCGAGCCACGGGACAGAAACCGTTGGAATGTTTACTGTCGAGTGCCGCTACAACTATTTCTTTTTGAGGAGAGCTATACCCATTACTCCATATCTTTGTCAGGCAAAACGTTCATCCCTTGACCACGGCTATGTTCGGCGACTGGTTGTGGCCTCGAGCCCAAGTATCATTATCACAAACCTTGAAGAAATACAATCCGATTGAATGACAATAATTGCTTAATTACAGCTATGGTAGAATCTAGATTAAAGTGTTAAGGGGTTTTCCCAAAATTCTAAAGGAAAGGCTTCGGTGTCCTTTCATCTCCGACATATATATAATATAAAGATAATTATATAACAAATATATATGTAGTATCAAAAAAAGAGGGAGGTGTACGCTTTGTTACGCTACGAGGTTTTAGCATGGGTCGCGTTTCTGGCCGTCACTCGCGGTCCTACAATGTTGCAGGCGGATTTTCTTATTTGCCCGATGAAGGGCATACAATAAAGGGGCATGAAACGTCGATTTCGGCCTGTTGTTTCAGAAGAATGTGGTATATGTGATCATAGGCGCGAACGGTGACGTGATCTGAGCGTAGTGGGGGTCGTCTCCTTAAGAAGACCAAGAAAGATCTAAGGTCAGGAAGTCCTTTTTGAAGATTCTAAGAGTACACGTCGAAAGGTCGGATGTATAAAGCCGCTAAGCCGAATGAACACGTTGACATTGTTTATCGCTGAATAATCTGTCACTCTTTATCATTATATTCATCGTTATTAAATACACAAACTATATCACCTTGTTAACAAATAAAGCATCCTTACTTGTCCTTACTCTACTAGACCCTTTTTGGATACTACATATATATAAAGGTATTTTTTGACAAGATTTCAGAAATATATGGATCTTTAGATCGTATACGAGGAAAGTATACATAGATAGGCTTCATTGACATTAACGCGCTCACTGACACATAGCGCTGACGGAATAATGAATTTTCCTGACAACGCAGAAAACGTGTCGATAAATCCGACACTAACGACTTATCTGGCCGTGTCATGCACAGCGAACTGGTGATAGCCAAATGAGGTCAGAAATGGCGTTCCGTCAATCGCAGAATATGAAATTTATCGATGTTTCCTATCAGTCTTGCAGAAAATACGAAATCGTTTCGGTAAACATAAAGTGACTCTGTACGAATTGTTTTTGTGACATTATCATGTAATGTATATACTATAAGCTATATAGCTGTCGTATTAACACGTGGCGAAATATTTGAATAAACTTTAGAATATCGCATGTAAATTTCATTTTGACGCTACTTTCCATATTGTATGCCAATCTGTTATGACACCATCTGCGTCTCTTTCATCGTAATAATTTATCGCGTTAACACCCCTCGAGTATTTCCCGCCCTTGATGGAAGTCGATGACATTTCAAAGAAACAGCCATATAATCATCTTTATCACGCGAACTGGAAGAAAAGAAGATTGCGTGAATGTAAAGAAAACAGATGCATCCTGAAACGTTCTGATGTCTGATCAGATCTAACGTGAGCACGAGAAGCTTCTTTCACGGCTCGAAATGACTCCAATTTTAAATAAGTATAAATTTGTGAATGAAAATACCGAGATTTAGTTTTGACGAATTCAATGATCTGCAAAACATCTGTTTCATTTTTGTGAAGCTCAAATTATATAATTCGTAAACATAGATATGCGAATTATAAGATATTATATATTGAAAGCTATATCTTAATAATATTATTATAATAGTTTATATTACGAAGAAAATTAGAGTAAAAAGTTTTTATAGAACACTAGTTAGCACAAATGTAGAAGTGACAATACTTCTACGATTGTGATTACTATACTATTAGATTTTCGTGAATGCATGTGAAATTTGAAGATAAAAGCATACATAAAATTCATGTAATGAGAAAAAAAATACAAAATATCGATAGTGTGTGCGTTATAATATTTATCAAAAGGAAAAATCTCCCCTTAGATTTTTTCAGTTCTATTTCTTCAGTTGCATTTACAAAACTATGAATTTATTGGTATTAATGGTATTAGTGGTATTTATCAATACCACTTAATGACAAAATCTGTAATCACTTAGTTGCCAATCCAATACATGAATATCCTTAGTCCAGTAACTACAAAACAGTAAAAAATCTTGCAGCTTTATCCGTGCCTTCGCATTCTGCCACTGAATGCAGTCCGGGTATCATAATGATGGATCTTGAGATCGACTCGAGGAGCGAATTACATTGTTATCCTCTTCCCATTGGCATTGCTGGGCTTCCGGAGCGGTGACATGTGGACCGAAGACATCGACCACGCGAGCGCTCGAGCGTTCTCCACGTCTCGCTATATTTAAACTCGGCGAGAACTGGCCGCGGCTCTTTTTACGCGTCAACGAGGTTGACGTATCTTTAGGACATTCTAGCAGAGACACTAATTTAAAGGCGTGTCGGCATTTGGAATGCATTGGTTCAAGAACGACGTCATCATTAGAGAGTAGCTCGAATCGTTCGCAGAGTCGTTGTCCAGGAGAGTACAAGAGAAACAGAGAGATGGAAGAAGGGATACATGGATTCCAGCCAGAGCTCGACGCGATGTCCTTCGCGTCTTCGACTGACACCCTGCAAGATACGGTGCTTATGTTAATGCGAAGGGAAACGTGTACCAGGAGGGACGGGCAGGGACTGACACACAATGCGGCTCGCGCGGCAATATCTGTGCAGCCGAGAGCCATTAATAACGAACGAGACGAACTCAATGAATCACGGCCTCCGTGTTCCATTATAATGCAAATATTCGGCGCTGTTTAATGACGGAGTAATGCTATCTTTGGCGCACGTCGCTGGAATGTTAAGTGTACACACCCTTTATGGGTAATCTTGACTTGTTGTGTTATCGAAATGGCCACCTTGAGTTCACCGAGGATGCACAGTTTCTCGAATTGTTGATTCTAGCGTTTATTCTACAGGAATGTATTCGTTTTTGGTCAATATCAACGATCGTCGATTAACGTTTCAGTGGTTGGGAATGCATACATGTAGCCCACGAAGATATGCGGATGCTTTTAGGAATTAGTTCATATATTTTAGTAATATTCGTGTTTTGCTCACAGAAAACTACTATAGTGTTCACATACAGTGGCTATAAGAACAGTATCAAATTTTTGCAGTCATATGACAATATTACTAAATGATGCGAAATTTAATATATTTGGACCTAATTAATTAGTGTAAATGTTATGATAAATGCAATCCCCAATATTTCATTGTACACAATTATGAACGATAGTGTGCAATCATGAGATTTTGTAAAAAAAACAAAGGATATTTTTTAATATTCAGAAGGATAGAAAAAGTTTTTTTATGGTAAGTACCCGAATACTTTGATGAATCACATGTTTGAACACTGAGATAACAAGTGGCTTCTTTCCGTATTTTGGTACGATATGCCAAATTAGCTATAATTTATATGTATGTAATTTATATTAGGTATATTAGATCAAAATCCTTGATATGTTAAATTGATAACGAGGTCGGAATTGTGTACCATGCAACTGATAATAAAACATCGTTCGATTTCGAACTTGAATTGCAGGAAAACGGGAAAATAAAATCGTCGTGCGTTCGACCTTTTGACCTATATTTGAAATACGCTATTAAATACATAAGAGCCCTTTTAACTGGAGTTTGCATCGTTGTTATATATAATGGTTCGTCATTAAAAATTTGACTAACAATTCAGGCGTTAAAAGTCCCATTTTGAATGTAGCGTTACAAGGTGCTTGAGGTAAAAGGGCGTTTTGTATTCTTCACCTACTCGTTCTAAATGTGAACCACTCACGATTCGCTAACATTCAAATTACATTTTCCGAAAGTTGAATTCTCTTATGCAACTTGAGAAGAATAACACCCTCTCTATTTGCTCTATGAGTGGAAATTCCACTGAAGAGATCCAATCTAACAAAATTGTAAAATTTTTTCTCCCATATGTAGTCGCTTCAAAGAAGAAATATACAAGTTCAGAAGCAGATATAACACAAGAGTCAACAACCACCACAACCCATTAGTCACCCAACTACTTGACACGACGGACCAGATCCGCAGACTAAAAAGAAAATACCCTTTAAATTGAATCATTAGATCCAACTAGAATCAACAATATAAACTATTATAAACCATGTCATTGTATCACGTCAAATGAAGTTACTGAAAATTCTCAACGAGAATTGATTGTAAATATTCTAACAAATAAAAAAAAGAAAAAAAATGTAGTTGCTGTTCGTTCGAGAAGAAGGGGCGTTATTTCGTAAAGAAAATACCTTGGCTTGTCCAGCGGAAGGATTTCAATTTTCTCGGGTAATCCTTTTGGGAGTATAATAATTTAAACGTTCCCTTTTGCATTTATTCGCGTGCATCCGGGGGAGGCCTGGCTATGTATTCTGTGTGCTTACCAATGCTCCTTGTTCAAAAGTTTCCAGCGCGTTTCAAAGGTGGATTAGGATCAGCATAAAATACGACAGAATGTCTCATATCGCGGATACCTCAGAGATCTGCTTCGTCTAGACGTTTACTTTGCACAGGTTACTACAAGATAAACCAAACTTTCCACGATGAGATAAGTTGGCGAAGAATTAATACAGCTATCTCTCCGGTGCAAATCGCTGCCAGCGAAACCGTGAATATTCCGTCGTGCTGATAATTATCGAAATTTTGTTCTCTTACACGGAGCTAGGCGATTCCCCGTCTCGGTCAGTAGTTTAGAAGTTAAGTAACGCCGTGTTAACTCGCGCTCGCCGGAAACATTGCGTGCCATTGTTTCGTTCCAATTCTCCATTGCTTCGAATCCAGTTCAACATGAACTTCGAACTTATTAATTCGCACGAAACAATTTGAAGGGGAATTTTCTTCCGACGCGCCAAATACAACTGACGAAATCCAATGAGCCAACTTTCAATTCTAATCGTCGGTACCTCGTAATCGGAATGAAATTGTTTGGCTAACGATCCAGAAACATATAATAGGAGTATGCTTACTGAAACATTGACATTCTCGATAATATTCTGCATCTCGTATTATAATGAACGATTATCGTGTGCATACATACTGGAAACTTTAGGCTAATTAATATGCATCAAGATAAACTGAAACACTTCAATTTGCATTAACAATGTTTGAAGATCCGACCTATGCATGCTTGAATTAACAAGAAGTTACCGATGCGATGATAATTTCGCTAAAATTCGAGCACGGGTATGGAAACCTATGAAGATTTTCATAAATTATATGTTAATTTTTGTGACAAATCCCCATATCATTGAAATTGTTAGTTACAATAGCTTTGCGTCTATTCAACTCAAACTAGCCGAATGTCAGGACGTTGAGGAACTCATGAATTTGCATGGACCAAACCAAATATAATCTTAGTGCACACAGATGGTTCTCTCTCGGGCAATAGGTGCTCTCCGCCCTGAGGATCCAGCTCATTCTCGTCGTTCATGCGACGTCGTGGATAGGAAGTGCAGATTGCCCTGTTTAATTACTGGTGAGGGATAGACCAAGGACTTCGAGGGCAATCAGCTTGTTTGTATTTGCTTACAGATTTACGACGGTTCGGTTGGAAGTTAACTTCCGAATTTCACAAAGTCGCGCGTCAGCATCATCGTACTGTCGTCGAGTTGCATCAAATACGCTCTTCCACGTAGACGGTTTAATTAACCCAATTAAGGCTTTGATTCTTTAATGTAGCAAAATGTTACGCACTTGGCATAAACAGTATTCTGATATTACATATTTTAAGAATTAGAGTGCATGAATGAATTGGAAATACATATGATTTATGGCTACAAATCGTCGAGTCATATCACAGCATAGAAAGTTAAAAATTACGATAGAAATCATCCAATATTAAATATTCGTATAATTTTCCTATGAAAGCAAAATAATCGATTTGATCTTGAATGTACAAAGGCAAAAAGTTTGAATGGCTTCTCCTCAAAAATAGTTTTCTGTTTGACCTTCACCTTCAAAGGTCAAATATTTGATTGGCCTCTCTGCGAAAACGAAACTTCTGGTTTGATTTTGAGCTTCGAAGGTCAAATGTGCATATATTTAGTTTCCTCTGCAAGAGCTCAGCTTGATCGTGAATTTCGATGGTCAAATATTTATTCACCTCAAACACGAAAATAATATTGTTCGTTAGCGTTTTGTAGTAATAAATGTGTTTCTTGGTGGTACCGTTCTTGATGGTCAGTTGATGTATTGTAATAGCTCTATAGCGCGGCTAATTGTTTGATAAGTAATGAATATGTAGTAATGTATATGGAGATGCTCAACCTAAAAATGCATCTGTGTAGTTATAGGAGATAATAGGCTTATTGTTAGTAAAATACTCAGTTACTCGTGATGAGTAGAACGATGGTAATATAACGTTCCTTGAAGAAAGTTGTTATACACAATTATTTAGGTCGTATATACATATTACTGTAAGTGAAGGTGTACTAGTTTCTCTAATCTGATATAGTATACTGCTCCTGTTACAGTTGAACGAAGTTAATGTTGAGAGTAAGTGTAATTACTTAGTTGTTCGATGCAATTTTCGCAGACTTCATTGTTCTATAGTTTTCGATTTCGTCTTAACTTTTAATTATTCCCCATCATCATCAACAGCCGCTAATTCTTTTTCTATCGTCATACTAGAAATTTATTTAATTCAAATAAAGGATCTAAAAATAAAAAAAAATGCTACTATAGATATTTGATTTCAAAATTAAATTTCTTTAATCTGCGTTCAAGGAGGGCGATTTCCGTGACTGGTATCTACATAATTCAGAAAACAAACGTTCAATAAGGTATAATGCAAATCAGGGAACGGAAAAGTAAGGCGATAAGGCACGTCAAATTAATCGACTTTTGTATCGGATGGAAATCGATGAGCAGTTTTTCAACAGGAGATCCGCGTGGAATTGGTGGCTCCGATCTTTCATTCTGCGCGCTACATACGTGAGCCGGGTACGTAAATATAAATCGAGACGGGTCAGAAAACGAGGCAGAAATCTCTTTAGACTCTTCCTTTGCGTTCCAGGCACGCGATGACCTTCGTCTTCATTAGTGCACTCCATTATGTGCACATAGCTTTTAATAAACTCGCGATACGAACAGCGTGTTTCAATTCCGTCGACGCGGCATTCATTTGATAATTTTCATGTTCCTTCTAGCTTACTTCGAGGGATCTAAATTACCGTACACAGCATAGGTTGGAACAATCACAGGACGTTTCAATTATTCTTATTACCAAAAAATACCTTTTCATATTTTTTTATTATTGCTTCAAATAGTCGCGATTTTTAGCAATTACTTTATGTTGGAGTTCATAGAGTTGGGTTTATAGAGGTCATTGGCAGTTTTCGACCTATGAACCCAATCGAACTGTACGTATCGTACGGTCATATATTTCAATTATTTTTTTTATTTCTACATTTTGCATGTAAAGCTTTTTTAATTTCTAGTGCTTCAGTAATCCATCTTTTTGTACTATGTATTATATATTTTTATTTCATATCACTTTTTCTGTAATAGACTCGTTTATATATAAGCAATTAAATCTAACAATTTATAGGTGTATATAAAATTCTCAATTTATATCTCATTCAACCTTAACCATTCAAAATTACATATATTCTAGGATAGATTATCAGCCGTGATAAGAGAAAATAAATCCAACACTTTATATATATATTTAGAATTTTGAAACAACCTATACAAGTCGTTGAATTCCTGACATTCGAGATTATATTTAGGATAGAATATTCGAATAGGTAACATAGAATTCAATCGTGGAAACGGAAGAAGAAACCACGGACGCTTTCCTTTTACGTTTTGGGCACACGATAGCCTTCGGTTTTAATTGGTGTGTTTCACCATATCCGACGTTGGTTCACGAGCATCTCCGTGGTTGAACGTATTCGGCCCACGTCGTATCCCCGATACCCTAATGAAGCAAATTTGCATCCATACGCGACACGAGTGAGCAAGTACAGAGATACAATAAAACTGATTTCGCGTCTCCTGCGAAGGACCTGGTAAGATGGATGCGTCTGCACAGCAGGTCGCTGTTGCGGGGTTGGTAGTTGCATGATAATGATTCGAGCGCGGTCTGCTACTGTAAGGGACGATGTATCGGTCGCCGGTTTGTCCCATGGCATTTCTAGAGGATTCGACTCGATGTCTGGAATCTTGGAATCTACGAATTGATCGGAATCTTCGCCATTTTTGCCTCTTTCCTCGTATGGCTGTCTAACGTTGCACACATGCTTTTCGTATAGATTTCAGAAATATTTTTTTTCTAAACGTACGTGCTAGGAATAGCAAAAATTCTGTTCTTTGAAAGTTTCAAATATTTGTTTCTTCGCATAAAACATTTTGGAACTTCCTATTTATAAATTTCATACTTAAACTTAATGATGAATAGCATAGCATGAAGATAAGACCCGAGCAGAGATTTGTTTCATTCCCTGCGGTTGATCTCCGTTTATACGAACTTTATTTAATTGAACGAAATTTTAGTGTCCCTATTATACTAATGGAAGATCATATACATATACATAATTTAGGAATAGTAAGCAGTATGTGAACTCCGTTTACACACATGAATCGCTTGTATCCCAGTAGGTTCATATAAACGCCGTTGTACCACAAATTTTATAAGTACTTTCATAATTTGGATATTTGTACCCTCAAATTTTCCATAAAAACACGAACATCCGCGGTCTAGTTACGAAAGCTATTTGCATTAAAATTAATTTCTTTCATCAGTTAGAAGTTTATTACACAAAATCGAGGATATCAGAAGTTATGCTAGCAACTAGACGGAGGCTGTGAATTCACCGGTTTTCGGAAGAGAACGCTTCCGTTGGTCGCGCGTCCGAACCTCGATGCGATGCGGAGCTAACTCTGTTATCCATAAACTTGCGACGGGAATCAGGAAAACTTTCCGATGTATAAAGCCTGGGTCCGCAGACACAAAGGTACATACTAATAATAGTTGCTGAAAGCGGGAGATTCACGGTCAGAGTGAGCCGGAGAATAGAACGTCAATACAGAGGCTCGTTACACCCTGATATGCCAATGCCAACAAAGCAGTTCAGGTTGTTGGTTGAATGCACCGGCATAACTAACATAAGCAGAGATTCTAACAGTCCAATCAGAACGGGCTAACAAAGATACTGTTCTGTCTATTGTGTAAAACGTACTCTGTGCACGATAGCGCGCCGGTCTTTTCAAGATTGGTAATCGAAACGTAATTTCGACTACTTTCCTCGGGAATGAGCGTTGATAGTGAACTCTGCATAAAACATTCCATGTCTATTTGTATATGTGTCTGTATCTCTCTAAAGTACGTACAGACTAATTGTTACGTTGCTACTTTTTCGATTGAATGCTTGATTAACTCTTTAACAGTGTAACAAGGTAGCGATGAATCCCGAATAATTAGTCCTTTATCATCAAAGTTTCTAACATTTCTACAATCGAATGCAAAAGATATTTATTTTCAACTCTTTATGCGAAATAAATATTCATAACTGCGTGGTTTAAGATTTGCAGTATTATACAATAACTGCAAGAAATATTTGCATATCGTTGTATTTATTACAGCATTTATTAATTATTAATTACTAATTACTAATTTGTAATTAAAAAGTATATTGAATTTCATATCGTCATAGTAGTGCTTCCACATGACTACAAAAATTTGATATTATGAAAATTAAATGTAAAACAAGATAATATGTAAAAGAATGAAACAAGGATACCTGTAAATACTTCTTGTCGTCACGGTATTTGAGAAACTCCTCAAATGTTTTTCAGATTACGTCGTTAAAGCATCAATTCATATAATAATCTTCTATATGTAAAATACAAAGATAAATTTCGTGAAAGAAACAAATGCACCAAACATTCCAAAATTCTCTCGTTTAATCTATTCCTTAGAGGAAATTAAGCAAAAGCTCTTGCTAAAGATCCAACAGGAGATTGATTATTCATATTTTAAAACGTATCTGCTCTACTATATCCCCCCTAATCTTAATCATTGCCTAAAAATAACCGAATTTCAGTAGTGAGATTTCCTTTTTCGGGGTGGCGTTTGCTCTCATTCATTCCCTCACGAATCACTGAGCCGTACATCCTGAAGGAATTGCGGACAAGTGGTAGCCATCTCTGGATTCAACCAGTAAGGAAATGAACGTTATTCGAGGCGGTTTGGCTTTTGGGCGCGACGTCGAACGATAGAATGGAGGAATCGCCGATGAGAAAGAACGTTTCGAGAGGTGTAATTATACCGGTCGATGTTACGTAGCTAGGCTCTCTCGTCTATAGAGTATTCGCGTAGAGAAGAGTCGAGCGAACACTGGTAATCCATGCAGAAACGAGGGGAAAACAATTAATCACGTATGCAAACGCTTTTTTAATCTGGACCCATTTCCCGCTTCTCGATTCTGCTGGTCTATTTACGTTCTGCGTCGAACGTTTCAGGGAACGTGAAAACGTTGGGAAACGTCGGATCACACGTAAGTCATTTTCACCGGCGTCAAATATTGAGTAGCTTTTAACGGGGTGGCTACGTGCGTGTCGCGGGTTCAACAGGAGAAAAAAAAACAAAAAATAGAAGAGAAAAAGTAAAAAACATATTGGAGAAAAAACATGGCGAAAAAAGCCGATTCTTCCGCGAAGCAGAAAAATTTATGCGTTGCTACGGAATGCATAAACGATGAACCAGTCACATCACGTCCTATGCTCGCCGCTAACGTCCCGTCCCAACGTATTTGTCTCGAGTTATTACAATCAGCTTCGTTCCTAGTTCTTTCTTCTGTCGTATAGAACAGGGAGAATGTGAATAAAAAACGAGATTTCTTTCGGCGATATGTCTATAACACACATATGTGAGATACGTGATATGTGAGAGATCAAAGGGTTCGTTATTGATTGGTTATTTCCAAACAAGATAAAATTGGCTCGTCGTTATGTGTGAATTGATTGGAAAAACCAGAGAATAATATTATAATTATTTTATCGCAATGAAATTTTCATTGCAATTACGATAGGATTCATCGTTATTCAACCTTGATCCATCGCCCTGATAACGTAACAGACACAAGGAGGAACATTAAAGGTGAACAAGTCGTTAGAGACATTAACGAAAACGCATGAATAAGGCGTATCTAAAGGGCATATCTAATAAATCTCTCAGTGATTATCGATTCCTTGATCCTCCAAGTTATCAGATAAATTAATTTTGGATCAAAGTTCTTTTGTCCGAACTAATCCGACAACTTCTCCGTTTCTCCTTGTTTTCTGTGCATCGAAATTAACACGGTCCTTATATCCTAACAAAAAGTTTCATATAACGAAACATAAAAGTTACACGTACAAGCAATATGTCGTGCATCCATATATAAATTCCTAGACACCAAAGACAAACAAATGCGATTTAATCTTCGAATAAGAAAACGCTAATCTCGCAGGGACGTAGAGAACAAGGATCGTCTTTCATGGTGGCAACTTTGATTTCCCGTAACAAGGAGAACGATGTTGCAATGACGATGAACGGGAAATTGCATTAATCCGTGAAGGAAACGTATTACAGTATCCTCTCCTTAAATGTGTTTTCGTCGGTGACGTGACCTGGCTGTAACACAGAAGGACGGGGTAATTAAAATAAGAGCCCCTGAGTTTGCGTTGAATGCTATCTTAGCATCGCGGTTAACCTCTTGGGATCCAAAGGTATTTCTGGCGCTTACCTACACGCTCGCAATTGACAGGTACATCTTAGATATGTACTTACCGGGAATACCTTCTGTTGCTCACTGACACTACGTCGGAACAACTTGTGGCAGACTTTAGAGTTTAGAGTTTACTTAGGGGGCGGACTCTGCATCTCATGTTAGTATGATTAGTCGGCGGCCCGAATGTGCGGCTTGTTGCTTGTATCGAGATAACAACCGACGTGCATAGGCATTTGCCAGCGAGCAGCGACGATAATAACGCGTATTTCTCTCGCTGTAAACTCCGATCCAATTAAGGACCCGTGATTACCGTATTACATCGGTAACGATGATGAGCTGTAACTTCCGACTTGATGATCGAAGGCAGGCATCGTGGCCGATCGCGGTCGACAATCGATCAGTTATCATGATTATTTGGCCAAATTGCACGAAGGAGGCCTGATTAATTAACGGTGCGGAGAATGATTGAGTTTATTCGTATCACGAATGTTTTTATTCGTTAAATCGATGGTAATGCGTGTTGGAGTTTCATCAGAGGTCAGCCTCCATTCGATCGATAGTATCTACATCTAGAGCAAATATTTTCTTCACGGTCGATTAATTAATTTTTTTACGGACAAAATTTTAATCATGACTACAGTTACTCACGAAAGCAGAGTGATGTAACTAACGCAAAGAAAATATATTTTTCAATTTTAAATTGTGAGATTATTCTTGGTAAAGAGTATTATCTTATTCAACAATTGTGACAAATTTGGTAGATATCATCGCTTTCAACTCTTCTGGCAAACCATGTGAATATAACATCGATCATTATTCGGAATAACAATTTCCATTTAAAAATAACGATCTCCGTTAGATTTTGATGATACGCGAAGGGCATGGAATTAAGCGCAGATGTTACGTTTTCCACGATAGAACAGTTTAAAATCTGGATTTTTATTCATGTCTGTCCCGAAGCGTAGCTCAGTTTTTAACTTATCATCCAAAGTAAACGTCTGGAAGCCTTTCCTTTGAAACGTTCTTTCCCATTTCCTGCGTATTTGCGTTAAAAGCTTTTCTCAATTTTCACAAAAGTTTTTCTACTTTCCGAAGTTGGACTCTCCCATACCGATTCGACGGAGTACAAGTAATCGTTTCAGATGCGATTAATAACTCTCCCTTTCACAGCAAAAATATTGTTTTCCCTCTTACCCTTATCCTCTCGATCAAGAGTGTCCCGTTAATTTAACTTTTTTAAGCTTAATTTAGCTTCTTAACTTCGCTCCCTCCACCTTCTTTCTTGCTCCGATCCTTCGAGAAGAAGCACGCTTCTTCGTATCTAAGTCTCGAATGCACGATCATCCTCGCATTTATTTCCGTCGTATTTCCATATCGATCCTGCAGTTATGCGCTATCTTGAAACGCGACTCCCTGCGAGCAGTTTCTGGAAGCGAGCGTTTGATATTCATCGTGCAACTTTCTGACGTTTCGCGAGAACTAACTTCGAAAAATCTTAATTCATTCTAAGCCATCGAAAGTGGGAAAACTGTTCGTATCGCGGGCGAGGCTCTCTCTGTCTGGAATTTCGAATAACGCCCAGAGAGCGCAGAGATTCAGAGTTACGAAAGTTTCGGTTGTACAGTTACCACTGCCATCTGCACTAATCGCGAATCTGAACATTGCTGTCTAATTCAATGTAACAAAGTTCTGAGCCGGACTCGAGCTCGCTTGAGCGCTACCCTCGCAAACTGAAATAATCGTTACGTAAACAACACTCGGGGATTCGGTTGCTCGTAAAAGGGAGGCCTTGAAAAGAAATAATCCAGCGGGATTACGCTAATTGCATTCACTCGAGAGGTTAAGACACGTGAGCCGAGTTAACGATGCTGAACATATCTTCTTTAAGCAAGAGAAATGAATATCGTATTCTATACGACATTTTGCTTTCACGGTAATTCTATTACGTTCCGCGTATTTTTTGTGCTTGCACTTCGCCTTTTTTACTCGGTAATTCGGTAAAACGGAAAGACTATACCGACACCTCTTCGTACATAATTAGAGATCATACTTGCGCCTGTATTATGAACATTTAACGTATGAATACATATCTGAAGCTTCCTTTATACACACTATTCATTATGCGATTTTTTATTATAACAGCTATTTATTATAGTAGGTAAGATTTTGAAACGGCCAAAGAAAAAAGTTATGAGAAAAAAGTAGTAAAAACTGAATAAAAAATAATTGAATTATAATTAACAAAAGAGAACTGGTTTATAAACGTTAATTCACACGTTAACAAACGTTAATTCATTTACTTGAGCAAGCCATGGGTCATTAGAAAATCCGTATCATGAATTTGCGAATAACTACGTGCATATCTATGCTTCTTCCTCCGTACGCAATTTGAATGCAAACTCTTTCTCCAACAAGGGCCATTCACAACTAATCAACGACCCATTTCTCTAAGCCACTTGATAGGGAGCTGGCTGCCTAATAGAAGATCGAGCATGCGCTACGAATTCTCCGCAACGAGCAAATACATCTTGCTGAGGCCAAAGCGGACTGACCATTTCCATGCGAGACCAAGTATACACGGAAGCGTGCGTCTACATGGAACAAATTCAACCCTCTCGGAAACGGACAGGAGTTCATTCGACCTAACGTGAGACGCCGAGACCTTCTGTCGGTGCAATATTCACTGTTACCGCGGATGAGATATGAATGGACATTAGGCGGCGCGGGTGCATTTCAAATCAAGCGATAAATTCACCGACCGCCTGACAACGGGAATGGTTAAAGGTTCAAAAAGAGGGTTCGCGGTTGGAAACTGCAAGCGAGAACGGTTAATTAAACGAGAAAAGTGTACGCCATCCCGTAACAAGGTTTCTTTAAGTTTTCATCGTAAAATTGATAGAGGGAAGTCGTCGTTCAAGTAAGTTGGGAAAGAAGAGTCACGATCCTCTTTTCTTTATATTCGAGATTGCTGGGAACATAATAGAAGTCTGAGAGCCTTATTTAATAACTTTCATTAGAATTTATTGTGATTGGAAGATTATATCTGAAAGATTAAATTTTGAAATTCTCCATATACAAAGAATACAAAGAAGATATTAAAGGAGGATGAAGATATCATAATTAAAATATCGATGTGCGCAGTTTGATCGTTTCTTTTTTCGTTGCGATTCGAAGTTGTTGACGTTACTTTTACCTTATAATGCACAAAATATTATCTCGGCAGAAGATAGTAAAGGTTGGAAAGTAATCAAGCGCTTCGTTCGATTCGATCCTGACGACACACAGGCAAAAGCAGTTCGAGGTAAAGGTAGCTCGTTCACCGAGTTGCTTCCATGTCGAAGTTTATAATTACAGCGAACGATGCTAGTCCTGAATGCGTAATTAAGGTACGTGGTTAAAGCAGGCTAGAAGAGTTTGTTACATGGTACTAACGTGTCCGTAACAGTTATCAAAGAGAACAAGCGGGAAACAGGGATGTAAAAGAGGGCAACAACACGGATGTTTAAATACGGATCGTTTAAATGGAGATCGCCAAACGGTGTGAAGGATCCATGAAAGCCTGTCACGGCTTCGTGAATACAGAAAAGAACGTTTAATGGAACACTCGTACTTTCTCGGCTACCTTAAATAGTTTTATGACGACTCGCGTATGTACTAGCTGTCCAATCTTCATTATCGCCATCATCATCATTCTCTTCGTTTGCAATTACTTCATGTGAATCAACATTCTTTTTCTCCAATTATTTTTACTGCTTTCCTGCGAGCTAGTAATTTTAAAATTAATTGAGCAAGACACTGCGAGACACGTAAGATATCAATCTATCGACCGTATCGAATATCCACGCAGAATGCATGTAAATTTCATAAAAGCACACCGTGTCGCGCAAGATGCTGTTAAACCACTCTGCATCGAAATATCGACATTAAAGCGGCCGCCTTCCGAATATTCTTTATGACGTCCTGTTCTTTTCAGCAATGTCACGAAGCTACGGCCATCGGTACTTGACCGATTTGCATAATATCTGCGCAGCAGACATGCCGAAAACCCACTAAATTAAATGTAACGTTTCAAAACGAGAATTTAATAAATTGATAATAAATCGCAACGCCACGATTCGCCGTTCATATCTACCTAATTTAAAGTTGCGCGTTTTTAACGGGACCGGTTTAATCTCGCGAACGGAACAGCTAAAATTGCTTATAGAATTACAGGCGCGATTCAAACTTCAGTTCCGTTTCGTTATTCGGATTCGCTGCTTTTTTTTTCTCTGCCCCTGTCCTCCGCTCAATTTTTTTCCTCCTCTACCTCCACCACATCGTGCAGGGTACGTCTAGCGCAGTAATTAGTTCTTGAATTAACGCGTAAAATTAAATGGCTCCATTCTACGGAAGTTTAAATAGTCTACCGAAGTTATTTAAAATTCGTAAGTTAAAGTCGTACCATTCATGCCGGTCGACAAAACGGGAGTTATCCCACGTTTGCGCTCCCTCGCAATTGGAAACGCGGTCCGTCTATTATGATACCGGTAACTCCAGGATTACGTTGTTTCAATTCGAATGGAAAGAGCAGTCAATTTAAGAAGAAACGAGAGAAGAAGAAGGGAAAAACGAAAAGGAATAAAAAAGAAGGGAACGCTTCCCGTGTACTTACGTTTAATTAAAATAACGTGGCTCTGTGAGCTAGCGTTGTTTCAAACTGGACGTTCCATGGGAAAACCGAGTTTCTCCATTACGGCGGTGGCCCGAATGACGTGACTACGGGTGCCTCTCAGGCTTTGACGTTTTTAGAGAACGCTAGTTTCAGCTGACGAAGAATCGTCTTCCTGATGTAGCGTTAATGCGTGCAGCAAGCACGGAATCGGATTACTAAGGGAAAGCGCGAACTTCCTTTCTCGTGGAAAAATAGAAACTCTTGTCGATGGTCACGATCCGTCTGCAGGGTGTGCTTACCGTCTAAACTCTATCTTTTCGTTGCCCAAACACGTACGATTTAAATTTAGCCTTTGGATAAACTCGTGGAACGTTCTTCCGAGGTGGGTGCACGAATCTTCCTAAATGTTCCCTTTCTTGTAATAGGTATGAATATTTAAGTTCGCAAACGTTTAAGAAACACAGCCCCGGTATTTATGTATACAGTTAATGTAAATGTAAATAGAACGGTAGAAAAATGTCACAGGAATCTTGAAACAAGCTTGGAACATGCCAGTGTAATTTGCATAAGGTTAACGGTGTTTACACGACATCGCTGCATTGATACGATTGTCAAGCGTAAAAACGTCGCATAAATCATTTCAAAATATTTCCGAGAGACAACAGCTTCACTACACGATTACGTAATTTAAAGTTAATCCCGAATAAGCACGCTACCCATTTATCTCAAAATAAGCAGCTTTCTTGAAAGTGAAAGAAAAACTTACTCGGTATTCCTAATGGCTGTGACAGATAGTCAGCCAGCCAAATGTAGAAATTTACTTTCTTTTGTTGATGTAGGCACTAAATTGGGGATGTTACACAGTGATTGAGACAGGCGGTATCCTTGAATCCGTTGATGTACGATGTATTTTTATATTTGACCGCACACATGTGCCACGGTTGCACGAACCATAAAATAACCATGAAACGAGAGTTCAGCGGGGTTACATGCACTCGATGGCTTTAAAAAACTGTTTGCAGTTGTACAGATATGACCTAGACGTCATAACGCGGTGAATGGATCCGCGAAAATATTCGTCGATGTTTTTGTTTCTCTCGCAACTAACCGTGTAACAGACCGCGTTACAATACAAGTATATAATCGCGTTTCATTCGCCGGCTACAAAACTGTACTTTTTCAATCCTCACTGGACCTAGTTTAACAACATTGTTTTTCCACAGTTTAACGACGTGGTAAATATACACGCTCGGTCAGTTAGAAAAAAGCTATGACTGAAAGTTTTCCCGAGAACGCGAAATAGCATTTTCAATAGGAGGTAGAAATATTTTCCAGGAAATTAATTTATGTGTTCAATACGGTGTATTGATTTATATTTTGGAGTAGTCCTCGCGTAGTGCTACGTCTCAATTATTTTCCCACGAGTTTTCTTACGTTATCCCTTGGAATTTCTACATCATAAATTTCGTCGATCAAAAACTGCGTTTACAACTTTTCCGTAAACTTTGTTCGAGAATATATCTATTCAGCGTCAGACTTCGAAGGCCGATTATTATCGTTAAAGAAAAGCTTTGGTAGGTAATTGAACGCAAGACGAACAAATGATACACGAGTGATATACGTGCATATCAAGAATCAGGACGAATAAATTTATTTTCCCATCCCCAGTTTCAGAGACGTTCCGCCACTCCGTCATGACGTAAAAATTCCACCATTGCGCGTACATTCAGAATTTAATCCCCCTCCGTAATTTAAACTTGAATACGATCTCGTACTTCATAGCAGACACCAATTAAAACCCGGTCTAGAAGCGAACTCCTCCGCTCAACCTGACTTCGCATTATCCCACCGCAGTTGAAATAATCCTAACAATAATAGCATGGTTATTAATGAAGAAGAAAAGAATCGTGAAATTGTAAAACATTGTGCTACATAGATATTTCCGCATTCTTGTTCATCAAAGTTTTGTTAGCAAAGGAGCAGTTTATTTTCTATTCACAGATTAGAGTACTTTTATCTGTGTTATAATTATATTTGATTCAGACAAAAGTCAAACTCTGATTTACTTCATCATAGTTAGTTGTTTGACTTTTAAATAAATTAAATTTATAAAAAATAAAGTTAATCAAGGTAGTTCCCAAATGATCCATTTATTAAATAAAGTGAAGAGTAAATAAAGTGAGTCTTTTAACTTCTTAGACCCCATATGAGTCCGAATACTTCGAGTTCTAAGATCTCAAGTTCGCGAAATCTGTTTTGTATCACAATAGAATCATGTTACTTTGAGTTTCACGTTTACAGAATCGCAGAATTATGTAGTTCCAAATAATTCCAACTTGTAGACTCTCAAACATCGTGACCTCAGGGTTCTAGAATACCATTCTACAATTTTAGGGTCGAATGATCTCTCTAAGGAGCACTAAAATCACAGCATCTCACGTATCAAGTTAAACTTCTATTATTGTGTTTCGTCTCTAATACGTACATGCTTTCACGAATGTTAAATGACACAATTTTGGAGATCCTTTCTATTTGATTGAAATTTTAAGTCGACCATGTTACTTTTGTGTTTCTCCGGTTTCTTAACTCTCAAGTAATTACAGTGAAAGCAAACTCGGTGGATTAGTTGAACTACGTCAAGAATAGTTCATAATTATAATAAAAGAATTTTCGTGAGGGTTCGTGTAATATTACCATTGGCGCTCTCGATGCTTCAAAGAAATTCTAGAAAATTGTAGTAGGAAAATTGGCGAGCTAACTCGTTGAATTATTTTATTGTGAATTATCGATACTATAATTTTACTTAACCGAAATTATAAAAAATTTCATCACTAATAATAAACAATCACTTGTATAGAAATTTACAGTTGCAATAGTGTGAAACTGTATTCGATTTCCACCATTAAACCAGCAAGTTTCAACCGTTATACACTTTAAAATCGAGTATACCTGATACGTATTCCTGCTTCTGAATTACTAGAATTTCTCGAACACGATTCCTACCGGGATACCGCATATATAGTTTCTCGAATATAATATGAAAATTAGTTCGTCCGTGAGGAAGTACGAGCGTCCCAGCCAGCCAGCGAATTATGAGATTTCAACGACTTTCGAACGAGAATTCGAGAGTGGCACAGTCTCTAGGGAAACACAATGTGAGGAACCGCGACATTTCGATGGACCTGGCGCGCTTGTTCTACATCGCGTTATTATCGATTCGGAAGGATCGTTGTTCGTCGGAAACGTCTGAATGGAGGTTTCATCGCTGTGAAGTCGCCTACGAAAAAGGCTGAAAAAGGGAGGACGAGAGACGACGGCAGAGTGGGAAAAGGTGGGTCGAAGAGAGTCACGGAAGAAGTGAAAAGCGTGAAAGTGGGTCGCGAAACGAAGCGCGGAAAGAATTTTCTACGGAAACGTCGGGACCTTGCGCGTATTTCTTCCCGTGGCAGTCAGAGGGACAGGAGCTTCCGGTTGCCGTGTTTCCGCTGCTTCGTACCGGAGTACAAGTGCGAGGAAAAAAATATACAAGAAAGGCCGCAGAGTACTGAAGAGGCAGAAACGTGCGAAAGAGAAGCTTCGAGCGACAAGGTAGCTAAGAGGACGTGCAAATACATGCGAGACCGAAAGGCCAACCGAGGTAAATGCAGCCGTTTGTACGTAGATGGGGGCTCTTAAATTCTTCGCGGTATGAATTTTTAATTTTCCTGTACTTTACGACTGCCCATTAAAACGCAAAAGGAGAAAGGAACGAGTGAGTGAGGATAGAGAGAGAGGGGGGAGGAAGGGAGGGAGGGAGAGAGAGAGAGAGAGAGAGAGATGGGGAATGAGCGAGAAAGGAAAGTACTAGAAGCAGTGCCCAGCACGGACCTCGAAGGCGGAAGCGTAGAAAAACGTGGATGTATAGAGCCCGCGGGAATCTCTCGGGTGGAGGTTATATTTTTCTCGGGGAACGCCTCTGACTATGTACCACGATTGCCCTGAGATATGCGGTTACGCCAATTTATCGGCGTATAATAGCTCGCGGCCAGTCCGAGGACGCACTTAAGCATGAATGCGAAATCAATACGCAGAGTTTTGTCCTTAGGTTTGCGTACCTCTTGCTAGACCGTGTATAGAACTTTTATTATCGGATTTTGTTCGTAGATAGTGAAATGATATTTATCCTACTTTTTCACAATCGTGTCATTTTTATTTTTAGTTTTTACTTTTGGTAATTCCATTCTGGTTGCGCTAGTGAAAGTAACGCTTGATTGTTTCATACAATTTTCTTAAACTTATTTTTTACTATTACATACGATAACACGACAACGATAGAGAAAGAATGGAAAGGAAATATTTCGTACATAATATAATCTTTAAATTATCACGGTTCTATTTCCAACTATGTTTTATTACATTAGTACGAACTCTATCGAGTTATTAGTTAAAATATCGTATCAAGAAATCTTTTCGAAGGGAACCTCGTCTATTATTGCTGTGAAAATATCCTGATCCTTCATATGATGGTGTTCTAAATACCGAACGGAGCGGCAACGGTGAGTACGTTTTCATGTACTCTGTGCAGTGCAAATAAATCACTCGTTATCGAGCGTCCTAGGTGGTTAACCCGAAAAGTGTACGTTCGTCGGGCTGCCAAGTTCCACCGGCTATTCTATTTGAGTGGAAAAAATAGGCACTTTTCAGGAGCACCGACAGTTACAAAAATCGAAATCCGAATTGCGACGTTTCGTTATGTTTCGTCAATGCTTCTCTTCTTGTACGAATTTCAATTTCCCGTGGAAGCGTAATGATCTTGACGTACAGGACGATAAGATGATTTCGAATATCCCACTGCAGGAAGTTAGGCCGCGTGCTGGTCGCGAGAGACCGCTTGGTATTAGGTGTAGAAACCGACTGAGTTACGAGGGGTTATAAATTCCGAATATTGGAGTTCTGCCTTGCGATCCCGTCCCTCTAGCTCCCGACTACCAGCTTCTACCGTACAATGGAAGGAATCTCCTATCCGCGCAACTTGTCTTGACCTACTATAATGTCTGTCCATACAAAAATAGAATGTCCATTGGAGCGGTCCGCATGAACGCGGGCAATCCTTACGTCATTCGTAGTTGTACGCCAATTGCTGCATTTACAATGGAACAGAGGAATTCGGGAAGGAAGAGTAATGAGACTGGAAACCGGATATATGGTCGATATTGGGCGTGTAATGCACTCCTAAATTCAATGCGATTAATAATCACTGATTTAATTAATTAGCACAAATTGCGTTTCATATTACGAAACTTTCTTTGGATTATTAATTCGACTGTTTAATTTTCGTTGGGACAGATTATACAGGCCCATGGAAATATTTGAACGCTTATCGTAGAAAACTTTTATGCGTATATTGTGTGTCTGTCATATAAAACTTTGTGAAAATGTGGCATGTTTGTCATGATTATCTTGGTTATTCGAAACCAATCTCGCGATCTTCATAGAAGTTCCAGAATATTTACTGCAAACCTATATTTAGCAAAAAATTATTACACAGTATGGATAGTTATCTTAAGGATATGATTAGTAATAATAAAAATAATCTCACTAAATATTGTGAGTTACTAACATAACCAATAATTAATTGTTCAAGTATTTGTTTATCCTTGCGGAATGTGTAGCTCGCAATAAATATCATGTAATTGCTACATGTATACGTTTTCATATTGGTTTTAAATATCAATGTAATCATGATGGTTTTGTCTTATTACACTAACAAGTCGCACATGATATATTTATAAGAGATATGTACAGCAGTCTTTGTGAATCGCTTAAAATGGCACGTAGTATTTCAATTGATAATAGATTTTTAATGAGCGCGTAATATGACAAAGAGAATCGACTGATCATGGAAGCTAATAAAATTGAATTAGCAGATGATCGAAAATACGGTTGAGTGTACTTACTTGACGTCAGGCTCAGGTCGTCTTTAACGGAATAGATTTTTTTCTTAGGATGGCAAGGCATGGCGTCACGGCTGAAACGAAAGGAAGGCCGTGCTGAAAGGAAGTGAACTATCACGGAAAATTGTGCAGCAGACCGTTCGGCTGGAAAATCGACAGTTTCTTTTATTTGTCAGGTCGCGCTTTCCAGGATCAAAAGAATGAAACTTTAATTAGCAAAAGAGCAGGTACGTGCTGGCTCGCATAGCTTAACAAGGGCTAGTCCTTCTGTATCTTCTTACGCATTTTCACAAAGGAAAACGCCGCTACTTGATCTGAAAGAATGAGGCACCCGTATCTGTGTTCAGCCAATTTGGAACGCAACGTTGGCTGACGAATAATAACGCGATTATGATTGACACGTTTTGAAATAACGCTGAATGTTATATTAACCACTTTCGTTATAAACTAATTATGAAATTATCTATTTTAACACGTTGATCAATATTCTATATATTATTAATGTTACATTAACTATAGGATAAGTATTTCATCATACCAAGCATGCGATATTTCTTCTAGTTTAACATGGATGCATTTATAAAATGGAATTTAGAACTTAACCTAGTGCAATTAACATTGAAATGAAACGTATTTAAAAATAACATCTAAACTATACGCTGTTTAAAATTTAAATCTTTTATATTGATTTATTAAATTAATAATGTTATACTTACTACATCGAGACCAAGAAATTCTTCCGTTTCTAATAGAAAACACAGAAGAATTGTTTGCACGAAAGTTCATCTTATACCATTTCCAGGCCAAAGTTACGCCGCGAGGAAACTTTCATCAGCGATAAAAGTTTGAGTCTGATAACATTACTCAATGAGACAGGATGTTCTTTCACTAAAATGCACGGAGGAGCACACACATATTTCAACGACTGATGCGAACGTCTGGAAGTAAGTTGGTCTCTATCTCCCATTGGTCGGTCGTTTTTCAAATCGAACGATTTCAAAAAACTTTTCCAATCGAATTCGATAGCGGAAATGTTTAACCATTTTATTATTGCGGTGTATTTCAATCTTTTTGCAAAAGTTAATGTTAAAATACATATATAGCCAAGTTCGCTGAAAAAATTTACCATCGTGAAGTCTCTTCCTTCATTTTTTAATCGCATCGCTACAAATTGCCATTCTTCACGTTGGCAAAGAAGGACTCCGTTGAGGTATCGTTAATGGATGTTTTAGATCAACTTTTAAAGGAGATCGGCGCACGAAGCACGACGGAAGCAAGTAAGAAAGGGGTTGGGTGATAGGCAAGAGCGAAGCGGGCCGTGCGCCCAGAGGGCGAGGCTACCACGAGGGGAAAGAGCGTGAGGGAGAGAAACGGGATGGGATGAGTAACGAGATCAGGTACTCGATAAGTTCTGACAAGCGCAATTGCACTTTCGAACGGAGCTCGTCTATGCTTAGACTGAGCAATTCCGTGAGCCGATTCTCCTTTTGTTCGTGCAGCTTGCGTAACGACCAAAGTTCTTCCGATCGTTTTATTCGGCGCGATCTTTCGGCGTTACAGGCGCGATTCAGGTTTCTCCGATACCTTCCCTCTGTTATCAAGTATCAGAAGTAATAACGACTCATTAAACGTCGACAAACGAGCAAAGGAGCGACCAACAAAACCTTGTTAACAAAGTCTTCTGAACTGTTTCGCTTGCTGAAGAAGATCTGAAAAGAACGCTATTCCCATTTGCTGTAGATTAAATTATCTCAAAATCTGTATTTTTTTTACCAAGTTGCTTAAAATTTCGATCGTTTGTAAAATCAAATAACGTCAATGCTGATAGGTGACTATATGCGTGGTATAAAAGTTATATTAATTTAAATTATAAAAGTGGCGAAGATATGCATTATATAAAAAATTACAACTTTCATCTGGTCTGTATCGTGTAATTATGCTTTTCAGTACAATTAAATATAATTATATCTCTCACTAATCATTTCCTTAATGGTTTGAACCCTTCACGAAGATACAAAAAGAAGACAATATTCTATGCAATTGCGCAGCCGTTTAATCATTGCATCCATTATCCACTTGCATCTTTTAAAGCGTATTTAAACGTTCGCCATTGAAAGTCTCTCATCTTTTCAAACTCAAACTAATTTGATCTATCGTTGAGCTCAACTAGGAATTTACTCAAAATTACAGCCACATTAAAGGGCAAAACGACCATGCTAAAGGGGCCTTTCGTGTAGGGTTCAAGGTTTCTTTGAACGCGAAACTTACGTACGCTTCTGGTCCAGACGAAGTGGCGCATTGGAGATACAAATCACGTGAGCATGCTTTCTGACGCGGAACTAATAGAGGCGCAACAAGGTAGGCAAACAGCAACGAAGGCTCTCCTGATTGCAACGAATTAGAGTGTCCTAACCGACCAACCGAACTCTAGCAGTCGGTAGACAACAGTGCGGTTCGGATGAGCTGCCGCGAATCTATGAGTATTCGCAGGAGGACCAACCCTGTTTTCCCTTGGACCGTGCAAGGATCAAGGCGACGCAACGGTTACGTACAATGGTTAATTGGTTAGTTATCATAACACGTGGTTCCATTCAATTTCAGAATGACATCGGGTTTTGGTTGATACTACTGTCAGCTTACCTTGTCATTATCTAACATAAACGTCAACATATAGACCGTAGTAATTTCTGTAAATGTTCTATTCCTCAATCACACGATCTTTGTTGAAGTTTTTCTATAATGCGATTTCTTCCCTTCTGCAATCCCAATTTTCAATTATTCTTCCGTCATATTTCTTCGCAAACTTCTGTATACATATAAAAACAAGGAAAGAACATAAGCAATTTTTAAATTGAATAATCAATTCCATATTATCAAAACTGTTTTTTGTTTGGTTATGGGGTTAATATACGTTACTTTTTTTACCATATTGGATATTTTAAAAACTCCAGTATAAAATCATAATCACAATATGCGCACGCGAATAAACGTCTAAACGTTGCTTCATAAAAATTTGAGCTGTTTCAATTCTTATACTTGGAATCCAATAATACAATAATAATAATAATAATAATAAAACAATAGCTTCTATTTGATACAACATAAGTAAATCTTAAGAGAATTCCATACATACACAAACATTAAAAGCAAAAGAAGGAAAGCAAGTGATAGTAAGAAAACAAAGAGAGAGAATGTCACGTTCGTGTTGAATTCCCGCTTGGCACGTCAGCTTGCGACGAATTTAATGTTAAATCGATTCGACGGTTAATTATAATAATTCGTCCCGAGGTGGAAAGTTCCGTGACGCTTCTAGGCCTTTGACACGGTATACCGTGTACTCTATGAAACTGACGGTGTGTTATCTATCTCAAGACGTAATCAACACCTCCGGATATCAAAGCTCGTAGATCCCTCGAGAGAGACTCGAGGCGCGTCTAATAAGAACTAGTAAGTTTATTCGGTGGCGCAATACTGTTAACTTTGGAACGCGATGCTTTTTCAATGAAGCTCGACCACGTGTTTCGCCTAGAAAAGAACACTGAGCGAGATATAGCTACGAAATTAGTATCTCCAGTTACACCGTACCATTCTCTGTGGTTCTTTGTAAGGAGCAATACGACTGTAACGAATAAAGGGCGTTGAATACGTTATACCTGTTGTGGAATAATATCTACTGTCCTCTTTAATTAAAATTTATTATCTACCATTTTGAAAGAAAACCCAAGTTTGTCATTTTTTTGTGCCATCTTTATTTTTCTTCACTCAATTTTCGAATATTCAACCATTATTTTGTAACAACTTGTATGATATACTTCTTCTTAAATGAAAAAAAAATATGAAGAATTTTTCCAACTATTCCAATACATCGAGAAAATGTTTAAACATTTATAGAAACTTCTTAGGAACACATTATGTGTGTTATATAAAGCATTTTGAAATTTCATTAGGAAGTGTACAGAATATAAACAGAATATAGAATACACGGAATATTTATAAGAACTTTTTATAAATATACTGTATGCATTATATAAAGCAGTTTAAAATTTCATTAGAACATAGAATATAGAATATCCTCTAATTTCCATATACATTAAATATCTTCGATAATATTAACATCTTCAGATGATCATGAAAAAATAATCGGTAATACATGTCTTAAGGAGGGCAGAGTAGTAGTCACGAATAAATTATTAAACAAGTAATAGATAATGATAGACTGCAAGTTAAATCTTAACACACATTTGTATGCATTCAAGTATGTGTATTAGAGAATTAAAATTTTATTCTGTCAAATCACTACTATTCTCTTTTTGTTTTTCAACGAACAATTCCACAATACTGGAAGCTCATTAGATCTCCTCCGGAAATGCTAATTAAATGACTGTCAATTAACTCAAGCATGTTAAGATTGACTGGAGATAGACCGATTGACGCTTTGCCGGAACAAGTTCCGGACGTTTATTCTTCATTGTTTAGAATGCAATGACGGAAGTACTCGACTGACACGACGGACCGAATTTCGTCTGATTACGTAAAATCCTTTATTATCTGCCCACCGCTTTTCTAGTTACTTTCCCATTTCCGTCGACGTTGTGTGACATGATATTTCCACCACTCGTCTACATGCAGAAAGCAATAAACGTCTTCCAGCATTTTTGAAAAAATACCTGCGCTTTCATCTCGTCCAAGTTTACTTAACATTATTAGACTTGTAAATAGAGTTAAATCATTTGAGAAAAAGTACAAACAATTGGTTTCATCGCTTTATTTCGCAAAATTAAATTGATCTTCATTATTTAGATATACGCGCAAATCGCGTATATTTTATAACTTATTTTAAGATAAGCAAACCTCTGTGCTTTTTTGTGGATCCTCTGGTCGATTCACGTTCCGAAATACAATTCATCGAACTTTGTTCCGCTATTCACCCTCGCCCTTTCAAAGACTCTTAAAACCCTAAAGAATACTCGTTGATTGAGTATTCAGACTCTAGTTTGCAGTCAGCAAATCCCATCTTCCAAAACTCTCTGTCTTCGATCTTCGTAAATCGTGAATAAAAGCTCCCTTGACTATATTGGTTATCGTTAAACTTCCGAGAAGACGCGGAGCGAAAAAAGTCGCGTGTCAGATTCGTCCACGAAATACGTGATTTTGGTCGGCTTAAAACAAACGATTTCGACTTTCATGGAATTCGTTCCCTCACAATGTACGTGAGAAACAGATAGCTCGTTTATTCCACGGGAAAAAGAGAGCAACGGCAGCAGCCCTCGAAGCAGGTGTGTGGCTCCAGAAGAATTTCTGAAACCAAGAAGTGTCACGATCGGTTATACCAAACGCGATCGTATAAAGCGATTGGTACCGGAAATATGTGCAATGACACGTACCTCAGGGGCGGAAGACCCCTGTCAAAATATTAAACCCTTCCCTTGGAGATCGAGTTTCGAATAGTTTCATGTCATAACAAATCCGATCCTCTTTGCGGGTATATCGTAACGGAAAGGTGGCACATCAACAGGGTCGAGTGTTGGAGGGTTCAACCGGCCAGTATCACCTTACAACAGCTTTCCACGCGTCCCTTTTTACGAAAGGGCCGTGCCATATTTCCATTTATTTTTGTTCCATCTTTGAAATCATACACCCTTTATTATGGAACTATGTGACTGATGGTCGCGCGCATGTTGTACGGATCTTCCTGGAAATTTTTCACTTTGTATTCTCCTTTCGTCATTGTGTCACACATAAAATGGAAACAGGGGAATTGAATTCCCATATGCGACGATTGGAATAATTTGTATCCGAGTTTCATAATACAGTTTCATAGGAATATTATTTAATTGAAAATACAGAAGAGTCTAATATTATTCGAAGCAATTAATGAACGCCATTCATGCGCGCACTCTCGAAATAATGATCATCGATGCATCGACACTTATGGCAGCGTATATCTACACTCGAACAATACTTCTACCCGTAACGATATATCCCGAAGATAAGTTTTTTAATGCTTTTTGTCAAACATGTCCCAATATTTTGCCTCTCGTCGTCTACCGTAGGCCGTGTACTACGAAATAATAGCATTTCTGATTTCCTTCGAGAATCGTAATTCGAAACCTGCTCGTTATTTCAGAAATATTGGACGAGTGTTTGCCAGTACGTTGTTTAAAAACGATGACATCGCATTCGACCACTCACGAAAAGTACAACACTTTAGAATAAAAACTAGAGAATAACGACACAGCCTAACGATTAGAGACTCCAACTATATAGGTTTAACGAGCCATTCGAACTTACAATACGACTTCTCGTTACAATACGATTTTTCTCCTATTCCAAAATTTCGCTCGTATTTAAATTTACAGATAGCTCGAAACTAGTTAAAACGATTATCTATACTTATCAAGCAAACTGTAACAGCGTATATAGACATATATACACACATACATGTAATAGGCCAGCGAGGGTAACTTGGCCAGTTGGAGAGCCGGCTGCCGCTCGTAGATCGATAACACTTTTCGGCGGAAACTAAGCTTAAGCGACGTATCTAACGAGAGGAAATGAGGTACCACGGGATACGCGGATCGAAAAGAGGGGTTAGTTGTAGTAAAGAAGATCGCGGTTGCCCGACGAGCCCGTGTTCCATCCAGGGATTGCTTCCTCGTGGACGAAAGGGTTAGAATAGATCGCGCTTAGTCAAGGTGTTGGTTCACACATTTCGGCATAATCCGTGCACAATATATAACAACGTCGGCTTAGGATCTCCGGCCAGCTCTGTGCGGTTTCTCTGGTCTAGGTGGCTCTTAAGCTTCCGGCAGCTGGAAGGTTCATGGAGTTGGAAACGACCCCGTCTGTACGATTCCGTACCGTGGACACGATAAACGTTCGCCGTCTTGGTCATTCGTTAACCCTCCCCTGTATATATATATGTGTGTCGTACAATTTGTCAGGAACGGTTAAAGCCGCTATTAACCTACCAACGATTATTGCCGTCTCTTTTCGCTTTGCCGACTATTTTCCCCGGAACCCGGGGATGTTTCGGTGCCAGCAGTGGATCGAGCTGTAAAATTAAGAGCTCTCGCTGCGAATCGACGCGGAGATTTAGAATTCGCTCGGTCGCTCAATGATTTTGCGCCGTCCATATCTTCGTGTTGATCGATTGGAGCTCTTGTAAAATTATGAAATATTCTCGTCTAAATATTTCTTTACTAAATAAACGAGGCGTTGGAAAAAGAAATGAACTTTATGATATTGTTGATTCATCCCAACAAGTTGTATTAACCATACAAAAGCAAGAGAATTCATTCTTTCTGTTCAGCTGTTGTATCAAACGCTGACAACGCTTACAATTTAACGAATCGCTTAGGTTATTAAATATCGGTCCACTTTTGTTCTCGAAATTTCTGATTGCGAAACTTTTAAAGTCGAAAATAGTTTCATGGTTGATACAGAGAACCGGGTCAAAGATTTTGAACGTTTAAGGCCACTTGCTCAGCTACGAATCACGTCGGAAACGATCCTCACTTTTACGATCTTGTCACGTGCATCAGCTTTCGTCACGTACACATCGCAAGTATGGGTGGAATAACATCATCTTAACCATGCCATTTGTCTCCGTTCACTGGTTGTACATTTAATTTCTCACGCTTCATCCTGGGATTTGTTTCGTATTCTACCTATTTGAATAATTAAAATGTTCGATCTATCATTGGTTCGTTTGTTGGTTCTTGAAATTGCTCGTTAATCGTTGACTTTTATTTCCTATCAACGAAAGAAAATTGCCATAACGTTCTCTCCCATGTGGCATCGTATCCTTCGTCACATAGCCTTAATGCGGGTTGAGCACCCGGCTCTCTGGGGTTGACAAGACCGAACAGAACGATGATTAAAGATCTTACCCGGGGCGCTTACGATTTTTTGCAACAATTATTTCCACAACATAAATTCCACGTTACTAGCGTTCCAACCTCACCATTAATATCCTATCTAGTGGAATGTTAACCCAGTTATAGGCAACCGATGAATATTCAAAGCCAACCCGGTGTCGAGCGTTAACATTTTCTCTTTCGATTAAACGCCAAGAATTTTCGTCGAGTACATTTTGTAGAAAGGTAAATCATTAACGATTCAACGCAATGCAGTCTATCGGATAATTCGATCGACGGGAGATTCGCAAAACAGAGTTAATAATTCACATCGAGCGGCGATGGCGCACATTCTATTTCTGACGACACACGGACGATTTTCGTGGGACTGTGGTTAATTACGGTCAAATAAAGTTTCACTGCGAAGAGGATATCGAACGGAAATTCCAAATAATTGCATGCTACGAAAAGCTTGCCTTTGGGCGATCGCCGGTAAGAACAGTCCTCGGACGTTCGCTAAGCTCCATGTCTTTCCTCCTTTCACCACCTTTCTGCCGTAACCCCCGGGGTTCTGAATAATCCTGAAACCTGAGGAAGGTTAGCGATGAAAACGGAATAGATAGGTAAAGATCGTTGTAAGAAGGAAAATAGAACGTATACGAGAGGGTTAAGGAAAGACGCGGAAAAAGAAGATGGTAGCAGGTCGAATGGCGGAGGGTATAAAACGGAGTCCTGCGAAAAAGAATCGAGGACGTAGATGCGTTTAGCCGGTCGAAGTCTTCCCTCGCTTCAATTGAGCTTCAATAATTTGTGGCCCTGCGCCAGTGGGCTGGGCGAACGATAAGATGGGATAGAATGGGATGAGATGGTGCACACGGAGAGCTCTGGTGTACGTGAAACGACAAGTAGAAGGAAGGAAAATCGGTGTAGAGAAAGACTCAGCCGCCGGTGCCGGAGGGTAGTCGGTGCAGGCAGGATATGCGAGGCAGTTGAAAAGTTTACACGCTCCGATGGTGATGTATGGAGATTGTGCGTGCGTGACTTGCTTAGTTCTGAGGTGGAAGCTCGCTCGCACTCTATCCCCGTCCTTCTTTCCCCGTTGGCTTCCTCTCGTTCTCACCCCGGCTTCCTCGTCGACGTTCTGATAACTGCTGCTTTATCGGTCTGCTAGCAGGGATACTGGTATTTCGCTCGATCGGACGTGTGGATGACTAGGACGCACGATGGATGGTAATAACTGGTTCGAACTTCGTAACAGAAGTGGCCCGTTTTAACGTGATAAATACTCCCACGAAGTGTATAGCCCACTTGCGGAGTTTCTGCCAGCCGAAGATTAGGGAATATTGATTGTAATTAATTACCGGGCCAGTCGCTTCTCGCTGCATGCGAACGAATCGCGTTCGCCATCTGTGAAAACTTTTCGATTAAGCGAAGACATTAACCACGGCTGGTCTACGATATTCTCCATCGATTTTATCCATATCTTAATTGCCCTTAATTTACTGAAAAATCTTTTTGTATTTTTACTACTCGCTGTATTCAATTATCCGTTTGTTCTTTCCATATGTGTGTAATTCCAAATAACGTTCGATACAGAGTTAACCCACCTAAATGAAGATACCGTCGACAAGTAGCCCGAAGGGGTTAATCTTGTGACCTCGAGCACCGTGGGTGCGCGATAATTAAAAGCATCCAATGGTCCGTATTAATCCTGTTAACCTTAAACCGTACTGTAAACGTTTACAATTTCACGGAGCAAACACTTGGGTAAACTACGACGGACCGATTAACGGAACAATACGCCTGTATACATTTCATAACGGTTAAGAAGAATGGATTCAGAGGCGCAGAACCTTAAATAATTATGGTGTTTGCTCGAGCAACCGGGACTTTGGGAGAAGGGATCCGGCCCAAGGCTTGTAACTCTTCGGACTAGGGTGAAGGGTTAATTGAAGGCCACAATTAATTTACGATGTTGAACGAACTCACACAACTTTGACAAACTGCCAACGGTGAAGGATGAAGCGAAGAAAACCGCCATAAATAAGGACGAGGAGTGGGAATTACGCGATAGATCTCCCGAGCTCAGTACAAGGAATAGTAGAGCTGGGATGGTGGCCAGAATGGCGGAAGGCCGGTGACCAAGGGACAAGGGGAAGTCTTAAGCCCTGGAACTAGCGAATATCCGCCGTGTCCTCGGACCAAATTAGTCGCGGCGGATTTACTCGTCGCCGGATCAGTTTTTTAATCTTCCCAGGAAGCCGCAAATAATTCCGCACCGTGCATAAATCCCCGGTACCAGATTCGTTATCCCCCGATGAAAGTTTTTGAAATTGTCACCATCCTCTCGCGGCCATTTGGACTTTCCCACGGTCGAATTCATTGTGGACACGTATCCAAAGATGCTATCGAGTATAATAAGTTAATAATAAGTCAATAATATGTATTTTATAGTTATAATATCTGAGAATAAACGGAAAAACGTTTGAAGGAAAAAGTCGTTCGTAAGTAGAATCGTTACGTAATTAGTCAGACACAAGTAGAATTTCTGAACGCGTTGATGACGTGTTAAATACGCAAACCCCACGTGAATATCGAAAAGTTAACGATCTATTATAATCTTTAATATTCAGAGTGGATCGATCCCGAGTCATTTACCTTGTTACCGCGAAGAAATAAATCATCCGGTCGGTTCGTAACGAACTCACATTTTCACGGCTTCTTTCTAATCACTCGATCGAGCTCCGTTACAGTTTGGTAGGCGCGTAGCAATTTTTTTCCCTGTCATTTGCGAGGTGTTCGCGATAAGACGTGGGGCGTAAGACAATTTTCAGCAAACCTTGTGCTTCGCCCTCTCTCTTTTCTTCTCCTCAGTCCCTGTTTTCTCTCTGTGCTCTAGCAACGTCCTCCCTTTTTCACCTCATTCCCTCGTTATAAAGTGCTGTTCGGTTGACAGCTCTTATCGGCACTTCGCACAGAATCGATACGAACGGCTGGGTACGCGATGTCCCTGCAGCCAGGCTCATTTTGGTCAATGCACTTTTCGCTGGTCGCGCGTGATTCTCTCGCGATAGCGAAATCCTTCCCGTTGAAGTGCAATATATCGCACGCCACGATTTCGTATATATCTCGAAATACGACTAGAAAGCTGCCTAAGATAAATTCACCGACTTCATTTGTCCACCGTTGGATTGCTCACATCCCATGGACTCAATATTATTTCGTTTGTTAAGAACAAGCGCGTTAAAGTATGACGTATTTACTTACTAGCTGAAAATTCTCATATGTGATATTTCCACGTCCATCGAAATGTTTAAAAACAATTAGAATGGCTCGTGAAATGTATGTCCATAATAGTAACGCTTCGCGATACACTCGATAGAATCCAACACCTCTTCGATTAAATTCCGATAGATTTTTTAACATACCAGAAGGAGGAGTTAATAATGATAATTATGGTACTCGTATAATAACGTTATTTATAGTTCCATGGCAAATATGGAATTTACTTCGCGCCAGATACTTAAGATAATCAAATTGGTTAAGCATCGGGAAAAACAGCAGCGTGTTAATTGATCGAATGTTGCGCGAGGATTGACGCGCACTTATTTCGTGGTGTCTAGGACGTTAAATGTAATCCCAAGCTATTCAGAATATCACGAGGCACCAAATATATCGCGATAATAAAATTCCTCGCGGTGCGATACTCCCAGCGGACGTGTATCAATATTTCGCGACACACATCCCGGAGCTTGTTGCCACGTCGTTATGCGATTCGAATGTGTTAAAGCGACGACGTAAACTCAAGTTAGGCGCGGAGAAATGACACGAGACTAAAGTACATTAATAGATTTTCTCGTCGTAGCTCGTGTCTCGAATAATTTGAGCTAGTATTTTGGAAAATTTATTTATCAGAGGTATGCCTCGATGAGATAACCGAAATAACTACTAGTATTTCTAAGATGCGATGTGCTGCTCCACTATGTCACACTGAATAACCAATTTTTACTTGGTAACTATCGCACACTTTATAGTCGAGCAAGGGTATTGCTTCGAAACTGAAATGACTCGGTTGAAATATCGTCGATTTTAATGTGCGTTCAACCGTCGATCATTCCTCTTTTTGGAAAATCTTACTTATATCGAAATAGATAATATATGTGTATATATGTGTGTATATATGTGTATGCGTAGACAATCACGCGCGTTCTGCTACATATCGGTGGTTTTACTGCGAAACATTTTACGCCGAAAGCCTATTTTTCTGGCAGTTGGAATACCTATAGTATGATATTTTTGCTGATACAGAAATTCAAGAAAATGCAAAGGTTTTATTTGATCCCATAATGCATCGTGTAATTTATTATTAGCGCATAAGTTAATATGTATTCGAAACGTAACTCTCGAACGATGAAATAAATCCAGTTTCACGCAATGTAAACACCTTCTTTCGGTGAGTATAACGTAATTGTTTTATTTCATTGGGAATGCTTTTAAATAAAATCATGGAACGAAAAGTAAAGTTAAATAACACTTTCACAAACAAAATACAGCGAATTAATATTAAAATTAATGCATAATCCATTGTTACATTTTACGAACATTATTGCTCATCTTACTAATAAAGAACGTTTAATTGTAACAAATATATTCCCTTGAACTTATACATGAGATATACATACGTATGTAGATGTATACGTAATTAGCCTTATTCTGTTATTAAAACAATTTCACAATGGCATTGTATTGACAGTCACAATTTATAAAGAGCATATCTGATGAATTGCAAACTGCATGGTTCATTATGTCACTTTTGATTAATATCAGGCGGTACGTCGAGCCTGACGTGTTTAGTATGGAACTTGATCATTCATGTGCAGTTCAACCTGAGTGTCCCAATTTCCCCTGCACGATTATATCAATAGAACAGCCGCATTTCCATCACGATATCTAGTGTGGTTACTACGCCAGGACAATACTGAAATCTCATGTCATCTTACTAGGAAAATGAAGAAAGATTAATTAAATGATAGCTTAAAAGTCATAGCTCAGCTTTCCTAGATAAATCTACGTATACAAATAGCAAATATTACGAGCACTATAACTCTAACAACTTCCGAGATTTTAGTTCTATAACGGGCATACAAACACACTAAAATAGTGAGAGCGATCTCTCAGTGATACCATGTTCACAAAACCCACGCCATGGTTGTAAGTCAAAAACCCAAGTTGGAGTACATTAGTTCTGAGAAGATCTAGTCAGGACTAGCCAGAGATCTCAAAATGGAAAATGTAGTGGAATCTTCCCCACATTACTTCAGCATCAGAGAAATTCAAATACGAATACTTTTTGAAGATGAAGAGTCTGGTCGTATCTGAATTGGTTTGGTAAAATCGCATCGTGGACCACACTGGTAAAATCGTGGAACGCAGCATGGAATAGACATTTCAAACCTCTCTCAACTCTGATTTGGTCCTGGATAGTCTCCCAGAAGCGTCATGGTATTTGTAAAAAAGAATAGTTAAGGTGAGTACTTGTGAGAGTTATGTCTTTGATGTGCAATCCTCTGATGGCAAGTGTAGGAAATTTGCCACAGATTTATAGTAAATCCCATAACTTCTACGATTTAGAATTTAAAGTTTGATATTGAAAAATATTATGATCTGGAATCCGCAATACACTCTCAGTATTGTTACATGCTCATGATAATTAAGAATTGGTGATTAAATAAATAGATATATACAGTATTTTATCTATAACAAATAGCTTCATAACCTGTACTTATGTCATTTATCATTTTAATGATACGTTATCTAGTAATATAGAGCCAAAACAGCTCGCTACGATCTAGTATATCGTGCGTATGCATTTCGATGCAATCTGGGCACGGAACTCCCTTAAGAGCACATAAGCTGTAGCACGTAACGGAATATTTCTTGTGGTTGTTGTCGAAACTCGGTTAACTTTCTAATTAGACTATCTTGTAGTTTACAACTGGCTATCAAAGCCGGACTATGTTCTCAGACAATGAAGTATCTCTGTAAAATTTTCACAACGAATTAATATCTACAAATAAAGCTTCCCGTTGATACACATTACCCAGGTGCGCTACTGTCTATATTCTCCATCCTCAACATATACAAATGTCAGCCTCAGCCGTGTAACTTTTCTATTATTCTCTGCAGACGATTCTCCGGTTGCGCTCCAAGTTTTTAAGCAAGCTACCTGGCAATAAAGTAGCAATAATATTACCACCTCCATTCTCTTATACCCATCCCGCCGTTCGTGTTTGCCTCGTTCTACACTTCCTTCGGTACACTGGGATTCTAATGAAAATTCCTCGACAAAACGAAACGAGGTGAAACTTTGATGCTGTATGCTGCTAGAGAATTCAGATTCAACAGCTTTTACGCGCTATTGCTTCCAGTTTATTACGATTATCCTATATTTACCCCTATAACACGAAATCCTATTCTACATGTATACTAATGTAACCAAAATATTAATTTAACTTGCCGCATTTACATTGCTACATTTACATTGCTACAGTTACATCTTCATACCAAAGATAAAAGCATATTTAGGATCATGAACGAGCCAGCAGATCACAGTTACGAGGATCGAAATTCCGTGTCACGAATATCGCAAGGTTCAGTTATATGCAATCCGTACAATTTTCGAATACCCGAAATCCATGTATCAGGGAAATTTATTATTGATAGAAGATGTGTTATACGCAGGCTCGAGAATAGCGTTTCTTCTTGGTAGCTTAGCGACCGAGGCAAGTTAAATATTTCGCGCGGTATGGCGAGTTTCTAAACAAGTTGGCCGCAATAAACCGGTAGCAAAATTTCCGGCATCCCTCTCTGTCGGCTCTGTTTCCGACCGTCCCAAACCATGAGGCAATCGAGAGCGCGAGCAAACACGATGCTCTGCATATAAAATGCGTCCGTAAAGAATCTCACGTTCCACGGCTCCGCGGCAAACACTTTGCACGTACGTAGTTGCGCAATACTTTCCGAACCGCGACCCTTCGATATACTTTATAGTGGCCGACTGTGCGAGGCGGTTATCAATTCACAGGAAATATTGATACTTCTCTCTTGGTATTCCGCGATGCAAGAACGCCGCGAGAACGCTGCGAGAGGGGAATATTGGCACGTACCCGGGCGAGAGATCTAACGCCGGGAACAGGCTGCTTTGAGGAAGACCCGCGCGAAAGAGAAACGTCATTGTGGCGTGTGCAGCAGTTCACTTTGTAGAAGGAAAAAGTAATTTGCGTACGTTGCACGTTTCCTTTTTTCTTTCTACGACAGAAATAACAGTTCCCATATTTCTTGAAGACAGGAACTTCGTGGACTTTGTCAGCCAAATCGTGTCTTCGTATCGATTTTTTGCTATGGATCCAGCAGATATTTATAGAGTAATACATGAAAGTATTCGAACACTTGTAGGAATCATTTATGAATGTATTATGCGTATTGTATAAAACATTTTGAAAAATGATTCTGTGTAATGGCAATATGTGCATGTTCAATTTAAGTAAACAATTGAAATTCTTTTATTCTTTTATTTCCTGTATCTGAGTAATTTACTGCATCGGGAGTTCTTATTGTTAAATGATCTTTTATTCAATTGTACTCTTTTAGAAAATATCTCAAGCTTGGAGAAAATATGAACAAGTTTTTATTGGTATGTATGGCTTTTTGTTTTAGTCCTACGTTAAATAGCTTTAAGCTAGATAATATTAGAACGATGCAAGTACTCTCTGTTTTATTTTAAAATGAGAGCGTGATTGAAATACAAAAGTTCATGGATCGCAGTAAAGCTAATTTTAAATTATTCAGTTATCGTTTCATTTCACCAAGACCATTACATAAAAAAGAAACTACATTGTAAAGCATCAAGATAGTGTGTTTCGCAAGTAGCACATCGTTTCCTTTATACCTTAGTCGTATCCCAAGATGTGAATAGTTTCTTACGTGTTCGGTTGACTTAACCGAAGACGCGCGTGAATTCTGCATGAAGATCGCGACGCTGTCTGTTCTTCACAATAGTGTCACGTCTGTTTGTTGCAAGATAAATTTATGTCGTATATCTTTCGTGTGCCACCTCGTCAATAATCGTCGTATAAAAAAGAACATCCAGAAAAACAAACAAACGAAGCTCTACACTTAATACCGTTCGTTGGTTCGTTCGTCAAGGAAGAATGCTCGAAACAGCACGAAATATATTCCGTCAGATATTATTGGCTGCAAAACACGCGGTACGAGATACGTATCGTCCGAAATTGCTTGGCACAAGTTCATTCCCGGCAAAACGATCCTTAGAAATATGTCCATAAAGAATTCCCATCATATATAAACAGGTCACGGTTGACAATCGCGATATCGCTGGCGCCAATGCGTCGCTGCGTTTCACCACAGTGATAAACGCATGCACGTGGCCCGACGTTTTCTAAATTGTGACGAATGTTCCGTTTGTCAGCTATTTACGAGTCTACGCTTCTCTACAAAATCTATCTACGACAACAGCAGCTAATATTTACTAACTCGAAGACACATTGCTACATTGCGTGTTAAAAATCTCCTTTTGTATTCCCCGAACGGCATCAACATGCGATCGATTGAATTATTCCGTATTTATTGGTCGAGATATTTTTTTCATCGAGCATTTATCGCATTAATTAAACAGTATCGCAATTTGGTGTACAATTCACAAACGTGTACATGCGTAGGAGTATCGAATATACTTGTAATTTATTTCAGATTTATTATTTTCTCGTGGGGTTTGATCAGGTTATTGTTTGTATGGTGGTCGAATTCACAACAGAGAGGGTAGGCCGATAGGACTATAAAGTTGATGAAAGTACAGGATTTACTATTATAGTAACAGCACAACTTCGGTCGTGCTAGTCGCGCAACTAATCAATTCCACGAGTACCTGCTAGATTCGAAGTTGGATTTATGGACGGTGCTTGAATCCGTGGCTGGCGAACAATCGTATTATATAATTCCGCCCACGTGATCACGAACGAGATCGATGCGGGGAACGTCCTTTCTAACGTTGTTAGTCGACGCAATACACAGCGCGCACTTTTCCCTCTTAATTCGCGGTGTTCCATTTTCTTGATGCCCTTTTCCACTCTTTTTGCTTCACTACGGTCGGGAAAGTCGTGTTTATTTTAATCGACGACCAAACGAGCGCAAATAAATTTCCATTTTGTTTTCGTCGGAATGAATCGCCACCGAGCAAACCACCGCTTACAATTTCAACGCTATCTAAATCGCATTTACGCAACTCGCGAATACACATACCGAACAAATCGATGAACGTGGACAAGATTCATGGTTGCAGAAATAAGTAACCGTTCCTCGAATAACATTATTGTACCATTAAATTGAATTGCACCTTAAACCTAATGCAATTCTATACCGAATCGAAAATAAACCCTCCTATATCTCTATATCTTGTTATCGGAAAAATATCGTTGACACAGGTCATTTATTAATTTAACTATTCGTGTCATTTATAAATTCTCTTTCTTCTCCTACGCGTAACATTCAACGAATCGTTTGATTTTATATTCGACTATTGATAATTTTGGTGCGTTTATGCAAATACGTCCCTGCGTTATTTAAAGTCAATAAAAAGTACGATTGGTAAAGGCTATTACGAATACGGGTCGAATCGATATAATCGGGCGAGCATATGCAACTCCTTTGCAGGTCATCGGGTCAACGATCCCCTCCGCTTGATTCTTCGTTCGCGGATCGAGTCAATCGCGCGGGATATGATGTAAGTTTTACCTAAAAGCGAACTTTATTGGACGGAAGGATGTTGATCAGCAAACTTACAGATAGCTAGCTACCTTTTCGTTAAGAATGAATACCGAAAGGTAGATGAGGTTCGATTACGGTGAAAAGAGGGTAACGATGAAGAGGTAGGAAGCGATTTCCCTCGGGCCGATGTTCCATTTTATAATAGCTTTCAAGGATACCCGATATTTAATTTTTGAAATTCAGTCATGAATAAAAATTTGTTGATGGAAGGACTCGAATATTCTCAGAGACCTTCAATTTTTGCAATTTAAATAGTTTTGCGGTAACTATTTCTGACTTAATTTTCTGATACCTGACAATATAATAATTGAATGGAAATGCAATTTTGCACTTTTATTTTCAGTAAAAGTATTTATGAATTGAGAAATTTTCAAGTGTGACAGAAATATCTATTTGTACCTGAAACCAAATGAAAAGACAGTTTTGATGTGATAGCTACTTGACAGCATATCGAATTTCGAAACTGTTGGTCTATGGAAGGCGAAAAATTCAATTTATCGTGTTCTGTACCCTTAGCATTTCTGCATAATGCAAGTATCTTCCTGAAATCAAACGTCGCTCATGTAACATTTAAATACATGAATCCACGTCTCGACCAATTACAATTTCTTCACCGCCACGTTACAAAAAATAACGATCCACTATATCCAGAGAATTTCTCTAAACTCGGTTAGCTATTAGCAGATTGTTAGTCAGCCATTAAACCTGGAAGAGCGGAAAGAAGAAGAACAACAACAGGAACCGAGAACAGAGATGAAGGCACCTGCGACCGCCGCGGCGCCGGTGTAATAACGATGTAACTGTTCCGGCAAAACCGTTCCCCCGAACGATCTTATTATTCGAGAAAATTGGCGACTCTTGCGTCATTAATCCAACTGTGTAGAGGTGCCCCGCGAAAACGACGTCGTTTCTCATCTGGCCGTGATGCGAGTACAGCGGCCAGCTCGTTCCTAATAGCTCGGCCAATCAGGAGATATCCCAACGACGATGCGTTGTATATCATCCATAACCTTACACTTTGAATTTACGTGACCGTGTCGGTACATTCTAGGCGGCCAGGCATTATGTATATTGTGAGCTTGTGGATACGCTTTAATACGCCTAGCTTCTCTCGCGAAATGGTAAGACCGCGCATTCGCGGCTTCGCCGCACTTATATCGTCGATTCATTATTCCTTGTAGGATCTTTATGAGTTCGATTGCGCTATCTAACCGGGAACGTTACGATGACCGTTTGTGTCGCAAATTTCAGTATCTCGTAACATTGACGACGACGGTTTCGTGCTCGGTTTCGAAACTAAACGGCGCAGTCTTTAAAGATACAGGAATAAATACGACGATGCGAAGTTTTATGTACTACAATACGAAGACTATATGTCTATATTCCAGGTATATTTGAAATATCGTGCACGTTCGATCGTGGATAAGCGTCACGGAGTGAAGTTAAATGATAAGAAATAATAACGCAGGTAATGAATAATAAATATGAAAATATAGTACAATTACTCAAGTGAATTCGTGTGTCGAGCCACGTAAAAATCATGTTCCCGATGTGGAATCTACTATTTATCGATTCTTGCTGGCAGAGCAATTCTGTATTTTAAAAATACGTTTAACTGGTAACGAACAACCATAGCTCGTACGTTCCCAAATAGGAATCCTCCAGCTATCCGAACGTTAAAGCGGGTAATCAATTAAAATGCTAGCCTCGTCCGTTATTTATTGCCTCACGCAACGATCTAGAATTATTTACCCTGTCTACCGCATTGCCTTTTTCGCTCGTTCCTCCCGCTCGTGTCCATCGCGTAGATTTATTCCTCATCCGTCTCCAGATGCAGCGATATACATTTGTGCTTCATTTTTATGACATGTTGGAACGCGGAGCTACGTTCGGAGTCCTCCGCGTTGAGGAAGAATGCCTATCACGTTTTTGATTTATCTCTGCATCTTACATAATTGCACAACGAATCCTATAAATTTTCCTTCCTTCTTAGTTCGATGCACACACAACGCGATCGCGTGAACGCGCCATGCCATTTTGCGCGAAACGCGCGAGCCAAAACACTTGGTTCAATGTGGGTAGACGGATGATCCGCTGAAGATTTAACTGTTATCGAAACGGCTGTAGCCTCTCGTTGTCCAACTGAAAGCAATCAGGGCATAAGGGGGCAAAAGTGATTCTCTTCGATAGCCGCATTCCATCCAGGCAAAAACATGCTTTCTCGTGGCCGCTATTTCACGTGAAACCTGTTTTTCTCATTACCACTCGTTGTTACGTCCTTAATGAAAGCCCTTTTTCCCGGCGCCACTCGTTGCTGCGTTCTTACTGTTGTTGATACCGCTTCGATTCACACACGCCTCGTCTGACGAACGTTTTACGAGCCATTATCGGCCAATCCCGTCTCTCCATATCAGCCGATCAACGGATTAACGTCAAGAAATTAACACTCTGATATTCGCCGGTAACGGATCCTCTTATGCTGTTAAACTTATTTCTATACGGCTGCGCATATTTCGCACTGAGAATATGTACTTTATTTCGTCGACGTTTACGATCTTGTTACGCTGCCAAGAATGAAAATAGTTCTCCTTCGACGATTACTAGATAATCAATTATTGTTAGATAATTTCCAATATTTCCGTTTTGATATGTGTGAGCCTTTTTATAGTTGATTATACCCAAGTTATCTTCTGTAATTTCTACAATTATCTCAGCTTCTTAACTATGTGTAATCTCTGATTACTCGAGTTACGCCGATTATTCTTAGAAAAAGAAATTCATTATAGTTATGTCAGCGAGGCAGTATCCATTCTCTATATTAATTTATCAAAAGGAACGTAATAAGCACGTGCAAGGATATAAATTGCAGACGTAATCAGTTAAACAATACATTAATCTTATATACACATAATACTATCTTAGATCGCGTTTCTGAAAGATAAAAGTTCCTGGAATGAACGTGACCTTAATGATCATTTAAAATCATATATCAGACGACTTTAATATATTGTATAATTTAAAATCTGCCATATATAATTTTAAAGGATTTATAATTCACTTAGATATAATATTTGTATTAATAATTATATATATATATGTGTGTATACATATTTATATATGTAGTATTTTAATGGATCTTAGAGGAAGGAGACGTAAAGATGCTTTATTTGGTAACAAGTTGGTATAGTTCGTGTATTTAATGACGATAAATATAATAATAAAGAGTGACAGATTATTCAGTGACAACCAATGTCAACGTGTTCGTTCGACTTAGCGGCTTTATACATCCGACCTTTCGACGTGTGCTCTTAGAACCTTCAAAAAGGACTCCCTGACCTTAGATCATTTCTTGGTCTTCTCGGGGAGACGACCCCCACTACGCTCGGATCACGTCTCCGTTCGCGCCTATAATCACATATGCCGCATTCGTTTGAAACAAGCGGCTGAAATCGACGTTTCTGGAAGTCGCTGCTTGGATGCGCTCGTCGATACATTGTATGTCCCTTGTCGGGCAGACAAGGCGGATCCGCCTGCCACATTGTATGACGGCGAGCGATGGCCAGAAACGCGACCTATACTAAAACTTCGCAGCGTAACAGAACATACACCTCCCTCTTTTCGATACTACATATATATAATTATATAGTATATATAATTAAATATAAATTGACAGGATAATATATACGTTATTAATTTATTTGAACTAATTTGTAGTAAATCAAGATTTAACGTGTATTTGATTTTGTATTTCCGATTTGTACATGAGAATTTCCAACAGCGAACGCGAAATAATCGCACGTCATATCGAAGATCGAACTCGAGTCAAACAGCAAGCCCTATGATGGCATGAAAATTCTCTTGCGAAAACGCGAGCAGAAAAATATAGGCTGAAGCATACCAAGCGTCGAGCTATTGGAATGCGATATATAAATGTAAATGAGTGGCGCTATCGTGGTATGTGCAATTAAGAGGTTATGAAATTCTTCGCTGTCGGAACATCCTTCTTTCGCCTCAGGCTTTTGTCTCTTTTCATCTTAACGGCATCTTGTTTCTCTTTTCACCTTTCCTTTTTTTCTTCCTGTAAATGGAGTAAGAAAAAGTTTTTCGGTTTGATTTATCAGTTCAGTGAGGAAGTTCATAAATTATGCTCTTGTGATCGATTATTAAGACTACAAAGCTGAGCCAGTTTCGTTTCTATTCTATTTCTAGAAAAATTCAGGAATTTCGAATATTTGTAAAGCAGAAAGATAGTATACTAATAGTTAGTTAATACATAGCGCTGGAGTTGCGTCACCGGTCCTCATAGTGTTAATCCACAGACATTAATTTTTTCACACTAAAAATTTCTGTACAGTATATTCTATTTTTTAAATTAAAATTATTATTTATTGTTATTAATAATTGATACAAACAAAATTTAAAGTATTAAACATTAGGTACCTAAATTAAGACCGCCTAGCAGATAAGTGTGCATGCCAATAGATTAATCAGTATTCTTATTTCATTGCACCATATTTGTATATATATTTTAGGAAAATTCAACCTCTTATACTATCCGGTACACGAACTTTTCAATTCAACTAGCACAGGAATCGAACGTGGAATCGAAATTATGCGATTGATTGATGCCGTTAACCGAGCGACGAGTGAACGAGGATTTTTCGTGCAGTAGGCAAATAATCGAAAATAAAAACATTTTTATTTATGCTTTCTACGGGAAACGCAGTACCGTGGACACGTTGCGGTAGAAATTCGGTCGTGGCAATTTCGGAAAATGGCCCGCGCGCGGTTGTGTTTCGTGAGCCACGATTGCACAGGGAAAGGTATCGTTGTTCATATTTTTTTGCAGATTGCGGTTGCTCGTTTGTCGAAGTTACGATTTGCGTCGTTTTCGTTCTCGCGATGCGTTCCACGTACTCCACGTTCGCTGTTTGCAATGACGACTGTTCGCTATTTTTAGCCGCGAATATAATGGATTACTTTGCGCGTATATCGTACCGATTTCGATACACGGAAAGACATTTGTTTCATTTTGTTGATATTACTTTGATAAACACATCTTGGAGAAGAATATTAAATGTTTATCGTTTGCTTGGATTTCGATCGAAAATGGTGGATGCAGTTTGCGAATGGTATCATATACGAGCTTGACAAACATGACCTGTGGAGCACAACCACTTCGTAAGTCCTATTTTTTCTTTTTTTTATCGAAAATATAACGACCGATAATTCGTGTTCGAAAGTTCATCAGATATATGATTCCTGCGTATAAACTGACAACTCTTCGTGAAACGAAATGCAGTCGGCGATCGGGAAACAATGACCGACATTCACGGATAATAAATACTCTTGGAAAAAGTGAAATTAAAAGTCCATGTTTGGTTTGATATCCTTTTAAATCCGTAAATTCCGTTATGCGAATCGCCCGTCGCGGTATTAGGTATTGTTGTGAAATTCATTTCGTTGAGTAAATTGGTTTGCTTTTATCTACTTTAAATATGAATGGTTACATAATCGAGATAATGAATGAAAACATGGCTGGAATAAATTATGCGGTTATCGTAAGAACTATACAGGAATAAGTATGACATTTTCAGAATCAAAATTCGGTGAAATTTACAAAAGCCTATCGTTGATCGTTATTTACAAATCAGAATAGGATACAGAAAATATGGAAGTTCTTTAAATCTTTGCTAACAAGTTGCAACATATCAGGATTACTTGAGAATACAATAGAGAAATTGCGGTAGATCAGTTAACATCATAACACTCTTGAAACTGATATACATCAGATATATATATATATATATATATATATATATATATATATATATTATCGGTTACAGTGATATCGTTTACATGGCCCAGAAATCTATACAAGACGATCAATCCTGCCTCGTTGACAGTACATCAAGAATCATTCTAAGGATGCACGTGCACATGTAGCAGACTATTATATTGATATCCAGATTTCGATATTCCTTAAAGAGGAATTATGCTATATCGACATTATGCTATATCGAATTATCTGACAGAATTTCATTAGCTACGTCTTCTCAATTTCGAATTTTCAACACCCACGTTTCTTAAAATTCTACAAATACACATAATTATCTATACTGACCTATGAAAGGTAAATACGTAGAAAATTGACTACAGGGCATAACGTTTCCAAAGGTTTCTAGAATATTCATTGGATCTGTACAACAGAAATCCTGTTCAGCGTATCTGCAATTATAACACCAAGCGAATACCCGCCTCGAAAACCGAGAACCGTTCTCCCCAAATGAGATATACAGTTGCAAACCAAATATATTAAAGCGCCTTAGTTTGTCTAATTTTGAGTACGAATAAACACTTAGGTGTACGAATAAACACTTGAATAATAACTTCGAACGCTTATCACATGGTTATTATTCCATTTCTCCATCGTATAATATCGAATATTTTGGCGAGATTGATTGACTGTTACGCATCATTGGTACGTTATTCCGCTTATTTTATTAAATCGCGATCCCAGCGGGGAAATTAGCGATGCTTTCGCCAGGCTTCCGAAATACGCGCGTCATCAAAGTGCACGAGCCCTGAGCCAGCAAATTATAAACCACGAAGCGAAAAAGTACTGCAGAGAAGTCTGCAATTAAAGGCACACTGCTGGTCCGCGGGATAGTGCGTCGCGCGTGCATACTAATTACGCTAATGAATATTTATTCAATTGCTGCGTGAAACCTCAACCAAACCGCAGGACAAAGAGACGCGGTCGCGAACCGCCCCACACGGATAATATGTTTGATGACCGTACACGATCTCGACCCGGTTGTTCCTTTATGTCCTAACATTTATTACGTAAATCCACGCAGCGATTGTTCAGTCATTGAGAAATAGTCGAACGAAGCTTTGAGGATTTCGTTCGCCGCGACGTAACGCGCGTCTAATTGCGACATTCACCGACGTTAAAATCAAGTTAACCACAACCCTATTTTTGCACGAATGAAATATTCCGTGACGAGTCCATATAAAGATCAAGCGCGCTTCTCTCACTTCTCCCCAGTGATGCCTCAATCCATGATCAACCCTCCAGGACGACTTCATGGCTTTGTTTTAATATTGAAGCAGAGGGCCGAAACGAACACAACCGACTTGTCTCAAAGGATTCTATACATACATACGTGTATACCTACGTTTGGTTAAACATGACCGTATTCACGTTAACGCGGACACTGGACTAATTTTCGTGGAAGCTCTTTAGAGGCCAGAGACCGCCGGAGAACAGCGTAATTTCATGCCGCGATTCGTGTGTTGCAATACACGAAATTTACGAGACAGCGGCGAGCGTCGCTGCGACGCGAAATTTTTTTTCACCTCTTAATCGTACGTTTTAAATTAATTTACGTTTTCCCTCGCAGGTGCTTTCTTGCGAGTAGATTTGCAACTGTAGCCAGGACGCTGAGGAAAGAGACGAGAGCGGAGGGAACGTAGGAGTTACGCTTTTAAGACCGGTTGAAAGTAGCTCGGCAAGGAAACAACGTAACTTTATCGCGCGTGTTTCGTGCATCAAGGAAAAATATTTTCTTTTCCGTGGCCGTATGCGCGATTTAATTCTCTGCCGGTGAATTTTCGTGGAATTCAGTGCAGTAGCGAACCAGCTTCTACGTGTTTCCCTGTAAATGCTTCGGGTTTTAGCGGTTCCGTTCTTTCTTTTTTGTGTAAGGTTTTACATGTTGAATATTTAGAAGCCTTCAGCGACGGTGGCATGTTTCCCAGAAAATTGCGCGGAAATTCATTTTTCTTATAGAACACGGAAACATAGGTGAAATGATAAATGTTTCTCCCTTCGAGTTATCATTCTTGCCCGTATCAGAACGCCTCGTTACGTCGGAATTTTTGCACCAATAAAATTCAAGAATATCTCAACTCAATGAATCATTCGATTCGAAATTTTCATGCTAGTAGTTCAAATTTAACAATTTCTTTCTTGGTAAAGAGCAATCGACAGAATTCTTTGTCAAACGTCGAGTGCCACTTAATTTCGCGCGCAAAGTTCGCTTCAATTTTTAATTTCCGCCGCGCGACGACAGCTTGGGTGTACGCAATCGATGTAACGCTCGCTCGTTTCAGATTTCACCGCTGCTGTAGCATCCCTCGTGCAAGATTCACGAGCATGCTCGTTCGAACACCGATCCCTCTCGTTCTTCCCAATTTCAGCTTCTCCCACGTACGGTGCGCACGCGTGTGTTGTTTCCTGCACGATCTCTTGTAGCACAAATTCGTGTCTCGTATGAGCGAGCTTCAAATCTGGTGCGTGCTACATCTGGTTCATGTACTTGACAAGATTCCAACTTGGTCGTGTTTCCATTTCATCCTTTCTCGCTTCCTCTCCTTATTCTCCAGTTATCCGTAGCGTACGAGGAAGAATGTAAAAAAAGGATAAAGAAGAGGGTGGAAAGGAAAAGAAAAATCGACGACGATCAAGACTCAGGCATGGTTGACGCCATTTCTGAGTTCAGCGTTTTTCCGCATCAGTCCCGTCTGTCTAGGAAAACTCGCAACAAGAGTCCAGTACCAACAAAGTTTGCGGTCCAATTAAAAATATTCCGGGCTTTTTCGCTTCCACCGTTACGTCGTTAATGGGGTCGACACGCGGAAGCACGGTCGGGGTTCCTCGGTACATTCATTCGCAACTTGAACGCGGTAACCTGAATTAAAAATGATGGTAAAAGCAGGATGCTTTGGGTGACCGAGTAAACGAGAATTGAAAAGCCGAGACCGCTTTCGAAACTCTCCATCGTTTTTCGTTCGGCCGTTTCCTCATGCTTTATCTTCTGTCGCCGAGTTCGTATTATTCATGATGATTGATTTTCTAAAATCAAATTATTTTGTTGTTTGTTCGCGAGAGAATGTGATAATGGATGTTAACGTTGAAAATTGAGTTTCGTTTTCCAAACTTTAGTTACGATGGATGCATGTTCTGACGAATATTTGTCAGAGTGATTCAACATTGCACAGACATTGTCATATATAAGAATCGCAAATATTAAATGTTTGGCCAACGCCAAGTCTTCGAAATCTATATTTCCACATGACACGTATTACATAAATCGCAATGTTTCACTATCTCGAATTACTTTCCATATTAAGTAGCTCCGCGCACAGATGCGATCATCGTCTTTCATTAAATATTATAAATCACTGTTTGTAGTGAACGCCGTGCAGCTTAGTAACTCGCAACGGCTGAATACTACCGTTTGATTTGAGTAACCGCATCAATTTATCTTCTTCCCTATAAGGCGTTCGCTACATTTGCACAGCGAAGCCCAGCTTACTCTAACACGAAACGAATAAAACAACGAAGTGGGAGAAGAAGAATGAAAAACCGTCGATGTATTTTAATGCCTTGCTCACCGTGTTGGCGATCAGATGCACTGAAATAAATTGATTTTTACTCAATACCGTCTACAGCTTAACGAAATCAAGGATCATCGCGTTTACATAATTGTAATGAAACTTTCTTGTACATTCTTCTCGATTAAAAACGCTGTATTTAACATGGTATCTGACTTTTTATTTCATAAGAATGATGCAATCTAACGTTTCCCTTTAGGATTAAATTACGCCATTATAGTTTAATAACGAATCGATCACACCATTCGATCACGTTACGAATACACCAGCTATCGCTTCAATTTCTCGTTATGAGAGCTAATGAATGAAAGGATCATAATCAACGCGTGGATGAAACGATCGATGATTCCTTTTTCACATTGCCCGTGCCCGGTAATTACGCGGACAAGTACAATCAATTTGTCGTAATTGCGTTAGCCTCTTAATTGTGCTTCAATTAGTTAGATAAACCGGCAAATTTAATTGGTTTACTCTAAATAAGTAACTGAGTATTATACGCCTTGCTTCTAATCCGACCCGAACTAGTCACGTGCTTTCATTGTTGTTCCATTATTATGCAACGTTCTACTTTTGTTATCCAATGAAAATTTCAATCCCTATTATATACGTCATAGATAATGACTACTCGTAACAATCGTCGATAATTCCGATTGGATCGTCTATAGTGATGCTTTCGACCAAATCGCTGTTGTCTATCTCTACCTACTTCACTTTCGCGGAATAAAATGACTGACAGCTAAAACTAAACTCGAATTAAATCTGAATAATTAATCCTGTGTAGTACACGGATACATTAATCTATGCTACAGGCATATTTTCAAATTAAAAATTACATAAAAATACGAAGAATGTTTAATTTTATAATATTAAAATATGTATGACAATTACTCTTCATCATTAAGACACTTTACAATGTATCTGCTTAAAAATATATAGAAAAATCTCGCAGGTATCTATTGGATTAATCGCGATTTTCACAGGGCTAAACAACATCTTTTTATTATAATCAATGGTTCGTTTGTAATTGTGCACGCAGTTGCACATGTAGTGGCAATTACTTCACCAGATAATGATTCAGTTATATTCGGATGTATTATGTTCAGATATAATAGTATACCAGATACTACGTACGGATGCATTTAATGCATTTACATTACACTGATCATATTCATTGTATATTAAAAGCTAACTACGCCAAACTCCTTTAAACCAAAGAATTTGATTGTGCGATATCACAAATCCTAGAAAAATACCAAGGAAAAGAGAGAAACGAGGTACAAAACAATAAGAAAAATCGATGAGCCGATTGAATCAAACATGTAACGTGGAAAATATATCGCGAAAATATCTCCATGACAGTCACGAGTCTCGAACTGCGAGGAAGAAATCGAAGGAGGGCGCCAGTTCCCGCAAGAGTTCTGTTAAACACAGGTCCTCGTGAGTTTCGAAGAGGGATGCGGAGGTGGGTGGGCTTTTCCTTCGGCTGATCCAGAGACAAACGGAGACCGAATTATTCTCGGTTCGTTTGCCACGTCGCACGCAGCTTTGTCCCGAACACGAGGCCCCCTTGCGAATTCTGACGTAAAAATAACGACTGTAGCCCTCGCTCGTTGTTTCGCAAAGACGACCCTACCATAATGTTATATATACCGCGCTTTACATCACACGTGTCGAGTTCGTGATTATGATTGTGATCGTTGCTGCAAATCGTAACGGAATAACATCGCTGTCAGGGTGTAACTGCTGAATCAGAGCAGCGTGTACGAGCAGTATCAGGCTTGAAGATTATCGTGACCTGAATCTCCGATTTTGCCGATACGCGAAGTCGTAGGAAATTTAGTGTCGCTTCGCTTTCGTTTATTTACCAGCCTCGAGATAAGGGTGAAGACGTTTAGGATGAGACGTGCTCGTGATAGAGTAACAAAGGGGGACGTGAAATTACACGTCCCAGCGGCTCAAGGTCACGCTGTTTCACCTCTATTCCTACTAAGCTTTTCGATCGATGGGAATTTTTTACGTTCTCGTTTTCTTTTTTTATCTGATGTAATTATTATCGTCCGATTCTGCCTGAATCTGCTATTGCGTTTTATCGAATCCGAGCATCCCCTTCTTCGTCAAAATCAATTTCTCCGAGCGTAGTGGGAGAAACGTGAAAAATAGAGTTTACCCCGAGCTGAAAAACAATCTCGTACGCGACGGTCCTCTCCACGCATCCGACGCAGAACGACGAAACTTACTTCTTCCTTTCCGTAGATTAGATTGTGTGTTAGGTTCGATGCGTCCAGCAGCCGGCTCGCCCCTAACGCGGTCCACAAGATAACAATGGGCCGGCATTTTATCCGAACTCTGATACGACAGAATCGAACGGCCAACAGGATCAATGGAACTACATAAAGTAACTCATCGACCATAAATGGCTAATAGAAATAGGTTGGCGATCGGTGAACCGGGCGGATAGTGGGAGGGTCCCAGAAAAAGGTATAGAAATAGATATTGGCTGATCATTCGCCGTTTCGAAGGAAATTGTCCCATCAGGAGATTGAAAGGGGATCGAGAATAAAGCTCTTTCTATGTATTGGTCGGCAATGATCGTAGCAGGATGTGATAAAGGGTAATATTTCTCGGGCGTTACTAAGAAAACTTTCCTTTCTCTTCTCAGCATCCACTGATACGATCTAGCCGAAAACGACAGCTTTCCTTGACAGATTCGTCTTCGAGACAATTTTCATCAGACTGTCCCTTACTTTTTTTTCCACCCTAACCAACCAGTCAGTCGGAATGTCATCCTTTTAGCGAGATTAATTTTATTCGTTATTCGTGGTCATGTATGTATGTATAAAGGGTGTGATTCATCGAGAAACATCATCTGTATCCCGTAAGATTTTATTGTGACTTGTTGCACGTAAGGGCAAACGTTTACAGTAACTGGCTAAGTAAAAGTCTTCCGGTTTGTTTAGATAGCAGTCTTCTCCCGCTTATCTTTTTTCCTTCGTCGGTTAGAAAACATTTTACGGCTTGGCCGGGCACAAAGTTTGTCATATACACTTTTCTTACGTCTCGTTTGCTCTATCGATCCCACAGAACACTCTTTTAGTTGTCTTTCACCCTCTCGCCTCGAACTAAGGAGTAATTAGACGCGAAGTAAGGGCTCGGTCGGCCTTTAGCCGATTCGAGCATCGAAACGCGCTCGTGATATAATTACAGGGATATTACCCGAGAAACTTTCATGCTGGGAATTGAAAATAAATTAACGCAATATTACGATCCTCTCCGTGGCTCCGCCATGTAATATAGGAATGAACGCTATTAGCAACGTAACATTGAAAAATGCGATCAGTCGACGCCGCGAATTTAACGATGGTTTGGAAATCCTTCCAGTAGCGATGCCTTCTGCCGGCGAGTATGCATGACGAGCTATAATTTCGTCGTTGATTAATTCCGCCGAGAAAACAAGCGTTTATTTCCCCATCAGAAAGCAACGTTCGTTAATAAACGATGACGATGGAAACGAGATCGGGTCGGACGGCGTGGAGCCTGGTAGGTTGCGTGTATAACATTTTTCGAGCATGTCGTCCAGTGGAAATTTCGCCATGGAGCACACCGAGTGCAAATTGCTTTCGGGCCGTTTTGTCTGCCAGGAGGCCATTTGTCACAGCGGATTCTGGACGCGCGACGTATAAGCCGGCTACGCTAATAATGACGCTACGACGGCTAACTACAAGCTCATCGTGCGCGCATTCATGAAGCAATATACATGCATTTACACGGTCTCTCCTCTATCCCCTTCCTCCCTCTTTATCCCTCTCTGTCATCGTTTTCCTACTCTCTATCCCTCTGTCTGATACTCGGTCGTGGTATTCGTTGTCACTTGGACCGTACCCACACGTGCTTACGGTCTTTACCCGCTGTCTAAACTGAACAATGAACGTTGCTGTGTCAACGCCGAATTAATACATTCAAATTACCCATTGTTACAGGTAAGACCAAAGTAATAGCATTGCAAATGACGCCTGTCATCGATGCAGCGTGTACACCCCGGTTTGCACGATTGATCGGCCATTCCTGCGGGGGCGAAACATCGTTTTTGCGTTTCGTTCCCGAGTGAACCAGTTGTCATGGTCCTCCGACCCGCCACGTCGTAATTTAAACCGATGCCCACGCGCCCTACCTACAACGATTATTTTTACAAATATGCATTTTTATTGTTCTCGTCGAACACGTGTTCGTCAGAAGAAAAGGACGATTTAAAGGGAAATTTCGCTTTTAGCAATGACTTCATTTCCTGTGCTCGAAAGTTCGTAGCTTTTGTAGCAATCTCATCGCGAAGGGACAATTTAATTTCACAACGCTCGATACCAGTTATAAATATTATATACTCGTTGGCTCGTGATTTTCTTCTAGAATTTATGAAATCGTTCTTTGTAATTTGTCCTTTAAAAGAAATTTCCTGCCCTTTTGTTTTCAACATAGGACAACTGTCTGCTTCCTTTTTTAGAAAGAGAATTAATAAGGCTGCAAATTTCTTTGACCTATTTTGCTTTTAAATGCAGCGCACCCTGTGTTTCGAGCACAAATGTTATCCGCAACGTACTTTATATTTTTGACATACCTTTAAAAAGTCGAATATTTGGTATTTTCATAATTCAGAGAAATAATTGGGTCCATACTGTTCATATTCTATTGTTCCATTTAAAAGAATTGCATTTACATAATAAAAGAGTGCAAACTACAGTTAATCTAATCTAATTTCTCTATAATAAATTTCTTTGGCAACTTGCACGAAATCACAGCGAATTGAATTTTTACAACGTGGTTATTCATTCACGGTCGAATAACGAAGCAAAATAATTACACTCTTGAATAAGACATCCTGTCGACGTTAAAGTTAAGCGACATTTTTATAATTGAAAATCGAATTTGCAGTATTTATGATACAGCTCTGATCAAGGAGCGAGATACATCATGGATTTCGATCCTACGACGTTTAAATTATTCGAAACTATCCTAAAATATTTCCGGAATGTTCCTTTTAAATTCTCCGGTTAAATTGTTCGATTGTTTCATACTAACCGTTTCTGCCTGTCTTAAATAACTGATGAATAAATTTACTCTATCAACAAAGAAGCCATTCCTACCAGACCGTTAATTAATTTTTCTTTTGCGTGAATACTTCTCGAAAGGATTCAGCCGTTTTCTTCTGTGCCACGATGCCGTGAAATCTTCCGTTTTCGTTCCCGTTTAACCAGAATTATTCTTAACAATGCGGCAACGGTTCGGGGAACAATAGAAATTCAAAGATGGAAACGAAGGAGGGCCGGTGCGCGGTAATAGTTAACAGACGCGACAATCTTCGCGGGAATTACTTGGCCAGAAAACGGGGAACGGTAAATTATTGCGACGGTGGGAGCGTGTTCCAGGACGCGTTCCATCCCGCCGTACGAAGGCTCCGTGAAGGAAACAAGGAAGACACGATGGCGACCGGAAGAAAGACCGAAACAGGAAAATAAAGAAAAAAACCATGAGCGTGAAGCATCGCACACGCTGCTCGCGCTGTTACCCAAGAAAAGACGGAGATGCGCTCCCGCCACAGAGGAAAAGTTGCGAATACGTCACTTGAATGCCATCTTAATGTTCACAAAATGCCGGAAATATAAGCAAACGTACGCCTTCTATGCTCTCCGGGGAAACTGTCGTTTACATAAATAGCTGGAACCATTGGATTTCACGTACCGTTCCTCGGCGCGTGCACGCAACAGTACTCCTACGTGTCTCGATGTTTGACTACGGAGTTGCCATGAATTTGCCTACCAAATGGAATCCAAGCGTTTCCAGGAAGTCCACCTTTTTCCCTGATGTACAAAAATCTTCGAGACACAACGAGGATGAACGAGTAATGGTTCGAATTTTGCTTTATTTTCGACCGCCGCGTTGTCCAAACTGTTTTTGATATTACGCTACTGTTCGGGATGGGGACGAAAGTTCGCAAGGGAAAATATAGAGTAATTTGCTGCGTTTCCACGGGAACGAAGGAGTGTTCTGACATCTCGCTGGTGTGTCTGCCGCGCACCGCCAAAATGCTTGTGTTTGATGTCTACATGTATGTATTTTGAGAGAAAGAGATAAGAGTCTGAAGAGCTTCAACACAGTAGGAGGAAAGAGAAGAAACATTGTATATGCTTCGACTTATCTATTGTCACAGAATACTTTTATTACATGTGCTATATGTACAGTATAGATATAAAGTTGCTGTTATTAAACGTATGGTACAATATAGTTTTCTCCTCTTTTCATGTAGTATTAAATATGTAATCCATATGTTTTCTAAAACTTTTACGATGCTAGAATATCATACCTAAGATGCGAATACTATACAAAATACGCTCTATTTTCTATTTCATTCTACGATCTGCCTAAAAATATATACCTACGTGTATCATATGTGTCAGTCCTCTTAGGATGCGGGCATGTAGAAAAACTCCTAAAAGGAACTACACGTACAATCTTTTTCAAGACAAGAGATATCAAAGTTTCACTCGGTCGTAAAACTATGCATTGGTAATTGTATATTATAACAATAAGTAACAACTACGCTGCCGGAAAATGCATACGCTTGCTGTTGTAGCGGTGGAAAAGTTTCCCCTCTTTGTCTGCCTTTCTTTTTCCTTCATATATTTTGCTATGCTTTATCTTCTTTTCTTCACTCGTTTCACAAAAATATTCGCATCATTAGTAACAAGGTAACAAGTTGAAAATTGTTCGAATATAAAGTTACTCGTTACCAGCTGCCAGCTACATTTCGATGGTCGTATCATGTTTCGTGGATTGTCTTTTGTACTGTAACAACTTTCCGTGTAAATTATGAAGCTTGCCAAACGTTAAACCACTTGCGTGACGTCGTCAAGCTGAATATAATATTACGCGGCTAAATCGTCGCCGACGCGTCGAAGACGGCGCAGAAGCTTGTGAGTTTTCGTGAGTTCCTCCTCTTGTCTTTATTTTTCTTCCGTATCGATTCACCAGGCGCACCAAGTGACATGAAATTTCTCGACGCGGTGGCAGCCATCACGATAAAACAAACGTAGAAAATTGCGTTACATCGCGTTTGGACACGGAAGGTCTTATTTCCTGGCGGAAGTCTTGAAACATTAACCGTTGCAAAATAGCTCCGTGATAATTATTTATTTAACCCGTTGTTAATCTGGTTGAAAGCGACGAAACAGTTTTTACTGGCGGTGGCAACACGAAATATGTTATAGGAAATAGAATTGGCTAACTTAATTAGATCGCGTCGAGTCCGACGTAAGTTCGTTTGACATTTCGTTTACGAAAATTAACAGCAATAGCAAGGAGACTAGAGGAAAAAGGTAACGGATGCTTTGAACTGGAAACGAAAGTAATAAGGTCATTCCAATAACGAGGGGTAAATGATTCGCTTTGCAGAACAGAGTTTAACGTTCCGTTTCAAATGGTGGCTGTACGAGCACTAGAAACGCCATGAATCGAAATCATTCGAAGCTATGGTGTATACTTTTTACGTGGAAGGGCCGATAAGTCCTTCTGGAGTGTTTTCTTTCGCGTTTCCTCTAATTTTTTGCTAATCGTTCTTTATCGACCTCTCTCCCTGATTGAATGACTGGATTAAAGAATATTCTCTTAGCAATAGGAAGTATGTATTGCTTTTTGTTTTCATTCTCAGCGTTAATAACCACAATCTTTATTACGATCTAAGATTAGCGAGACAACTAGTAATGTCTTCTTGATGACGGCACAATGACATCGACGTTTACGCCAATTTCGTTCTTGCGACTATGTAATCGACGTTATAGATATTTTATACGTAGAGACAACGTTGATACAACGCGGAAGAAACAAGGAACAAGCGATGAACCGACCGAGCGAAGGGTAGGGAAAAAGGTCAACGACAAGCAGCGGTACCATGACCTTCTGCTCGCCACCTTTCTCGTGCCATAGCTTTCAGCCGCGCATAGTGACTCATCCTTTTTCGATCTTCGCACGGCACGTCTTTACTCGATGAGTTTTCATTTCTTTCGCCACAGCCTTCATCATCATGAACGTTCGCAACACCGCTAGTTCCATCGACGAGCGATTCAAATGCGAGACTGCCAGACCCGACTCGTTGCAGGTGATTCGTCGGAAGATTTAATTAAAAGACGCTACCCCAGTTTCCCCGTTTTAATCTGAAACCGTGGCTTTGCATTAACCACAGAATTCGAATTCCAGAGACCGTAATCGATGAATAAACGTAACTTTATGACGATACGTAGAGTTTCCTAGTCGGAACTCGTTTTTACTACGCTATTACGTGAATTTTCGTTAATGTAAGTTCGTTTTAAAGCGATGCTCTCCTTAACGTTGGATTTATGATTTCTATTTTTCTTGTTGGTGAATATTTGTCACACGATAAACACAGAAGCCACAGAAACAATAGATACGTCGCATATATAGTGGAACCGATTGCGTGCGGAATTGCATTTAACATTTGATTTATTTACGGTCATACAATATTTAAACTCATAAATATAATGGATTAATATTACATAACCAGAAAGGGAGGACTACGTTTTGAGACTGCGCCTCGAATTGTCACTTTATTTATTAACGAACCTCATTAATAAATTCCGGCCAGTCCACGCGTGCCATGTTTGTTTCACCATGGTTACAATTTTTTCCTTGAGACTGGAGAATATTATAGAGTTACGCGATTAGCGTTATCAACAATGCGACGCATCAAGCGACCACAGCCAGTGTAAACAAAAATTTTAATTAGCCCTGCGAAAGAGAGCGCAAGAAAATGAGATTTTGTTGTTCCATGTACGTTATCGCACTAATTAAAAAAACGTAGAAAAGACGGAGCTATAGTCGCGACTATTAATGGAGGATTTTCTCGTTTACGATACTCCTAGAGAGCATGAAACGAGAAGATCCTAGCCGAAGCATACCGTTCTTTTTCGTGTTTTATTACCTATTACGTGACACTCCATACAGTTTAAATGTTTCCCTCTGTATATGTATTATCCGTCACAATAATCCCTTCTCCACATCCTTCGATTACCTAAATTCAAATGATTTAAAAACTAGTCGTTTTATTACGTGAACGATCGATGCATGCGATGGTCTAACTCTAACCGGACTGGATATCGTTCGCAAACGCGCAAAGCCTCGAAACTGCTACGACATCAGTCTGAAGGATTAGAAACGTCCACGGTATCTAGCCATGGATGTAAAACGATGACGCGAGTCTGTCGTCCCGTCCTCGTTTCTATCCTCAAAGAGCTGTTTTCACGACCCAGTTCGATTTAACGAGCTCCTCCAAGTCGGAGGGAGTCAGTCGGGGATCGTGTTAGGTAGGACCAGGATGAGTGTCGGAAAGCAGATTTCTTCCGACGATTTTTCCATTCGGTACAATTTCCTCGTTAAAGGAAGTGTGGCGACAAGAGCGGGACGCTTACGCGAGCTTAATTGTAACATGCCATGGAACGCGGGGAGAGAACGAGCTTCTTCGTGTCGTCCTAGTTCTCTCTCTCTCTCTCTCTCCCTCCCTCCCCTGTTCGTTATATTAAGCAAGCTTCGAACAATCGGATTTCTTCGGTAGTATTACGAACGAAACTTTTAATTAAATGTAATGGTGTGACGCAATTACTGTGCCCGTAGCTTGTCACGTTTAACGCTCGGTATAATCAAGCGTATGTATTTTCAGCGTGGAAACATGCGGGCATAAGCAACCATTCTCTCTTTCTCTCTCCTCAGCGTGTTCGCGTGCACCAGTAACGTGTACGGGAATGTAACTAAACAAACAGTACACTCCGGGATCACCATAAGTGTTTGCGCAAGTAGTTGCCTACTATTATAACACACAGTTGGTGCACAGTGTATCAAACCATGTCAAAATTAGGGAACTCCTACGCACTCTGGTGTATCGGTATTGTTATTGCTGTTAATTAATAAACCCCTCCCAGCGATCTCACCCGAGTTCATTACCTCTTAATAAAACGTGCTAAGAATTTCCGCATCGCGGAAGTATTATTAACCCTCTGTCTTGAATACTGCGTGTCTACGAAGATGTTCTAAGATGGTATAGTAGATTGTATAAATATTAAACGACCTATGGGTTTTGGTATGTTCCAGAGTATTAAACGTATTGAAGCAAAACGCGTTAAACTAATCTTATACTTAAAAGCGGATGTGTTTTATCTATAATTAATATCATGTACTTTATGTAATCGATTAATAAATTTGGTATATTTCAAGTGAATTGCCATTTTGATAGTTCGCTAGCCAAGCATATAACAGAGTGGAGTATTCCACAATATGTATATTCTGTTGATATTCGACTATTTGAATGTAACTTTGTTTTTCATAAAATATTGTCACATCGGATGCTTCCAAACGGTTGCTAAAAGAGAAACTGATATTACGCGAAAGCTTCCACAAAGGGAAAAGTCATTGAGTCCGGAACTTGTCGATGTAGAAAATAAACACGTACATTTTCCGAAATAATCCTGTCTCCAATAATATTCAGACGAGAACATTTTTCAACTTTCTAGTGAAACTTCTTGACAAAGATAAAGCGAGTTGCAAGCGCGCCACGGATGGTTAAAAAATATTTGCAATGGTGTTATTGCAAGTGTAGGAATTGCCAAGTTGCTCTCGTAGCGGAAAAAATGATCCATAAACACAGATCCGCTTAGCGGAGGTGGACTCGGTTCCGGTAAAGTTTACGTGAACTCGCATGCAACGGATAGGTTTCATCGAAACCACGATAATCCCTTTTCTCCCTCGCATTCTCTCACTGGCTGACGGTGTAATAGAAACATCGGTAGCTTCGATACATATGTATTCGTTAAATGTCCGATACCAGACCGATCGATGACACGAACAATGAGTAAAGTTGCCTCTACTCTGTATGGAACTAGGCATTATCTCGTTGTAACAACAGAGTCATTCAAAATGTTTCCTGATACTTGACAATAGGGATGATCGCTTAACTGTAATTGCTTCATTGTTGAACTGTTCGCGATCAACCGGCATGTGAATCATCGACGATCCTATTTCGAAACGGATTAAGTATGGAAAGATTAAAACCGGCGGCGCGGTGAAATCGTGCTTACGAAACGAAGGAGCATCGCGTTGTTCTGCAATTAAACAATATTACCAGATGCTAATTTATAGAAACATTCATAGATTTTTCGATATTATACAAAACATTCTGAAATTCCGTTAGAGCGATGATGGGACACGAGCATCGTAATTACACATATTGGCTTTGAAACCAATCTAAAAATGTACATATATATATATCTACTAAAAGATATTTATTTGAACAGTCAATTATTCACTATATCATTTAAGCTTTCTAATATTTAGAGATATCGTTTTTAGCACTAATTATTATTTAAGATTATGGTTCATACTTTATACTAATTTGTAGTAAGTGTATTGCAAGTATAGTAAGTGTTTTGCAAGAAATGTCTTGCAACTTCTATATACGTTTTCAGCTCGGTTTCGGGTTTTGCCAATATAATCAAGATAGCGATTTTAAATTCTGTTAAACAGCTCGTTTGATAAATCGGTATCAAGTTCAAAATATCGCGGATGAAATAGCGACGAATTTTTTCTCATATTATTTCCAGTACAATAACTCTGAGGCTTGTGATTATATTTCTCAATGACCTACGCCAACTCATCAATTTCCTTACCTATAATTTATTAACACCCTATGTGTACGACGGGCTAAGAGGGAGGCATGGAAGGAAGTAATGAGTGGCAAGGCAAGATTTCCAGCTCATTGTATCGAAGATGTATGATAATCGCGACGGAAGGAATAATCATTAACGACTCTTTCGAAAGCAATCAATCTCCGTAACACGAAATCACTCGTGGCCCACGATGCATCTATTATATACGGCTGTTAAGCATGTATTTCCTGCCGCCACGTGGCGAGGCTCAATTTCACTGTTTTGCGTCCACCAGCACCTTTAATTATCGTTGCACGCAAAGGTTTAAGGAAAAGGTCGAGCGCTGAGAATTCGCGATAAACTGGACCGACTGTCATTCACCTGCCCGACTAGCGCCCTTTTCTAGCTTCAAAGAAACTAGCTGAGTTAACGAGTTTACCGATACACCCTATGTAAGATAAATGTTTCAAGTTTCCCCCTTCTTTAGCGATCGTCTTCGTCCTTACACTCTACCTCTGAAAACATTTCATTCGATCGATCGCCGATGATAAAAAATAATAGCTATCAACGAAGCTTTAACAGCTATAAATAATTAAACTGACAAAGCGTGTTTCCGCATGTGTGTATTTTTTTCGATCTTCACCGGCCCATAAAGTTAGCGTTTACATGAAGTTTATAGCCCTTTGTGTATATCTATTTTTTGTAAACGATATAATATCGCTGGGATAGTTAATTTATCGTTTATGATTTTATACAATAGTTTTAATCAGCGGTTATCTAAAACAGTTATCGGTTATTTCTCTTATGCAGGTAGCTGTAACGAGTCAATTCGTTGCACGCCGTTAGCGCGATAACGTTATTAAAGGAACAATATACACATAACGGTGAATCAATGGATATTATTAATTATAATTTCACGAAGACCAGACAATTAATTAGGTCAATGTAATATACTGGTCAGCAAAGTATTAATTAGTTGCTGGTAACTTTAATACTTGCAATAGTTTCGCCAGGACTGCAATTTCTGCGGAGTAAGAGTGCCAAAATTTTCCGTATAACTCCACGTCAACTAACTTTGTTGAGGTTCGTTGACCATTTCATTTTTCTTTCACTCTTTAAACTTCGTTGTTTCGCCCCGCTGGCATTTCGTTCGAACATGACTTAGCGATATATCGGCGATAGCGTTGCATTCAGACGATCCGATACCATCGAGCTATCCGAAACAATGCGTAAAAATTGAATGAGCGGTTAAAAAAAGAATAACGGCTCGTGTGTAACTTTTCGACAAACAAGTGAGTTTTGATACAGTAGCCATCCATCAACCGTGTTACTGTATTCTTATTGGCCAAACACCAGATTTAAATAAAACAGTCACGATCGCTTTATGTGATTATATTGCAGACTGAAATTAAAAGCAAACGGAAAAAGAGAAAACAACATTTATAAATGTCCTATACCTTTATATTTTAATTCAATCTGCCAACGTTTGCTATATATTTTATCGAAGAATGGAACCGAAGTGCACGTATTTGTCCATTTTAATCAATACCGCTCGTGATTGAATCATTTCTGCATCCAGTTTTTTTATTATCCTCATCGTGATCAGTTTCGCGATAGGTTTGTGTAAATTATACGAGCATGAACGAAGACTACAAGAGAAGAACAGGATGAATCGTTTTTTTCATTTTTTACAGGGAAATAGTTTCAAAATTAAATAATAGTTAGCAATACACTCTCAATTAATCCCATATTATCGAGATTGTTCTTTGTTTTTTACAGAACTTCATCAAATTGTAAGCTACTTTCAAAAGGATTAATCTTTGGATTTAACAACTTGTTTTAACTTTCAACTATGTCATATTAAAGTAAAATATATGTATTTAATTATGTCATATTAAAATACTATTCTTTAATCATAAATTGCATAAACATCAGAAAATCTACAAATATATACTTGTCATATCTTTTTCTTGTAATCTTCAGACATTATTCTATAGAAAATGGAATAGTTAAAACATGTAATATCTTTACGTGAATCAAATTTCAATCAAAGAACGCCTGTTTCCGTTATGGATTCGTAAACGACGGGAACGCATTAACAAAGAGGTAACTCCTGTTTCGTTTTTGTTACTTTCGTACGACAGTTGTTATAAAGGTACCTTATAAAAGCATTCCAGCTATTTCCTGGAAACGATACGGTTTCGTGCAAAAGTAGCGGAAATCAGTATACATATTTAAATTCGTCGGTTTACACGCGAAATAAAGTAATTTCAATTGTTGTGCCGCGGCGGACGACGTATGAATAAATTGTTTCGCTTCATAAATTCCCTAGAAAACAAAACATTAAACCACTCGCGGAACATCGCGCCGTACGCATTTTTGTAAAAACAAATAGCGACGACACGAGCGGATCAGAATCAAAATAATACTCGTACAAACGACAACACGTTAACTATCGCCATATTTTCAACGAACACGCGCCAATTATTAGGGAGCCGTCCGCTCGAAATGCAAACACATCGTGGCTACATGCGAACGCTACTTGCATTTTTTCCTGTCTCGTCACGATTATACCTCTGGTTTGCGGTTTCATTCTCTATATTAGATTTCGAAAGAAAAGGTCTGCCGATGAAGTTTTTCATCCTGCGCATTTTCAAAAGAATTTTATTAAAACGCGACATACAGGTTATATGTATTTTGTAAAGTGTGTTATCATCCAGCGGAGTGTGTGATTCTTCATAGCAAAATAACCATGCTTTTGGAATTGCGATTCGTTTCATAGGTAATTTAGTTTGAAAATATACCATAATATTGAAAACGTAAGTATTTATACGTAAAACTCTGATATTGGTAAACCAATGTGAAGGATAATAGTCAATATGAATAGATAGTGTATAATCAACGAATGGAATGATTGAACGAAAAAGAAATAGAAATTTCCAGTACATATATCCAGAACAAGGTTCATTATGTCATTACTCTAGACTGAATTAGATTCAATTGATCGGCATTTATTTAAAATTGATATCCTTCAAATGAGAAGAATAGAATTGTTTTAAAGAATCACACCTTTCTGCTACAATTTATGTCACTCTATACAGATTAAAATTGAATAGCCATCCATCCTTAGAATAGCTTCGTTACAACACGACGTTTATTCAAGAAAGGAGGAAACAAGCTAAATCGACCGATTCTTTCCCTTCCTTTCTAACTGGCGTTTCAAAGGCGTGACGAGGTCGTAATTTTAATTCGTCCATTAATTCACGACTCATTAAACATCGAATCCTTTTGCGATACTTTCGTCAAGGGTATATCGAACGAAACGGCTCGATTCGAGGCAGGACGTCGATCCATCGTTAACGCGTAACAATAACTGAACCTGCTACACCGACGCTCAGCGATGGATGAAAAGAGACAGATAGCTGGGATCATGATTCACGCTTGAATTTACATTTTAATTACATTACGTTTGATGGCGGTATTAATTTTATCGGAACGATCGACCGCAGGAATTCCGATATCTTCGGCGGTACCGGTGCGCGGCGAGCCATCGCGCGTGCAACCCACCACGACAATGCGCTTGTGACCGTGCACCGTAATAGATCAAAGCGAATCTGGCACGAATTAATAGTCCGGCAGGATGATCCATCGAAGAATTATTGCTATGTGTGGGCAAAGGAGACGCGACCGTGTACATACAGACCTAGGGGGTGGGATTCGGATGACGAACGTGACGCGTCGTCAAACGCGGACCCGTGAAGAATAAAAATGTAATTCGGTACGTGACCGGACAAAAAAAAAAAAATACTTCGTCGATGGATATATATATATATGCGGAGTGAAGTATAGGTAATGGAGGTAGGTAGTGCGCGTGCGACAGAAACACGTGGGCCAACGCGAGTCGAAAATTTCATCGGCACGAGTCATCGGGTAGTTGGTAATTAAATAGTGGCGATTTCGGCGAAACGATAGAAGTTTGAAAAAAGTTTTTCGCGATATTATGTACAAGTACCAAAATCGACGTTAGGAACAGAAAATGAAATATTCATTCTACCTAAACGCTCTACTTCACAGCCGTGATTTGGTTTTAATTACCGATACGCTGACGACCGAGAATTATCGTTCGCCCGTACCGGGTTCGTGACTCTACACGTCCCGTTTATCATTGCCTCTGCTCTCTTGTTTTCTCACCCAAACCCGGGGGAGATGTTCGCCACGGCGTGGCGTCGAAAATCGTCACAGCGAATAATCGACCGATATCGACGTTCCCGGGTAATTAGATCGCGCCACGATTTCGATGAACTCTACAGAGGAACACGAGGAATTGAATTACGTGTAATTAATTAATTTCAAAGAGTCGTACGGTACAGAACGAAGAGGAGATGACGATAAGAGGATGAGACGGCGTAAGATTGTCTTATTAAATTTTTCAATTTACTCGGAGACGTCTATGAAAGAGTACGAAGAGGCTGGAAACAAGGAAGAGTGAGAGAACGAAGGTCACAGGCTGTACAGAAGTTTTAGAAGAAAATTAATGCTTTTTGTAATACAAAAGATGACGATCTTTGATTCTTGACAAGACAAAGACAATGGCTTATTAAATAAACAAGGTAATTAGATACGAATCATCTCGAAGGTTTACGTAATAATACTGTCTAACATGTGGCTAACGGACCACTACCGCGAGTGTTATGGAAATTTATTATAAAATAATCTCATTAAAGCCGCGAGCAATTTCGTACAGCCATGGGTATTTTATAGCGATCCGACGAATGATCGAAAGACCAGATGCGCATGAACGCCGATCTACCATATGTAGTCCGTGATTTACCACACATTATATGAACATACTAAGGGACGTTTAAAAGTCTATAAAACTGCGACAGCTGTAAATATTTGTGCAACCAAATATAAAACATATCGCAATTTTGGGCATGCGTGTTGGCCCGGTATTAAACCTTTTATGCAAATGAATTTGAATAAACATGACATATGTTTTGCATGGAAGTTCAAATATCTCAACGTTTTTTAAAACAAATAAGAGGAAAAATATTTATGGAGGCATTCGCTGTATTCTGGAAAATGTTGATTCATCTATTAAACGAATAATTTGATTTTGTTTATTAACAAGTGCAAAGATACAAAATTCGCACGTATTTCTGATAAATTTTCTATTAAATTTTTATTGAAAAAGGATATTAGAGCACCCAAAAAACAATTTCGAGAAATGTATGTTAATTTTTTTCTTGCTCCTCTTTCTTACTTTAAGATTTGCATAAATCATAAAAAATTTATCATCAGCCCTAAATATTCCGCTAAACGGCGCTTTCTCAATGTGATAGACGTTCGTAATAATTCATTATCTGTAAATCATATACAAGATTGGCGTGCGAAATTGGCACACAATAAGAGGTTATTGAAGAGTTAAATCTCATGGGATGTACGCTGTTAAATAGAATATTCAACGAGACAAGAAAATTGCGATATTAGCCGTATTGACGTTGGTGACGTTATGCAAATGCGTAAGAGAATCCTCCGCAAGAATCTTCCATTTGCCTGACAACGCGTTTAACTACAATATGTAGGGCGTGAAACAACATCAAACAAGTGCTTTATGTTAAATAACACGATTTTGAAGCGACATTCACAAGAAATTCGTTAGTTTTCACAAGCATTTCTGTAGCGATTACAACATGTCTACATATTGTCCGATGTTAGTTTCATATAACAAGTCTTCCTGTTTCAACAAAAGTATTAATTATCTGGATCTTTATTATTAGCGAAATTTGACCAATTGTCAATCTTAATAAATTTTATTGCATAATAATAAAGTTCTCGAGTCACTTTTACAATTTTGCAACTTAGCTGATTCTTCTATTCGACGTAGAATTATAAAACTATGCAACAGAATTTTATAACTATACGATTTGTCACTTGTCAACTTATTGTAATTACTCGTTAATAAATTATTGTCCAACAGGGTCCTGGATGTCTATTCATAATAAAAGTAACTTAAGAAACTTAAACTCTTAATTTACAATAACTTCTGACGAACTATACGTTATACCCAGACGTTACCTGAACGCGATAGCCGCGATGCTTTGCAGATTCTTCGTCCGGGAAATAAGACGTGATTCGAGGCTCGAAGGAAAAGATAAGACGCAGGAAACAAGAATAACTCAAATGAATGATAAAGGTATGAGAAGGAGCGTTAAGGTAGCTGCTAATTAATGGGGACATTCATCTGACGCCATTTTGTGACTCACGGACCGCCTTCCTTCCGGGTGCTCGCTGCGTTTCTGTGCCAAGCGTAAACCTTAACGTTGTCCGTGTCTAGCGAGGACCACCGGCTGCCTGCATCGCCAACCGGAACGATTTGTAATCTAGCAAACCGTACCCAAAGATTGAGAGAGCCCAACGGGTCCTATACACCATTGTATAAATTAGATTTGGTCGCATCCCTTGCCAACACTGGCCGCAAATTTCACCTGCGTACTTGTCAGTCTTAATAAGATTACTCTCGAATTAAAACGAATCTCTACGTTGCTCCATATCGTTCATTTAATGATTCTTCCAAATTTGTATTAAGTTCCCCAACTCTGCAGTTTTGTACAATTTTTGCACTACTAGTGTTTTCTATTTAATAGTTCTTTTTTAAATTGTTGCGATCCATTTTCTAGTGTCCTTACGCTGCTTTTCTTGGAAAATGCTTTTTGGTACTAGAAGTGCTTCTTATTGCATCATAATATTTGTTGTTTAATGTCATTTTACTTTAAACGATTGTAATATTTTGTTGCTAAAATTTCTTCTCCCTTTGGTCATTCTGAAATCACAGTTAGAACAGCATGAAGTAGATATTTTAACGTTGACTCAGTTCCTGAGAAAAATCATGGTACCAATGGATATATTGATTCTGGCAAATATGTTTGTAAAATCTTACGACTTAAATTATAGGTATAAAACATCTATTTTTTAATTGTATCCGTCTTTTAATTCAACATTATACTGTACCGTGTAAGCTACTATATTCAGATAGAACTGGAGAGTAAACATATCATCAAGATATTTCTTTTCCATATTCCAATGGCAAGTACTGGACCAATAATATGTTAATAACTATGTGTTATACTAAATAATGTGTTAAGAGTAGCGCTTTGGTATAATGAAAATCCTTGGTGCGAACCTGGAACTTATCATGCGTTTGATCTTTATCGCACAGAGAAAAGGTGAGCGAGATATTAAATTTGCTGCGATTATTATGCAACTGGGAAAGAAGTAACCTGCATTAATAAAGCAATTTCTCGATAATCTAACAACTTTACTTTATACCGTAGCGGAATCAGCTGGTAATTGATTTCGCTGGAAATTTTATATAAAATAACTAGAATGATCAATCGCAATTTATTTTCAACAAGAAAACTTGCCAAGGAAATGGTAGAAAAATGGTAAATATTACCAATATTAGATGGAGCGATATTTTACGGTTCGTTAGATATGAATTTCGCATCAGAAGGAAATTATTTAAGTTCCCGTTATTTAAATAGCGCCGTGATCGTTTATAGTCTCATTTATAGAGCTGTATTATTCATCGAACGACGTGTTACGGATTCGTTTTCGGTAATGGATATTCAGATCGAGCGGGCGAAATCGAACAATTTGAAATAGAGTAGCGCGTACACTGACAAAACATTTGTTCCTGTCTTTTGTTAACATCAATACAGGCAATTTAATCGCGCTGCAGTTACATCTCAGTGTTTTTCATAATTAAGTTTTCTGTATTAATTATTTCCGGATAATGAGTTCCGTAATTAATAAACGTACAGGTAAAATCATTCGTAACACTTGTTATTTCGAACTTCAGAATGAAGTTGCAGTAACTTTTTTAATTTCAAATAACTCTTTAAAGTGATAAAAATTCATTGTGCATAGAATGAAAGAACGATGTACAATTAAAATCCAGTATATAGATCGGGAAAAATAAATACAGACATATTGACCGACGAAGTTGAATTTGTTAATCGAAGTTACATTTAAAAAAGAATATTATATGCGCTGTTAGCTGTATCTTATTAACTCTCCTACGTTAAACTAAGATAGACAAGGAAGTATTCTACGATGTTAAATGTTGAATTAATTTTTAGTTCGTAATAATGCAAAAACGACAAGAACGTAATATTTAAAAGTCGAGAAAAAATTGGAATACTCATTTCAGCGTTTATTACCATTCGCGTAATAACACACTGCTACGATCCGTATAAATAAAAGCACATATTATTCACTTAAATATTTTATTTGTTTACCGAGTAAAATTCTTTTCCGCCGCTTTTTCTGACCCTTAATATACCTTCAATTATGAAAATTTAATTTCACCAGATGAATCCACCGGATAATGACCCTTCATTAGCGAGATGAACTCAGCCAAAAGTTTATAACGAAGATTTATCGCAATTTCGTGATCGTCTCGTAATATGTGCTCATTTTCCTTCTACTTAATCTTCATAAAATTCCAACTACTAGCGAATCGATGTCGTATTCGATATAATTCCTCGAAAATCATCGCGTGATCGATTGAATTTAGAAAACCAGAAAAATAACCGAGGAAAATAATCGCGCGAACTAGCGAAGTTCTTTCTGAAAGTAGCTGCGAAAGGAAACGATTAAAATCGTTTATTTTTCAACGAGACAAGCTTAAAAAGCGTTTCATCTGAATTGACATCGGTTTGTCGTCGAATAAACACATTTACGTACACACTGTTTGAGTTTGAACGTCGTTTTCACACTCGTATAATGAGCTACGATTAAATTCACGAAACTTCCGTAGCGTTGAGTAAAACGGAAGGTCAACAGGGAACTAAACGCATAAAAAGTTGTTAATTTGCTCTTAGGCACCGGCTATTTTACTCGATTATGCCACTTGAGCTTCTATAAAGTTGTCCCCGCGGTATCGGGCCCACACCTCCTCGCTTGTCGATTACTTCGAACCAAGACACGCGCTTCCACCTCTCCCAAGTCATAGCCACCAACTTTATATTGGCTTAATTGCATTTAGACGTGAAACTTTAGCTGCACCTTTTTTCTTCTAACTTTTCTTTTCGCATTGCCATGGTGCGAGCTGTTAACTATCGATACGTGGATTGATCGTTGCGTCAACGTTACTCCATCCATTTTATATTTGGAGACAAAATCATTTAAAAAAAATACTTATGAAGTGTTATTATTATTCGTTAGTAAATAAGTTATTATTTTTATTTTTTAACTTAAATTAGTAAATAAGTGTTATAATTTATAATGGAGTTTATTAATGTTCTAGATTGTTCATTATTTCTTAATTACTGATATCATAAAACATTCAGGGAATATGTTTCATGTTTCATACTGTCATGAGGAAGACAGTAAGATTGATCCTGAGAAATTATTGTTTGGTTATACGCCTCATTTGCTGTACATTCTTGGGGAATTAATTAATCGTATCACATACTCATATCAAATCCCACAGACTTTACATGTAACTGGGAATTTTGGGGCAGCAATTAAGGGAAGTGCTTATTACCATGTAACAATATCTAGATATAGTGCTGCATATTGATAAATGAGCTACGTCGAAGAAAAAATATTGTAGTATCGGAGTATTTAGTTATACTTTCGTGTTTTATCTTAATTAATCAAGAAATATTTCGTATTCATGATATATTCATTTATTATATTTTAAGGTCAAATTAAAATGATTTAATGCTCTGTAATAAGTACCATCTCACAATTCTATGCAATTTTATATAAAAATTATTTTGAAATAGGAATATGTGAATTTAGCTCTTTAAGAAAATGATGAAATTAATATAATTGACACATTCTGTGATAGTGTTTACCATACGAATATGTTATAATGAATATATTAGACCGTAGCGTAAATAATGAATGGGTATTATATGTAAAATGATTCTGTAAGAATTAAATTCAGGTTAAACCAACAGAATCACCTTTTAACATCAATCGATGCCAACGGCTAATATGTCGAAATGGCGATAGTTGGTTGCTTCGAAGCACCAAATTTTCAAATACAATATTGCTTTAATGCAGTGATTCGAAACATTTGCAATACTTACGATCGACATAAAGAAATTATTAGGATGTGTTTGAAATTGTTGTGCGTATCCCTGAAAGGAATATTGTATAATATAACTAAGACGTTGTACGTCCCTTTGCGACACATACATGAGCATAATTTTGTTTATTAAGTTTTATACTGCAATATAAATCACGATGCAACGGATACGCACAATAACTGAAAATATGTATACCTACAATTTCCTTTATTACGCTAATAAAGGAAAATAAATCAATGTAATCGTAGGGAATTTTTCTTTATTAAAAAGATAGTAATAAACATACGATTAAAATCTCTGTATCGCTTTGTTTCATCGCGATAATAATTCGAAAATAAACACGCAGATTTGTGGCAAAAGCGAACAACTCATTTTTTTCCCTATAAAATTTATATATAAGTGCGTTATACAGAATCGTTCCACCGTTGTAAAACTTTCAAACGTTACGCGCTTTACATTATCAAAGAGAAATATAGAACGCGATTCCAGAAATTTATTCATGCGCGAGTCTAACGCCATTAATGAACATTAATATAATACAATAACGAAGAGAAAGAAAGGAGGTCGTGAAATTTATTGGGATTTAAATAACAGAATAAAATGTACGGTGTGTAAATTTTGTTTCTAACGACAAAAACTGTTGACCGGCTTTTAACGCTCACTTCTATTTATCGAGGATTTTTGCCAGTCATTGACGATGAACGAATGACACGCTCCGTGTCACGAGTACAAAACCAAGAATTTATTTACCGTCATCTGTTTATTGTTTACACGTCAATTTATGAAACTCTAAATATTTTAAAGCGACCTATTTACCGTATATCGTATCAAAATAATAATACTTATTGCAATACCATCATTGTACATACTGTTGTTGCTCCATTTCATTTATTTATACATCGTTCACAAATTAATTAAAGCAACAACGCAGTAGATTGTTATTACCTTATTCCTTCCTTTTAAAAAACCGAGAACGAGGGTTTAGTTACAAACTCATATTTGCAAAGAAATCTTCTCTACAATAAATCAACATGAACGACAAGAAATCAGGAGAATTTCTAATATTTCATCGGTGAAATACAGAGTAACGAGAATTTGCATCGTTACCGCTCTCATTCTTTTTTCATGTTTTTCCACGGAAACCGGTGTAATACAAAAATACACGTTCTACATTCTACGCATACATCACACGTTTTTCATGGATATTTTCATGCATGTATTTAATATTTTGCAAATAATTTTATCAGAAACGACTGACAAACTCTGATGAAATCACCGGTTTAATGTCTGCTTCGGCCATATTTTTGAGATAAGAATATTGCAGTTGGCAAAATACAGAAACTTACGAAATAAAAAAATTGATGTAGAGTGTATTTATCTTATTTCGTCACGCCTTCAACCATATTTTTTTATTATGTCGTGAATGCCGACGGATTCATATGAAACAAAAATCTTCAATCAAGCCGAACTCGCCACGGTGTATCGTAATTCCTCGCTTTCCTCATAATAGAAAATATAACTTCGTGGTACAGAATATTAAATGTCCATGACGAAGATAGCGCAATGGAAAGTGGTGGGGCACGATGCAGATCGCAGTTGAAATTACTATTCCAATTGCATCTTTCCACTGGTAACGCCCCAGCTAGGAAGAACAGGAAGAAGGGTTAAGGCAGCTGGAAAGCTTAATTTGTTGGAGATAGTAAAATCCGTGGGTTTAATACATATTTATAAAGCGCATTAATGTAACCTAAAGAATATTCATGAAAATCTTTCCGAGCGCTCTCCCGGCGTCTCGCGTTTCCACATCCGCTTCCTATTTTCTAGAAAACAGAAGTAATACGCCAAGAACTAAAGCCAGATGTTAGAATGCGTACCGATGCAACTTATAATCTTCCTTATTCCGTGTTGTGATTTTCTTTAACGGTATGGTAGAATGTCGCGGCGATATATCCACCTTTGTTCCATTGCAAGCTTTTAGATGACGAAAAGATAACGAACGAGGTGAAATTATTTATTATTATTTATTATTATTTAAAGAGAGAATGCAGAATTCCAAGATGCTTGATGTTTGTTTATTTTGTGACATTTAGAGAATTCTACAGTTCGTAATAGTATACTAGTGATTAATGCAATTAAGATTTAATAGCTTCTTCAAAAGATCGTCGTTATTTGCTATTTATAAAGTCGGATTTATTTTCCTTTCTGTCTCCTGCACAGATACTAAGACATATGAAGGAATTATAATTATTGTGTTCATGTTTATCGTTACATTAATCAGTTATAGTAATGATATACGTTGCACGTGACTTTTGTGGCGGGAACATCGCAAAATTTCTCAGGTAAATAAGAACATCTCGGTGAATTCTTGAAAATGATCGAGCAATATTGCGAGGGAATTTTATAAAGAAATAAAAGAATTTCTTATCAGTTCTTTCACAAGCATTACATAATATCCTGACATGATAATAGGAGAAATATGTATAAGAGGCTGGACAAATATTTCCTTCATATTCTTGCCTCTTGACATGTCTCTCTGCTTTATATGCATATGTAACCGCCACATTATATATACTACGTATGACAATAATATCACTAAAAGTAACTTTAGTACCTCTTGACAGTTATGTAATACAATTTCAAGACAGTTAAATATATATAATATTTTATTTCTTACTTAGTTCAGTTATGTATTTAATATCGCTAAAATCAAGATCTTCTCTAAATACTGTCGTTATCTCTTCAGCTTCAAATTTATTTACCATTACAGGCTCTTTGTGAGAAAAAAAGATGAATAAACTTTATTCCAATACGGTTAAAAGATAAAGGATAATGATGAAATTAGTAAATTCAATCAATAATATAATGTCATTATGATCTTACTGGGCACATAGCTGCTACCTGAGGGAATCTGCATCGTCTGCTGTAGAAGGTACCACACTTGGATGGATCCTTCAAAAGACTAAAACCAACAACTAAAGTAAAAAGTTAGAATATCGCTTCACATAAAATTATAAGCAGAAATAGTAAATAAATGAAAGTATCCTCACTGCCTCAGCGAGTGTTATAAAACAACGTGGTATCGAAATGACGGAGAAAAATAAAAGAAATATTTTAATCGTTTGATACATGTTTTCTTGTGTACAATTCTTGGTGTATTCAATATTGACGTGCCCACACTTCTACTTTTTATACACAATAATCATTCAATGTCGCAGAACATATAGATAAATGAAAAAATCATTACACATGTTTTATGCGGCTATGTCAACATTAAAAACAATTTCTCGTGACTGGTGCATCACGATTTACTGTTTTACAATTTATTATTGCACGAAGTAATAAACTTCGAATACAGAATTACGAAACATATTTATCATTTATCAAATGCTGATCAATAGCAACAGAAAGATGAAACAACAAATATTTCTGTTACTGTCAGAGACAATGGAAGAGATTGACAACTTTCAACTATGCAATGCTGCATTTTAATATTGTTACTGTTAAAAACTTTTCTTTAATTCATTACTCATACACAAAATACGAAGTAAAATAGTAATAATATTTGTTGCTTATCTAGACAGCTGTTTCTGCTTATCTTTACTTCAGCTATTATTTTAAAGTGGCAAACAGACTTAATAACTGTTCCATGTTTCTCTATGTCGAATTTTTGCGTGCGATATGAATACTGCGCTCATTATATATTTCAACACTATTATTTATAGTAAGTTACTACAATAGATTAAATCTATCGTTATGAATTTGTCACGAATAGATAATATATCCACATAATTTATTTCTCTAGCAAGACATATATAAAAATGCGTCGATATAAAACACAAAGTAATTCTTCTAAAGAGTTAAACAAATAGAAAAGCTTGGAAAAACTCAGTATTCCAGAATAGTGTGACAATAATATTAGTCCGTGGACATCGTATTATTTAAATCTTTTTATTTATGAGAAGATGTATGAATACTTAAGTCCTTCAGACATCTTTAATGACAAAACGAGTTTTCCATGTTGTTCAGGTTGTAAATGTGTCAATTTCAAAGCTATTAAATATTGAGCACAATATTAAAAGCAATAGGAAAGACAATGATGTATTGTAAAACAAATGCTTTATTTTTTAATAATATTTATTTACACAAGAAGTGTCAATAATGGACGACAAATTCCATCACAGTGCTAATCTTCCATCTAATAATATATGATATAATAGTATAATATGTAATATCATGTACATATATTTATTTTTATTCCTCCACTGCGAAATTTTCTAGAGAAAAATATGCATTATTTATTAACGAAATATATTATTGATACATATGTTTAAATATTTACAACGTAGCGTTTTGATTGTCGAAGGGAAGTAACACAGCTCAAAATCATACGTTAAAAGTACTAAAAAAGTTACAATACTGCAATATAATATTAAAAATCATGAGAAGGTAATATCATATACAATTCATTATTGGCCAATTTTTACTTGCATACGAAGGGTACAAAATTAACATAAGCGTGTCATACTTCAGTAGTATATGATATGAATCTCTGGCACATATTTCTTATACACACGTGGAATAAGCCATTGGAGAAAAATGTTATCGATTAATAAAAAATATAAATTCATATATAAATCAATATACATACATATAATATAACACAAAAGTTCAAAATACTTTAAATTATTAGAAATACTACCACAATTTCTTTATCAAAATTTTGATATATATTTATATTAATATAAGAGTTTCCTTAATATGCAATATTACATAATTGTCCTTATGCCATCGAAGACATAACTAAGTAGCCTGTTAAGACGACAAGCAAAAAAGAAAAACGGCTTCAGTGATGTATTCATTTTGAAGCGTATTCAGCTCTTGGTGCAAGACGATGCAATATCGATATTTTGCTTCGTATTTATACTATAGAATTGAATTGTTCTTTGTTGTGAAAATATTTACGAACACTTATATTTAATAATAAATTTTTATAACTGTATAAATGATTGTGTAGATACATGAGGTCACGAAGTAATAAAATTTGAGTACACAAAATTTGAGTGACGTAAATAGATAAGTGAGAACAATAGTCTTGATTAAAAAGCGGATACTCCAAAATCACACATGAATATTTATTAAAGAAGGTAAGAACTCTTTTATTACAATTGTTGTCACAAATCTATACCTAACGATTCACCACCTTGTGTATAAGTGTAGGTATATACAGTATCATTTACGTATGAAAATTACAATGACGAATACTACCTTAATCTATCAAGACCATATAAAACTATTCTTAAATTCTTAATCTTCACCATAAAATCTAATCATTTTACAACCAGAACAGATAACTTTGTTGATGTGATGTTAAATTGCCAAAGAATAAAATAAAGAAACGAAGACAAGAATTCGAAATTTTCAACAGTAAAATTTTAAAAATTATAGTGGCCGATGAAGATATGATTAAGTAATTGTAACTAATTTTTAGGTACGATAGGATTTCTAATTCCTTTTGATAATTTACAACTTAAATACTTAAACTATTTTCTGTTTCATTAAGCAAAAAGGTGCCTGAACCGTCAATAAGCTTTTACGTTGCTAGGTGCAGTAAAAGAAATGCCAGCATAGCGATTCGTAAAATGTGACAAATATTATCTGCTTTGCTTTTATTTTTTTTCACTTTGATTTCGAAACGTAAACGTGTTTCAGAAAACAAAGGATTTACTAAAGGAAGATTAATATCGTCGCGTATAAATACGCATCGCGTTGTGTCCCGAAAGCGATACATTTTGAATAACATAAAAGTGATCGGGAATATTTGAGAGTTAATTTTCCTTTTGTTCAGTCTTCGCCATCACTGTTCCCGCATAAAAGGCAATGAAACACGAACGGATCAAATAATCAATTTTCTGAACAAAGATAAATTTAAATTAATTGCCGTCTTAGTCAAACATTGTGCTAATTTAAAATGAGCAAGGTGTTGCCGTAAAGCTTATTTATATATAAATCCAGAGGTATCCAACTGGTGAATCCTGGTATTTCCGTTCCATTATCCTCCCATAATGATAATTAATCGCGCAGAACAATAAAACGTAAAGATCAAAAGACAATAACAATAATGCAATGCCGAACGTTCCACTTGACTTCATTTTATCTGTTAATTTAATGATATGAAATTGTTTCCTGAAAAACGATATTCGTACTCGGATTGCATGATTGACTGGAAAACATACCTGCCAGATAACATTTCGTGTAAACTCGGTCGATAATCATATTGTACCCTTTGGAACACGTGTTTACGTAGTTGCGAATACGCGATCATATCGTAAAGTACATAAACGAAAAGGAATGCTGTTTCCTCGTTGAAGTAGCAAGAGTCACGTGAAAGTACCGCGCACGGGATCATTTCGCGGATATACGACTTTTGCAACACCCTCGACCGGGGTGGAGGGAGTTCGGCTTGTTGGGAAAGTTTCACGACTTAAGCCCTATGCTTCGTCTTTCTTCTCGTTCAGGGAACAAGCCGGAGACGGCGTATCTAAGGAAATCCTTAGCCAGGTATCACAAAGTTATCACAAGACAATGGAGAGCAGATCAGGTAACTTAGTGAGCAGCGCAAAATCGAACTCGAGGGCCGCTTCTGCTAGCGCAGATAAAGTTACCCCCTTAGTCGTTCTTTTTCCTTTCCTTCTCTTCATTTCCCTCTTACACCATTCCTCTCTTTATCCTGTCGCTCTCTCGCGTTGAAAAGCAGTTTCTTTCTTTATTTTTCCCCTTCCCATTCTTACTTCATGTCCTCCCCTCCTTTTTCCCTTCCTCCTTCGCCATAAGATACAACTTTCCTATTTCCTTTGGCGTTTTCACCCGAACGAATAAGAGAATACGCGTTCCAAAGAAAATCTTGGTTTCCACAGTGATTCTGATGGAATGTGCCGAGGTCTGATATTTTTTCTTCAACGAAGACTCCTCTTCGACAGGGGAATTGAATATTACGGGAAAATGAAAAGTTCGAGAAGTTAGATTCGAAAAGAGAATCGTTCGGACTCGATAGACGAAAGTTTCGATGTACTTTAAACTGCTACTGATTTTTTTTCTGGTCAAGGAGATCATTAAACAAATTGTGCGGAATCCATTGTTATATATTGCATTTTCTTATTGCAGGCTCAGGGAAATGAATATTTGAACGAATTTAGTATGCTTTAAATATGCTCTATTTTCTAATACTGCCCAATCACACAAGAAAAATTTATAACAGTGATGTGCCATATCGTCATATATATTTATCCTTGGATCATACAGACTCTCTAAAAGAAAATATTCTCGATTAACAAATTGTATTATCGGTTAACATGGTCAAATATTTGTAACGTACTATACAAATCGGGTGTATATAACCAGGAGCCGGGCGCCCATTTTTACAGACGCACTAAAAAATTTATATATAATATATATATGCAATTGCTTAAGGCCTTAATTAATATTTTATCTGTAATATAATATTTTCTACTTACCTTAGCGTCAGCCAGCGTAATGAAGTAATCTGACATGAGAATAATAGCGAAAAGGAAGACAAAAAGTCTCACCAATTGATTCATATTGCTACCTGATTGATTCTCATAGCAATATTGTGCTTCTTATATATACCGCAATGTTTAAACGTTTTCACATATAAATAGATTTATGAACTGTTGCGTGAAGCAATAAAACGAGCCTTTCGTGATAATCGTAGAAAATATGTAATATAAACTTTGTATTAAAAACATATGAATTTTTGAAGTAGTAAATTTTGCTTATAAAGTCAGGAATAACAACAAAAGCGATAATAATTATTATCCAGGGATGCCGACATTAATCTATCAATTTTATTTACGAATGCCTAAAATTAGTGAGCAAGAGTTTGATCACGCGCGCAGAATCAAATTTTTCTTTTGTTCGCTTCGCAAGTTCTAGTTACAACGTTGAAATTTTCCATAGTAATAAGGAACAGCCGAAAAATATGTACCGCGATCCTCGGTTCTGGACCGCCATGAAATCTTCCAGATTTACATAAGGGCCTCATTTGCATGAACTTATTAAATTTTTACCATGAGTAGTAAAACATCGTACGTAGATACGAGTAAAACTACCAGCAGGTGGACTTAATGTGTTTTAATACAGGCTCCTTTTTTACGAGCGAACTCCCAAGCAGCAGAAAGCGTAAAATTTCTCGCGTCTGTTATATTCCAGCCTTAAATTTGCGTAATGACAACTTCCACTACCCCACCGCCGTTTCTCTCTTCAAACCTATTTCTTTTTGCCTACTTCCCACTCTTCCTTTCTTTCCTTTCTTTCTCGTTTCCCAAGTTTTCGTTCACATGTTAGTATACGGTCCATCCAGTGTCGTTCGTTATGTTCCGAGACTTCTAGCTTAAATGCGCATTCACAATGAATTCGACGCAATTCCGATTTGCCACGTCTCGAGTCCATGCAAATACTCGTTCTTAAACAAGGTGGCAGGAAAGCATTGCATCAAGGATCAACTCCTTTGTTCGCCAGTCGGCTTTATAGTCTCTGTAAGAACAATAAAATCGAATGGCATGGGTTTCGTCGTGCGAATTTAAAAGGAATTGAACGCTGGTTAAGCGAAATTTGCATTAAACTGGGGGACGATCTCATTGACGAAATGCTCGACGATGAAAAAAATTATTACTCCCGGTCCCTTTGATAGTCCAGCGAAACATCTTTACGAGTGTTAAATCGTAATTAAACTTCTGCTAAAGTTCTGTTTATTCCCATAAAATTATAAAAATTGCAAAAAGGTATAAGGATAAATTATTTTATTCGATATTTCCGATATTTATTTAATATGCAGAAAATTAATGCTATTTAAGTATTATTGTACTTTTGACGAGCAAACGGGTTTCAGCTCATGCGTGTCGGCCGTTTATTTGTTGTCATAACGGTCAAAATAACGCAATTTATGGTTACGACTGCAATTTTATGGACATAACTGCGAAGTTATAATTACGCGTTTCTTGCTCTGCTGCTCGCGCCAAAGATCCACTTTACGTACTGTGAACTTTCGACCGTGCGCCACTGTATTGCTTACCCACGGCAACGTCGTAAGAGGCCGCGATAATTTCCGCCGGAACAATGAAATCGCGCTTCAGAGATACAACACCAATAAACCAACTTCCTTGATAATTTAAATGCTATAACTATCAACGTCAGATCTTTATGGTAATTTCGTGCATTGAAACTTCCGAAACGATAACACGCAACTTTCCGAATTGCGCTCGTGATTCTTTGGGAATGAATTTGACATTCAAATTTCATTGAAATTTAATCTATTATTATTGATATATTTTAACAAATCACTATCGATAGAATATCATTAGCATGAAGTAGGACAACCAACCAATTCCTTGTTGACCAGAAAATTATTTATGCAAATATTATTCCGTCGCGAAGAAACAAGATCCGAAGGTTACCATGCATAAACTACCCTCTCTTGAACATGTATTACCTAACCGGCGTGTGTATATTAGGCAACGATTTATGGATTAGGAACTTCGGTCGAACGGAGTTGTCGAGACGCGTTTCCAAACTACGTAATTAAGCAGTAGCTAAGAAGACGCCGAACTTGAACGCAATTATATCCTGATTTTGTTGCTCTCAAGTTTCAACTGCGTAATAATCGATCGTAGAAAATTAATCGTTACAACAGATCGAATGAAATAAAACGAAACAAATGGAAATATATAAAGATTAAATATTTAATTATTCAAATATCGGTTTTCTATTTTATGCATACATATTTACCTACATGTTTATTATCTAAACTCTGAAGTTAATCAATATAGTGTTTCGCTTGCGGAGTTTTCAGATTTTCTCGAGGATCGTCTATATCCGACGCTATAAATTCAGATCATCGAAATGGCAGTTCAAAGAGTTCAGAGTATCTGATCCCACGACTACCAAGGTTGTCAATACGAAGCTCCTAAGTCCGAAGGTATCGGTATCATGTAGTCTGGGACCAATTTCCTCTTGATCAAGTCCCACGAGTTCAGTTACGACTCTATCCTCCATGAATTCCAAAGTCACCTGTATCTAGTTTCGCGAGTAAGAGGTCGCCTCTCGTCGGATAGGTCTCCGTTGCACAACGGAAACCTAAACCCTTCGGCAATTACAAGTTCAAGGCAATCTAGTAGTATCTGTCTATCCTGTGAATCGCGGGGACGTCTATCATTGCGATCGATAAAGTGGCGTACAATCCTCTCAAACTCGATCCTCGAATTCGAATTTACCATGATAAAATGAATCTCTGCGACTGATTAAACGGTCTCGGTGGAAGATCGAACAATCCAACGAAGAATACGCGGAGGTTACAAGGGATCGATCTTCAAAGAAACTGGTCACACGGAAGTTCGACAGTAGAAGTTGAGCTGCGTGGTAGCTGGTGCGCGTTCAACGAAGGACAATGTATCCCATGCAATTTACCGTCTCTCCAAACTTGAGGAAACTTGCGCCCGTAAGGAATAACCTGGCCCGCCCTGTCGGTGGCCCCTACGAGTTTCCAACTAGTTAACATTACAGTGCCGCGTATATAATATTCCATCTCCGCTCCGTTTCGACTTAAGCGGAGGGCAAAGCCCTCTCGCCTCCTTTCTCGTCCCCTTCTTCACCATCCGAATCCCGATGTCAAGGAGAGAGCGCGTTCTATGGATCGTCAAGAAAATACGCGACCGAGGGTGCAATAAAACGCGCGAACGCCTCCGGATGGCATAGAAACGGTGCGGTCGCCCTAAAGAGGAAACCAATAAGAGCCCGAACTCTTCATTAAAACTCGACGAAGCTAGGTGGAGTGCGACGTCAGAGCGAGAGGCGACGACTAAAAAGTCGTGGATGGCGAACAGGCTTAGAGGAGGGAGAGAAGTAACCCTTGAGCACCTCTCCCGACCGCCCACTTTTTTCCAACCTTTCACCCTTTCTCTTTTCCTTCCTCTGTTTTTCTCCATCTCCCTCTTCCTGTTCTCCCCTTTCTATCGTTGATATAAACCTAGAAGCGGGATATTAAAAGTTATTCCGGCACCGAATAAAATATCCAAACTTTTCGCGACGAACTTTTCACCAGCGATGGTCTTCCATTATCCCGACTGGCGCGTTCACGAGAGAACGCGCTCGATTCGGTGGAACGACTGCTGGCGCTGCTGCCAGTGTTCGTCGAAAAGAGGGGAGAGGGGACGCTGTGCCGGCTGCTCCGTCTTTCAAGAAAGAGAAGACTTCTTCATAAGCCTTAAATGAATCTTCCGCGGCCGGGCTTTGGTCGCCTTCGCTTACTTTATGCCGTCGTATATTCTTCCGGCCGGTCTTATCGCACGACATACCCTAGGATTACTCCGTGAGAGAATTTGCCGGAACTTTGCTTATGGCTGTACGTGTCTGAATGCTCCGAAGATACGTAGAATTCTTAACACCGTCGCCCGGTACCATCCATTCCGTTTCAACGCACGTAACGCACCGTTCTCGTAACAAGGTGGCAATTAAAACGATAACACTCGGCACAGAGAATTTTCCTTAGATTCGTTTGTGAACTGATGTCTAGCGATCCTACGAGTATAGATAAGTCGTCCAAAATGGAGATATTAGTGATTAAAACATTACGATTTCTACATGACTTTCAGATCTAATGAATTTATAAAATTTTCTAATTCTTTATCAGCATACCATTTTCATTCTTTTGTAAATACAAGTTCATGCGAACCTTCTGACACATTCACTCAAAAATTGATAGAGTATTTTGATGGATATAAAAATCCCGGCGTTTGATCCATCGCTTCGGCGAGAAATGATAGATTTATTAACCGACGATGACAATGTCTTCTTTACAAATTTTATCTATAGCATAGTATAATAGAAGCGGAAGCAGCAAAGATTTATAACGAAGAAGCGTCTCAAGTGCCTAGGTCGAGAGCCAGTTAAGATTTTAAAGTAAACGTATTGTCACGGTTCAGAAGTCGAAGCATCGATCGTCGAAAATTACTTTGAAAAGCATCTGTTTTCGTGATCCAATAAAAATGACGAAATAAGAGCAAGTATCGAGTACCAGAATCGATTATGCTCGAGAAAGTCACCGGTCTAGTTTGAGAAGAAGACCTAGGTCGATCAGAAGTGAATCGAAAATGACGTCGAAGAAAGGATATTGAAACGGTGTTGACTGAAGATGAAGCACCATCTTCTGGGGAATTTGAACCAGTCCAAGGATCTGCAGAACTCTGTAACAAAGACAGTCTAGAGGCGTCAAGTAACAAACACTCGGTTGCCGAGAAGAGAAAATAAGAACCCGAACGTTTCACGGAACTTTGTATCCGTGCACACCGAGTATCCTCGTACTTGCTTCTTGCACGGACGTTTTTCTCATCGCGTATATAGAATCGTCGGCGAACGAAAAATTGTGCAGGTAACATTGTTAGTCTGTCGCGAGTGATCCACGATGAAAAGTTCACACTTGATGTTGCATCGATATCCAGGAATTGGGTTAAAGGAAAAAAGAGAGAGGGAGGATATTTTATTCGTTGCTAGTTGACGTAACGTGTTTCGGTTAATCGGACTGATATTTTTCATTAAAATTTCATTTCAACCCTAATTAGATCAAATGTAACCATATTCCACAATCGCGCCTTCGAACAAATTCATCGCTAAGTCGTATAATATTTCGATATTTTCCGACCGCGTTTCCATGTTATCGTCTGTACATTACGCTGCATGTTACTTACGTGATATATCAAAGGGTCTGCCGTTCTAAATACAGAATTCAAATGTAAACCAGCGATATTAAAATATTGCGTTACCGTGCGTGCACTGGTGCACGTGTATATCCGTGTACGTGTGCATGGTGCAGTGCGTGTATCTCTATAAACATTAGTAACGCGGCGTGCATCGCTCAAAATACAGTGCAAGTCAAATAGAAATCCTGCCTCCGTTCGACTACCGGTTGGAAGTTACAAACCTGCGCATACAAACATTAATTTAAACGACATACTAAGGAAAAGCTAATAGCCAGCTCCCTCTGTCTACGATTATTAACAGTCTGCGCTTTCGAGTAAAACATCGTTTTGGTGTTTAACCTCGATGTTTCTCGTTGTTTATTGGCATTGTATAACTAATACCTTAACAAGCTTTATAACGTTAATGTCTTTATTGTTCGTAATAACGTAACGACATTGTTTATACTTCTCAAAGTTTACAAAGACAACTTGAAAGTATTGTAGATATGTCTGGGAAGAGATCCTCGTCGGCACGATATAGTTTCGACTGCTTTCTTCGAGTAGCTTTAGAATGTTGTTCACAGACGCGAACAAGAGTATTAGAAACTTAAGTTTGACCGGTGTCGAACGGTGATAATTGAACGGTTGACTTTGCAGAAAGTTTTGGTCGCCGAGCGTTCGGCTGCGCCGCTAGTTTCGCTGCTATTGATCAATACCGAAATATTAATCATATCGGTGCGATAGGAAACTCGCAAATAAGAGGCTCGCGGCGTTGCAGGGATGGCCATGTTTGCACGACAAACGTTGTCCTTGCAACGACACATTAATGTTCGAAATTGCTGTTTTGACAGGTACTTTGCGCTTCCAGGGAAATATCGAATATTCATAGTATCGATCGGCCGAGCGTATTCCCTTCGCTGTTGCCCACGCCATAGTCTTCCTAAATTGTAACTCCCAATCGCGACCGTCTGAACGTTGAAATTCCTTTTCTCTTTCGTTCCCTACCCATGAGTTTTCCTACGCTCTCCCGTCGTCGACCTCGCCTCTCGCCTCCTCCTTCCCTTTCCACCCCTCTCTGTTCCACTCTTTTTTTCATCGTTCCCGCTTCCAGTCTTTCCCTCCGCCTGGTAAATCCACAGGGACTCCGTGGGATTTGAGCTTTACGGATTTGCGGCGTGCCATGTCGAAGTAGAATACGTCTCGTGAGGTACGCCATAGTAGTCGAACTCCGCGTCGGATCAGACGGATCCGTTACTTCGCCCTTTTCTCTGCAATCTTCGCGCCGCTTTCACAAGGAACCGTTTCGAATTCCCTTTGATCAAGGCAACATTTGTCTCGCTATCGCATAGATTCCCAGACCGTTTCTGTCGTTTCGCTCTTCTCAATTCCTTTCTTTTCTCTATTTTCTTTTCTTTTCGTTTGTCCCTTCGTAGGTCCCACTGGTATGCAGCAAGTGTTTTTATCTGCAACGAGAAAACGTTTCGATCGTCGACAACCAATAACTTTGAAACGGTTTTTAATTCCTTCCACAGGTTTCGACGTTTTCGTTCGGCGCCCAGTACCGTACGTTTTATTATTTCTCCATGAGAGAAACTTTCTTGCCAGTCTATAACGGACAAACGATTAATTACACCGTCCGAACGACGAAAAGTTAAACTTACTGAGATTAATCATCGTCTCTGTGGAATTATTTCTCGGATAAATTGTTTTGATATATTTGTCCGTGCGTATAGTCAACTTTTTCCGTCGCATTCGAGACTTCGTCGAATGTTTCGTTTATTATTATCGTCGCGATTGTTATCAGTAGAGACGGTAATGTTTAAGAGCGTAATTTTCGCCTAATGAAATCGTAACCGGTTGAAAATTCTGTTTGAAGTTGCTCGGTGCAATTCATTGCACGGGACTACCGTAAGCATAGTCGTTGAAAATAATTATACATATACAAATCGGACTGACGGCACATTTCGGGAAAATCGTTGGGTAATGCCACTGGCACGTCGACTGAAATTTCCGAAATGTATTTTCCGCCACGTGAATTTATCCGAAATGTAATGCAGCCGTATAAAGAATTCGCGATGTTTTCCCCTCTTTTTTATCAGCCTGACAGCTTGTAGTTTATTTCGTTTTGATCGAAATTCCTCACGATGTTTCGGACGCAGCGTTGCCGGAATTCAATCGAAAATCGCTATAAAAAAATATAGATGTAATTTTTTTGATTTTCGATAACCATTGAACATTTTTCATACTTATTCACCCCGCTGGTTTCTTTCCAATTTTTATTTCCCTTCGTTATTAAAACTGATGAGCATAATCGCGGAATGCATCGCACAATTGTGCGCACCGCGATTCGAATCAACCATAGTACGTAAATCCCACGGAATAAAATTGTGCACGAACGGAATTTCCCAGGAATTTTTAACTAATACCGACGATTAAAATTATTACAGTTGCATATTGACGGTAATGTTAATTAATTCAAAATTAATTATCTTATATATCCCGGTTCATTTCATTTCCAAATACCATGTATTTACTGTTAATATTTTCATTTAATTTATATCGATCGATTTTAAAGGATTTCTATATTTCATTGAATCAACAGTAGTGGCTTTATTTAAAGTTTTATCAATTTTATCTTATATAAAAAGCATCTGCGAGAACTACACAAATCTATTATGGTTATTTGGTTCAATAAGCGTAGTTCATTTTCACACTCGCAACATTTCCCTGACACTATTGTGATTGATTCGAAAATTTCAATAATTCTCTTTCAATGCTTTCCATCAGCATTTCTGTCTCCATCATTTCAAAATTTTACCAAATAATTGGACCAGATTTCTAGACCACAATTATGAGTCATTAAATATATTCAGAACGCTCAAATTCGCCAATATTCGAAGGTGAAAATATTACCACTTGATCCAAAGTTCGTGTGGCGCATTTCAATCAGTTCGAGATAAATGTTCTAGACTGGGTCGTTTGAGTCGGATGAGTATCGACGTCCATCGTCTATGTTTATCGGTCTCACGCGGTCCGCATCGATCTGGATTGGAAATACGTCCGAGCAATCAAAGATTTGCTTTTTTTACTTGACGAATCAGCTTATAACCACTTTAAGTGAAATTTTTTAATTAATCCTAAAGGAGGAAAAGAGAATAGATGTTGTCGAACAAGTACTCGACCTTCCTTTTTCTTTCTTTCTATTTCTCTATCTTTTTGTTTTTGTGAGTCGAATGCACAGTAAATACAATTAGTCACATTTTCGTCCATGTTGTCAATCTATGTCGTGCGATCAGTTCGATGTCTTCTAACTTCATCAACATTAAACAATTTAAAAGAAAATCTAAATGAAGTCACTGTCACTGGGAGATGTCCACTAGGAAATTATCGTATTGTCAATGCTCTGCCATCACCGAACGGAATTCCTATTAATTCGATAAATGCCGGAAAATTTTAATTATTTCGTTTGTCATTGCGCTGCGGTTAAAATAATGTATGTATGATAATCCCGAATTATAGAAATAATCAGAGAATTGTACTTCTACTAGGAGACATTATATCGGTATCATAAAGGAAATTATATTTTGATTAACTACACCACATTTATAAATGTATATAATCCCCTATTGTAATGGAATAATATTAGGAACTCTCTATATTTATCGTAATAATATTAAAGGAAATTGCATCACATGGATATGATTAAAAAGAGAGAAACAATAGTAATCCCGTAGCGTTTATCTCTCTCAGATGACGCTGCGGTAATTACCGGAAATGGACAAGACTTTTCTAAGTTGGAGCTCGCACATGGCCCTCCGTACACGCGTTTCCCTTTAATTAAACGCAGGAACGTTTCGCGGTGGATAATTAAATTGTCTCAGTACGCTGGCCGATCGGTCACAAAGACACGATCTCTGGTATGAATAATGCAAAACGTCGTGCGGGGAACGGTTTTAATGGAGCAGCTTTTAATTCGCTTTTTAATAAGAAGGGACTTTCGCAGCCTTTGCGACCGGGAAATCACGTGCGCGCCCGTTAATGCACCGGTCATTAATGCTACCGGCGTTGTCTTATCCTCTGATCTTGCATACTCCGAGGACATAATTTATATCCGAGTACCGGGGACGCGTTTAATGACGTGTAATCGAGTTTCGTGGCGGACGCGGCCGATTTTGTTGATTTCTTCTCAGCTTTGATCTCTCGAGGTCGCGTTCTAAGCCACGCTGTCGCGCTGAAAATGAAAATTTCATCGCACCTTGAAGTTCTCATAGGTAACGCGAAAGATAATATTAAATGTATGAGAAGAGATGATAAGATAAGATTCTCGAGATTTTTTAGCGTTGGCGCTAGCTCATAGGTGACAACTGTGCTTTCTATTAACATCGAGCCTCGATGGTATTACAGATCATAGAAGACGCAATTTTTTTCAATGAAACGTTGAACGTGCCGAGTAACGTGAAACCGGCGCGCCTTAATGGAATCACCCTTTAATGTGTATTCTCATAAATACCAAGTATCGAGATGCATGCAGCATAGAACACCGCATACGCGACCATTAAAGCGTCGGTCGTTAACGCTGCGAACGTCGCCTTACCGTCGATCTCGCATTCTCGATGATTATAATTTTGTCCAGCTTGCGTTTATTCTAAATTTTACGCAAAATGGATCAGCATTCTGCGAGTCTCGAGTAGAGAGAAAGAAACGAACTCTCCGCTGCTTTTTAAACTTGAAAATTAGAATATCTTAGAAATTGCATGAGACCGAGCAATTATATCCTAGAATCTGCAGGTACGTAAATTCCCCTAAAAAATTGCATTTTATTTTTTATTCAAACGCTAAAAATTGGAAAATAGCACGGAGACATCACGCAACTGACACGTGGAGATACTCTAACATCGTCGTTGACTCTGGCGTTCGCGACAACAAGAGCTGCGCGCAAAATTTCAACTTAATCGGAGGCCACCGTGAGAGACGTCTCGTAATTTTTTCAATCCCCACGGTGACTTTCTTTATCCGGTAACGTCGGAATGTTGCATGGGGGCTACACGTCTCTCAAGTCTGTCGGGGAATCGCTGCATATTTTAACGAGATGTCTTCCACGTGAAACGCCATACGACTCGCGTACTTAATTATTTATTAGTCAGGAGTACTTTTACCTTTGAAGTTGCGCCGCGAGCTGAATGCAGCCATGTATGCCAGATGTTCGGAGACTTCCCTGAGTCTTATATTTTGCGGCCGTATAGGAAGTGCATGAAAATGTACAATAAACATGAGTTTATGTACCAGGGCGACTCTTTCCAGCACATAATAGGTTCTTATGATTACTTATATATTAGAGGCTGAACATATCGTTGTGAAGGTAGATTGAGTTACAAGCAAGTAACTCATGCTCCTAGGGGAATCTTGAAATCGCTGGAAAAATGAAATAGTACTCTTTGCCGACTGACAGACAGATATATGTATATAGTGTTTTGAATCATCGGATTTCCCACTTCCATGACAGACTGTCTACCTTGTCAGCGCTTATAATCGTGGAACATGCCGGTGAGTATTTAGTACGTTTCGCTTAAAATAATTTCGTTGAAATTTGTTGATTTGCGTGAAACAATGTTTGATGGTGAACTTTTCGATAAAGTATTAAATCTAAATGCAACAATGTTTCGCTCGGCACCAATATTTTCGATTCCATAATGCGTTTAGTCGTTTCGAGTTGCCTGTTTTTCAAAGCTGTCATTCGGAATAGCTTCCGATTCAATTATAGATATGCGAGAAAAAACAAAAGAGCAAAGAGGGCAACGAACGTGTCTTTCGTATAAAACGTCTGGCGACTGCCCAATTTTCAGTCACTAAGTTCCAACAGCGCGTCGGCAATCCGATTGAGACCAATCAGAGGTCAGAATTCTTCTTTCTCTTTCTCTCCCCAATTTTTTCTCTTTCTCTATCTCTCTTTTTTTATCCTCGGCTGAAGGGTAAATCCACTGAAATTGCGTCGTCGAATAACGCGAAATATAATGCCGGATAATAGACGACGGGGTGTCTCGCTGAGGTTGGATAAAACGTGATCTCTCGCCGGGACATTTTGATTTTACACCCAGGCAGATTTATCTTGCAAAGGTCGGGCTTGTATTCGCGAGCCACGGATCTCGCGAAATCATCGTTCGAATCAATATTTCGCTTCGTGTCGCTTTTATTTCAGCCGAAGCTGTGTCGCTGAATTCAATATCTCCGATCAAGCAGCTGTTTGTAATTGAAAAATGATCGGCGGCTCCCTCTTTTATCCCGTCGTGAAACGGACGTGTAAATCTGATTTTTCACTGCTCGCGAAATCACTATACCACAATGGATCACGCCGATGAATAAACATCGATCGACCGTAATAATCGGTTCGCGCATCACTTCTCGAATCATCGATGTGCTCGCGAGTAGCTTATCTCCAATTTATGAGATGCTCGTTGATGATTTCGATGCCCAAGTGACCGTGAAAAACTTGATCGCGCATTCAGCAGAAACGCGATCAAAGAACTTTATCGATCGTGTAATGGAAATTACGTGAAAGCATGCTAGTCGCAAGGAATCTGTTCTAAATTTCATTGCAGTGTACAAAATTATGTAAATGTATTTATTAGATACAAATAAATACAATTTACAACACAAAAAAGATACTGTTACTATTGCACAGTTACTTGAAGTTATCGATTACATGTAACAGAAGAATTACTATATCCATTGAAATCAAGGTTTCCAAGTACAACAAACACTCGCTTCATTTTCTTCAATTTTCCACTGCGTTGTTCCCTTACAATTAGTCTAGTAAGTGGAACGCTCCCTAATACTCACAACAACTGGGGAAGGTTCTGTCAATGACTTTGCGCTTCCAGTTCACGCAGGAACCTCCTCGAACAGTAATTAACTTGCTACAAGGTATCCAGGTTTGTGAGAGTTACTTATCGTTGCATAACGAAAATTATCCTTAAACCTAAGGAAATGGGAGTTCTAAAAAATACGTCATATGTTATAATGACAGTTACAGTATAATATGAGAGGAATATTTAATTTCATTATAATGGGAGCAATTTGGAATTATCAAACAAGATGACAATAATCGATTGAATAACTAATTGGATTCCTCTATTGATAGATGTGTAAAATACCAAATATCACAAATATTACTACATTATATTAAGTACCCATTGCTAATAATATGGTCAGCATATAGAAATTTCTCGTATTTACAAATATATTTCAATGCAATTAATTATAATTAATTAATCATAAATTAACTTAATTAGTTAAAATTTAATATACCTTAATAGTTTTAAACGGCTTCACTTTTCTCCCGTTCCTTTTCCTCCTTTTTTTCTCCTTCCACTTTAGTATAGACTAATTTTAGGCATTCGTAAATAAAATTGATGGACTAATGTCGGCATGTCTGAATAATAATTATTATCACTTTTGTTGTTATTCCTGACTTTATAAGCAAAATTTACTACTTCACAAATTAATATATTTCTAACACAAAGTTTATATTACATATTTCCTACGATTATCACGAAAGGCTCATTTTATTGCTTCACGCAACGGTTCATAAATCTATTTATATGTGAAAACGTTTAAACATTGCGGTATATATAAGAAGCACAATATTGCTATGAGAATCAATCAAGTAGCAATATGAATCAATTGGTGAGACTTTTTGTCTTCCTTTTCGCTATTATTCTCATGTCAGATTACTTCATTACGCTGGCTGACGCTAAGGTAAGTAGAAAATATTATATTACAGATAAAATATTAATTAAGGCTTTAAGCAATTACATATATATATATATATATATTATATATAAATTTTTTAGTGCGTCTGTAAAAATGGGCGCCCGGCTCCTGGTTATATACACCCGATTTGTATAGTACGTTACAAATATTTGACCATGTTAACCGATAATACAATTTGTTAATCGAGAATATTTTCTTTTAGAGAGTCTGTATGATCCAAGGATAAATATATATGACGATATGGCACATCACTGTTATAAATTTTTCTTGTGTGATTGGGCAGTATTAGAAAATAGAGCATATACTTAAAGTATACTAAATTCCAACAAGCTCTAGGATAAATATATATAACGATATGGCACACCACTATTATTAATTTTTCTTGTGTGATTCAGTAGTATTAGAAAATAGAGCATACTTACAAAAAACATATTCATGTCTTTTCCTGTGATCTTCACGTGTATCTGTCAAATCACGTGCAATCCCAGTAGGGTTAAATGTCAACCACGTCGCTAAGGAAGCCATGGTAAACCGGTCAGGTTTCTCGCGAACCGTATAATGACGTCCCTGAAATCGGTATCTCAGGAATTCGATAGCGTGTGCTACAGCGATTGTACATCAGAAACCGCAGGGAGCAGTCGTTCGAAGATCAGCTGATTCCCCGCGAGACTTCCAGCGATGGTTCAGCCTTACCCCTTTCCCTTCAGAATAGTTCCATCCCTAACTTGTATAACCGAGGTTCTTCGACCTCCCCCTATGTTCAGCCAACAGCCATTCCCATTCTGCACTATTCCACACGCCATTCGCTTGAAATTTACCGTCCGGCAGATTGCGAGAAACAAACGGTTCCTCTGCTCACTTTCAAGACTGCTTGAATCCCGATTCAACGGCGAACTAACGGCTCTGCGCTTTTGGGAAGAAGCTTCGTCGTTGCCTCGTGATGCGGTTACTGGTAGAGAGAAATAAACTTACTACTGGATAAAATAGAAAACCACTGAATGGTGAATAGAATGGTGGACCTCTATAAAATGGAAAACTGTTCTATAGAATTGTTCCACGATTTCCCAGTTTTTGTCAAAATTGTAATGGACTCCTCTTTTCCATCAAACAATATTTTGATTTCCAATTAAAAATATTTTTCCGATTCGAGAGATGAAAGTATATCATATAAAGTTTGGATAAAATACAAGGAAAATAATGTTACATGAAAAATTCTTGCAAACTCATTTTGTCCCAATGTCGGAAAGGTTCATGTTTATCTTCTTTTCCGAACTGTTTATTGAAACAGCGCTGGTTATGTTTCCGCACCTGGCTACATCAAATAATTCAACAATTTCGTGTTGAACAAAGGCAAAAGCAGAAGCTACGGAGAAAGAGGAAGACAACATATTATTTATCAAATCGGACTGTATATCGGTGACGATCGAGCACGAGAGCATGAAGAAACAAGTATTGCGCTTGTAAATTCTTATTACTCAATCTGTTCCGGAGATAGATGAAACGAGAGCTTCCTCCGTTGACATCCGGCGGCTATCGTGCATAAGAAAAGTTGGTCGTTGCCTTCGAGACATGAACGCGGAACGTACGGTGAACGAGGTCGTTGAAAAGCGTATAGGAGGTAGCCGTGGTAGGTTTACATATCACGGGGAAAGATAATTGCCTCTTACAAGAATCATGCGATAAAATACACAAATGTGCATGGTGTTCATCCAAAAATAATACTTTCGGAAATTATATCTCCAAAAATACTACCTTAAAGAATACATACAGAAGCAATCGCATATACTAAAACCGTCTACACGATGAAGAAGAAGAAGACACGAGAAAAATGAAATTTTACTTGAAACTTCAACTTCTTGACGCGTTTTCTATTGACTTTGAAACAGCGTTGTCTGTAAAATGTGTTACAAGCACGCTATAACAAAGTGGATGAAGTGGATGAAGTGGATAGAAGTTTAAATGAAATATCGCGGACAAACTTAATCCAATTTAACGTCAAAACCATACCAACGTTCTTTTTCTCGTCATACTCTTGTATTACAAATAACGGAGGAGGATTTCGAAGTTGTATCACCGCGAGTTTGTTCCGGTAGATATTCCTCTGGCTCGTGTAAAAGGATCGATGGCACGGACCAGCCGGGACAAGTGATAATCGATGTTCGTTCATCGATTAGGCGTGAAAAGCGTCGGCCAAACGGATAGGCGGTAAGTGAAGGGAGAACGAAAGAAAACTAGAAAGGATTTATCGAATTCGGGAATGGTGGAGTTAAGATAAAGTCTTGGTTTTTCCTTATTCCGGCACGCCAGGCACGGGACTTGTAAAGTTCATGGAAACTAACTTGAAACGATAGACCGACGCACGCCTCGGCTCGAGGCCTCGTGAAGAGAAAAAGAAAACTAGTATCGCTGTGCTTAATGAAAAATTGCTACCAATGTCAGCGTTCTTAACGTAGCTACATTTTATTATCACGATTCAATATTGACTTTATTATCCATTAAGTTTCTATAAGTTAAACTTTATTTTCAAAAGATAAACAAATATTTAATATTGTTAGCAAATTGTTCATTCTTCGTTATCGAATATCGAAAATGTTTTAATAATAGTTTATTACGAGCGTCAAGGTTACAAATTAACTTTGTTTAATTACCTTTGAGGTAGACGCATTTATGTAGGAAAAAAGGAAAGAAAGATTGTCCATGGATTACTACTATCCAACGTTGGACTTCATTCTGCCTGCTCTTTAGAATCATTTCATCTTTTTATATTGGATTTCCCTTTATCTCTCCTTTCCTAAAGAGAGCTGCCGAGATATCTTATCCGATAAGAATTTTAACTTTGGTCGGGGGAGTATTAAAGCATTCGCTTATCTGATCCTGCCGTAGAACTTTCGAAAAAGTTTCCTGCCCTTCCGGGGCTCATGGCTCACCTGCAAAATTATCGTTATTTAATATTCTACTTTGAAAAGAATATCTGCTTTAACAATGAGCTGGTCTTTCTTTTAGAATCTATTGTTCTTGAATTACTTTAACCACGTAACTTATACATTTTCAATAAACATACCAAAGTACATAGTGTACATTGCCAGCTATAAATATGACGACGCTTATTCATAAAACATTATTTAATAAAAAATTCAATGTACAATAACACCACAAATTTTACTTCAATTAATACTTCACATTATATAGCATACATGATTTAGTTGAAATATCAGATCTATAATGAAATATAAGATCTATAATCAGATCTATAACAATAAAAGAATAAAGCAGTGAAAAGTACTCAGCTTTTATCGAATATTGCATTTTGACCAGACACATCAAGTGTCTTAATACGTATGGCTAAGAGGGTACATAATATCCCAAAGACAGTGGAGCTTCGATATAACTTTTTAATATTTTCCAACTAAGCGATTATCCACGAATAATTACGCATTTAATTGTTCTGGTATATTGTTTTCTCGTAAACAATTCACGTGAATCTGACCATCAATCTGTTGAATCACAGAATAGTTATTCTGACTTGCTGTTTAATCTAACGTTGAGGAAGCTTTCGAAAGCTCGAAGATCCAACTCGTAATTGGCGCAAAGCAACATCAGTATTTTCCATCGAACGAAGCTTAAAGTCACGTGGTGTCCAGCGCGGTGAAACGCGCACGCGGATATATCAAGCTTTTAAGCTGGCTGAGCTTTCGCCCAGGCATCTTGCATGCGCGCCCGTTGGGGACGATAAAAATGAGGCATGCACAAGCAAAGGAGCGAGGTATTATTTCTACACCTGCAATCCATAGATAACTCGCGACCAAGAGGTTTCCCGGTAAATTTAAGAGCTTATTAGCCTTATATTATTTTTCCAGTTCACATTGCGCACACCCATCTCCATTCCATCACGGAAATGGAACTTGCATTATGCCATGGTATTTATGACTCACTGTTTCGCTCGACTTTATTCAACTCTCCCGTTTCTTTTTTCTTTTCCTCGGGGCGATCCCTCTTCCCGTTCCTCTTCTTTGTTTCGCAAACCCTGGAACGTGCAGGTTGCATGGGTAAAATAAGTTGGGATAGATCGCGCATTATACGCGATCGAATTAAAGCAAGTGGAGCTGTTTTTAATATACTACGTTTTAATTGCCACGGCGGATTTCCTTTTTAATTTTTACTGCTCAATATATCCGATTTACTCGCATTGATCTTACATTTATAGCTGTTATCATTAACTTAAGAAATGGATTAACGTAGCTTAAGAAATTCGTCGCGTAGAATTAATCCCAAATGTATTTTAACAGAATAAAAACACATGTACTTAAATGTAATACACATGTTTAAGTACACATGTACTTAAAACTTATGTAATGTATTCTTTACTTTTACAAAATGTAATCGCAAAAAACAAATCATAATTTTGAAATACAGAAGTGTTTTCCAATTTAATTTCCTTCGTAAAAGATTAAATATTTAAGCATAGTTATTTCGAGCTCGTATTTAGTTGCCACGAATTTCATCATGATATATAATTAATTTATTTCCCCAAATATTTCCATTGATTAATTGTTTATAAATTGAAGCCAATTTATTTCATTACATTGAATCAGGAGTTCATTAAATCGTAATTAAAAAGAAGATAGTGTCGCATAATAATTATTTGAATGGTCCGATTGGAGATATTGTTTCTTTAAATATACATAAATCATTGAGGTATTATTATAAAGATGTATGTAGCTAATATACATGTAGAGACCAAATTATAATAGTAAATTCGTTTCATAGTCGCTGGATTTATATGACACAAGAATTTATTAAATATGACATCCACCTTCCGCCTTTATTCAGCCTTAATCTCTTGTTAACAAAATTTATAACATGTACTTCTAATTTGGATTTCGAGATAAGGACACAAGTTTTTTCATTCGAATTTCGAGATAATAAAATATCGATGGCTTTCTATTATTGGTTAACTGATTTAAGTTTAATTACTACTGAGGTTTTACCTGTATTTTGTTACAGTATTGAAAAGCTAAAATGATTTATAATCTGCACAAAGAGATAAATTTTGTAGAAAGCTGACAAAAAATCGTTGCAAAATATCAATACAGCTTTTAATAACATTAATAGAGGGGAATTAATGCGATATTTATCTCCTGTTATCGTAAATCACAATTACAACATGATACAGCAATGAATCAACGATTTTTGAATCACGAAAACTTTTATCTTAAATGGATTACAAACACGCGAGTTGATTTAATGATTATCATAAGTGAGAGTCACGACATTACGATAGTATTGTGATAAAAAATAAAATTTGAAAAAATATGTATCTGCGCAATTTGTTCTCAAGATTATTCTTCCGTTATTTCCTTTAAAAGACATTGAGATGATTTTATTACGATAGTAAGTGGCCACTTGCGAAGTCGAATAAAGTCACTTCTTGAAACGTGTCGCTGACGTTATTTTCCAGAAGTATGTTATTGCAAGCAACGTTGGTTGAATATTAAACTGACACGCGAAACCACACGGGATGTATGCTTGTCATGCTGATTCAACGGTGCGCCATAATTTCGCATTAACTTCTATCATAATTCCTCTATCAGTTTAGGGAAACTCCTGTATTACGGAAGGACAGATAAGAGGAACTGCCACTCTCGAGGAATATGAAGGAAGGAATCTTACGAGCCCACGAGCAAGTAACCATGTCCTTCTCTATCTCGTCGGTTATTTGTGCAGGCTCCATCGCGCGTGACCATCGTTGCAGTGGAACGATATTACATTTATGGCGTTTAATTTCAAATCAAGCTACGATATTCTTACTCGATCAACCGAAGTCTTCCCGTATTTTCTCTACTCCACGAGAATTAATCAGGGAAATCGTTTAAGGATGGAAATTTATTCGTTTCGATTTTCCAAGTAGTTAGTTAAATTAAGTTTGTTTCGACCGCGACGTCTATCGATAATAGAAATTCTGGGAACACGAGCATATGTAATATTCGGTCGAACTATTACAACGCATAGTATTTCATCAAGCTCGTTACCTTTCAATTTACTCTCGTAATTAATGAAATCGTTCTGGCGCCATTCTGTGGCTCCAAACCAATTGACGCAATAGCACATATCCGATCTAAATGTACGCCAGTCACGTCTGCGACTAATTTGCTTTACTACTTGTATAATACGTCCAAACAATTATTGTTCCGACGAAGTAACCGCGTAAACTGAATTTCAGACAGACCGGAAAGTATATTATTGCAATCCCGTGGCGAACGTGTCCGTCGCGAAATGACGAAAGTCTCCCTAGATTTCCAGAGGAAATCAATTAAACAGCAAACTAATAACTAATAACACAGCAATCAGGCAAGGCAACAGCTTTCCTTTAATACGTTTATCAAACTCTAATTTGTCCAGTAACAATCTAGAATCACTTTGAAATTCATTACGATAAAAAATATCTCACTAAAAGCGCAATAACGATAGCTTACATCACGACCTACTTTCGTTTTGGGTGGAATTTATTCGAACACATTCATAGAGGAGAGGAAAGTGTACGACAGTAATTGCTGACAGGAATTTTAATTAAAAAACGTAATTTTAAGCGATAAGAGATCATGTATTTGCACGAGGCCGATTATCGTTATGCGTGTCGAAGTAACAGTGACGCGATATGCGATCCTCGAGCTGCTTTTCATGGGAAAATACACGTAGTCGCGAGCACTACGGTCGGTCAGCGAAAGGATTCAGGGAAAAATAGTCCTTTTCTTGGCAAACGACAATAAAGGCTGTGTCAGATCGATCGTAATTCCGCAGCAGTGCTCGTGCACGGATTAACCGGACAGTTAATGCGCGAAATAAAAAATATAAGGGGATCTTCAGAAGCGTAAAAAAAAAGAAAACAACGACTCCATGCAGATTGTTAGATTCGACGGCGGGATCCTCCTCGTAGAATTTTACTGGTACAGTCTTATGGTAATGGGCTAATAAGCGGACAGATTTAAACGCGGCACGCGCGCGTACCTGCAACGAGGGTCTGAAAACTTATTTTGAATCTCCTTCGGAGCTAATAAAATTTCGAGGTTACGGCCAAGCGATGCCGAAGCAAAAGAAGAGAAATCTTATTAAAAAATAAACCAAGTCGATGCTAATTAAAGTTTGACAAATACAGGCGGCAGATGGATGGGATTTAAGGCTATAAGCCTTTCGTCGATGTAAAAGGGAAGGAGAGTTTAATTTCGTGGACAAGCGGAGAGCGGTTGAATGAAACGCGAGCCACATCTTTCCCGGCTTTCGCGTTAGCGAGAACTCCGGATCGCGGACCAGACATTTAGTCGACTGTTTTGCCAGGAATTGGACCGTAATTTATTGTGCAGCCTGCGCAATTAAGCGCTTTCGAACGTGCAATTATTTGGCAGATTTACCGCGTGCCCCCTTTCCTCAGCTATTGCGTCTCGAACGATCCTCGTCGAGCTACCGTTCCTCTCTAACGAAGATAAATGTTCTGTCATTCCTACTGAAATTAATTATCTGAGATTATTACGATAGGTGGAAGCGTTCGTTCGCTTTCAACGGCTCTGGGCGGAGAAAAAAGCTTGATCTTGTTGTCGGAGGATATCTCCTTCTAATACCCCATAGAATCCTATACAGTTGTCTTTTATTCCTTCCAGCCAACAAAAAACGAAACAGTGACAAATACACACACGATATATTCTACAAAAAAAAAAAAAGAAAGAAAAACAACATAGCGAGAGGAGCAAAAAGTGGCAAACTAAAGTCTCATTAAAATAAAGATTTTCGTTATCCGAAAGTTGCCGATGGTAGCACTATACTTGCCTAAGTATCGCAATATAAAAGGCGCGATAAGAAGGCGAAACGGTGAAATTGGTGGGAGGCCCGAGGCTGAGAGGAAAACAAGCGAATGAGCAACGAACGCTAGAAATTTACTAATGGAACGGACACACGGCTGGGTAACGAAAGGTATGAGGGAAACCGAAGTGGAGAAAAGCGAAGACCGGAGGGTGGAGGGCGCCACAAAAAAAAAAGAATAAAAGAAAGAAAACTAAAGCAAAGTAAAAGGACCACGGTTCAAGAACGATAAAACAGCAGAGGTTGTTGAACGGGTGTACACCCTTGCCACGGGTTTCTCGTTGGGCCACGATGCAGTGCAATACCACCGAGCAGGTAGGATGGTTATGGTGGCCCCGTGTATAGTGCACCGTTAGTGACGGCATTTACCGCATAGTCTTTCTCTCTTCTTTACATGAATGTGTAGAAATGTGTTTAGTGTATCTCTGAATTTTCGGGATCACGTTTGCCTTTCATGCGTTTTAGTCTGTACGAGCAATTGTCGTGGGCAAAAAGCGCGATCGAAACGAAAACTCGCTTTCAGTCGAATAGAGTAGATACCGTAGTATACTCTAGACTATTTGTGTTGACTATCTACGGTTTGTACGGTGTTATACGTTACGTTCGGTATCATGGTTTGGCACCTATACCAATTAATAATTACGTCGTTCTTACTTTCGATGTTTCTTCTTTGCGGTAAGATACCTACGCGATTCTGGTTGAGGAAGATCGTTCGTTTTTTCCCTGTCTTCTTCTAGCTTCTTTTGGAAGTTCGACCGTGTAGTTTGACAGTGACGGAGTTTGTTATGAAATTTTGAGGAGCGTTGGATATTTGGTGAAAGTATCGCCCAAATAAGAGAGAAGAGTAAATAGATTAAAGATAATCGTAAGTACGTTGAATAATTCCCAAGTATTCCGTTGGAAACAAATTGGGATTCCCTTTTCTCGAGCTTAGTAAAAAGAAGCATGAATCGTTCGAAACGATACTATAACCGGTTGCACCGTGGAGCCGATATTATAAATGTTTCCAGAAACGCTTGCGTTACAGCAGGAAATAGGAATTCGTGAAAAGCGGGACAAGGGATGAAGAAAGTGGTTGTACGGGAAATCAGAAGAGCCGAATCGTTTCCTTTTAAATTAGGACGGTGGGAAGGCTTTTCGATAAGCGGAAAGGCAATTCCATAAGGAGCAATAAGAACGGCGAATACGAAAAACCGGAACTTAAGAAGTTGCCATAAAACTGCCAATTGTAAACACACAGTGCATGTATTTGCTAGTACTTGCAGCGGAGATTTTCTCGTCGTGCAAAAGGAACGAATAAACGGAATTATCGGCCAGAAAAAAAGAAGGAAAGGAATACGAGCACCGAGAAATTCTTCGAATGGGCTCGCGCATTGAGACGTTATATCATCCCAGTTTATCGTGTACAATGACACGGTGGAAAAAATACATCGCGACGCAAATGATGCGATTGAACGAAACTGCGGGCAGAGTGTGCAACCAACAACCGATTTATTCGCCACTCACCTCTTGACTTGGTACTTGTCGAGGATACAAATACGACTGACGAAGTCGGGAACTCTATTCGGGGTGAAAGTTCACGCAATGCGACCAGGACAAACAAGATACATAGCAAGATACATAATAAGATACATAAATCGAATTTAACGATCCATCTAAAAATTCAAATAATTCTATCGGAACATTGAAAAATTTCCTCTAAGAGACGGTATAAAAAAAGGAAGAAAAAGAAAAATAAAAAGGGTTTATATTTTTCTACGCTTTGCATGAATATTTCCACTTAATGTTTCGACTAAGCTGTTTACCTGGCATAAACGCTAAGATACATTGAACACCCTGATACCACATAATTTTTTCCTAGACGAATCCGCCGTTATAGCGCGTCACGATACCAGTGAAAATTGGGTCAGCGTCGTGACGAAGTACGTACCGAGGCTAGATGAAAGGTTTGAACGAACGTGTAGTGAGCGAAATAAAGGGTCTCGAAAGAACGGGGGAGCACGGTCGAGCGATGAAAAATTCACTAAGAGTCGCTTTCGAAAATACATCCTTCCAATTTCTTTCCCGAATGAATTACGGACTAAAAAGTTCGTGTTGCGTTTGACTGTAAAACATGGAAAATTTTTCTGTTATATTACCGCGGGACGTAAAAATAAATAAATAACTGCATATGAACTCGACCAGTAGCTAAAGTAAATTATGTCGCATCATTCACGAGTATCTCCTCGTTTTTCCACTATTTATTCGTTAAAAATTTGGATAAAATATAATTTTTCTTTTTCATACTCCTTTTAATTTTTCAAAATGTTCTTGTCGTAAACGGAAAGAATAAGATCGCCTTAAAGATTTGCTCTTTTATAAGATGATAAAATGAAAAGTTGGGAAAGAAAAATTCAGTTGGCAACTTGATTCGTCGTCCTGACTTTTCGTCCTTTTAATCTTTCTTTACCTTCGTTCTTTTCTTTAAACTTACATCTTACTTTCCAAAGCATTTAAATATTTCGCAAATCATAGTCGTGCGCGATATCATTCTTCAAGAATACGTTTCACCGAATCTGTCCATTTGTAAACACAAACACACACCGCCATCGACAATTGGATTCGTTTCACCTCTAGCCATATGCATTTTTAACGCTGTTTACCATTCTGCCCCTTAGCCGCGCTCAACAGTCGCAGAGGGGAAAAAAAACTAGGACGGTTTTCGACGTAAAGCGAAGTGTACAGGTATTTGAATACTTTGAGGGTAAAAGTTCCTCTGAACAGGTAGGGTCGGAAATAAAAGGCTTGAAAGGGCAGATAGATGCAGCAACGAACGACGAAGCTGCCTGGGGGAGAGGTTGCATGTATACACGGCTAGATGACTGCTCGACAGCCGATGAAGTGCAAGTAGACGAATACGCTAAAAAGTCATGGCTTTGTAAAACGCAGAAACGCAGCTACTCTTCGGTTCGTTTGTATGGCAAGATCAATTTTCGTTCTCGGCTCTTATCCGCGTACACGCGCGTACGGAAAACTTTGTTCCAACTTGAAAATCTAACGGGATAGTTTCGGTTCGCACGCTGGTTTTCCTGAAACTTTCCACCGTTGACCTGAATGAAAAGTGGCGGGCGCGTGCGCGTGTTCGATTTTTCCAGAAATTGGTTTGGAAAAATAAAGTGGATGAACGCCGAAAACACGAAGAGTGTCGTCCGAGTAAAAAGAAAATATGTATATATAGAATGACTGTGTTATTTACGTTACCGTTAAATTGCTTCATTTTCTCCGTTTCGTAGCTGTTAATAAAATTTCGAATTACCCGTCGAAACTTTCCGCAAACAACCGAATTACCAGTTAAATAATTTTGTTTAATTTATTCGCACGTGGTCCGCGATTTAGTTTAATTTAATTCAACAGCAGTTACTGAAACGTTAACATAATTGTGATTTATGCAAAACAAACTGGGTTACCAAACGTACCGGACGTGAGCGTGGTATAACGTTATACAGTGTTATGAAACGAACTGCGAGACAAATAGTTATCGCGGTCCCGTGCGAGGTAAACTGGAAAAATGCAGTGGCCTTGTTTGGCGGCAGAGTCGCTCTGAGCGGCGCACAGCTTTTCTTCGATCGTTTTCGTTATAACCGAGGAATTTTTCAATAGCACACTCGAATTCACGTTCCTTGTCACCAGGTGTCGTGCGGTTTCCGGTCCTGCGCTCTCGAAAATCATCGTAACAATCAGTTTCGCTACGCGTTCTACCATTTATTACATTTATTTCCTGTTCGATGTCTGCGCAGTTATTGGAACTCTCCGAGAAACCGACATAAATGAAAGACGGAAACAAGTATCGCTAAGAAACCAAGCAGCGGGAATACAAAAGAATAAAATAGCTGGCGTTCCTTGGAAATGTCCTCTATGCCCTCGATATACGTGAATAAACTGTTTGTTTCCTTGAATCGAAGTAAAATAAGCTGGTATGAGGTACTGAATTGTTGACTGTGTTAACCATTCAACGGTAACAATCAGTTTTTACTCCAAAGAAAGTCGCTGGAAATTAAATTCGAAAATATTTTTGAGAACTATGTTGATTTCAACTTACTATGATTTCATCAAAATGTCAATTATTAATTGCGTTAATTATAAATAGTTAATTACGGGTAATCATAAATAGATGGTGGAAGAAACACGTATTATAGGTTCTGCTACAAGAGATTCGATGAATCGACCATAAACTGTCAGAACCGGACGATCACTATTGAAAAACTACCACCTAGTGTCGTGAAAATTCGTGGAATCATAAAGTTCTTTTACGATATCGTGGCCAATATGAAGAAGAGAGAAAATCGCCGACCATACGGCATTAAAGGCAGATTTAACCGTACGGCGTACCGGTGTATCCGTGTGATGTGTACACACATAAAACAACTTCTTCTTGAGGATCAACTACAGAGGAAAAGCCGCAAATCGTCTTTTTGTCGCGCACAATCACGCCACGTTGGCGACTGAATATACAGGTATATCTCGGTGTCTTCCTGGAAGGTAGGGGACTAATGCGACGAGGGATGATGGAATTTGCAAATCACCCTGCACTTCACTTTTCTCTCCCTTGGTTCTCGATTCCCCCATCTGCGTGCTCATCTAAAACCTCATCCTCGTTTTCATCTCTATCCACTCGTTCCTTCCCCGTTCGCGTTCACGGTGTTTCCCTGTGCGTATCGCGTCGCCCTCGCCCAAGACTCTCGCTATTCAGTTCCCCTCATTCTATTTATCTCACTTCTTGATATCTCTTTCTTGTCTCTTTGTCTTCCTATCTGACGACATATTTCAAATGTTACGTCTGTCCCACTTCAGCATTGCGCTATTATTCTAGCGTTTTTCTCTTTTTACCTTTTCTCTTTTTTTTTGTTTGCTTCATCGTACACCCTCGTCACCTCTTCATCATCAACCCCTCTCACCTTCCATCAGCCACCAACGTGGCTAGGCCAGAGCCACTCTTCCTTTTCCTCTCTCTCTCCCTCTCTTTCTCTCCCTCTCTCTCTCTCCCTCTCTCTCCCCCCCTCTCTCTCTCTCTCTCACTCCCTCTTATTCTACTTTTATAGTTCGCCCTTACTCACTCCTTCGAACTCACTCCACGGGTTACTTCTCGGCAACCACTGACGATATTCTCGACTCGTTCGCGACTTAAGCGAGCTACGCGCGTTTCACACTCCTAGCAGCACGGTCGCTCGAGCTAAAGCTCGCGCTCGCGTCCTTGTTAACCCTGGCTGGTTTTAATAAAAAGTTGAAGAGCCAGGCTTACCGCACCCTCGACTGCCATCGATCACCGGCGTATCCCCGCTGTTCCCTCGCCCTGCGACGTGCAACTCGCCGGTTATGAGGAATAAATAACGAGTTCATATTCTGCAACCGGGGGCACGTGATTCCCTATCGAAATAACGCGATAGGGATGCGGTGAAATTTCAATGTAGAGATTTGATAAGCAATTTATGCCCGATTCCGACGAACAATCCGTGAAATTAATGTAATTGCAGGGCGGGCTCTCGCGGTCAGGATTAATTTAATGAAAATTTAGGAATGTAGTTGTTGTTTGAATATTATTACATTGAAGGACATCAGGAAAAGATTATATATTCTGAGCTCCTTTGTCCTAACTCTTAAATGACATTTTTAATGATATAAATAATGTTAAATAATAGAGAAATTTTATAAATAAAGATAGAGACAACGCCTTCTGTAGATCATTACAAATGTAGTTTTTTGTGGATATTTTACACATTCAAATTTGCCACAAGTGTAGAAACGTTTAGTCTATTTATAAATATTGACACGCATCTAAAATAAGAATTGTCACACTGAACGATTTTTCACTCGACATTACACCGCGTATGTGCACGTACCGATAAAGAGTTCACGAGCTCGTAATGTAATGATCCAAGAAACGAGGCACTGGAACCATTATACCTGTCAAAGAACCTATAATCTTATCCGACCCTTTCAAGGGTCCATCTCTTTCTCCCGGCGAGCTTAATCATTTCATACGTAGCCTATTCAAGCCTTCAATACAGGCGCGCAGCTTTCAAGAGAAGATACAGGTCTTCGATTCTGTTCTCCAGCAGCTCGTTGCCTCAACAAATGGCTCGCGAAGGCACAACGGTTACCGGTAAGAAGCATTTATTTGGTCTAATCGCTCTTTGTCCTGGATACTTTCAACGAGGGCTTGTACAAACGCTCGTCAAGAAGACAACGCGATAACCGATCTTCTTCTTTCTACGATCGTATTGTCAAAGCATAAAAACTCGGTTATTATTTTCCACGGTACAATTTAGCGTTCGTACGCATTACGAAACGATCCCGAAGACATTAGAATTGGCACAAAAGCATTAGAGGTAAGCAATTCTATTTTTTCACGTAATATAAATAATTCATATAGCATAATCGGCGAAAGCTAAAAACTTGGATTTCATATTTTATTATTTTACAGTGGGAAATCTTAAATGATTTTAACGATGTTCAATTTGTGTAACTAAGTTAAATTCGCGGCAATATGTCATTTTTTTGGAATAGATTTTGTTTTTCAATCGAGATATTTTATGGCGATTAATCAAATTTAACATGTACGCTTTATTCCACGATTAATGAAAGTCGATAAGTTCTCGTATAAAGCACTGTGTAAATATCACCTTGTAAAATAACTGAGGATCGATCGAATTATTTTCATTGTGCGCACGTTCATCGAATTCAAATGACGGGCGACGTCTCGTTGAAGGTAAAGGTAAAACGATTTTTCGGTTTGTTCCGCTCGTCAAAATTACCCAACGAGCGTTCGGAACTGTTTTCAAATTATTTAAAATCCCGCCGTAACGATCAAATTGACGAGACGATATTATCGGGTCTGGAGCGGAGTAAAAACTTCAGTTCAGTGTAAACTCTGAAATTGTTTTCATTGTTAGGATTCACGGGTTCGAGAGGCAATGGAAGGCAAAGGATCGGCCCGGGAATCGCTGAATCTGCTATTAATCAGTACGTTCTCTTCGATAGTTGAAGGGAAGGTAACTACTTCTCCAGTTGGCATACGAGTCGATAGCTTGCAGCTGGGTCAGAGCATGCGTTTCAAAGTGACGCCGTGATTGTAAGGCGTCGAGGTAATCTTCGACTAACAACCCATTCACCAGGTCACTTCGTCGACACGCGGTCTCCTCTACGCTACCATTGGGGACAGGGTTAACGGCAATAGTAATTATCGATCACTGATCACCCAATTGCTGTTTGCTTTATCAACACCATGTCAAGCCTATTTACTATGGAAAACCTATCGATTGTCTTTCAAATCTTAGCTGTATCTGGTTCTTAGGAAATCATAATTTCAATAAGAAGCTTAAGATATCATTATAATCATAAAGAAGAAAATTGATGTAGGATAACAAATGAGATTAGTCGGAGAAATTGTGTACTTGTGTAGCTCGTGACTGGTCACGGTTCACGAGGGATCACGATTACGCCGTTCGGAATCCGTTATGAATCATGGATACACTTGCGCATAGTCCGCAGTGGGCCTGTACAGCATGTAGTCCTCCGTGGGTCGCGGTCGATACCGTTTACGACATCTATGAAACCGTGACATTCATATACACTACACTATCCTCACAGTAGGTCACGACGAAAGTTGTACGAAATCTATGGCGAATTATTTACGATCCATACCGAATAGTGAACGATCACGTAAAATCTCGAATGCTGTTGGCTTTAAATGGGATGTCCTCGGGGTCATCGATACGGAATATTCCTGAGGTCCTTCTATTAGGTCAAAGGACGTGCACGTCTACGTATTGAATTTATCGCCGTCGCAATTTCTATCGACTTTCATACATCTTTCGTTCTTATTTTTTTAATGCGGCATTAGCTATAAATCATCTACGTTGCAGCCATTACTGTCGAAAGTTCTGCCGATGTTCATAAATTTTTCTTCCTTCATTCCTGGGAAGGCAACGTCTATTAGTTATAAATAGAAGTCAAAGTTATGAAGTCGGAGTTTCGATCTCAAAATTAAGGAACTTGTAGAATTTCAAAAGGATCGAGAAACGCGATTTTTGTTCCTATTTAACAATGTTCGATACACAGTGCATCACTCGTTTGCGTACGGAAATACAACGTATTGTCATAAATTTCCCAACTTCCGAAGCGGTAACTTAGCTCTCTAATTTTCCATCTTGCTCTGAGCCACTCTTTCATCGTCTCTCGGCCTGGTTTCTTGGTTTCTCTGTTTCTTGCTAAACTACCCCATCCACGGGTCGCGGTCGCTTTTCTCGCGAGAAAAAGGCACAGTAAAGCATCGGAAGGAAGCAGTTAGAGTGATGGTTTCGCAAATATACCACGGTCTTTAATTCTCCGTTGCCAGAACGCGCATACATCTTTATTCCCTTCCTCGAGCGGCTCGAGTTGACCTGCTGCTGACTGCAGTCGTTAAAAACACGATCTTTTCTCCGACGCCAAACTTTCCAACTTTTTAATGTCTTCTATACGTGTATCCCGCTATATAGCGTGGAGTATATGGCCATGGTAATTAATCCGTAACCGGCGAACTTTCAACAAAAACTCGCGTGGCTATATTAAACGACGTGGGTATAAAAAACGGTGAACCATAAAAACAGATCAATTTTTTGCCATTTTTATAACGTAACGCGAAACCGGCTCTAGCGGCCGAAATTATACGAGGTACAATGAATTTAAATTAAGACACCAATATAGAAATTAACTGTGCAAGCTAGACGAGATCCTCTATAAGCATTGCGTGAAAACTAGAGACAGGAAGAGAGAGAGAGAGAGATAGAGAGAGAGGGGGGGAGGAAAGGGGGACTTAAAAAACTTTTTATCCTACCAAAACTAAAACCCAGTATTCGCACGAGTGGAGTCTCGAGGCCCGAAGTAGGTCTCCCTCTGTTCTGGAAAAAATTCGTCGCGTTGGATTTTTTCTCAGGGCGTAGCGTAAACTGGCAAACGTTCCCGGGAAATTCGGTATTTTCCTAACTATGCTTGCGATCCCATTCGCACGTTTCCTCGGAATTCTCTGCTAGACCACCGTTCCCATTCGCTGCTTAAATTGATCCGATAACAGAAAATTATAAGATAAAACTAGATTACATAACTTTTTCACTTTTGTTCCATGTATACACCTACAAGTCATATATAAACTTTTTAATTAAATTATTCACAATAATTTTTAATTTAAAAAGTATATTTTTACGTACGTTAAAACAGATTTATGTTCAAAGCAGATTCGGTACAAAGCACGGTGTTTTTGTTCATCGAGATTGTCAGGCTACCCCGAAACATGTGCTGTCTTTTAAACGTCAATTGTGACTACGATCTCGTTGGATTTCCCCTACGCGAGGATCTTTCCAAGCGGAATTCGGTACAGTAACGCGAGCCGTGCGCACGTACGCGTGTTCACCGCGGAAAATGTGCACCAGCTTTTACTACGACCGGTAATTACCTTTCGTAATAGCTGTATGTATATGCACGTGCATTCAATAATACGTGGCATGCGGCACGAGTTCGAGAGGGCCTTCGTGGCTTTACTTTCGCAGCTGCTCTCTCTCTCTCTCTCTTTGTCTCTCTCTCTTTGTCTCTCTCTCTTTGTCTCTCTCTCTCTCTCATCGTAAAAATATTAAATAGAACGAGCTTTCCTTTTTAGTTTAGTTCTTTGTTATACACATATATTTTATGCATAATTACGTCGTCGCGAGATGAAAAAATCTCGCAAAAGAAAATCAAAAATGAAATTGCTCCGTGAAAAGTTGAATTATTGTTGGCAGCCATGTTATCGAATGATGGAGGGAAATAGATATTTGATTGGATTCTAAATTTTAATTCTCTTGTCGATTTTTCAATATCGCGGACCTTTTCGAAAATCATAACGAATTAAAATCTAACAACGGTGACACGGCGTTTTCGATTCATGGATATTTTTCCACTGTTACAAGGGAATCATGTTAAAACGGAACCTATATTGGGTGATCGCGATCATTTATTAATTACATCATATTAGCCGTTTGTTTGTTTTTTTTTAAGAGAGAGAGAGAGAGAGAGAGAGAAAAGAGGATTCGCAATGAGAGAAGGGATATTACGATAAATTGGATTTCAAAAACGGTGTAACGCTCGCAGTTCGAGGGCGCTTGTACATAATTCCGCCTATGCATTATCGATTGCTCCATCAATTATTTATACATTAATGATTCGACGTTGAATATCGCCAGTTGAAAATAAACACGATGCTTGAAAGCATACGAAAAACAAATTCGAAAGCCTTTTGGAAAATATGATTTTTTTATTACCGTTATTACACTTGTTCGTTGAAAATATATTTCGCCCGATACAAATAGCTAACACATACCGATATACCGTGTTTCATTTTACTTTACTTTCCGCATGACAATTTCGAATAATTATCCTCGGAATCGAACGTGCAGGGCAATTTCCGTAATTTGTTTTAAAGCAGTATCGACGGTGAAAACGAGGCGATGCGTTAATAGCTGTTGACTGCGTTTTAGCTGTCTTGAAGCTCGCGCCGAAAGTAGAATACTTGAACGCGCAGTGTCGAACGGTGAGAACATACGAGCCTAGCCGGCTAGAATCATAAATCGACTGCGAAATTGGGACAATTACGATGACGCCATTTTCATGTGACTAATGTACTCGAATCGATGTTAAAACTGGATTTTCTTTCAAATAACGGACGTCTTTAATATATCAATGTTCCATTTTTGTATCACGGATGTATCGCAATATAAACCAACTAAATAATTGAAATGGAAATGGAAATATTGGGAAATATTTAAAAGTCCCCGTAAAACGACGAGGGAAATGTAAGAACGCAGAAGTGCAAAAATGTAAAATATCCGGGAATAATATTATATTCATATTAAATATATTTTCACGTAAATATACCCTGATAAATATCACACAAGCGATAAGTATACCACTATACTACAATTAATTAATTTTACTCTGAGTTTGGTGTGCACCTTGAATTACTTAATTTGGAATTTCCTAACATTAATTACGTACCATCTTCTACTTCGGTTGAGATCTCAAATTTCTAATCTTAATTACGGTATACGTTCTACTTGAGTTAAATTCTCAAATTCAACTATTTAAGGAAAATTCACGGTTTTTTCTCGTTATGTTGGACAATGTCGTGCGAGAAAACTATTTATTATAATCAAGACTTACGCAAAACCACACGCTCGACACGAGCTTTTTAATTATGCATAATTGACGGTAATTAAGAACGATTCCGATCTGATCCATATCGGTTCGGAGCAACGTTAATCTCGACTAAGAACAGGCCAGCTCTTAGTGAATTATTTAAACGCTAAATTGCACGAGAGCCGGAGCTTTAGATATTTTCGAATGGCGTTAGTAGCCGTGTGTTGTCTACGACTTATGCACGACTTAGTAAATCAGCCGTTTCGCAGTATCTAAACGGATTATTTTCCCGTGGAGCTTATAACGTTCACGCGCTATAAATATTTTGATGCACGACCGCGAATTACGCGAGCGTTTCGCATTCTAAAGCGCACGCAACCGGAGCTATCCTCTGTATCCAGTCCTCGAAGACGGCGCGATAATTCTAGATAAAAACGGACCATGCTGAAACACGAGGGAAAATTACCCTCGACACGGTTATGAACGCGATATATATTTTCGCCATGAACCACCGGTGTGTGCTTCTTTTATCTCTCTTTCCTTTTCTTTCCCCCGTTCCTTTCTATGCCATCCCGTCGATTCTCATCGTCAGTCACGAACAAAACGAACCGATAAAGGTTTTGGAAACATTCAAATCGCGATGATATCCGTCGATATAAAACGGTCGGAATTCGAGCGATCGCGGAGCGTCGAGGAAAAAAAAATGCCAAAGTCAGCGTCGAAGGTGACCGTAATAAATTTCCTTGGGGTCACGCTCGAGCTCACACAGTTTCCTGCTGGCGCGATTTTCTGTGGAACGTTTCTTCGCCAGCTCAATGGGAGAGCAGAAAGGAAAGTAGGAACAAGCACACCCCTCGAATCCCTTCTCGCTGGTTCCCGTTTTACTGTGTATGCCGGTAGCAGGAAGAGGTGGAACAAGGCCAGAGTCAAGAGTGGGACGAGTGAAGTGGAATTAGAGCAATCCTCTCTAATGGTAATTAATGTGCGGCGTAGTCAATGTAACTCACGTCGAAAGAAGAGGCCACGATCAAGTCGGAAGCGCTTGGAAGATTCAACCTCGACGTTCGACGCGTGTATATGTGTTCGTATATATTTTGCGCGTTCGTGGAAGGATGTTGGAGCTTACCGGAAACGGCGGTACTAGCTGACTGGTTGGTGTGTCGTGGCCTGTACCGCACAAGAAACAGAATTGTCCCTTTGGTGGTGTGTGGTGCAGGCAAGGAGTGAGAGAAGGTGGGAGTAGCGTCGTGGTATCGCGGCCAGCACTTTTAAACAATGAAAGCTGATTGAATCGGGCACCGTGCCGTAACCTGGGCTTCGCTTTTTCGCCAGAGGTGAAACTTGGCCAGGGTTTGGCGTGCGCGTTCCCTTCTTTGCCGCTGTTGGAAGCCATCGTGCACGTTCCAATAGCAGGTCACTTCTCCCTGTCGAACGAGGGTTTGGAATGGCCGTGCACATGGCGCATTCGAGGTCAAAGAACACATAACGGCCACTTTTTCCGATGTCACGACACCTCGTTTCCTCCTTCCCTTAACCGCAACTATTTTTATTATTATCGGTAGGTACACGAGGGTCACTTATCGACGGATGATTTTCACCCGTTTATTGGATCCCAGACGTTGTTACGCTGCTTGGTTAAAATATATTACGCCGTGAACGATGACATAACCCGTCGGCTTTTTGAAATTTATCGGGACACCGAGATAAGCAGGGAAATTATTGCCACGGGATAGTAAGTGTCCTGCTGTATATGATCGCGACACTATGGTTTTCCTTTGTGCGCGCGAAAGGATGGCTAGAGGCTTAACGTACGATTAATTTCGATACGCTTTCTGGCATGAGAAAGTGGCCGAGATTAATACCAGGATGCATTAAGAGAATGCTTCAATGATTCAGACACGACAAAGATTTCGTACGTCCGACGCTTTCAGGTTCGTTCCACTATCGCCCAGCACTCTGATGCACCGTTCCATTAAGTGTTAATTGAATCCCAGAGCTTGAACAGAGTAAAATAGATACGGCTGCAAGTGGAACAGGTACAAACTGCGGCTCCTAAAAGCCCTCTTTAAAACTACCCTCACAGTGCTTAGCCAGATCCCTCGCTGACCCGTGGTATGTTTCTTTCCGAAACGCTTTGAAGTTTCACCGAAAGCATTAGCAGTGCACTTGGTGAGTGCTAGTGAAATTACATACGCAATATCCTCGACTTTCATTATTTAATTGCTGGGATATGCCGTATTGACGAGTCCAAATGAAATACACCAGAAAGATCGAAAATATAACACAAGTAATTTCAAATAGAATTTTCAAGACGTTTCCGAGAAAGCTGTTCTCGTGCAGATTCCTCTTTTAAAAACTGTATTTCATAAAAATATCTTCGTAGAAAGGACTTCCCTTTTCCAGAATTTTTTAAAGAAGAATTTCTATCAAAAGAAAAAGAGAAAAAGATTTACGGAAACTTTCGTCTCCCTGGTGCCTCGTATTGAGAACACGATGAACCATTTCCCTTCCTTATTCTTCAATCATAAAAACGCCCGAACTGCAATAACCTATGTTACGTTGCTGCATCAATTTCTTACTAGTTTTCTAAACAACCTATCACGGATATTGAATGTGAAATGCAACAAATAACATTAAAGTCACGAAACGGAGATTTACAAAATAAAATTGTTCCTTCTCTTTATTTAATTTTAGCGCAGCATACGAAAATTTGAAGGAAATTACAGTGTCGCTTGGCACGCGTGTAATATTCGTAAATTAACTCGCATGGCTAAAGCTCGAGTTTTGCGGGACTCGAACGCATCCCTCGGCCTCTGACGATTTGTATTAATACATGGATCGGCGATCAGTATTCGCGACGTGTACATCAATTAGCGTCGACGCGATGGCGGCGGCTTTGACGGCGGAACACAGTTAATAATGGCGTGGTGCGGTACTACTTGCTAATGGTTTTCTATTACCAGCGGCAGAATAATTAGCTTATTACAAGTGATCGTGAGCTACCTGTTGCCGGCTGACTGCTGTTTAAAGTTGCCAACAACTCCGCGGGGTCAGCGCGCACATGCGAAATAATTAACGAACCGGCTGTGGATCGTTGGGACAAACAAGCCGCGTCTACCTGTAATTAAAAGTAATATCGACTCGACAACACAACGCGAGAACTTGGTCCGCGGGATCGATAACATCGGTGCCGTTGAATAAATTTACGCTACTTCTGATGTTCTGTTTCGAAGCAAAAGTCGTGGAGTCGAAAGGAATCAGGAGGAAAACAGAGAGAAACTATAAAGAATAAAATTAAAGGATGAAATAAATGTTTATGGTGAATGGAGGATTTATGCGTTTTTAATCTGTACCATACTTTACACCCTGTAGTTACTAGTGGTGGTTATTCGAGAGTGTATCATAATGAAATTGTAAATGGACAAATTTGATGAAATAATGTTTAATATGTGGTTTGGAAAAATGTAATTATGAAATTATTCCGCGTTATGATTACTGTACTTTTAGTGAAGGCTAAGTGATGCAAACATTTCACGTCTATTTCTTCCTAAATTACATTTACGCCTTCTATTAAACTACTTGAACGATTTCATTTTCTAAGTAAATTTAGTTCTTATATAGGAGTGAAAAGGCTTTCGTCGTTATAAAATAAAATATTCGATATTTGTGACGATAATGCAGCCATGACACAACCTTCATTGGATGGCGGTTGGTAGTCACCTTATGGAATTACTTGAAGCGCTTACTTATACTTGCGTCACTTGGTAGAAGTTATTAAACCGTAACACTTGACAAGAAGAGGTGTACTCGAAATTAAAAGGGAGGGCCAGATTTCTAATACGCGAAAGTTGCCTGTACTGTGAAAATTCGATGTAACATTAACCCGTAAAGTTTGGCTTGCAAGATCGGTCGCACGATCGTAAAATCTTACAACTTTGGACAGGGAACGAATTTAATGATTCTGCTTTCTCTCTGTGAAAAAGTGAGCCGCGAAGCTGTGGATAACCGTAAGATTTTACTATCCATGGGATCCTAAGAATAACTTTTTTTTCCGCCGTGAGGTACAAAGAAAGCGAACAAGCGAAGAAGAAAGCGCGTGCACGCGTCGAAGCGGTCTCAAAGCGAATTCTTCGCTAACGGTACTAGAACGCGAAGCGTCGCCAACGAAGACGGCGATATCCATTTAATCGATTCGAGGCTGCTCCTAATCGCTTATTCGCCGATGGCCCCCACTCCCTCTCTCGCCCGGTCGCCCTCTCTTTCTCTTTGTCGTTGTGTGTATAGCGTCCTCGCCGTGCAATCGACTGGTCGCTTTGCAAACGCACAGGACAACGACGCTGGTCGGGAGGCCACGAGGCCACTATAAATGTCTTCGGCCGGTTGATTGAAATTTATGTTTTAATTCATAGTCGAATAGGCGGCGTCGGTGAACAGTGCTCTGCGAATCACTATAGAAGAACCGAGAATAGATGGAACAAGGACGGGATGAAGGACGATAGCAAGCGAGAAAAAGAGTTCGAGAAGCCGAGGTCATTTCGTTTCTGTGTTTGCTGTTAATTTACAGTGACGTGTCGCGGTTCAGTGCATCCTAAGCTAATAAATTTCTAGAACGGTCGCTACACCACCACCACCCATCTCGCAGACAAGCGGCTTTCCGCTTTTTCTGCTATCCCCCACTTCTATTGCCTTCTATTGAAAACCTAGTTTCACCTTTATTTCCTCTCGAACGTCTTCTTGGACATGCTTTTCCATACGATCCCGCCGGCGATTGGTAGTCCTCGATCGCTTTGCATTCGCCATACTGCTTCAAGGATAGGCCGTTGCGACAAACGTTCCTTTGATGAAACTTCATGCGAAGGATTAAAAAGGATAGAACGTTTCTTCTCGCATAGTCCTTTTTTTGACTTGGAATGGAGCTCTTTGAGAAAGTAGATTTCTTTCACTATGTTGTCAATAGCAAAGTACTAGTTTTTATTTGACAATCATATAAAAGTCGGATTGAAATTTCGTAAAGATCACTTTACGGTTACTCGAAAGTCACTTGAAGACCACTTGGAGATCATTGAAAATCCTTATGTAAGGGTTTGAAGCTTACTCTAGATAAGACTTACAAATCATTCGATATAGCACGCTATCGATCAGATATTCTATTTTTGTAATCATTCATTTTTCATTTCGATCTCTTTACAGGTAGACTTTAGCTGACCTCCGTCTAAAGAATAGAAATTGCGAAAGGATCACAAAGAGTTCTCACGGTGGCAATACCATTCCATATCATATATTATGAATCTCAGACTTTGGATTAATTAAATTCACGAGAGTCGATAGAATTCGGACTATGGAATAATCGCGCGGCTCGGCGAGAGAAAAACTATCGATGAAAAGTTGCCAGACTATTCCATGAAAGCGAGAAATATTCAGGGTCGTGGAGAGTATGGTACAAAGCGTCGGAAGTCAAAGTTCGCTTGAAGAGCGTCTTCGAAAGCCCGGCGGAATATTCTTACATCGAGGAGCAGCAGGGAAACAGTTCTGGGACTTCCCTATTTGTGCAAATATAAATAATGCCGTTCCATTTACGAGAACGGGGCGCATGAAATCGCGAAATACAAGGCAAACAACGGATACGGTCGATTGAACGTGTACAATTGAAATATTTAGCGAACACGACGATCCGCGTGTCTTTCTATTATGAGGAAAGCCAGGAGGGAAAAGATAACGAAACCTGGTAGCGGATACGGAAAAACTTGAAGGGAATTACTAAGTTCGAAACATTTGCGGTGAAAGGAATTGTAAAGTAATATTCAGCTTTCCACACAGAAGCTTTCGAACGATTTGTTTGAAATCCACGTTGAAAGAAAAAGAAAAGAAGAGAAGTAGAACGACGCATCGCAGTCTCTCGTTTCGCCTATTGAAAACTTTAATAACGCGCATCTTTTTATTGTCGTTCAGCCATTGTTTGCTCGAACAGTGTAAATATCTACAGGAAACGAGTATTGCGAGAAGAAGAGAAGAAAGCTACTGCGAATCCTTATGCAAATATGTGAAATACCACAAGAACCACGTACTCCGACCTTTGACATGCTCGCCCTTAACAAAGTTTTAAAATCATGTCCTTCCGTTACTCGCTGCCACGTGATTTTCTTTGCACCGCAACCTTACCACGGTTTTCCACCGCCCTTTTTTCGTTCCACAAAAATCCAACTCGGTGAATTTAATGCAATTTCTGCTCGTTTCGCGGGAAACGTTCATTTTCGACGTGTCACGTGTCTCTTCTTCGCAACGTTCAATTTTCGAGGCAGTTCGAGGCGACGAATTTTTGGAAGAAGAGCAACGATCGAACAAAGGAAGAATAGGGCTAGATACTGTAAATCGGTATCGATGCGTGCAATTCTTCATGAAAAATGTCACGAACAAATTATTCCAACGTACAGTATCTTTTGCTGCCAGTAATTTAGCGTAAACGAATAATCGATAAATTTCACAAATTTTTCGGTCCTTCACCCGAACTTTTCGTACTTGTGGTGGGCGTGTATATGCGTATATTTTGTTCGTTCCTTGTCCAGTGCCGAAAATAAAAGGTCACGAGAACAAACGTTATCGAAGCGGTAGGACCGCGGTATTCGATTACTGCGCCGGAGAAAAGTGGGATGAAAAGTCAATGGAAAAAATAGTAACGTCCGGCCGCGAAATCGCGACAAGATAAACGAGGCGAAGATTTACTTCGACAGGCGTAAAACGCCTCTGAATCGAGAGCCTTTCTCTATTCCAGCGATTTCTCGCGAGAGGATAAAGCGTCCACAGGTTGAAGTCGTGCGCGCGAATTTTACAAATGTTCCAGCCAACGACGTTCATCGAGTCGCGGGGTGAAACTGACTGAAGGTAGATGGAATGTTTCGAGCACGGTGTATAAGTTTACAAGATGGACGATTTTACGCGAAACTCGAACTTTCGAATATCTCATTAATTTCTAACTGTCTGTCGATGGCAGTCATAAGTTTCGCCACGCTCGTGGCAGTTTCAAAACTTCAGAAAGATCGCGCGCTGAACGCGAAATAAAGAAATGCTCCTGGGGAAGTTCGCCGAGCTAGGCTGGCGCGTTCGAAATATTCGACTTACTGTAAGAGGCTGGCAGTCCTCGCGATGTAAAAAGGTAACTTGCTAACGGGCTGTTCAGTTCTTAAACAGGCAGTTATATCTGCAGCCACGAGAAAAACAGGAACGTACCGAGAAGCTTCGTAATTTGCGGAGCAATGTCTCGATTAAATTCGTTATATCTTTCTTCTTTTATTTCATATATATGAGTATGTAACAGTGTAATTTAAAACTTGAACTGCTTTCGCGAATTCTTAACAGTTTGCGACTTCCATGAAATTTTATTAAAGCCACAATTACCATTGTATACTCTTCTCGATTTTCTAATCCGTTGTACAAACTCGAAATCAACGTACCTGTTATTGAACTAACATAAACACAGCGACAGAGAAATATTAAATCGATACAAAAGGCTGGACTATTTAATCGATAGCCGAGAAGCCGAATCCGAGAGTGCGTTACGTCTGACCACACGCGGACTGATTTTACTGCGCGCGACACACAGAAAAATATTAACTTTAGAAAGCGTCATCGACTTGGACGAAATCATCGCAAGCTGCTGCTGAAAACAGTCAATGGGAATCGAAATTACAAAAAGTCACGATAGAAAATTCGACGATATAAAGAAATATCTTGCATAAACATCTCTCGTAAAGGGAAATGCAGCCGGTTTGACGTATAATTCGATGTTAATTTATGGACTAATTAAACAATCAAACTTCCAACGCAAACAATCGAAGTTTCATTGTTGAAGATGAAAGTAGGTCGGCGAATGGGATACGCGGAACAGGCTAAAAGAGAGAATCAGCGTTGAAAGGAGAAAGATAGAAAGCGGAGTACAATGAGGGAGAATGGTTACGCGTACGATATCACAACGGTGTAGAGTTGGATTTTGTTACGGTAAAGAGGAGGGTAGATTTATACGGAACTGGCGAGCTCGAGTTCGAGTTTCCCAACGTTTTGCAGAAGTGGCGTGCATTATAAATGCGTACAATAAGCTGTGCGCATCTTACGACCAATTTCGGGCAAATTGACCATTTATTATCGGTAACGAGCAAATGGTTCATTTAATGCATGCATATGTATGCAATCGTAGCTGATCTCGAATAATAGATAAAATTGCGCGTCGATAATTTTTCTTGCAGCTTTAGCTACTATTAGATAAACGTTACGTTACGTAAAAATTGTTTTCAGCGGGAAAGAACTTTATGCAAAACGTCACTGAATATATTATTAAGGAAATTTATTTCATTATGGAATGGAAAATGTATTTAATTCAGAGACGTTTAAGTATACATATAGAAGTCGAGTGATTTTAAAAAGCAGACTGACAACGCTACAAATGGTGAATTCTAAATGTATATTTGTATTTATGCATTTCTGGACTCGATTCGTGTCAACCATTTTTCACCTTCCCACTACACGTATGCACGAGCAGAGCGCGCTTCCTGGCTTTGTTCAACACATGCATTAAATATGGCATCCGTTGTTGGCTGGCTTTATAAAATAATATCTGGCAAAACACGGTATTGAAATTTATAGCGGAAACGTGCGGTGCTGTATTTAATATAAAATTAACGTCAACGTTGGCTACCCTTTTGAACTGCTAATTGCAAAAATGACGCACTTAAATCTAAACTGCATAATTTTAAATAGATACAATTTTTAGAATATTTTTAAACGATTGAATAGCTAAACATTTAACAAAAAAGGTAGGAATTGAATAAAATTCCAATTAAATGTTGTACGTCAAATGAATATGCACGGTTGTTTCATTTGCATTATAATATAGAATATAATGTTTATAAGTTAAATATTGTTCCAGTAAATTATTAAATAAGGCGCATAAAGATGCAAAATTAAATTCGAGCTGTGAATCAAAGCGCGATTCCAATGGATTCGCACGACACAATTCATACATTGTATAATGTGAGGCCAGGCAAAATGGACCAGCGTATAATTACACGAAAATGGTGCTCAACAGTTGCAAAATCGGTCAAATTTACCGAGCTGTGAAATAATCCAAGCATATAGTTGGGTTAAAAAAGATAATGGAGGACATCGTGAGCAATGGTTGAATACACGTTGTTCATACATGCCATACGTAAAAATTTCGTTGGAAAAATTCATTTTCATCTTGAATCGTAAACTAATTTTCACCGGAATTCGTTTTACATAGTGTGTAATTTCCTATATCGAAATATCTCTCGAAAAAACGTAATATTATATAGTATTAACACGTCAAACGGTACAGAAGCAAAACAACTTACATATCCAATTCGCGTTGCTAGCGACAGATTTCAATTTCAATTTTTTAAACTAACGCTTTCAATTCTGAAAATAAAATTTTAGCTCGCTACTTTAGCTCGATATTTTAAGAACAATATTTAACACCCCTATGTATCCTCCATTTTGCCGTGCATTTACAAACTCCGAATTTAACCGCAACGAAACGAAGCGTTAAGCCGAACCTACCCAAACGTCCACCTCTTACGCAATCCAGCGCATCCCCCTTTACTTGATCCGTTTTGCAATCAACTTGCATAACCTCTTTCACTTCTAGGGCAGAAAATCCCAAACAAAATGTTCCATACCCTTCTGCGACAAATATAGAATAAACCATTCCCGGGATATATCCACTAGGGTGAACGAGGAAGCAAAGCTAGAGCAGAAAAGGGGTGAAAGGGATAGATTCGAGGGATACGAAAATCGAAGCGGGCAAAAGCGAATTCAATCTCGAAACACTTGGGTAAACGCGAGAGTGCTCGGACATCGAGACGAAACGAGAAGTTTAGCGAGACTGGATCCTCCTGGGTGTATCGCGGAAACGCCAAAATCTGCCGACAGGCAACGACGCGACGGTATTGCCATGCGAGCCGCTGGAATTGGCGTGGTCCCATCGGACATAAATTTCAATCAACGGCACCGACGACGCTGCTAGTCGATGCTAGTTCGAAGGGAACCCGAAACACAGTCCGCGTTCTCATTGAAGGCGTCGCTCGCATACTTCGGCCCCTAGATATTTATTGCTACCTGATCGAAGGTACGCTGATTGGTTCTCGTCGCTCTCTTGTCTTCGTGCGTAACACACAGCGCACGAAAACGTAAATTTCATGACAGTGCGAACCGTTGATTGGTTCCTGGAACTAGCCAGAATTTGCATCTAGCGGAACGTCGATCGGCCATCCTTTGCTGTTACTGCTAACCGATCGTATGTTTATCATCGTTATCTTATCGTATTCCTTTCTAGCCAATTTCTTTGTATTATAAAATGGAAAATAAAACAGAGTGATATTTTTTTATCTCGTAGAATTCGAACAATAAGTAATTCTTGAAGTAACACAGATCTATTTTTCTAAAGTATTTTTTGCTCGGTTACATCCTCATCTCTGTTCATATTTACCTTCTATATCGCTGATAGAAATATATTTTTAACCTACACTGTTTCGACACTGACGAACCCCGACGTCCGAGAGATTCCGTGCGATGAGATTGTTCGACCTATTTCGTATCTCTCACGGTCGACTAAATCAATTTTCCATTTTTATATTTTTAATCAATCTCCGATGATTCCATCGAAGATTCGGCCCTTTTTCATTTCCTCGTCTCACACGACACACCGTCCAGCCATTTTAATCTTTCCTATCGATACCTTTATTCTCGTAAATCGTCCACAAATAAACCATCCTACGTTGGTCGAACAGATGTTGATATCTAACATAAGCACTTACCAGCACTTTACCTTGATAATTCTTACTTACATTTCGACTGAAATAATAAGAACAATATTTAAGGAATTCCAATAGAGAACGGTTTTCAAACACAGGTATAAGTACAATTTGTTCACCGTCAAGTCGTGAAAGTGTTTCTTTACTACATTTTTCTCCATCCATCGTTCAGAATACGATGTTCTGACCGATATGAGCTTGTCGAGGGGAAAAACGTCCATCGCAAAACGTCGGGCGAATATTGCTTCATTAAGCTTTCCTTAGAGCTCGTTCTCGAGACGGTTTGTTTATCGATCACAGGTACCAGTGCCGGCTAACTCAACCGGCTAACAATCGTTAGAAAAGATTGACGTCCCTCGACAATTGAGCACGGTTTCCATGAACAGTTTCGTTAGCTCGCTGTCGGTGTGTCTTGGAATATTGCTTTCCGCGTTCATTGGCAGCTTTTAATTAACTTCGCGCACGGAAATGTAATAATACCTAGCGCACTTTAAATAAACTCGATAATCGACTGACATGAGCGAAAGCAGCAAGGCGGCTGGGTTGCGTCATGGCTCAGTTACATTGCAGCGAGATACTTGCTTGAGTGCATTCTAGAACAGCAACGAAGTAGCCGCTAATTGCTGGAAATTTTCGGTTCAAGCTGATTACTAGGTAGCCTTGACTGCGACATAATTAATCATTTAAGGATCTTCGTTAATCTATTCTCAGTCAAATGAAGCTAATCTTGAACAAACAGAATTTATATGTCGAAAATATTAATAAAATATATTGGAGTAGCTCGAAAAATTCGTAACTAAATTTAAAAATATTTGAAGACAATGTATTTATATGGATTTCATATTTTATTGAATTTTTATCATTTCCTATCATGTAGCTTTACTTTTTCTTTTTTTAGAAAAAAACTATTCTTTTTTTAGCAATGGACTCCTTCAAATAGTTATTGAATATTTCTAACAATGAAATCTTTTTAATTAATCAGTTACAGCTTCTATTCTTGAACTAGAAACAATATTTACTTCAAACAGCATTTAAATATTTAACACAAGTTTATGATGAATAATCCTCTTCTAATCCCATTAAATATACTTATTCCCGTAGAATAGAAAACAGCTTTAGTAAATAGGTTTAATTATTAAAGATGAAATTTGTTAAGGATTAATACGAAATAGATGACTTTGCGTTTGTATTATAATTGAAAGAAAATATTATGAATTTGTTAGGATTTAAACGCAGTTGCAAAAATTGAACGGATGCGAATTTTATAACTGACTGAATAAAGCAAAACGAATTGTTAGCAAACAATTATATGGCAATATTGAAAATACTCATCAATCGAAATTATCAGTCGAATACACACGTTTTATTTTACCTGATCACGGTGCAATGCGCTCTGCTGTGCTTTCAGTGAGAAACTTGGCGAGAAACACAGGAAAAGATCAATAGTTCTTTTTCACACTCCTGTAAATTGAAACGAACACCAATGTTACCGAACACTTTTGCAGAGTCAATTATTTTCTATAGATGCGATTATTCTTTGTGGCGTCGCATCAATATCAATTTCATCTATTAAACATTTCATATCTATTCTTATTTTAATCGGATCTTGTCATAAAAACAATTTAATTTTACAAGTATACATACTTCTTAAACTAGAAAAGCTTCTTCAACTTGTACGCAGCTGGAAAAGTGTTTCTATCGTAAAGATAAACTTAAAAGATAAACCTCAAAAAACACTTTTATGCATAAACTTTCTTTATTGTCCCGATATATAAAATCACATTTTGTAAATATATTTTTACTTTTTTTACCATGCACATAATACAACACATAAAACATTGTCATATTCTCCACGTCCAATCAAATTATCGTAAATAATGTTAACGAGATTTGACAGGTAGCTTCCGCATCACGATCGTTGTGAATTCGCACAATATCCGCTGCCGAAACTTCTGAGAACGCCTGGAGGACCTTCACAATTAGTGAATTCAGCTTCTCGAATACACCTAGCTCAGAAATAAAAAAAAAGAAACCGCTTGTCTCGTTAAGGTAACGCGCAAGGGCCGGAAGTTTGATTAGTCGGCAGTTGGTACAGGCAGAATATTAGCGAACTTAGCCGAGGAACTTGTTCATTAGTGGATCATCCAAGTATGCGTGTGTGTGTGTGTGTGTGTGTGTGTGTGTGTGTGTGTGTGTGTGCGCGCGCGCGCGCATGTGTGTGAGAGAGAGAGAATAATGAACACTAGGGAGAGAGAGTTGGACGCCTTGGTAAATCCACGTTGTAATCTGACGGTTAGATCGGGCCGCCGATTGAAACTGCCAGCAACAGCCGAACAGTTCCAAGCCGCCGTGGTTTCAGAAGGGTCTGGCCTGCAACTAATATACGTGCGTGTAATTAGTTGTGTCGCGCTCGATAGTGTGTTTGGTGGCTGATTTGTTGTTGGTTATGGTAATTTTATTGGCCCACCGCGACCCTTGGGGCTGTGCTTGGATATCACACGTTCATTTCTATGGCTAGGTACGTTCCTGTGAGCCGTATTTCCGCCATGTTGCCGCCAAATTGGTGATAGACGGGGGAAATTCTGTAATACGTAAATTAGCGACTTAAAACGTACAAAGTCATCGCTGCTTCGACCTCATTAACGAGTGATTTTTCGATTTGATGGAACCGAGAGAGCGAAGATTGCTATTTAGGAATTTGTAGATCGCGACGCTTCGGCTGACATCAGTTTCCTTTGGTGTTATAGTATTAAGCTCCACGGGTGTTTCATTGCATATCGCTCGACAACAAAGCCCTTTTACGTTACCGTTAAAAAAGTTAGAAGAGTTTACGTAAATTAAGCTTGTTTCTAAGAAAGCTGTTTCCTAAGACTTTGTCTGGTAATGCACTGAAAATTAATGAGAAAACAGAAACTGTACTTACCTAGTATCTTGTTACTTCGTTGACTGGTAATAAATTTCTTCTTTTATTATATAAAGTCCTCTTTCTACTTTCCTAATTACAATTTACAAGTTGTTTAAGTTGATATATCGAGTTGAACATATAAACACATACTTAAAGTAATCATGAAAGGAATGAGAAATATAGCAAGGCGAATGAAAAGTGGAGACTAGTTTTAGAAAAACATTTACATATTTATATATATAAAATATAATACAATTTGTTACAGTGTAGATGATAGTGTAGCGTTTAGACGTTAATATCCAGTGTAAATTAGGTATAAATCTAAGAGCGGTCTGGAAGGATAGGGACGCCCGGTAACGCGTACGATCCGTGCGTGAGCGCGCGTATCATTAGGCGCGGACACACGCGCGCACACACTGCGGGGGAGTACAAGTTCAACATATTACATGTAAATTATAATGATACAAGATGCTATTTAGCCAGCTATCTGAATTCGAATGTGTAGGTGCCTATAAAGAGTCCGGGACGTAATTTAAATCTAAAAACTATATATACAGGGTACCTATGTACACGCACACGCTATTCGCTCGATTCCTTTTTCCCGTCCACTCGTTTGCTTTTTCTCGCACGATCACCGTGTCCCAATATCTAGCTAATGGGTCACAGGCATTGGTTGACGATGGTCGCTAATCTTTTCTACATACAGTACATACATTTCCCGATTTCCTGGCTCCGCCGAGTTTTCGTTCAATGTCTAATCTTCTCGTACTCCGAAAAGCCACTTTTCATACGTCTCTTCTATCTCCATTCTCCATTCTCTTGTCAATTTTATCGACTTGGCTCAAATTTGTTTATGTTTCAAGTTTGAATCGGTGAGTAATCGGTGAATGCTTCACCAATCGCACCGATTCTCCATTCAGGTACTGCACGTTACTTCCTCGTTGTTCCATTATATAATCGTTCGCTAGTATATACGTCGTACATGTTCGTAATTTACTGTTAGGAAAAAATTACAATGGAACGGTAACCTTTGTAGTAGCTTTTCTTATCGAAATCTCGATGGAAGCCAGGGATCTCGGCGTGATAACGAACCAGCTAACGTACATACGATGCAAGATCATTGAATATAAATGCGTAATATCGTTCCCTATTTATCTAACATAATTATCCCAGCATAAATGACATTTACTTGTGACACTTTGCTTGATTGTTCTGGTCATATCACCGGCAGTTCCTATCAGCTCCTCCCAACACGCAACATCCCCTAAAACATCCTGACGACGGCGACGCCTGCGACAACAGCGTTAGCGAACGGCCACTGAGACTGAAGCCAGCGCGTCGACATCGTAACACGGAAGAAGTCTCGAAACGACTTCCTCTCCTCGCCTCTCGCGCGGCGCGATTATAACAAGTTCTTTCAGCGGTGATAAATCATCGCTTATACCGTAGTGGATCGTACATTCCGTACACTCAGCGAAGAAATTCGAGGGAGGGAAAGTAGCGATCCTTTCTATCAAATGTTTCTCAAATTGTTCCATCTCTCAATACGTGTTTACTATCTTGCTTCTATCCTTCAATCATCGATCAATTGCATCACCGTCGTACTGTTTCGTCAATGTTTTAACATCATCGACAAGTCTCGAACGACTTGTTCTGTTTTCATTTCTGTGTACGTAGGTCTGCGTGTCGTATGGATATTTTTAAACGTGTAAATATTGTACGTGCTGACTCGATGGTTCCATGTTATAAGCATTTACAAACAAAAAAAGAGGGACAATAATAACAGAAAGACGGAGTACAACTTCGAATCGGAACGCTGACATTAGCGAAGCGACGATTGGCAGTATCACGGCAGTATACTCGTCGGCAGTATACAGCAGTATGATCGGAAAGGAATGGACCTTCAGCGCTTAAAAGTAACGTTTTTTTCCTTCGAGGATGAAGGTAATAATCGCTCGACTGCCCTACGATCTCTACACACACAGATCTCCTATGACATTTACGAATTATCGTAGTATTAAATTGTAAAACGTGGCTACGCGCTTATTATTTTTACCGATTAGTCCGACTACGTAGTGAGGTTTTTTTTAATATTTCTACACTAGGAAAGAGAGAGAGAGAGAGAGAGAGAGAGAGATTTATCATCGACAATCGGTCGTCGTAAGTCGTGGGAGATCGGTACTAAAAGACATCGACAGAACAAACGAGAGATTTTAATAGACGACCGAGAGACAGATGTGAGAATGAAAAACAACCGACACACACGGAAACCGAAACCGCGACATTTCGCTCGTGTGATTTTCTGGAAAAAGAGAAACGCACCTACGAAGCTTTTCGCTTCTCGTGTCTCCGACTGTGAAACCTGCGTTCTCCCCCGATGCAAATAGAATTGAGGAAAAGCGCGCGCATTAAGGGACTCTTGACTACAAAGATATCGATCGCGGTGCTCCGGCGTAAGTTCTCTACTTGCACGCCATCATACATGTTATTCCTTCCTTTCCCCCTTCTCTCTTTCTCCTTTCCCAATAATTAAAGTGGTGCTTCGAAGACTTAATCGACTGAACGAGTGTCAAATGAGGGTACATTGTAACAGGTCAAGAATTGGATCAATTTAAAGTAACAACGCGAAGTAGATTGGATTTAATTCTGTATCGAAAAAAAGAAACAATTCTATCGTATAACTCTTGTTGGTGATTTCAAAATGTTAATAGCAAATGGTAATTCCCGACCGATATTCGTATATCTGTATTGATATTTGTAAATTTTTCCCTCGTATGTTCTCTCATTTAAACATGATCGTGATAAATTGTTCTTTAAAACAATTCTTTTATTGTCTCAAATGTTACATTGTTCGATAAGTCGAATAAAACATGACATTTCAGTAATAGTTTCGATAATAGATCGTTATTTGAATCATGAATTCATAAGTCTGAATTAGCTATGACGGCTGTTAATTAATTACAAACGCCCGACGAGACAATCATTATCGATTGCCTACCAAGGAGTCAAAGCACCGCTTTAAAGCGTGGCGTCGCGAAGAAACGGAAGCACGTGTCTTCCGTTGGTGGAATCGATCACGTAGAGATCGATGCAACACCGCGTGTGCCATTCGTAGTGACAAGTGTCCCCGAGCGAGCGGTGGAGAACGCATCAAGAAACTCAACGTACGCTTTCCGACCGTCGCGCTTCGTGAACATGTGACGCGCGGAATATATAAAAACGCATATATATCTAACGCGTGGAAACGCAGGCGAAACAGAGTATCAACGCGACAAGTAAACTTCTTCTCTATACAATTAAATAAAAAATAAATAATCTCCGGCACGAACAGCCAGCTGAACAACGAGAGCTATACTTAAGGAACTGTACAGAATATTACAAAGGAAATGGTACAAACGTTGGTCAAGTGACACGTAACGAGGCTAAAATAATTCCACGATACAGTAAAGAACGTTGCAAACTTGGTTTATTAGTCCCGAGTGCGAATCGACCAACGTTTATATGGTCTCCGCTAAAAAACGTATCTATTCGTATAAATCTAATAGTAACAGAATATACAGACTCCGGCGGAAACCAAGCGATTCTCCATGAGATTACTCTTTGAAAAATCTAGAAAGCTGCGCCTGAAAGCTACTTCTTTAGAAATTTTCTCTTCGTTAAGACCACCCGAATGCGTTGAATTCGCTTGGTTCTCAGCCTGCTAAATAAACAGCCAACAATATAAATTCTTTCGAGTCTAGAAGCTTCGAAATAATTCCGCACAATAGACAGGATTTCAATTTCCTCGTGGATATCTTTCGTTCGAGAACTGCTAAAGGAGAGAATCGGCTAGTACATATTCGCGATTTACACTAGGTTGCTTTTATCTTGAAACGACGAGTCGAGTTCGAAAACACAGCCCGTTGTTTGTAAAAATGGACTAGAAAACTTGTATCATATTTTTACTCTTTCTCGTTCAATCGCGCTGTCACGTATTTACTATTATCAACCAAAGGAATGTAGGCTAAGATTGATTAAAGTTATACACGTATGTAAGTTCATATTCATGTACGACCGATCCAAAAATTATTGTATTATATTTCACGCAATATAATACGCGTCGGATCATGTATAACAGACAGGGCTATAGTGAAAAGTAACGAAATAGAGGAGCAATGAGTAACTTTGTCGCCCACGATTTCGATTCACGATTCATCCGTATTCACGTTGTTCCTTTTATCTGATCGTGTCAAAGGGCGAGAGATCCAGTCGTTTTGATGCAAGCGCCGACTATGTTAACGTTACGACGGAAACGCAATTCTTTGCAGGATTTCAAGGGACTTCCTTTGATCGTATCAGCCTTTGCCCGCGCCATGTTCAAGCGAAATACTTCGCGACTAACCGAATGAAATCGAATTAAATTCTGAATCGATTACTTGCGAATGAACCTAAAAGCTTGCTTTTATGCCGGCGTCGATACGGATCGATAAATAGTACCTCGTAGATACAAAGGTATTTATACGTTTAGCTCTTCACACACAATATCATTTGTGCAGTATTTTGAAAAAGAAATTAGATGGCGAAAACTGAGAAACGACGAGTGATCGAAGTCGAAAGATATCCAACGATGGTCCTGCGCGAGTACGCGATTCGTTATAACAATATAGTTGCACGAGCAGAGATCGCGAAAAGGGAGGTTGATCCTTGAATGAGGACACCGTAGATCCTACTCTTCGATGGACGTTCATTAGGGGAAAATATATTTGGCAATCTTCAGTAGATCGTCTCGTGTCGACAACATCCATTATTCGTTCCGTGCGCGATCACGACTCAAAACCATCAAAAATATTTCTTTTTCTCACGTCGATCGAGGTAATCCATCCAGCTGATCCATCGATCAACTCTTCCTTGATGTGTTTCGTAAAACGAATCGTCTCCGTAAGAAAAATTGCGATCGTTCGGTAGTAGGACAAACCGGATAGACGTGGAAACGAACGCGAAAGGGAACCCCGGTATTTACCGCTATCCTCATTCAACGACCAATCAACGACGAATATAGTTGTTTAGTTTAAGTGACGCGTTAGAGGATACACACCGGTACGTACTTACATATGCATCTCCTCCCCGATACAGCGCGATCAACAAGAAGATAAAACGGCCGTCCTAGATAAACGAAATCGATCGGTCGGTCGATCAGCGTGCAGACGACCAACCAGTGTTCACCTGAACGTGCCGCCAACTACAACCACCAAAATGGTCGATATTAAGACCATCGGTGGTACCGATCTAATCGAGGAACTTCCGCCAGTTGGTCCGTCACTGCTGCGGGACACTTTGCTGCGCACCAATTGTCCACGTTCGACGGCGTTTGTCTCGTCACTGTCAGGATCCACGGGAGCACCGATATCCTCGTCTTCACTAAGCAACATCGACAACTTGTTTCTGAGAGGTTTCTTCGAGCAGGGCAAGTTAACCTCCTCGTACGGCCTCAAAATCCTAGGATAGTGGACTTCCAAGTTCTCCGTGCCCGGCAGCACACCCTTGTTCGTCCAGCAGAGGGGTTTGAAGGTGCCTCCACGAGTAGCTTCTCGGAAACTTTGAAAACTGGTCTCCCAGTCGTAGCTAAGCAAACGTTCCTCCAATGTCATGCCGGACAACTTTTGCGGTTCTTGAATCTTTACCGGGCTGGAACCCCTGTAACGAGAAAGAATGATACGTGAAGGTTTGTTACGGCTTGACTCGATTCCACGTCCTACAGAGACGAAGTTTCAGGAGTCCCGAGAATGACTTTGCTCCTGTGACCCGCATCGTGAAAGCGCGCTCGTTTGCCGGAACAAAGCTTGTTGCAAGTCTTTGTGTATGGCTTGAAGAAAACAGGAACGCGTTTACGTGTGCCTCTCACTTTCTTGGCCAGGAAATTTTAGTGAACGTCCTGAGACTGAATTAGATTTCGAACGGATAAGACAGAAAATAGGAGTTCAGATCGTTGGTTATGGTTGTCTACATAATGATAATAAGTTGATTATTTAGGTATTTAGGCTAATTAGTTTGATGGCCCGGTAATGATCGCATTGTTGGTAACAGGTGTATGGTTTTGAAGTAGGAGCGTTGTTTGCCTGTCTCTGGTCGATACAGCAATTTGGTCGCGATGTCACGCAAAGATGACAATGATCTCTGTCGGAGTTAACGATCCAACTAGCGACGACCTGCCGATATTAGTGGTAGTAATAACAGTAATTTAACTACGGTATTCAATGTAGTCGGAGTGTGTTTAGTGAAACAGGACGCTTGTTACATTAAGGTTCGTGACACGTCGCAGGAAGCGTCTTCGTGACACACGTAACATTACGTAATGCAATAAACGATGCGTCTGGCGCAATATAACCGACGCTCGTTGAACTAACGACAGGTCGTGCGGTCGTGACGCACGGGCCATCGCCGTCCCTAATTGCCAATTTAAAGTAATCAGAGTAAAAGGAGCGAACGTCTGGTCATTGCTTTGTGTGTAGAGGCATACGTCGTGATCATTAACGTGGTATCAAACCTGCCGCGTAAATTAATCTCAAACGGTCTTTGAACTTTCGATATAAAAAAGGAAAAAAAAAAAAGAAAAATGAAACAACCGACAAACCGACAGGCGTGATTATTTCGCGAAATTCAAGTCAACCTAACTGTTTCGTTTGTTTCATAGCAGACAGTTTGGCAAAATGAACGAACAAAAGAGATCTCATCGAAATTATTGTCGATATTCAAACACGAACAGAAAACGTTACGACAAATACTCACTGCATCAGCTTTTGGATTCCCAAACTCTGCAGAACCGTCGGTAATGAAGGCAGAGAGTAGCAAAGCGACAGTTCGATGCGAGGATAATAAAGCGTGGATACCAAACAAGTTTCTTCCCTCGTCGACAATCCACCCAGCGTGATTGCTTGTCTGGATTTAGATGAATATGTACATTCGGCTATTAAATGATCACCCTGTAACAAAAACACATATGTCCACCTATGATTACCCCATATGCTTCATTAATACCAAATAAAGAATTACACAACTTTTCCATCGCTATACGCTTCATTTTCCTATTACTTCCAGAAGAATTTTATCATATCGACTCCTTGGATCGCTACTTAAATCTCTGCGAAAGAAACATCGCGCAGAAACACGACCATCGACTTGGTCGATGATCACGAGAGAGAAACAAACGCTCACCGGATAGACCCTGACGGGCTTCTGCAGCTTCCGATACTCCTGATAGCTAGGATCGTAATTGGTGTCAGACGCAATGGGTGGCAGCTCCTCGCCAGACCTTATCTGACGCAATCGGACCTTCCTGCCCAGCTGATGAGTATGCATAATGACAGCGAATATGTTGATGCCGCTGTTGGGTATGGTGTGTCCGGTACAATCCGAGATGCAATGACCTTCGGAGATAACGTCTGGCTGGCCGGGTGGTATGATATGCCTCCAGTTCGGGTCGATGCCGACGCTTAGAATGCCGGCATCGTGGGTGCGCAGCTTGTCCGTGTAATGCAAACGCAGGCCAGAGCTGTCGCTGATGAATGCATCCATCTGCGGGTTCGTATAGTGTGTTTCTAGCATGTAGTAGCGCGGTCCTGTGTGCGGATCGAGCGCATAACCGGCCTCCGGTGGATAATTGAAGCCCTGCGAGAAAAACCGTGACGAACGTTCGATTATACGCTGTCTAGGAATATGTCTGACGATTCGAGAATCGGGGGCGTCAGATTTATGGACGATGATCAAAGATTCATGGGGTAGCTCGTGTTAGGGATAAATGGTTCTTTTCAGTTTTTATTATTGTGATTTACTATAAATATTTGCGTGAAGAATTTTTAAAGGCAACGCGAAAGTGCCTATGTACGTGCGTTATCGAGGGAATTTTCATTATAGATTGTGTTATTTATTATGGATTAAGTTTCGTGTGTAACATGTTTAGTGTGTGGTGTAGTTTAAAGTAAAGCAAGCACAGGTGCTTAATTATATGTATAAATCATATTTGAAATATAATCGAGATTTGAATCAGTGAGGCGGGTAATTGCACCGAGGTAAATCATTGTCCACAAATGTTAATCTGGCATCATCCTGGGACAAGCGTAAGAGACACACTGGTAGAACACAGAGAGTATCGCGGTAATTCTGGGTTTTGTGTAATGCATATCAATGCGGAGAGCGAGAGAGCGTCGCGAACTCGTTTCTTCGTGGTCACGCTGGTAACACGAATACCCTGAGAAGATGCAACTGATCGCGGGACAGCCGGTAATCTCACACGCGACATCGTGTCATGATTTAATTGCTCGTACATGCGAAAGCACTGTCATCCATATAAAATAATTTAAAAGAAAAGAAGACACTTCTCTCTCTCTCTCTCTCTCTCTCTCTGACTCTTGGGCGAGTACAATTAAACCTGTCAAGTGTTTTTTTAAACAATACTTCAACATCAGAGTTACATTGTTCGGTACCATGGCTCGAATCGATTTAGTAATTTGCATTTAATTTCTCTTTTAAGAATCGCTTGAATCGAAACGAACCTAATTTTTCACTTTCTAATTCGAGCGAAATTATATCTCGAGCCGATATCTGTGTCGGATGGGAAATTTATTTAATTCTTCATTTATATTTAAATGTGTCACGTAGCATACCTCAGAACCCAGGCTCCAGATAGCCGCGATTGTGTTACACTCAAGAGACGGCTGATTGGGCTCGTAGCAAACACTGCCGGACGTCTTTGCAGCGGACTCCAATAGCGCCTGATCTCTACGACACTCGTACAAAGTCATGTGATGCAGGTAATCGTGACTTCCGGGTTGTATCACCGGCTCGTACTGAAAAAGGAAGAGTCCATGCACGTTCAGTTCAACACCTGTCAGATAAGAAGAAGGAAGAAAGCGGGAGAGGGGGAAAAAAAGAACGGCTCGCGCCGCTGACTTTGAAGAACTTAATTCATCGCGTACGTACCAGCGTTTACGAATGGATGAAAAGTTATCTTCGATAAATCAAGGATCTTTTCAACGAATCGACGTGTGCCTTTGAATCGGTATGAATTGCGCGTCAGAAATTTTAAGCATGTGTTGCCTATTGACGAACATACGCTATACCTCGATAAAGGTTAACTTTCACATAGAACGGTCGTTCTTACGACTTCGTTAGACGAGAATCGCAACGTAATCGCATTACGTGACGTAGTCGCCAACGATTCATACAGAAATATTGTTCCAATGTTACGTATCACAACTACTAGGAAATATCGTGCTACCCGTCCATTTCTGTTTTATTCCGTTTTCCCAATCAATAATCGAGTTAGATCCGAGCATCTCGTGTCATTCCGCTGCTTCATGCGTAAGATTAACATTAGTGCGGTGATGAAATATATCATAACGATAAATATACATATAGGTATGATGTCCGAGCAAATTCGAATAAGACCAGAAAATACTTTTCATTGGTGCGTTTTACTGATGGAAAACAAGTCGCGGTTACTCGATTTTACAGGTCGACTGTCACACGTCCTCGTCGATCGGTCGTTTAGAAATAGATACATCAAAACCACGAAGCGTTATCGGAATTTTCGAACATCACGGTTGGAAATAGAGATCAAACTCGACGAATGATTTCGCGCGAATGACAGACCTCTCGAACCGTGTAAAGATACTTTGCCGTATACGCGTGAAAGCAACGCGATGATGTGTTCGTAAAAGAGAAGGATTCGCGTTGTATCTGCCGGAAGCGCGATTTATACGGTTTCATCAGTCGTTTGTTCTAATGGAAGGGCTCTTGACTCTCGACATTAACCGTAAACCGACCGACGAAACGATCGTTCCCCAACCTTGGAAGATACTTGCAAGGATTTCCAGTCGACAAACTGACTGAGATCTCTGGTGCTCGACGGCTTCCACGTCGACGAGAATCTGTTCATACGCTCAGGGTTTAATCAAGTTTAGATGGGTTAGATGCGTAAGACGCGGCGCGAGCAGGGTTAAGAGTAAGTAGGTTACAGTTACGAGGAGAACTTACCTTCACGACGTGGTGTTTGTGATCAATGTTTGGCATCCTTAGAACGCGACACCAAAGCAGCGTGTCTTGTCCCTTGGGTAAACGAACCTGCAAAGTAATTTAAAGATGCTTGGTTAAACGGGCGTAATTCTTTGCGTTAGCTGTTCAGGTGCATTGAAACGAGGAAACTTTTCCACCCTATAAAAATAAACCGACTTCGCGTTTATTTCAGAGTTCGAAGGATTTCCAGGTTATATAATACAGTCACTTTGAAATTTTAATCAACTTTATTACAGCAGTTTGCGGCTATATATAGGAGAAAGGTCGCAAACATACAACTATCCATGCATGGTATGGGTACGAAGAGGGTAGAAACGAATCGAGATTGAATAAGGGCATAGAGATGGATGCTGTTAGCCGTACACGCACGAGTTAATGTTTCCTCAAAACTTCTCAAATGTTAACGCTCTGTACAGGTTGGCCACCACATAATACGACTGGGAATTCATCCGATGCTGCACGAAACTGGACGGAACTGTATAGATCTGTCTATACCCGTTAATGGAGGAACGTGGTATTTAGCGCGGTACACGCTTGCTATCGCCGGACTTGCCAGCCTCCAAATTGTTTTTCTAATTGCAACTGTCTTCGACCGAATTTCCTCCAACAACTCGCGTGACAAAGATAATCCAGCGAAACGATTTTCGGAATCGGAGCTGTGTTCGCCGGCGAAACGAGCGAAACTATTGCTGTTTTAAACGATCGTGTACAGATGAAATAGTTTCTCAAACTACCGTCATCTCGTTTCCCTTTTACTCGAAAAAAAAAACTGAACATTTTCACACCGATGATAATTAAACTGAATATTAAGCCTCCTAATCTAACTCGACGAGTTGGATATTATTGAAAATATTATACAACTATTTAAAGTATTCCAATAGAGAAAGAAAGTCAAGGTGTCGTTTGAATAGTTAAACTGCAGGTCAAAAGGATTCCTCTGGAGGCACATATATTAACGTTGAAACGTCTGATACCTGGCGTGAATCTTCAGGTGTTGCCGTAAACCGTTTGCCAGCAAAGAAACGCACAAAAGGCCATTGAGTAAATTTAATCTACGGTAAGAGATCGAGAGAAAGAGTAAGAGAACGAACCAAAGGATTCCTTACTACCGTGATTACGAGGCGTTTTAAACGATCGAAGAAAAGTTGTCGATGCGCCGATAGAGATTGCATTTATCCCAAAAAAGATCTCGCAATATATAAAGAAAGAACGGGAGGGTTCGGATGGAGTAGGAAACGAAGGTTGCGGCTCGAGTTGCAGCCGCGGGGTATGTGTGCGATTCTGAAGAGAAAATTACGATTCTTTTTTCGCGGCTGTGCTGTTCGACCGCCTTGAGCTTGGGCCACGCCGCCGTAGGGTTCTCCCACGCGCTTCTGCGAAATTATCGATGTCAAGATTACCGAGAAGGACGACTGCGTTTATTGTTTTGCGGTCGAATATGCTGAACGGCCTCAGGGTTCGGTCAAGATTTCGGTCTAGCGAGCCCCGTTTACGATTCTTCGGGCTTCTGGCTGCATTTCCTACGGAATATCTTCCTTTGACCAATCAGATTTCTCTCTCTCTCTCTCTCTCTCTCTCACTTTTCATAAAAAAGCTGATGTTGCCAGTATACGCAATATGAGAGCCGATACGTGCGAAGGATGCTTGCAGAATCACTTTGAGGTGGAATATTGTTCGTGATAGTTGTTGTTGCTGGCTGTAGATGTTGCTGCTGGGGTACTGCTGATTTTCCTCCTAATTTAGTTGCGTAGAAGAAAAATCGAACTCCGATCGCCAGGATTCGCACCCGGGTCCCGAACGTTCATAACCTAAGGCGCTAACCACTGCACTGCCGTCGTCTGACACTAGTTAGTGTCGAGTAATGGTATTTGGCCTGTTGAGTGCCGCCACAACTTTATCACATGAAAACTGGGCATAAACTTTTATGTTCGTCTGGGTGTAATCTGGATAAATAAGAATCGACAGAAATGGATGTTGATCTCATATAAGAAATTCTTCGAAATATGTACGTGAAACGTCGATTCGTTCCGGAATAGATACTCTATGTGTGTTACGGTAGACACGTTAGTCAGAGATAGATAGCGCCGGGATCAGCAGAAATTTTAGATATATCCGAAACTTGGTTTCAACAGCCTAAAAATTAGAGGTATCCATCTCTAACCGTATCTCCATCTTGCATCTATAAATTGTGAAACATCTATATCTAGAATAGATTGATTTTTGAAACTGTTGAAATACTCATCGCAAACTTTTATACATATATATGAGGGTATTATTAACGTTTTACAAACATTTTGAAACTTCTCTGGCATAGTATCGAGATACGACTGTCATGATTAATATTACTAAAATTTGAAACCACTGTGATTATATTTGTTAGAAAACCGTGAACTATCGAACTAGAAATAAACTGTGCTGTTTTCATTTATCACTGAATTCTATTTGAATGACACTCATAACACATACACGCGCACGTTTTAGTAACTTCCATAAACGAAACATTAAATTGTCAAAGCAATGCTCAAGCTCAGGCTATGAATTCAACGCAAATAGCCGTCATCCCGGGAGCGATTCACGACACGCCTCACCCTTGGCCGCTTTTTCCTTCGCTGCGTGGATTCTTGGAAAGAGAAGAGACAATAATTATCCTGCGGGTATGTCGGGTTTCGCGCACTATGCGTTCAAATGGATGACTTCTTTTGAAGGACAACCCACATAAAAACGCGTTTTATGTTACTCGGCCGACGTGCTCATATAAGCATTTCATATTTCGCCCTTTCCTGTTTCTCATCGTGGCGCCAACTTTTTCTCTTGGTCGGTTGCTCCTATAAATAACTAATAACGCGTCGCGATCCCTTTTCGAAATCAGATCTGATAGAGTCGAGCGAGGCGCGAGAAAAATTAGACGTGTGAAAGAAGCCCGTTGAAAAGCGTATGAAGGGGAAAAAACAGAAGATATACAGGAAACGTGTCTGTTACGAGAGATGTAACAGCGATTCAACGGGGGAGCTTCGTCAGAACTCTCTGAATAACTATATTGAGAATGAAGAATGATGGCGTATCCTTTCACGAGGCACATTTACCAAGCCTATGATTGATGACGAACATCGCTAATGAACTTCATAGTTCATGGAAACTTCTGTGTTTCTTGCAAACATCAACTACAATTTCTCAGTTGAGCAATGAAACGAAAGCTTCATTCACGCGAAACTATCAACACAATAGAGGATTAGGCGAAAAGTCGAAATTATCTATGTGTCAGAAAGATGGTATGCAAACGATGTTTGGGGAAGAGCGTGCGAAAATAAAAACGAGACTATATAAATTTACGAGGCAACAGGGATGACGATGAGGCGCGAAACGGCATCCGCCTGAGGCGAACTTGGCGCTCTCTCGTTGGTGAAGTTTGCCTTTCGATTCGTCCCGAGAATGGCCGGCGAAAAAAGTATCACTGCCGGTCTTGGAAAAGGGAGAATCAATGCAAACCCGTCCTAACAAGTTGGTCCTCGCTCTCTTTGTGTCCACAGACATTCATATTCATCTCGTCACAATACAAAAGTTATTCAACTGACGAAGAACTTCCTCGTACGTAGTTAGCGAGGAACAAGTAGCATTTGTATAAGAAAGAAGTAAGAAACGGAGAGAGACGAGGCACTGTGGTCGTAAGATAAACGACGCTCTGGCAACTTTAATGTCGCCGCTATCCGGCTGTCTCCAACTGTGAGATAAACAGAGACGAGCAGACGGCTCTTCTCATCGTGACAATTAAAACCGCGATCGCGTTATGAAAGTTTCGACGATGCGAGAATGCGTGTCGACTAATCAGACATCGCTAGGATTAAGAAGTTTGCGAACGAGTCACGTTACCGTAGCAAAGTATTGTAACTCATGAAGAAATTGTAGATATAAGATGGAATAACAAAAAGGAAGAGCGACGGAGAATACCCTGAAGAACGGTGAATTATTTCTCGGAGATACTAAACAAAATTAAATAGTTGATGACGTACGGGGCTGACCATGGTAATTTATAGTAGTGCTCTGTAATTCTGAGCAATTCAACTAGGTCGAGGAAACTTGGAAATTGTACGAAGCCTTCTTCAATGAATTCGGTGAGACATCATGCTGCGTAATACCAAATATGCGTACGAAACTTCGTTGCTGCATGATTTACATTAGCACAATCATTTGTGCTGTTAACTTGTCGCACTTGTAGGCTATTACCATATTCAATAGCTTGCATAACATTTAAAATTTTACTCTTTAGGTTTCACGTGAAGATACGTGTATCATGATACACGTGTCATGAACTGCGTATCGTGTGAATGTCGCCATTTGGTTTAATGTCTCATCTATCGCCTTCATATCGTTGACAAGAACACGAAATGAGTATCGCGATACTGCGTCGCCCGAGAATTGTCGTGTTATCGCTTCCATTACTGTACATATATATTCAGTATGTATCATATGCGCATCGCGATACACGTATATCCGTGTCTTACTATTATCACGATCTTTCATTGTAGCATTTAGCGAGATGTACGTAATTGTATAATTCAAACTGTGCTCATTGCATCCCTCTGTTACAATTAAAGTAAAAGCAATCAAATCAGTACTACAAACAATTTCATATCAGAGAGATATCAAAGTAAAAACAGAAAGGAGAAAGGGAATCGTTCGATTTGCTGGACGAACGAGTAATTCCTTTCCAGCTGGGAGACGCGGTAATTTGTTTCAGCTGATGAGCACCGAAACACCCCAGTTTCGCGATCCTGTTGGATACAAATTGTAAACAGAGTTGATGAAATTAGAGTCGTTCGGTTTCAACCAGCCACCTACCCCTCCCTCGTAATTCCAATTTATTATTTCGTTCCCGGCTTTTCCTGATAATGCAAGCCGTTTCCGTTCGTTTCCATTACCAGATTCGTTGACACACGTCGTTCGATTGAATCGCGCAAAAATATCGAAAGTGCCATTTATCGGTAAAATCAGATACGATGCATTTCGCGACGAACCTCGACGGTGGAAATTTCACAAGATACGATGAAAACGGAACGAAAGAGAGAGAGAGAGAGACAAAAAGAGGGAATAGAGAGGACGTATTCTGAAATTCCCGATTTTTCACCGGTCGACCTGCCAACGCGAAAAGACACTGAAGCGTAAGCTGACTGATAACTTCGACATCTCTCCTTCGCTATATTTGCACATCGTCCATCCGCCAATCACGTCATGTTTACGACTTCATTCACGTTGAAACTCGTCGTAGTTCCTCTTAGACTGCCGCCAAGAGTGCTCTCGAATTCTGGCATCGATAATAGAGTACTCGAGTATTTTTCATCTTTATTATTCACGCGAATGATCGATCTCTGCTCGTCGACGACGCGGAATAGGCGCCACGTAAATCCGTACTAAACCATCCCTTCGTTCTCTCTGTCGGTATAAACTATAAGCAAAAGCTCGGCAGCCCGTGGAATTAGCATTGTCCGATCCCAGTGATAGCGTCGACCCGTAATCTATGACCCGGCGACGCTAATGAACGAATAGTTTTTGCCGGATGTGACCCGGTTAAGATTTATGCCATCATAAATTCGGCGCACAATGCTCCGCGGCTTGCATCCGATAAAAATCCACTCGTACCAGGCTGAACGTTAAACGCGTTCGAACATTCATCTCACGCGCAACCCGAGCCACCCACGCTTCGCTTTCTCTTTCCCACTTTCTTTCTTTCTCTCTCTCTCTCTCTCTATTTTACTCGCTCGTTCGCTGGCTCACTCACCTTTTCGAATAACAACGTCCGCACACGCCAACATGAGTCCACGCGTTCGCGAAACAGAAGCGTGACTGAATTGACCGCGAGAATACCACGACTCGAACAACGAAACAAAAGAGACCGACCGACTTCAAGCAACGAACAAGAACGAATAATGGCCCCTTGGATACGAACAGATCGCGGACCAAATTAGTAACCATTCCTTAAAATTCTGTTAGAAGTTTATCCGCTTTGGCATATAGGAATTTTAAAGCTCATGAAACTTAAGAATTTTTTATTGCACGAATTTCCACGATTAACCTACACGTGAAATTTGAAAGAAAGTTTTAGCCAAAGATATGGGATACTTGAAATTGAATGATGAACTTCGATCTTTATTAATATTGCCATCGTCTAGCGTGAAGATTCACACGAACGCTCGTTACCGAGGTATTAGACGAGCAGCCGTCTCCCGTGCAATTTCCTTGAAAAGTTTTCACCGCATTCCCCGTTCAATTACAATCAAATTTTAATAACCACGGTCACGATGAATGTGTCTAATAACTTCAAAGACATTATCGAAGTTCGATGGAACCGTGTCAGAGTGAGAGTCTGGCGACGAATCGGAACAGAGCCGCGATTCATTTCGTCCGACACACTTCTCCCTCGGAAAGTAAACTCAGCCACCGAAGCTTCCAGAAAAGTAGCTTCCACGGAGATCGAGTTTAATATGATATCGTTGACACTACGTTCCAGCCCGTAATTAAAACTCTTTAATCGCCTTTTCCGGGAAACTCTTCACCGTACCGATGAATATTAAGCTCGTTCTCTCTTGTTACGTGTTACGCGCGAACACGTCGAATGCCGAATCGAGCCAACTGTTCCTTGAATAATTGGATAAACAACATAGAGAGAGAGAGAGAGAAAGAGAGAGACGACCGTTCGAATATATCTTCGTAAAACCATCTTGAACGAGTTCACACGTATAACATACACGTCACGCGAAATTTATCGATACACACTGCGCGAAACATTCGTTTTCATCTTTACCCTACACCTTTAATCTCACTGTTACACTGAACCAAAATCCAGCGAGCACCTATCCATTACATTATTACCACCTACGCCGGTCTCTCCATCATTATGCATACGTAAGACGCGTTGCATCGCACCATATCCTCCCTCCACGCGGTATAATCATATTATGGTATATCCGCCACGCAATGGCTCGTATTACACCATAATTTTTCGCCCACGTGATTCCGCGCTTCGGTTTCGCACATTATCGGCCCATCGAACAGCGGCCGTTCGTGGAACGCGGTACCACACGTTCTACATTACATAAGGATAAAATACATTCATAGCGTTGGTAATCGGTCGTCTGTATGCCACCAGGGGACCTGGATAAATGATTCGATACCAACCTGCTGGTTCAATATGTCCCACGTTTGAAGCTGCGGCTCGGCTTCTTGGTTGCGCGAAGTTGGCTTCGGTTGCGCGTCCCTTTGCACCAGATAAAGCGGCCTCGATCCTCGGATGGCGTCGTGATCCGGCAAAACTCCAGCAGCAGACACCGGTTCCTCCACATGATATTGCCAAACCACTTGCATCGTGTCGTTCTGGAACACAAAGGAAAATGATTGCCGAAGTTCGAGTGGAATCGAGTCTCGGATCGAAAGTTGGATCGAGTCGAGTCGAGTCGAGTTTGGCCGGCAAGGGCCACGGCCGAAGGCTCGGTCCTTCATTTTTGTTATCGAAAAATATCGATAAGGACGGCTTACGGAGGCACAAAGGCCCGTCTTTTATACCTGGCTTGCTATAAAAGTCGAAGACTTCGAGTTACCAGAGGAACGAGAAGGATAAAGCAGGGAAGAGAGGTGGTTGGATCGGGGTGAGGGTGGAAACTCTCTTCGTGCTTTCACGTTCAAATTCCACAGGCATATTCTCAGAGTCTCTCTTCGAGCGAAGGACGGAGCACTCGACCGAGAATTTTTAATTTAACCCTTTTTATTTCGCAATATCCCCCTACTGTCAGGCGAATCGCATATTGCAGTTTCGACAACATCGCCCGAAAGAGGGAAAAGCGTTCCCATGTACGTCGCGTTAACCTGTGTCCTATTATAGAAGACTATCCTCGTTGCTTTTAGGCTAAGCTTCCTCCCCTTGTTTGCGTCCGCATTCCCGCCGCCCCTTGCCGCTCTTCGCCATCGTTCACCAGTTTTACCCATTATTTTTCGTCCGACTAAAATAAAACCGACGTAAGTTGATTAGTGAATGTCGGCAATAGAGTTGCGAGTAGCACGGAATCGAATAGATCGAGTTTCGAGAAGGGGTCACGATTCACAACTCACGACCACGCCTGCCGCAAACGATATTTCCCTTCGAATCGCTCGCGTGGAATTTATCGCGATTCGATTATATCTGTGGAATTAGATAGGCACGCATAGACCATCGTCGATACTCACCACCTTTTCTTCGCGATCCCTCGAAATCAACACGCCTTCCCCCCCATCTACGAATAACCAAATTACCAAGTTATCGGAGTGAAATTAATTAATCCGTCGACTATTCGATTGCTCGCTCCCTTCAAATGCTCTTCGGTTGCATGCAAGAGAATCGATCGGTAGAAAAGTCGAATCGTCCATTGTACGGCGCTGTCATTTCCATTGAGCAGCCAGGCTAATCGCGTTTGTCAATAAATATGTTTCGATAATCCGGCTAGTTAGTTTCACAAACAGATTTCGAAATAAGGATGGTCGACCGATTTCGTTTGAAATTCACCTCTCTCTAGAGAGACGGACCGACGCAATGTTATCTTTCTGAAAACCTTGTATTTACCTGGCTGCTGGCACAACTCCAAGAACAAAATAGTGTATGCTTGGTGTTGCACGGTCACCAGCGAAATTAGTAGCCAACCGCATTTGTTTTGCCCTTTTCGATTAAATTGTGTATGAAATCTGCGCATGCACTCGCGGCGTCTCTTGATCACGAGTAACGCAAATTTGAAGCAGTCGCCGTCAAGTTACAGTTTGATCCTTTTATCGCGCTGGTAAAATATGGTATTCCTTGGTAAAATATACTATATTATACAGTATGTAAAGATAATTAAAGAATCTTATGTGCAAAATATATAACTCGTATCAGCGCTTCTGAAAAATTAATAGAGGAATTCGTAGTTCACTCAGATATTTCAGAATACGATAGCGAAACACAAATATATAGGTTAATTACATATAGGGAAAATTTTATCCGGAATGGAAAGGTGATTTTCTTAATTCGGACTATATTATGTCCCAAAATATATTCACCAAAAAAGTGATTTGCAGCGTTATAGCTGCGATGTGCAATGAGCAAGAGCTACATTTTGTTCAGAGCTTCCTAGAGAACACGTGATTAAAGCTATTTGACAGATTCGTCGTTTAAACGTGGTTGAAGGTTTAAATGATACATCAAAGGACATATATCCATGCCGACGAGATGATCAACCAAAGCCTTTTGAGGATCCTCTGTTGAATCATTCGACTCGAATGCAAGAGAACTGGCATGCAAATATTCACGCTTATAGCGATTACGAATTATCGAATATCAATCTGAATCATCATCGATACTGCTCTCGGTGGAATGAAATACAATGTACATCGAACGGAAGGTACTATCAAAACATCGATAGACTATCTAGTTTCGACTATTTTAAATATCGACCACGCAGTTTTATCACAAAAACCTGGACCGCTTCACTGCGGGATTACTTAATCCAGCCTTTTTTCTGTTCACGTTTAATAAATATGCCAACGAGCGTATCCGGTTTATTCACGTGACGTGGTCGAAATTTTCCCACGTGAACGCGAACCAAGCGAGCAATCAATCGGCAGCATTTTCATCTCCAAAATTTTTACGTACGGGCATGCCTCGGGGATCAATTCCATTGCGCCGTGTGCACTGATAATCTGTGCCTGTGTCATGCACCCGCATCGGGTGCACCCTTCGCAAAAGAAAGGTCACACGCGAACCGAGGGTGTCCCTATGCTACGCGTGTCCCGCTCACGATACCGGCAATGGTATTCCTATCCAGTCGATGGTGGTCGACCTCGAAACACGTATATCGATCCGCGTTATGAGCCAATGTGTGCTGGCCCTCGAACAATTTCGAACAATCACACTTGATTGAAGCATTGGCCAGATGCAGTCTCGTTAATGTTTCATTCGGTCGAGGGACTCCCTTATCAGCTGCTTCTAAACTAATTACAGCGGTGAGATTTGTTGCCTGGATACTCTTCTTTCCCCGTTAATCTGTTTCTCGGGACATTGCAGTCCGGTGATTAGTGTTTCATCATGTTACTGGCAATGAAATAATCTATATAAATATTTTCATCCACGAATAGTTTTCGATAAATTATATAAGTACTTGAACTATTCTGGATTCCAAAGTTTCGCGCATTGAGCCTAATTGACTGAAGCTGCTATTATAACGTAGTGGGTTATCCGAAAAGTGTCTTTCTTTCGCAAACGTGTTTTTTACAACAGTGCACATTCATAAAAACGTGAAACCATGTCTGTGAAATGTCACGGTGTTTATCTAAACAGAACAAAACGGATCGTACGTAATTCGACAAAATAATATAAAATAAAAAACGTTGTGCATCTATTATTTCCAAGTAAAACGAAAGAAACTTTTCAGACAACCTAATAGATTGGATTCTAGTTGATTACTTGGGATTAATTAATCCTATATTGGATTCTATATTTGCATATTCATATCTGTATATTTATTTATGGTACATCGATAGTCTACCTTACAGAATCATTCCATAAAATTGCACAAAATTCTCTTGGTCTCAAACGACCCAGGTGCTTAAACTGCTTAAACTACCCTAGATTCCAAAATTTCACGGGTCTATCGCACGAAGCCCAATTGGCATTCCAGCGCGAACGATCGTCCCAAATGATCTCGTTATCGTTTCATAACGACGGATAAGATTAAATCGCACAGTCCTTAACGATAAAAGCGAGACGTGCACTGTCAGTGAAAAAAAGGGGAAAAAACTGGTAACACGAACGGTGATTCAGAGACGGACAACGGAATTACGCAGTCGTCGGAATCGAGTGACGCTGGATTCGCAGGCAGCTCACGCGTCGACCATTCACGTTCTTCGATAATCGTCGCTTCGACTAGTGGCACTGATCCAGCCCCGGGAATCATCGGGGCTTACACGTTTCCGCGCCTACGTTCATTCCAGCTCGAGACAATTGGGCGCCGTTTACCTGAATTGGATAGCCACGGTTAGGTGCAGAGCCACCTAGACGACCTACATCCAGCGGGGAAGATCGAAAGATTCCGTTTGAGCGAAGAGATGGAAGGTCGATAGGAGGAAATGGGCATCGCGTGAGAAGCCCGGACGGAATCACGCTATCTGACGCTATCGGTCGAGCCCGGAAAGCCTCTTTGACGACGTCATACGCTTCTCCGCGCTGAATCTCTGTCTTTCTTTGTGCGCCCAGTCGAAGGTTGCCTGATCGTTAAGAAAATTAAATGTGTCGCGTGCTCAGAGACGATCTACGGAGGAGTGCTCTGCATTGAATCGACAACTCTCTCCAGGAACGTCCGCTCTTTTTGGCCTTTCTTTGTGAAAATGCAAGGGAACAAAGATGGTGGGTGGATAGTTTCAGTGAACAGAAGTAAAATCGATGCGTAAAACTTTTGAACTTCTCGCGTAAGAAATTACGCACGTCCTCTCCCGGTTTTCGAGTTCACTGAGTTCTGTTCGTAAGATCTCAAATTTTTCCAGGTAATATAGAGGAAGGAGAGATTGAACAGAATATAGAGGGACGCTTGACTATCGGGAAAAGTTAAAATCCGTTATGGTCGAAATTCATTTCGTTCTGGAGCGTTTCATTGGACGCGAGATTGGATCGAAGGGTATAGTACTCTTTCGAACGGCACTGTCAATAGTCAGCAGAGAGCAAGTTGGAGGTGAACGTTTCGGCTGGAACAACGGAAGATTAGGGGAGAAATGGGGAGCAATTCCGGTGGACAGGAGGCAAAGGAGAGGAAAGACTACGAGAATCCCCGGTTAAGTGGAAATATCTTTCCTTCGCTGGGAACGTTATTCTTCATTAAGAAACTTTGTTGTTCTTCGCTCTCGAAACGCGGAAATCTCTTTCTCTTTCCTCTCTTTCCCTCTCGCGACCCTTACTCCTTACCCTTATATCCCTGACCGTGCGTCTATCTTATGAGAACTCGTAGCTCGCGATTATCCTTTCCAATAGTCGTTGAAACCAGGAGACGAGATCCCATTTGGGAAGTTAAAGATGTCGCTGGGCGATGCGAGCAAATGGTGTCGCTTGATCCCTTCGAAAAGAGAATTGTATCATAAAAGATTTAGTCCTACGCTCGCCCCCTAACATCACCGAATAGAGTGCCAAGTCTGAGGATGGAGCAAAAATTGAAATTGACGTGGCCGCAGACAGGTCCGGTTTAATTGTGTTTTTTAACGGCACGTCTTGAAACTTTCGATTTAATTGCTTAACGGTGTTACGAGAGAGAAGGGAAGTTCCAATATCTTCGTAACAATGAGTTGAAAGTCACAAAGGGCCTGGAAGTCGACGCAATACGAGAGGAAAGAGATTAATCAGAAGTCCGAATACCGTAATGGATCGCGAGAACGAGCCTTTTGTCAAAGCGATTCGTCCCGTTCCGCGTAAGTTCGTTTGTTTCCCTTTCTTCGGCCCTCCCTTTCCATTTTCCACCTCCTTTACGCCGCTCCTCTCGAATTTAAAACCTTTCGCGATTAACCATTCGCCACAGCGTTTGGATGCAAGAAGGCGTGCTCCGATTTTAACCTAGCACTGAAAGAGATGTTGGTCGCTTGCTCGAACGAACTACTACCTCTCGCTATTGCGAGGAGAAAGATTTTCCAAGACGGTTGTCGTAGACCGCCCTTAGAACGACTCGAAACTCAGAGAAAATCGAGGGAACAAGATAGGAACAACCTCGTTTTCCCTAACTGCGAACGCGCCTCTTTATGAAATTGCTCCTTCCTCGTATATTCGAATGGACATTTGAACGGAGAAAATATCCTAGCACTCATACAATATGGATCGAAATGTAGATTAAACGCATATCGTTCCCGAAACCAGGATAAAAGGATCGTTCCGCTCAGTGACTTACGTTTTGCGGGCCAAAAAGAGAAACTAGAGGTGTTTTAAAACTAAAGCGCCGGTTTTCATCGATATATCGTCAATAACGACGAATCGTTTCACGGATCAACGACTAGCGGTTGTTCACGTGGATAAGAATAGTTTGATCATCACCACGACAAAACTTCGTCGAGTACAATAAAAGTATACCGTCGTCTGAGAGTTTGCGTCACACGTGCAAAACGAAAGAACAGAGGAGAGGATGGATAGGGAGAGAAAGGGGATAGGAAAGTTTTGGAAACGTCCGGCCACTTTACGGTTTCTCCGCGGAGTTTCGCGAAAGAAGAGAGGCGAGATCAACGCCCGAAGGACGGGCAGAACCGATGGAAAAGTAGGTACGAAGCATAGCGCGACTCCTTTTTCAGGCGTCGTTAATTGCTTCGAGTGCAAAAACCAAAGGTAGGATGAGAGACAGTAACGGGGAGGGGGGAAGCTGATTATCGACGAGTAGAACTGTCTTTCTCCCTTTCCTCGTCCGCTGTCGAGTTTTCTTGCGCATCGCCACCCTCTTAGCGGCTCGACTCCGTTCAACGAGCCTTTCTCACCCCCTCCGCCGCCACCGTTGCCGAACGTGTTTGTAACTCCGATAGGGAAAACTAATATTGAACATTCCAAAGTGGAATGCAAAGGGTGGGACTGGGACGAAGTTGTGGGAGACGAGGATGAAGAACGAGGGAGAGGTTCGAGTCGAACTTGAAAGTTTTAAAAAGCAATTAAGGGCTTCAAACTTCCGACGCTTACTTCTCCCGCTACAAACCCATTCTTCTTTCTCAACCCTTATTTCTCTCGCGCCCATTTCCCATCACGATCATCGTTTTCGTCCCTAGCAGCGTCTCGCTTGCCTTAACTACCCTTTCCTTCTCTTTGCCACCCTTTATCGGCCGTGTCGTTCCAAAGCTGGTCCATTATCCCGATCGCGAGTAGAAACCGAATTCTTCCGTTATTTGCACAAATTTTCAACCGAATATCGCTCGCGTTTACCGAGAAACCGTGGTAAAGTTGAAGGAAGCCTACCAGAATTTACGTTACCACTGGCTAATTCGGAAAACAGCGTTAATTGCTGTTAGTTCCTTATTTAGCGGGTTTCCCTGTCCGCAGCCCTAGATCAACTGACCCAGTTCGAAGTTCATTTCAACCAGTCGCGTTACTTCGCGAATTTTTTATCACGAACAAACTTTGTCATGCACCGACTTCCGGTATATTACCGGTAACTCTGACTTCAGATGGTTTTACTTGTTCAAATGTCGAAATTCCGGCGACACAATGATAAATTTACAAGTAGAAAAATAGAGAACAGTTCCGTGAATTATGATCAGCATTGAATGTGCATTTGTTGGAAATTTAAATACGGAAACGTCACTATTATACAAAAATATACAAAATGTCTAGACAACTCACTGTAATATTTACAGGGACGAAACCAATTACTATTTAGAATTTCTGTTATATTATATTTAATTATATTTATAATTTATATTTCATGAATATTCACGAAAATGATACATATATAATGAGATCGGACTCTTACTAAGTATTCATATTATTGCAGAAAATATTATGCACTTCCATATACATTTTCAAATTGATTTCAAATTTTACAAAATTCCGAATGTTTTATATAATACATATATAATCTTTTTTTTTTTAACGATAAATATTGAAATTCTTTCGTGAGACTCTGTATAAGTATTCGCAATCTATCAGAAATTGAGGATTTCCTGTAAAATTTCCCTGTTGGAACATCGGTTTCTCGCAATTTTTCTAGGAACGTAAGTGGCTGCGTCTCGAACTTTGAGACTAAATCTTCTAAAGATAACTAACCACTTATATAACAATTTGGCCCGGGAATCGATTCACTTTTCAACCGATAGAGATCCTTAAAGCGGCGTTACATAATGTGCGTAAATCTCGCAGGAGCCCCAGGCTTCTTTCCTTCTCTGGATGGGCAGATCTCACGGCCGTTTCAATTGGAACGCGATATGCATATCGTTGGCGCAGTCAGTCATCTGTAACACGGTCCCATTGAAAGTGTCGCTGCCACAGTTACAGGCTAGCACGTCTACATCGATTAGATTCGAATTCACATCGGAACGCTGCGCGTATATCCGACACCTGCAGCTCGAATCTCTCGCTGGCGGGGATAATCGAATTTCCCTGTAAATTTTTCCATCGGCCCTCGAATAGACTGCAGTTATTACGGGTATGCACGGCTTTTTTCTCTCTTCCTTTCCTCCCATGCAATTTTTTCGCAGAACATAAATAAACGGATTTAGAAGAGTTGCGTTGGTAATAAATTTGTTTCGCTTCGGAGATCTCGAAATTGATTAATGTAACGTTTTTCGTCGTAAATTTCGTTTCTCTTTTATCCATTTTCTACTAATTTCGCATTCTACCTTGAATTCGGCAGCGACGAGAATAAATCGTATGGAAATAAAAAATAATAAATATTCTGGCGAAACATACTTCGAAGTTAAGGGAATGTTCCTTACACGTGTAAATGATCGTGATGGCACGAATCGTGACGAAACGAAGGCACGCCCCCGCATTGGATCATGGACACGGGACGATAGTTTCCCTCTATCTTTTTTCTCCCTTGTTTCGAGCCACGGCCAGCGTCTAGCCTTCGCCGGCGCTACGAAATATCCTTCATAGCGCCGGCTGATAATTTTAGAATCGCGTGATTAAAGTTTTCGCGATTAAAGTTGCCAGGCCGCGGCCGTGAATAATGAGTTTAAAGCGTGTACCGAGAGGCGAAGCAAAGACACACGAACCACGAAGCGTTCGGGTTCCTGTATTATTTTCTATGCTATTCGCTGCGTTGTTGGTAAAACAAATTGAATTTTAAATGATGCCCGGCCCGGTGTGATAAAATTTTATAAACGCGGCGGGGATCGATCGACGTCATTATAAATATTTCGCGTCGTAATTAGGCCGCGAGCGATACTCGCGCGACACGCGATCACGTGCTCGAAATTCCGATGTATTCTCGATGTACAGGATTAGCCCAGCCGGTTCTCGGTGAAACTAACGTAGATGGAAAGAGAAGAACCGAGCTGTGCTCGTTGTTTATCTTCGTCCTATCCACAGTTTGGGAAACAAAGGGACAATTTTCCAGTGTTCGAACGAGGGCGACGAAACTCCGTTTCGCAAACTGATCCAACATAATTCATGAGGAAACATTGATTGGTCCCGCTTGTATACCGTCGGGTCAACGCCGGAAAAGAGACAGTTGCACTAACAAGATTCCATCGCTTCGACCCCAGAATGGCACGGCGCATCGTCAGTGTATACCTTTCCTCATCAGTTCGATGTCGGCGAGCTAACATGGATGAATACGTGGTCATTGGAATACCTGAATACGCTCCTACTATGTACTCAGTCATTAACGAGTAAACTCGACCGAAAGTTTCGATATATTCCGTTAAGATCCACACGAAATAGATCAAGACGTCGCATTTGTATGTTGCGCTCTCATTGAGGAAACCGATCGTAATAGCTGTAAGTACCTGCACGTTTGAGACTCGGTATCTTGCCGATTAAGCGATCTACTAACCTTATGATCGTGATACATCGACATTCTGTTATTTCAACAAATAGCTGAAACATTGATTCAATTTACCGTGGACTAAGGCAGTATCGATGGGATCAATAAGAGTAATTTTCTTTCATCAATATCTACGAGTTCATGGCTCTGCGCGGAGAATTTCTCTACCAATTCGTACCTTCGTGAAAAGAACCAACACTTACGATCAGTCTTGGTATCGATCCGCCGCTGCTGTTCTACCATGGATTAAAAAGCTTCAAGCTATTCTGGCTAAAGGAAACGAACGACGATCGATGAAATCGAAACGACTTAAAACCAGCAATCCCGACTTTCGACGTTGATATCCAGAGCGAGGAATTATGTCAAGTAGTTTTGTTTACTCGGCGAATAAGAGCAAGTATCCGAAATTGCAGCTCGCCAAGTATAACTAGCCAGCGGCAGACTAACAGCGAGACAAAGGCAATGAGCATTGGATACCTGGATAGATTGATCGATAGCTGAAATTAAAAGTGAACGGATACAGACTTTATCGCCTCAGTCGACGTAACGGTCTTCTATACAAGGATAGCCAATTGAATATTCGCGTCTGCATGCCGCTAGGCATGTGCAGCTCTTGTATAATCGATGACTTACAAAACTTTCCGCTTTCCATCCTGGATATCTCACAGAATACACATGTGTTCGTTTGCGACCATGCTATTTACACTGGCCATCGTGAATTATTCGCGATCTTATGCTGACGTTTCTTCCTTGTGATTGCTTCATGTATCGATACAAAGGGTAAATATATATATTCGTAATTACGTAAGATAAAAATATCGTTAACGAATGATTCTACGTAAGTATTATTAAATTTAACCATAATCATATACATATACATGTATTTATACAAATAGGGTTAAACTGGAGTATAGAAAAATTTTCATTCGATCGACCCGTTTATGAGTTAGAGAAGTTAATTTAAGTTGCAATTGCTGTACAGCGATGTTGTTGAGACAACAGCTTTAAAGTTACGACTGAAAAGACTCTGGGGCTTCTATAGTTGATCCGTTTAATTCGTATTTAACAAGGAGGACGAGCTTAATAAGAATACACAAATTAGTCTTGTCGATTGTCGGAACACGGCGAGGCCGAGCATGAGATATCCTAACTTTTGACGCTGGCTGTCTTGTCGACGAACCGAGGAATCCCTAAAGAGCAAGGCGTAGGTGGGGCTTGGCAGACACTAAAGTTTACCCACTATGTCTCACCAGGAGAGTGTATTACTCGCTTCAACGTACACGTGGGTCAATATTAATCATTGTCATTAGTGCAGGCTGCAAGACAATTTCGGAACAATGGATGTCTGGAACTATAAAATTTCGTGCTTCCTTGCGGTATCTATACGACTGTCGTCTATCATGACCGTTCGTCATGCCTCTATATTTTTATAATCAGACGTTATAACTGAAAAATACCATATTCCTTTATGGGACATATTTATGCGATTATGTTTTAATTCGATGAACAAAGTATTTGATCTGACAGATCCAACAGATACATCTTTTTACAAATATTCTTTGAAAGGAGACGTTTCATCATTTTCAAATCATTTTTTCGATTTCTATGTGATAAAATTTTTAAGAAAGCAGCAATCGCAGCATTGAAGGTAGCCAGAAAATAAAGTAGAATTTTCTTCGGTATCTTCGAAAGGAAAATATCAATTGAATTAAATAAAGAAATTGAATCATTACCGAGAACGAAACAGACGCGATGTCTCTTTAAGGCACATGGTAAAAATAACTCTGGAATAAAATGGAATCTTCCATTACGGACCCCCGAGGTTCACGCGGGGGTTATCTAAGACCCCCACTGTTATCTTAATGGTACTTATTGTCTTGACGTATAGTACACGTTGCTTCCTCGCTTCGCTCTCTCTGCGTCCCTTCTACTTCTTCATCCCTTCCAATTTTACCCTTTCCACTGGTACGTACATTAAGCTCGTAGGGCTACGAAGGTAGAAGTAGAAGCACGCTGCTGATGCCAGTCGTTATCGTACACTGAAAACCCACCCTCTTTTCCCTTTCTCCATCTTCCTCCTCCCTACTCTATAACCCTCTTGCTCACCCTTTAGCCCTATCGTGCCACGTTTACCCCATTCCTTTCCATCCTCTCTGTTCTTTGCTTCGTAACCTAGTGTTGACGCATGCGTGCCACCCCGATTAGTGTACGTTGATTTCGAGGAAAGGATGTAGATGGGAAAGGACAACGGAGAAAGGAGAGCGGAAAAACGAAGAGAAGGAGATGATTGGACGTAGAAAACGAGGGAGGGCGGAAAGGAAAGGAAGCAAGTTCGGCACGTCCGATATCCGTGCACATATTGCCACAGCGCGCGCCTTATCCCGATCAGTAATTAGTCCGATCGTTTGCCAAAGACCGAAAGGGAAGGACCGTTGATTGCTATTAACGGCGTCGCTGATTGGGTGAAACCGATTCAATTGCCCCTAGCGAACTTTCCACGGTTGAGCCTTCGTTTCGTCTCGTTTTTTCGCCACTCTTCCCTCCTGCGTCACACTTTCCGTTCAATTCCTCGGTTTCGCTCGTTCGTTTGTTTCCACGCCTATCAATCCTTCGCTCTGTTTCTCTTCGGGGAGGCTGTTTCATCGTTCGTGATATAAAGGGTAATAAATTGCGGACATGTCCATTGGGCGGTTCCGCTCGCGTGTAGCCAATCGTGGTTTATTGTACCAGTGCCATACTCGTCGCTAACGTGCAATGTAAACGAACGTTAAAACTGCATCGCTATGAAACTATATCCCATCAGTCCTCTCTTTCTTTACCCTTTACTGTGTTTTTACTTTTCCCACTATTCTTTAACGGCACCGTTGTTCGATCGAAGAAAATGGAAACGGAGGCTTTGCAAAGTTCACGAGCCACTGTTAATTTTGATACGCAAAGTGATATATTTATCCAGCCTATGATGTCGCAGAAAATTCATTTACCGATAAACATACCTTTTTGTCGTGACATTAGTTAACTCGGTGAATTTTCCACTCTTGGCCGCGGTTCAATTTCCTTTCGAGAAATTCAGTTCCGACCATAGAGTCGGGTTAATTTAATCGTCCGTTCGGTGGGAAAAGGGTGGAGAATCGCAAGAGATAAAACTGAATAAAAGAGAGACACGAACGAGAAAAGCACGTTCTGTTTGGGCAACAGGATGGAACACAACGCGGGAACTGAACGCAGCTATATCTCTGACGTGCAACGAAATCACGAACGCGGCGAAAACAGACGCGAAGATTGGATTGAAAACATCGCTCGATTCGATCTATGAAAATTCTTTTCGATCTTTCCCCTTTCCTATCTTCACCGAGCACGATTTTCGTTTGTTCTTCATATTTCCCTCGGTATTCCTGCCGTGGCAGCGAACGTTCACCCTGCGCGCTTGTTTGAACGTTTTCCACGTTACGGATAAATAAATTTCGAAGCCGAGAGTGCGCGAGGATCACGGGTTGTAGCATCCGGGTAAAACAATTGCCAAAAAGCGGAAAACGGATACAGAATCCGTACATACACGTATAGGCGAGCAAGAGGATCGAAGAGACGACTGACAGGCTCGTTTCCAGGGTATGGACCGAGCTAGCTCTCTCGACAACAGGGAGTCAGGATTACGCGTGCACACAGACAGAGAAGATGGGAACGAATACCTTATGGGCTTTGAATCGAACAGCAGCAGCAACGTAGCCGGAGCACTGCGATTGATCCAAAAGTTCCGTATCAAGTCATTCAGGCGTGCCGGCCGAACCATCCAATCAACAGAACCAAAAGACCAGCGGCGGAATATTTGCCATTTAGCCGAATAAGCTGGCGGACGAGCAACAAGGCAGGAAAACACTGAAAGACCGGAAGGCAAGCAACGAAGAGAATCGAGAAAAATGGAGCATGGCTAAAGCCAGGGCAAGTAGTCGAAACTCGATGCAGCGCGTACAGTACTGTTCGTGTTCTATTCGAAATCGTTGCACGCGTGGAAAGAGGGGTCGAAGAAAGGCCAGAAGGAAGAAGCCAAGGGACGAGGGGAACATCGATGGGGGTAGGATTCGACGTTCGTTCGTTGGGCAAAGGGTAGCAATGACGCACGATCGGGCCTGTGTGCTCGTTGCTGGAAGTTTTGCAGACAGTCTCGAACACACACGTGTGTGGGGAAGGACGGTCGGCAGCCGTGAACACGGCCGGAGAAACGAGTAGTCCTCCTGCAAATACGCGAAATGGTAGAAGAAGGGGTGGCCTGGAGGCTGGATAGCATCAGGCAAGTCGAATAGCGCGAAATAGCGCGGATTTCGTGGGAATGCTGGGATTTCGTCTATAGAGGGACGAAATTGAAGATCGAGTGGCGAATACCGGAAGAGTGGTTGCCACTCTACAGCGCAAACGGGTGTATTCGCCGCGCTATATATTCCGTCTGCAAAAGGGAAAACGGCGATGGTAGCCTTGCCTCGCCTCGCCTCGCTCAGTCGCGCGTGTCGTCTGGCAGCGTGAGGAATACCGGTAGATTGGGCCGAGGAATAAGCCGCGTAATAGGAATGGAATATGTTTTTGCCTCTATCGTGGAGACGCAGCGATACGGACGCCGATTTACCTACCTTCCTGCTATTTTCAACCCTGATTGAATTCTTCGTCGCTGACAAATCGGAATACCGTCATCTCAACATGCACGCCCCCGCGCTTCCTGAATTCTTATGCAGTCGATCTAGAATGGTGACTTCGCATTGATTTAAAGCCACGTCGATTTTCCAATGGAAAGTAGACAGCTCTGTAGATTTGTTTGCGGCGGACATGAAATATTGAGAACAGCTACCTTGCTTTTGTATGTATACCAAGATTTTGCGTTGTTGGAAAGATAAGGATTTGTTGCGACATTATCGCGAAACAATAATTCAATCGGTTAAGTTAAATATCCAATGAAATAAAAGACTAAAGTTCGAATCTCGGTTCGCGACACATCTTTCCCTAATATTTATAGTGAGATAAGGCGATATTTCTGGGAAGTTATACGAAATGAATCTAGCTCTGTCATCAAGGATTCCTCCCTTTATTACATTTCTTTCTCTTGATAAGCTCTTTTCCAGGAATATTTCTTACAAGAAAAAGATAAGAATACGATATATCAAAAGTTTCGCATATTTCCAGAACAAAGGCAGTTTAGGTCATCCCCAAGAGTCCATGTTTCAATAAGAAGCAAAAACTAGTACGACTGTACGTAATTATTAATTCCATATTTCCAGTCGACACACTCAGCATACTGGCTGAGCGTTCCCAATCATCGGAACGAGATTTTTCTTGTGTGGCGCCAACGTGATCTAAATACGCCATCATTTTCCGTGGACTTTACGAGATCGTGCGTAGATACCAACGTTTTAAAGCTGCCGCGAATCCGCGCGTATAAATCGACACTATAAAAAGCTGATGATAGAGCCGGCTCGCGTGTACTTCGAAATAGAGCCACGCTGATGAAAGTGGAATCCGCGTAACTGAAACATATGAATCGCGCCGCGTTATTCCCACTGTCGGTGTTTGTGAATCGTGCGTTTCGCCGTTACGTATGCGCGCTTTTGTACAACTATCGCCCAGCTTGCGATATTATTTTCTATTTGCGACAGGATCGACAAAAGCCGCGAACATAGCTTTCCTGTTCTATGTGTGTACACGCGCGACAAGTTAGACGGTGACCAGAGACAGCTATGATAGCGCTCTCAGCCGATAGTTGGTGATTTATCTGCGAGAGCGCGCGTTATAATAGACAAACGTTGCCCAGAATGCTGGAAAAACACGCGTGACGTGCCGATAGCCGCACGTCAAATTCAATTCACATGTGCATCACTCTTCAGAGGTATTAAGGCAAACTATGGTTTCATATAAACTGTGACAATTGTCTTAATCTATAAACAAAACGATTAATGATTTCTCCCATAAGTTTGTATTCATGCAAAATAATGATGCAGAAATTTGTAAGTGTAACTACTTATATAAGTTAGAAGAGGGAACGTGTTGTACTAAGAATCGTACCTCTTAGTTGTCACAATTTCGAAATCCAAGTTTCATCAAAAATATTTGTATGAAACAGATGTAAAACTCGGAGATGTTATAAAACATATATATAAAATACGTAATGTACACATAAAAATTAGATTTTTAGTTTCTATTTAAATATACACATAAGTTATAAATCAAATTATAATTTTTAAACAGTTTTCTTATAATTTCTGACGATAATCTCACTTTCTGTGCATGTTCTAATACTTATGAACAGAGATGTATATAATTCGCTATCATACGAAATTATACGTGTGGATAGACGTGTATTCATATGTATCGTGGCAGGTATTTCGCAACTTGTAACGTTATTAACGTAGCCACGATAAAGCCATCTCCGTGGCTTTTAGTACCTTCGCGCGTCATCGCCTTCCGGCGAATTTCCATCGCATGGCAAATCAGCTCCGACACAAACAAGAAGTTTGTAGAGAAATTTAAAATCCGACAGAGAACGAGAGACCACGAGAAACGTTTGTACGACGATGTTGAACGTTCGCGAAGACGATGAAATGAAGTGCCCGTTAATTAGCTGGACCGTCTGTTCGAACCGCACGCGACCAAAATCGCGCGATATCGCGACCCGTCGAATTATGAAAGTTTCCGGTTAGAACACTTTGCATAAAACAACATCGAAGTTCGCCTGTCCTTGCCGGAGGGTTAACAGCCGACCCTAGTGAGCGCGACATCGCGCCGCCACCAACGATCCACTTACTTGATGAACTTCAATTGAAACTCTAATCGTTTCTGTTCACGGACTCGGCGCTACGGCTCTACTGCCATAAGCCACAACTTTGCTTTCTTTCGCCAACCAGCGAAACACGTAACAATTAAGTCTTTAAAAGTTTCGAAAACATAACGCGATAATTGACCCGAATCTCGAATCGTATCTGGTCCGTTTTATTGTTACGTTGAATTTGCACTATCACCGATTTTAATTTCGTTACACCGTTTCGAATGGAGTGGAAACGTCTATGATCATGTGTGTTTTAGTTTCTTTAATATTAAACACGACTAATGTTCATTTCTCGAAAAGCGCTTTATATAAATGATAAATTCTAAAGTAAACTTAAAACACAGTGTACCATCATCATTTTTCTATATGAAGTTGTGGTTTTTCTTAATGCGTCGTTTTTTATTACTAGCGTATGTAATGACGATGAAAAGTATTGATAAATTTCACAAATATTGAAAAGGCAGGATTATTTATTGATTTTTCTTGTAAAATATAATTTTAGAAGTTGAAGCTCAAGTAAGCAAAAGCCAATTATTGATATATCTATGATATGTCGAACTTTACAATCAAAAGTTATACATTACATAAAATACATTGAATAAAAAATCGTGCTCTCAAAATTTACGTAGGATTTTACCGAAAAATCTAATTTGTACCATTACTTTTTGTTCGCCTATCTTCACATTGTAAGAGAACAAGGCGAATAATACTCAGCAGCGAACGGGCACATAATGGCGTTCGACTATAGTAAAGGTTAATGTCCACGTCTAACGAGTTAACTGAGATCCAAGAATCAGCAGACTAAATTCGAATCGAAAACTGAGAAATTCTAACCGAAGCGGCAATTACGTTTCCACGGATGATTCACTCTTTTGTTCTCGAATGACGATTCTTTCCATTCTCTTGGCATACTACCATGCTCTCCAGCCACGTTCTATTACAATGTCTCTACTCGAAGAATTGATAACGGTTGCTTTATTATTCTGGGATCCCTCAGTATTGGTGAATCGGCCGCTTTTGCATCTCCATTGTCGCTACCTGACTTGCTGTGACGAAGTTAGAATCGTGGAAAACCGATGTTACATTCCAGATTACTCCAATAAACGATGGAAAGCTTGTTTGAACATTATACACGAGTATTGGACACCTGTTACTACTGCGCCACGTTTTAGGGAAAAAAGACTAATCGAACAGGGAACACGCAACACAGTGTGGAAATGCCAAATGATGGAATTCGTGTCAGGCGTATAGCACGCTGTCGAACGCGAGCTTGCACGATTGCAGGGTCTCAACTTATATTAATCCAAGGATTCCGCGTAGCGCTTCGATAAGCGCGTAATTCACGGGCAAGGAAGATTACAGACGAGCGCGAGCTTTTTCCGTGTCCACGGTAATTCCAAAGGTTATCTTCGCTTTTGGAAATTCATGCCGCTTCTAGGGAGGACGCGAGGCGCCCGCGTAACTTTCTTGAAAGCATTTTTTTAAAGGATACTTTCGTTTGACGGGAATAAATAATTGTTAGCGATTCTTTTTATTCTCGGATACTTTAGTCGAGTTGTCTGCAGGTCAGTCGAGTTGAAATTCAAAATATTTAATTTATAATTACTTGATTTAAAATATATCTGTAAGTTTGAATAAGTATGAAACTTTAAACTTTAAACTATTTTACTAGTATGCATTCAAATTAGAAATATTCGTTTAAGCTTCAAATGAAATTAAAATTTTATCGATTTGGATGGAACAATAGTTGCTAAGTAACATGATTCAATTTCCGAGGTAACATCTCTTCTAATTTTCCATTAGATATCTCCCTTGCAGTAAGGTTACTCTGATTCAAACAACATCAACTCTATTATTTTATCTTTTATAAACACAGGCTTGCGCGAAGCCAAGCTGCTTGAACTCGATTAAGTTGACTAATCCAAACGAACTTTACCAAGATTGTGTTCATACAATATAAGGAAGTGCTTATTTTTCTACGTAGTTATCGTCTGAAATAATCTATTTTAAAGGGATTGATTATTTTAGAAGCTCATATCGCTACTAATAAGAATATTATAGATACATTGAGAATATTTTCATTACCATTTTATTTCAAATTGTCATATATTAATGTCGACAAATGACCTACTCGTGATAGTATAATACGTGCGTAAATAATGAATGCATCCGTGGAAGTAGCTAACCTGTTAAATTACATTCATACAGATACGAACATCCTTCTTGGAAACTTAGTTCTGGATACAAAATATCTCACGCGTTCATGAAAAGTGTATGCTGCTAATTAACGATTAACAACGAACAAGCAAAAGATACAGTAACCCTTATACACAAACCAGTAGAAAAACATGCTATTATCTATTAATTAAAATTTACATAATCACTAGGTTACATAATTTTCACCAATTCATTGCCCTGATTAATTGCTCCCCTCGGGAATATGGTCTCTAGATTTCTATCGCGACCTACCTGTCAGCTCGAAACGCTTTCGTAATTCTACCTCGAAAAACTCTGTAATGATGCGGATATTCAGCGTACCACTACGCATATCGTATCACGAGGTGTCTCGTGCATCTGTACTTACGTGTACACATTTACGTGTATGTGCATGAAACTCATCGATACCGAATACAAATCGAACGGGGCAAGGTTACTGCAATATGCGACTCGGCTTCTCAATTTCTTTGGCGCGCTTTCACGCATGGAATGGAATCCAATCGGTGACCCACATTTCCCTTCGATGCTCTCGTCGCCACGAGCGGATTTATAAGAGAGGAATCTTCGTAATATTCCGTCGTCGATTCATACAAACCTCATCGATGTCTATTTCAAAAGAATCCCTACATCAAGCTTGAAGTAAAAGCGGAGAAAAAGAAAAGGGGAACCAATAGGATAAAATAACCCAAGGTTTTTTTTATAGGTAGCATTGGCTTAAAAAGTTATCGTTCGATACGCAAACAAAGATTTATATAACTAGTTGAGAATCACAGTATTAGTATAAACCACTGTTTTAGAATAAAATTATAATTTAATTAATTGTGGAACTAAAGAGTAGGTACTAGAGTTTTCAACTCATCATATATATTATAGATCTACGATAAGCGTATATATATATAGAAACGCCGAAAATTATATGAAAAATAAACGAGAGATCTGAAAACATCTCTTCCGATTTAAGAGGTCGCATCCTCTGTTGCTCAAGATCAATTAAATATTTCAGACATATCAGTTCATCAGTAAATCAAGTCTAAAATTAAACGAAAAGGAAGACGCATGCTATATTTGTCTTAACATCTCGCCCCAGTTCGCGGTGGCACCGACCCAGCTTGATACGATATTCTCACGGAGAACGATATATTATGTGCGATAACCTGACTGCGGAAACGGGAAAGAGTTGTTCACCCGTAACTTAGTTCAACTATCGCTGATTCCAAGATATTTGCTCGGGATTACCTCTTCGTTTAACTTCCGCGTGCTCGAGGGGGTGGTTCGCCAGCGGTGCATGCGCCACAGTGTGTGCACACATGGATTAACGGAGCAGGAACGATAGCAGAGAGTAGGAAAGAGGACGGCCGAGTGAACGATAGATGGGAAGACAAAGAGAAAAGGAGAGGGAATAGAGGGTAAAATGCCTCCTTCCTTCCGTGTAAGTCGCGTCCTCTCTGGAACCGCTCGAACAAGAGTCATCCAGCGGAGGCCTGAATAGGAGAAAATAGGCAGGGGAAGAAGTTTCCCTGTGTGCAGCTAGAGATGAGAATTGGGAAGTAACACGCGAAACTTCAACTCGAACTCTATCCGGTCTCACAGGCTCGCAGAGAAAACTATAGTTTTACAGCGGAGAAAGATCATACTCCTGTCTGTTCTCCCGTTGGCTGTCTCTCCTGGGACGATGGTACTAGATTTACAATTTACGTCCAAGTGAGGGTTTCACATTTCGAGAATTGCTAAAAATTAGCAATCACGATCAAACAAGGATAGGATACGGCAACATTATTCCGGTCATTTCCTCCTTTTTAATAGAGGATACAATATTTTTTTGTTTCTTCGTTATTATATAAAATACCACTAGTGCCACAATGTTTCATAATAACCAACTTGATTATTCACAAAGTTCACAGTTAAATTTTGAGATATTGAAGCTTAATTCGCTCAAATAGCTTTGTCCTAACCTGAGAAAACTACTTGTTCAAAGAAACCATAAGAAAAAGTATTTATCACAAATGAAGAACAGAACGAGATACCTTTTTCTTCGAAGAAGAAGTTCAACTGCTTTAACTTGTCACGTGGATTACGCGTTCACGTGCGTCAACTAGCAGATTCCATTCCATTAAAAAGTATCTCCACCATCTGGTGTCACGATACACTTTGCCAACTCCCTAGAGATACACCTGATCAGAAATACGAACAATTGCTCTCGTTTTCCTGGACAACGTCTGCTCGTTCGAAGAATGAAACTGCCACTTAGATAAGGTTGCACTTACGCATCACGTTATACACGGTATACATCGATTTCCGTGCATATACACGCGACACGGAATACTACGTCCGACGATCGGACATGCATGCTCACGGTTTAGGGATGCAAAGTAAGCTGCAATTTTTGTTTGCTCGAGGTGAACTGCATCGCCGTACCAGCAGCAGAGTTTTCTAATAACAAGGAATACTAGCAGCGTATATATATTTGTACGATGACGTTTCTCAGTGTCTCTTTCTCAAGGATCCCGCGATTACATGTGCGAGATTAAATTAACACGTACACGCGTCCTATTAAAAAATCATTACGGAAACCGGCTTCTTATTAACGTGACTGCTTTCCTCTTTTTCCGGCTATCCTCAACTTGGAATTTTAATGAGATTCGGGATTGAACGGACGTTGTTTTACGGTTAAACTCTATTCTAAATAATGTGGCGTTTTAAATGTCGCGAGTGCTATTGTAAGAAATAGCAACGGATGCGTCAGAACATACAAGATTGCGGGCAAACAGGAGAAAGTTTAAATTAACTTGCAATATCTGGCGGCTGTTAGCTACGCCAACTCCGATCCTAGGCACAGCCGCAGACATAATAGTTGCATTATCGCTGCCAACGGGTATTTCCTAGCTGGCATTTGGGGTCGAAATGATCGGACAGTTTAAACGTTTGGGCCAACACTTAATCGATCGGCTCGCGGTGGCTATCAGCCGCGCGATAGAAATGCGACTAAAGAGAAGACCGAAGCGCAAACTTTGTTCGACAGTTCGTGGGTAACTATGATGCATCGATCGAAAAACGAAATCCAGACACCGATATTCTAGTTTAGTGGTCCTTTTTTGCAATATTTCAAGGTGTGAAAATTTTTTGCAAGTTCATGGTTAATCAACGAATGAATTTTATACAATATGAAGTTATTTCTTTGAAACCTCCAGGTTATGGAATCACCCGGACAAATCTTTAGTCGCGATGAATCCTTTCTTTGAAATTTCGCACATATGGAGACCATCTGGACCCTCGTCGTTTTATTTTCTCGTCACGGCTGCTCGATAAAAACTTGGAAATTAACCCTTTGAAAGATCGTCCTTACGTATAACGCGACTTCTCGTTTCCGCGAATTTCGTCTACCTTTTTGCTCCAACCTTTTTTTATAGTGGTGTATTAAAAATTGGGGAAAGAATTCAGTAAAAAGTTCAGTCCGCGCTTAAAGGGCGGACTGGGGCGGAATTGCTTTCGACCGTTCGATTATTTTCAGATCATAAATCACAATCACATTTTGCTCACGAATCCAGGTAAACCTCGTTACGAACTATAAACTTCCGTGCGTGGCTTTTGATGTAACGCCGCGATGTGTACACGTCAGTATGGCTACAAGTGAAATCATTCGCTGGATCAGTTTTATTAATGGAGGGCCGCGATCGCGATCGGCAAGGCTATGACAACCCCGTCAACTTCCGAAAGATTAATGTCGTCTGTGTATTGCGTGAGACAAGTTCTCTCTTCCTCCTCCTCTCTTTCTCTCTCTCTCTCTCTCTCTTTCTCTCTCTCTCTCTCTCTCTCTCTCTCTCTCTACTCCTCATCCTTTTACCATTCCACCTTTTACCACTCTTTATGCTTGGAACGAGAAACCAGGTCGGTGCCGCCACATTTTTGCATATAAAACCGCAATTAATGATAATGGAAATTGTTTCCTCGGCAAAGCCATAACGCATAATCGTTATAAGCCTGGCTTAATCTCGCCGTTCGGTGTTTCAATAAAGAACATGCAGAACCAGGGGGTAAGGGATTGTACGCTTGCGTTCCGCTGCATATTCGTATATTCGACTCGATCGCACGGGCGTAACAGAGACAGTTTAACAAGGGATTAAACGATTATTAAAAGATACTTACGGAACTCGGATTTCACTCGTGTTTCCTAATCGGTCCTTGGAATAACAATGGTTAAGCTCTTACTGATAGGGGACTAGAGAACTAGAGTGCAGTGTTGTTAATGTTAACACTTTCATCCTTCAGATTTTCCATCTCATTGATTTCAAAGTTGCCACCGAGTAAAATATTCCATTTGACGAGATTTAATCACGATTGACCGTGAGTGATAAGAGGATTAATAAAAAAAAATGCGCGTAAGCGTGGGTTTCATAAGAACGCAGCTTAAAATCGCATGACTGGCTCTTTCTCTATGGGACGTCCCCTTTCCGTTGCACAGCCACCTCCTTTAAATACGATCGCTTCCGTTTTGCATTAGCTTATTTTGTATGCAGCTAATTTACATGTCTAACGGCCACGATAAAATTGGTTAACGCTGTTCCGAGCTTGTGAGCGAACGCCACCTAATTTAAGCTACGGTGTAAGCAGTTAAGCTCCGTGGCCGATTTCGTAATATATATGTTGCTACGATTTAATAGCGTCGAGCTCGGCAAACTCGCACGCGTATAAACTAGTTCGTGTCCGCGGACCCAGCTAGAAAAGCTTTGGCGACGCGATTTTAATCTAAATTTACGACTGTACTCTGTGATCGTTATCTCACATCTTTATCCGGAAATCGTTCGTCGGTTTTCCGATTTCGGACGAATTGATTTTGTCTTCGTTGAATCCCGCACGGAACGTCTACGAAAACGGATTCATAAAAGAAAAAAACACTACCGAGTAAAATACATAGCAAAAATGATACAAAGTAGGAGTAACATCCCGGTGTATTTTGCACGTGGAATGATTTCGGCTATTTTTATAAATTTGGCTCTATTTAATATCTGATGTCGCATGTCGACGAAAAAATAGAGAGCGGTGATCAGCCAGCTAAAAAAAAGAAGAAAAAAATGATGAAAGAGACATATTTTGGAAAATTCTACGCTGAGTATCCAGACCAAGAGTACCTATGATTTTTCATTTCCACAAATTACGAATAATCCACTGACGCGCTATATTCTCGTATATTTGTTTAGAAATAATCTCGTGGATTTTTATGCATTCTTTTTCCAGGTCGTATATAGCATCCTACATTTGGGACGCAATTCTTATAATATGTCCGTCGAATATTGATCTACTGCAGTGCAGCTATATAAAGCTTTTCTCTCGATTCGTTCTTTCCAAGGTAACGAGGTTTTCGCATCGATCCGCACTTTCTTTTGTAAAACGAAATTAGTGTGGTACAGCGAAAAGTACTTTTCCCCTGGATTCTTCTCTTTTTTCCTTGTCATTTCAACTTCGACATGTCATCGTTTTCAAATCATAAGCGTCACTCGTCTATCTGTCAAATGTTCTCGAAACAAACCCATCGTACGCTGAAATTTAAAATGGATATGGCTGAATCATACCAACGACAATATCCTTGATAAAAAAAACTCAGAAAACTTCCGAGGTTGAATCCAATTGCCTGGTTAAACTATGTACAAAAAATTGCATTGTAATTTTGAAGGAAGAAATGCTTCGAAATGCATCCGCTGCTTCGAGGTTCTTCCGCGCCATTTTCCTTTCATCATTTCGCCAAGACGAAGCTATGGGCCAGCAATGCTTATCCAATTTAGCCTCAAGCGTAGCGTCGATAACTTTTAGCTCGCGAAGGAAAGAAGAGCTTCTAAGGAAACCCTAGAGAAGTTTCGCCTGGTTGCAGCCATGGCCAGTAACGTGTCCAACAGCTTAATCTTCAACTAATCTCCCCTCCCTCTACCCGACGCCTGCGAGGAATTAGAGGTAATCCGAAACACGAGTTTAATAGCCAACTCCTCATACAATCACAAACTGAATGTTTACGGGCGCCCTCCGAATCTGCTACATAAACAAATTTACAGCTTTAGTCGATCAATAATTTGCTAATACCCGTTCCTTAAACGTTTTAACAAATACTGGAAGAAATATTCATTGCAACGAGATATTGAAATATTTAGAAAACATAATGTTCGCTGTTATGTTTTTACTTAATTTCGTTCGATCAACCAATAAAACCTTGACGTCCAAGTGACACATTTGAATTACGGTTTTCCTCCCATGTAGCAGAGGGCCAATAGCAACTTATCAAAATTCCGTCCGATTGCCACACAATTTCATTTAGAGGATGAAATAGTTCGATGATTTAACTTTGATCCTAATTACTTGGGTCTCGTTCAGTCAGTTGATGTCCCCTTGTTAGTCGCCTTCGTCTCCTCTCTATTTGCTGCACGCGATTTTAATGCAGCGACGATCGGATGGAACATGATCGGCAGATTGGAAACGTTCGAAGAGAAACAAGAGATAGAACAATTCAAACGTTTTCTTTCTCCGTAATCGCGTCACATTCGAAACTTCCACCCTTCTCTCGGTTGGAACTTTATCGCGTCGTTTCGAGTACGAACCATGGTCGAGGGTGAACGCAACGCTGATTGGAACGGGATCCAAAAGACTGGGATTGATCGCGGCCATCTCGTGGAAAATCGCGTCTACTTGCCGCGTCGATAACAAAACGAATCTCTGGTCTGTCTGCTGGACTGGATTCTTCTAGGTAAATGTCAGTTCACAAGTTTTTGGTTGATTGGAAAACTTAGAGAACGGGGGAACTTCTTCGAACTGTCATTAGTTACCGGTGTGTGTGTGTGTGTGTGTGTGTGTGTGTGTGTGTGTGTGTGTGTGTGTGTGTGTGTGTGTGTGTGTGTTCATAGTGGGCAGTCGGTTTCACTCAATCTCGTCTGGCTCCCTTTAACAAACATGTTGACAACCGGCCGGATTGCCAGTTACGAAAAATGGGGGAGAACAAGCATCGATGCAATTGGAATTCGCCTGCCCTATACGATTACTTAAAAATTTCGACTATTTTACAGAAAACTTCAAAAACGATCACTTTCGTTTTACGCTCGATTAAATCGATGGCTTTTGAATGTTCGTTCAACAAAATCTTCGATTGGCTAGGAAAGTAAGTCGTAAAGGAAGCGGTTCTGCATAGTGGAAAGCTTGGCTAAGAGGATTACTCTCCGATAAAATTATCCGGTTAATTTATTGGGTTCGATAAAAAGTCAAGTCGATTCATTTACCGAAGAGATTGCACGATACGAGGCGAAACATAGACTTCTCGATCGATTGAAATTAAAGGACAATCCATTCTACGCGTAATAGCATCGAAATGACCGATTAACGCAACAATTCAGTCTCGGCTGCGTGACGGAGGAATCGAATTTCTGCCAATAATTGTCTCCAAACGTATGTAATCTGGCGCCGGAGGGCCCGCGGAATCTCCTTCCACGTTGATTCGATTTCCCGTCGTACCGGATAGTAGCTTCCGGCAAATCCCCCTGGCGCCCTCTGCTACGACGCTACGGATCCACCCAATAAGATCGTCAGCCCACCTGGCGACTCTCCCGTTACTCCACCCCGTTAGTCCAAACCCCTCTTCTCTGTCGATCCCAAAGGCATCGGTCAAATTCGATTTTCCTTTTACATCGAACCGAACCATTCGGAATAGCGATCAGTTCTAGTGCCGAGGGAGGACCTTATTCAGGAAGTTCGCGTTGGCTACTATAGAGCCGGCCAGTCAACCAGCCAGCCAGAGGGAGTGAAGTGGTAAACTAGATACGGCTACAGATAGGAAGCGAATAGAAGCAGAACGAGGTCAGCTAGCCAATCCCCTCTGCAAGGCACACCAATCTCCCCACCGCACCAGTAACGTTCACGTGCATATCCTCCAGCTAGCGTGAACTCTCTTCATTTCCATCCTCTCTGTTTTTCCGCGGTTTTCCTCCTCGACCTCTTCGTTTTCCATGCGCTTTTCCGAATATATACGTACGAATCGGCCGATTTCTCCCTCTCTCCTTGCCTCTCTTCCTTCCTACGTTTCTCTCTTTTTTCTGGTTCCCCGCAATCCTTCTGTATCCATTCCTTTTCTCTCTCTTCCTCTTTACAATTCGTGCCGATTTTCCGTCACCGCACTAGGGAGGATATCATGTGAAAAAGAGAGCGAAACAGGAACATGGAAAAACCGGACTACGAATCTTGCAAAGTGGAAACTGCCAGTGATGTCAGTTCCATTGCTAGTCAGGTCTGGGTTGCATAATACTACCCGACCGCAAAATCCTTGCCCGACTGCTGCTCCTCCTCAAAGGGGAACCCAGTTGCTACGTGCCGTAGAACTTTTGCGGTTTCTATCGTCGACATCCGACGCAGGAGTTCGCCGCTCGTTGACTCCAGCACGTCCCGCTGCGCCGTGTCGCGCTCACCGTTCATCGGGAAATTTATCGCATGCAAAGGACCAAGACAGCATTCACTTTGACGGCGCGACCCGCGAGCATACGTAAAACTGGGTCGTAGATCCAATTGTTGGATATTTATTTGTCCCGACTGAGAAGTCAACACAGGCTACCGTTTACACATCTTCTATCGTTTCTGTTCGATTTCTGTTCCGTTTTCTTCCACGACACTTCACGACGCTACGTAAGTAAATATACATATTACACGAAACGTCTTCCAGGAATATTTACATTTCTGCGTGAGTCGGAGAATCTCCGTACGCCAGAGAGAACACTGTATTCTCGCGTTAGAAACTCTGCCTCGGTCGTCAGGGTTCGTTTGCGACAGCACACCATGGCTAACGAAATAATTACTGGTTTGCATAACTCCGCTTCGTGCAACTCGCGCTCGTCCAGGTAAACAAGCTTAATTATGAAAAATACATATTTCAATGCACGCCGAAACATCACTCGTTTCTCCCTGTCATGACCGTACGGTCCACGTACACATTCGTTAATGAACTAATTACAAGCGCACACAAGAGTGATGCGCTAAAATTACCGCCCCGTAAGTAAGAGAGACCTCGTAAGACCCTCTGCTCCTTTGGCTACATCTGTGCCGTCTACGACGTAGTCAAGTTTAATTTCACGTACCGCTGATGAGACCGACTGCATACTAAAGCAAAGGCGAGGCCAGCCGCGCAATATTAATATGCAATCGAAGCCCTCTTCCATGTAAGTCTGTTACAACGGAACATCGCTTAATTTGATGCTCATTCGATTAATCCGCCATGGCTGTCGGTGGAAATAACAATGGTTCGAAGCCTCATACCGGCGACAATCCGTCTCGTATGTACCTATTGCCAATTTGCAGCAGCACACGGATACATGAGAAACGCCGCTAGGTAGTTGTGCGGAGTATCGATAATTTGACACGAAATCGACGCGTACCACGACACAAATTCTTTTCTGTCTTACGTTCGTATAAACTATGCTCGTATTTTGTCTCGACTACTATGTCGACTACGTCGATCGATTGTCAGATTGCCGTGTAAATACGTCTTCACGTTAAGAATTTTACGTGTACGTATATTCGTTCGATGCATATAATTAAAATTTGTTTATCTTATAGTTTCCCATTCAACAAATAGTTGCTATAAGATTCTGTAATAGAAGTCATTGAAACTAACCTCGCACGTGTTGGCTTTCTTAAATACACTTTCGTTTAATCCGTTGTTAAGAGAATACGTGTCGTAAAATTTCTTTTCTTCTCGTTTTTCGTCTATTTTGAAATACTATGATTTAATTTTATGGAATTGAAATTAATACAATGAGAGCATATGAGTTTTTCGCGACGATGTCTCATAGGAAAGTACATTGTATTACAGTTCGACCTATTTACTCACAGGTAACCCCGTGGCCGATCGTACCACGATCTCTTCAACCGTAACTTTTGTTCCGAGACAAAGAAGCCTGGTACGTTTCGCTTAGTGATTCAGCGATCGCCGATAACCCTGTATAAACGTACGCTGTAACAAACCTCCCTGGTCCGTTTAAAGTATCTCGATCCACCTACGGATTCAGCGGTGCCTTCCGCGAGAGCCACCACGCTACCGGTTAGGGTCGTCCTACGAGGCAAACGTGACACGTAAAAATATCATGTAAGGTACCGATACGTCACGCGATCAGATAAAAGAAAAGGGGAGCTGACTTCGTCGTTTGTCGTCCCGATACAATCTTGACCCGCGGTGGCTCGTTTTATTTTTGCACCCAAGTATTTTGATGACTCAACTGCTAGATGGATATTCCTGCGGTCGCTGCATTCGCCATGTTCAGTTTCCTCGCAACGGATTCTCGAGATCGAGATCGCAAAGTAGCCACCGCCTGTTTCTTCTAAATTCTGTTTAGCGACTACGTGGAAAAGATCGGACTGAGCGACAACGAGATTCTGAAATCTTCATCTACATAACGTAGACTTCGTCGAGTTCTCAGGATCAACAAACCGATTTACTTTGTTCGTGTGCAGTTATTCAGTAGAATATTG